>NW_027249073.1:1200000-1800000 GCF_030848795.1 Temnothorax nylanderi
TATTTAATTCGTCCTCCATTTCTTCAAATTTTGTTAGGAATTTAATGTTGTGGTTAACAATATAAATCAACTTTTTATTTAATCCTCCGAAAATTTTTAGCCCACGTTGCAGATATTGCTTGCTATTACTGTTTTCCATGAATTTACTTTCTTTAAGCATAGTTTCTATCAGTTTCTTCCTATGCTTAATCACCAAATTTACTGCCGCCTTCCACATCCTATAAATAAAAAAATATTTAAAAAAAAATTAGAATAAATACTGCTCTAAGTAACAACTTTAAATAACACAAATGTTTTATTATTATATATATTGCATATATATAATGCACACACATGCATGCGTGCACAAAAAACTGTATCAATTTTATATACATATATCGAAAAAATTTTTCTCATAAAATCTACAGATATTCATAAACTTAACGTGGAAAATTTTTCACGAATGTCCCGCCAATTAAATTTAATTCTTTCTATAATTCTTTAATTCAATTTCGTTTTTGCGAATTCGAGAGATATAATTAGTGAATTTTTCAATGTTATAACGAAGTATCGATTATAAGCTTTAACGAGTAACACAAATTGATTTCAGCAATTTGTATGGCAAACAGTAATTGATTTCAATAAATTGGATGGCAGACTGCTTAACGAAAATTTTACTTCAGACTCGATTACTTATAGACTTAATCTCGAAAGTTTGTAATGTTAACATAAATAGAGGTTTCAAATTAAACTGTCGCTGAAGAAATGCATAGCGAGATTGTGTTCACTGAGAAACGTCAACGATTAAATTGCGTTGACAATTTACGATTAACCGAAACAAAAATTTTCAAGGCGTAAATAATCGTTGCACGCCTTACGTGACTACAAATTAATTCGTTAAATTTTTACACCAGTTAAATGTATCTTCCTGACATGATTGCTAATAAAAATTACGTATAGATGTATCTATTTTCGTATTGATGTTAAATGATTAAGCTAAATGACATAATTCAGGTCTCCCTTCGCAATAATTTAATTATATAAACATGTTTCAAGTACGAATTGCGATTATTTTACTTCACGTAAAAATATATCGTGATTTAATATTTAATCAATCGATGGAACTTATGGCAGTATAAAATAAGAAAAAACAATTTTTAAAATCAAGAAACGAGGGAGAATATATACTTAAGTCTAATATTACACTTTCAATATAAAAGTTGGATAATTTAATATTTTACATTACACGATACATACATATAATAAATACTTGTGCTCGGATAATTATACAAGCATAAAGAAAACAAAAGAATTATTAATTAAAAAATGGGAGTATCGAGCGCGGCAACTATTTAAACAATCCATTGTTGTTAAATATTTGTACGTCTTACAAGCGAGCGAAAACGACCGTTTTGATTCGAATCGTCTTCCTCCAAGGTCGTAGCCAGTCTCAGGAAGAGTTTCGCGAGAAAGAAAAGAAGTAAAAGGGAAATTGTGACGTATCGGCGAGAGCGAAAGCGGCCGTGCTGCTTTTGACGATTTTTCTCGCCACAGAAACGTATCAAGGTTACGTGGACGCTTTGTTGCGTCTCGCGCCTCGGGCGCCGATTTCTCGTGCAACTCATTACATCGAAAATCACATCGCACGAAAAACGGCCGTCTTTACGTAACACGGCAGAGTCCGGCAGAGGGTCTCTATTGCCGTCGCGATTGCAGCGTTGTGGCAACCGAACGAATTACAGGTAACAAACAAACAAAAAGTATGGCAGGTGTCAAGCGGTTCGTGAGGAATGACCGGTTGTACACGGTGGTCTGACTTGATTTAATTACGGCCGAGGAAGGGCGAGATGTCTTCGGGCGCCAGGAAATCGCCGCGGATCGAAGATGTGAGTTTCACAGGTTGTTATTTGCTCGCGGACCGCGCGCGCTTAACCTAAACCTAAACTCCTCGTCGAATCCTCGTTCGATCGTTCTATGAGATTTTCAAACGTTTAACTTTAGAAATTCTGATTATTCCTCTTTTTGCTAAATAGAATAAATGAGAAGTTTCACGCGTTTTGAATATGTTTCTTTTAGTTAATCTCCACAGAGGATGACACCTTGGGATCCTCCATAAGTCTAAGTGTCGGGGAGAACTCGGTGCGAATTAAAGAGAAACCTAAAGCTACCAAGGAAGCCGAACAGTTATCGGCCGACAGGAAAGATGCGCCGGATAAGTGGTGGTTGAAGAGGCCTGAGACACGTCTGGGTGTCCTGAGTGCCAAGAGCGCGGATGCGAAGACCAAGCAGTCTCCTACTCCTTCGCCGGATGTCAGCTCTTCTATGAAAGACTTCCTCGAGAAAGAGAGGATGTGCAAGGTGATTGACTGAAACAAGCGATGAAACATTTCCCTCGTTAAGAAGAACAATATTCTTAATTGCTTTTATTCCCTACCGTTTTTAACATGTTGCTTTGAACGACTTTTAGGCAGTATCCAAAAGCGAAGGAGAAGTGAAAGACAAGGATGACACGTTATGCGACATACTCGCATCCGCGGCTTTCGATAAATATCCGTCAGACTTTGAAAGTAAGTTTTCGAGTAGCGCGTAAAGCCGGAGCTTTCCAAATTGATGTTTGCGCTCGATTAATTCGCTTATGTCTCGTGTAGATGCCACTGACGAGGATATCGGCAGTATGCTGGAGGAAATGAGCAAAATCGCTGGGGCATTAAGCCCTAATTCGTGTCCTGAACGTACAAAATCTGGTGGTTCCAGTAAGAATCCCGCCGAAGAAGAGAAGTCTGTGGAAGAATTATTAGAAGAGGCTGAGAAGTTAGTCAGGGAAAATTGTAACACCCTATCGAAAAGTATATCGAAATCTGATACTTTAGTGCCAGAGAATCAAGACGAAAGCCTGAACAGAGTAAGGCAACTGGAAGCTGACATTTTTCAATTAATAGAGGAAGAAGTGCATAAAGAAACAGAAAAGATAAAGAGGAGTCCGAAGAACGAGAGGAGACGGGAGAACAGTCCAGGATTTGAAATCGTTTATGAAAATCTCAGTAGTTTGAGACCACCGAAAACGCTGGAATTTCAAAGAAGAAAGTTTGAGGAACAGAAAGTCGAAATATCGAGCAGTTCCGATTTGGACGACCCGATTGAGAGGCATTCCAAGTCCGAGGAACTGAAGAGCACGAAGAAAATTGAAATGGATAAAGAGAATCTGCAGAAGGAGATCACGGACGTGGATAAGGACTTTTTCGAAGATTTGTTGAGAAGATCTAAGGAGAAGGCGGAGGGCGGGATGTCTGGTAGTTCCAGTTTCGGGCAGGAAGATTTCTCGCATTTCTTGAAGTTGCTTCAAGGGCAGAATACAGACAAAACAGAGCTGGAATCAAAAGAGTCTAACGCGATGTATGATCTCTTTTTGAAATCTACTAATGGTGAGATATTATCGACCAAGGAGAGTCAATTAGCTAGTGGCAAAACCCCAGAATTCCCGGAAAAAGAATTTTCCGAGATATTAGGAAAGGAATTACCGGCCATTAACGGTGCACACAAAGATCATGAAATTAATGACAGCGATTCCAGCATAAGCGAAGGACAACATAAAGGGGCATTGAATTCTCAGTCAGGCGGGACAACATTCTTAAAACATTCTAGTAATGAATCTAAGAAGACTATATCG
The DNA here is from genome assembly GCF_030848795.1 of Temnothorax nylanderi. NCBI lineage: Eukaryota > Metazoa > Arthropoda > Insecta > Hymenoptera > Formicidae > Temnothorax > Temnothorax nylanderi. The sequence goes on from NW_027249073.1 coordinate 1,203,647, forward strand.
AAAGTTACAGAGAGAGAAAACAATAAAAATGTGACAGAAGCTAATAAAAAGGCAGTTAACCCTGAAAGTGAGTTGTATACGGTAGGATTGACGCCGAGATTAGAATTATTCGCAGATGCGATACCCAAACTTATGGCTGAAAAGTTAAATGAAAATGTTGCGAGAGAGAACGCGGAGAAAACGGAAAAGGCAGATTCCGCGCTCAAGGAATCTGCTTGTTCAGAAACAAATGTGGATGCAAAAGTGGAAGATTTATATGCCGCTAAAGCACCAAAGATCTCAAAGATGCATCATCAAGAAGCACCTGGCGTTTCGGGTAAAGCAATAGATGTATCTAAAATCGACCGTATTGTTAGTGCACCGAGTAATAAGCAATCGAAGAAAGAGATAAGATTCTGCAAGTCCAAGAGCTACGATCAGATATGCCAGCCTCCCTTGAGAACCTCCCTCGAAAATATCAGAATTAATAAAGCTTTAGATGTATCTAAAAAACCTGTAAACCCGGTTTCCAGAAAATCATCGATGGTAATGCCGAAAGTACAATCCCGACCGATTTCCAAAACCGCGCCGAAACCTAACTCGTCCTTAAGATCAAAACTGGAGTCTGGAATTAAAGTTGGCTCCACATCCAGCTTACCAGCTGCGTCCCAGATGAAGTCGCCCGACGCTTACAAGAAAAATTTCATGGCCGCCGGAGATTCGAAGCAGATCCCAATGAAACGCGATTGGGAGATGTTATGTCGCGAGGAGAGACACAAGAACATGCTGCTGAAGCAACAGTTGGAGGCCGAGGCGAAGCTGTACAAGAGTCAAATCGAGGACATGCGTACGTCCTTCGAGGGAGAGCTGTTTGCCTTGAAGAAACAAAATATAATCTTGAAGGCGAGAATCGATGAGGTCTCTCTGAGCGAACGGCGCGTGGAGATTCCTGCTAAAAACGATACGAAAATCGCTCTTTTAGAACAAGAACTGGAGAAGCAGGAAAGCCTGATCCGTGCTTATGAGACCGAGAACAAGAAGCTAATGCAAGATACGAAACGTATGCAAGAGGAATTGAAGAATTTACAGTCTAAGCAGAAGAGCACGATATCAGAAGCGAACGATACGCAACAGCTCGCCGATCGGGTGAAGGATCTCCAGGAGGAGACGTTGAAGTTGAACCTCGAGGTGTCCGAGCTGAAGGAGAAGAACGCCGATTACCTGTTGAAGAACGACGATCTAATGCAACAGAACAGTTTGCTCGCGGACGAATTGGATATGTTCAAAGAGCAGTTGAGAGCGAAGAATAACTTTATTACGGATCGGCTGCAAGTGATGACCACCACGGAGTTAGAACTTAAGAAACAGATAGAGGATTTGAGTATCAAATTGAGCTCCAAATCGGAGCAATTGCGAGTGACTAAACAGGATTTGGACAAGTTTCAGCAGAACGTCCTGCCCTTGGAGAAGGAACTGCTGGAGCTCAGAGCTAGGGAGGGGAATCTCCAGGATAAATTGCAGATAAGCAAGAGCCACGTCGAGCGCGAAAAGCAGTTGACCCAGAGACTCAAGGATCAGGTTATTCTGGACAACAAGAAGGTCACAGACCTGAACAGACAAGTGCGCGAATTGGAACGTATACTCAAGAGGAAGAACCCCGACTCAGTATCGGCACTCATACTGACCGCCAACTCGGAACAAGACAAGATTGGTTCCGAGAAGGTGAAGCTTCTGGAGGAGAGAATAGCGAGTCTCGAGAACGAGATCAAGGCCAAGGAGGATATCGCGCAGCAGAATCTGGTTGACCTGCAGAAGAAATTCTCCGACATGAAGGAGAAGTACACGACGCAGGTGATGGAGCTGGAGGCGAAACTGTTGGAGGCAACTACGAAGGAACACAAGTTGTACAATGACATGTTCACGCAAACGATGAGATATGTTGAGAGCAAGAGTGTGGAGAATAACAAGAAAGATGACAGAGCTTCAGCCGTGGAAGATAAGAAGGAAAAGATGAAGGTTGGGCCGAAGTCTCAAAATCCGAAGGAAGACGCACATCTCATCGCTACTATAAGAGGCTTGAAGCTGGAGATCGCGAACAAGGATAAAGCGGTCTCAAAAATAACCAAGGAGTATCAGGAGCTCCAAAAAACAAACCGGCGACTGCAGAAGGAGCGGGAGAAATTGCTGAATGATCGTAGGAGCTTCAGAAGCATGGATTTCGATAAGGCGTTCCGAGGAATGAAGAACGGCGAAGGAAATGATCAGAATTCGAATGTCTACCAGAACGGGCATGTTTCCGACTCGCAGAGGCTGTCGTCGTCGACGCCAAAGTTGTACGATCCGATGCAGTACACGGAGAACGGCAAGAATGGGGTTATTAAGAAGTTGACCAACGAAAACGACATCCTGAAGGAAGAGCTGAACAAAATGAACAAGGACTTTATGGCGCTGAAGAGCAAGAGACTGCACGATTTGAATCTCTTGCAGGAGGAACACGAGCGAGAGATGGCCACTCTTGTGAAAGAATACAGCGTCAAGATCGGAGATTCTAAAGTGGTAAAGTTACAGGTTTGTAACGCTTAGCAAACACCTGGCATATCCCTTATTTTTTTTCTTTTTTTTTTCAAATCATACAAGAAAAAACTAGTAGCATCTTTTGAGTAGTACAAACCTCTGCTTTGCTTATATCTCAATATATTTATCTGTTATGGCTAGGAATTTTTACTATTTCATAATTTTTATTTTTAATAGGGTCAGATTAATACTCAGGGAGCAATCATATCGCACTTGAAAGAACAGGTCGAGAAGTTCAGAGATTATAAGGAGCAGGTGATCATGTTGAAGGCCGAAAGAGAGCACTTAGAGAATAAAGTGAAAACGCTGACCGAGAAAGTCAAGTACTTATCAACGCCGGTACGTGAAAAATAGTCCATTTTTTAAAGCGGTCCTTGACATGATATCTCCGTTTCAGGGAACGGAACAATTGCAATTGCTGCAGGACAAGATCACAATTCTTCAGCAACGGCACGAGAGTAGGGAGATGACCTTGCAGACGTTAATTCGTGACTTACTGAGGAATCGAACGCAGTGCAGAGACTGTAGTAAGAACGAAAAGGGCAAGAATCGGCAGCTTTGCTACTTCCGACAAGAACTCGATCATATCTTAGGAATGCTACAGGAGATCGCTAACGTCCATTGATTATCGCTGAATCGAGAGATTGTCCCTAAATAGTCACAGCGCATTTGTATGGTTCTCGGTTCGTCATCGAATATTGTGATAATTTTTACAAGACTAAGTATTTGCGATGTAGCTTAAATAATTCGAGAGAGGCATTAGGTATTTTAAGTGTCAAAGTATAGGTGCGTAAACGCGTTCGTTCGCGACCCTCAGCCAAAATGTTTAGTCCATACTTCTATCAACTCTTCCAGAATTGATGAGAACTATTATAAAGTACGATCTTCTTTCTTGCGTCCGTGACACCGTTTGTTCTGCGAGGTCATCTATCCGTACAGAGCTCGCAAATGACTCGGTAGGCTCGGATCACTGCCAAAGAGAGAAACGCTACTACGTAACTAACAGTAGCGTATATAATAACGAACGAACGAACGTACGATTGAATTACCTTTTTCAATCTCTCTCCGTCGCCAATTTTCTTGCCACGCGCGTGCAATGTCTGTGAACACTGCCCGCTATTAGCATAATCTATTTTATTGAATCAAAAATTAATTTTTAGAATAAGTCGTACTTTTAGGATTAGATATTTTTTATTTATTTATTTATTTATTGACTCTAAATAAAATGGCACGGCTGCTTGCAACGTTTCTCCAAATCGATGTTGCTGCAGCTTGTTTTCTTCTTATAATTGTATAGCATGACAATTGGACGGAGGAAAAAGAAAATAGATATGTAAAAATATCTCCGTAAGGGTTTCTTCCAAAGTTAAATGATATCTAGTTTTTTACGGATAATTTTTTCGGAAACTTTGCTGTACATATAGGCGTTATAAGAGATAAACCGCTATATTTATTTCGGATAATACTCCACGTCGGTTTATTCGCGATCAACGAAGTTGACTATATCATGTATATCGTATCGTAAGTATTCTAGTTTATTACTATTGTTGCCAAGCCTAGTTGGTGATCTCGTCAAATGTAGCCTTGTCTGTATGCGTCGTAATAAACGCAAGCACACCGCACAAATCGATGTAGCCGAGACTTGAGGACGAACAATCAGAATGCCTATCTTTCGTATTTTCTTCGCAAAATCTGCAGACTCTTTGAGACAATTATCTTCCTGAGACTCGGTTACGTCGACGTACACACAATCACATTCTTTTTCTAAATAGATTTAAGCTTGTCACTTGCAATGTACAAAATCCAAAATTATAACTTTAATAAATTTAATCTTCTCGCTATAAAGGATCGATATTTTATCCGACGGCAATATAGCGCAGGTTAAGAAATCGTGTCAATCGATATTTACCAGACACTTGTCGAGTAAAATAAAATCTGAGAAGAATCTTTATATATATATAAATCGCTTACTTTATAAATAGTAAAAAAAAAGATAGCGACGAAAAGGTTTCGAAAAATTATTTCAACGAATTTAACTACGACTGCAACTATTTATTTTCGCACAAAATATATCTTCTTAGATATACACATTTCTACGGAGCATATATTTTTAGATATTACGCATTACTACAGAGCTGTACATTAATCTACATTCTGAGTATTCTCGGAAACAGTACCTACACATATTGCAACATAATATCTTAATTTATGAAATAATAAGATTGACAGAAGCATAGGTCCAGAGAGTAGTAATTTTCAGTGCCGTTTTTTGATAGCCGGATTATTTTTCCATTTTACCAAAATACGAAGCGCTGCGCATGCTGCATTATGTTGTTGCTGCAAAAATATTATAACATATGTTAAGAATTCTAATTTATTCATGACATCACACATGACAGTATTAGAATTTCTTTTATTAGTATTGACAATCTATTTTGAAGATCAAAGTTTTTAATAGCCTGAATTATAACTATTTTATTATTTATAGTGTGCGTTCTAAGAAATTCCAGTAATTTTAATGGCTTACCCGATGGAGGATTTTTTTCCATTATAAAGGGAAAGCCCATAAACAGTACATAATGCCACGACGAAAGCTTGTCTCATAATATCGTAGGCCATAGAATACTTGAAAAATTCGTAGTCCTTCATTGAATTAAGAACGATTTTTGCTCTAGTTTCTACATTCCTTTCAACGCGTGCGTTTTGCAAATTTCGTTCCCATTTTGCGGATAACCGTTCATTGTCTACGGTTCTAGCGAGCGTCCTCTCAGTAGACAGCCTTCGTTGTTTGCGATTTTGTTCAGGTACGTGGACTCGGCGAAGAGAAGAGAGTCTCGATGAGTCCTCGATGTTCCTCGCCGATCTTTGACGCAAGTGTCTAATGGATTCTCCTTCACGAAACTCGGTCGGTCGATTCTCAACTGATCGAGCCACTCGGCGCTCCTTGAGACGCCTGACCTCGCGTTGCGTTTCTGATGAACGTAGAACTTGGTTCTCGAGAGATGCTGTTCTAGAATTCGCTCTGCGCTCCATCGGGAGCATTGAGATCGAATTTCGTAATTCGGAGTTCTGTTCCACGCGTCGATCCTGCATCCTGGATTCTTCACGCGACCGCGAGCCGTCATGGATCCTTCGTTCCGATGATCTTCGTGAATCGAGGGCAGATCGCCTTTCCAGGATGCTTCCGCGAGAAACTCGCGACTCCGGATTTCTTTCTAAACGTCGATCTACCAGCCTGGATCCTTCGCGCGATTTCGAGCTGTCGTCGATTCTTCGTTCTAACAATTTTCGCGAATCGAGAACAGATCGCTTTTCCAGGATTCTTGAGCGAGAAACTCGAGATTCCGGATTTCTTTCCAAACGTCGATCTGTCAGCCTGGATCCTTCGCGCGATTTCGAGCTGTCGTCGATTCTTCGTTCCGACAATTTTCGCGAATCGAGACGTGCCGAATCCAGAGCGACTTGTCGCTCTAAAACTCGTCTTTCCGGAATTCTTTGTTCGGACGTTTGTCGTTCAGCTTCGCGTGGTCTCTGAAGAACGATCCTTCGTTCTTCGCGCGATCGGCGATCGTAGTCTCTGGAATCTCTGATTCTCGCGATTTCCCGACGATCCACCGAATTACGCTCGACCAAACGGGAGGATCGTGCGAATCTTTCTTTTCGTTCCCGACTCGCGATTTCTTCGACATCGTAACGCGATCGTGCCATTCTATGATTCTCCCTGATTGCCGCGTTTTCACGCGAATCACGTCGGCTTGCGGTTCTTTGCGAGCGATTAATCCCTTCTCGACTCACGTCCTCGGATGAGACTCGTGACATCGCCCAGTCGAAGGATTTTCGATCAGCAACACGATTCTCGCGACGTTCCATAGATCGGACCGATAATCTGCGCTCCTCGGATCTCGCGGTGTTGAATTCAACCGATCTGACTCGTCTGCTAAGACGATTGCGATTGAGATCGTCGAATCCTAAACGTTCCATCGAGCGAGACAGCGTTTGACGATCGTCGGACCTAATAAGATCTCCACGAGAATTTCTAGCGACCGAAAATCGTGATCTACGTTCTTGATTAGCGACGCGATCGTGAAGAGCGCGACGATTTTCCAGAGACCGTTTCCGGTTTCGGCGATCCAGATTATCGTTGCGATCGATATCCTTTCGAGTGAATCTTGCCGAACGATTTAAGAGATCCCTACGATCCTCGCGACGATCTGATCGTTCCGCGTCCCGATGTTCGATTGACATACGTCGCTCGACAGATAGAGATCTACGTTCGCGTATCTCGGATCGGTCATTCGGGACACGATTTCGCGACAGATCTCGGTGTTCGCGACGACCCGCTAGGACTTCGCGCGATTCTTGTCGATTGACTTGTCGCTCCGTCGAGAGGGATTTACGATCGCGATGATCGCTCGTACGACGCTGAAGATTCAGAGAATCTCGCCGGTCCGCCGATCGATCGACGCGATTTTGCCGTTGCGCGATTTCGTTGAGCTCGCGCCGTTCCGTGGATCGGCGATCTTCGAGCCGGGAGTTCAGAGGATCGGCCAGACGACGCTCAAAATTTTGCTTGGAACGACTCGCAGAACGGCGGTCGGTTGCTCCGTTAAACAGATCTCGCGATCGAGAGAGTCGAGTGGCGGGATCGAAGGAGTTCCTGATGTCGCGGGACTGCGCGCTCGTTCTAAAGCGGGATTCTCGAAAACGGTTGATGGATCTGTTATCGGATACGCGAGTCCTCGATCTTGACAGTCTTTCGACTGCCCTTAGATCTCGGTTTCCGGACAGTCGCTCTCTCATCTCCTGCGAACCGCTCCTGGACAAACGGTCGAGACTCGGCGATCGAGAGAGTACTGATTTTCGAGATATAGGTGATGCTCTGGATTCAGATATTTTTATTTCATGTTCGTTAAGCGGTTTCGTAGCTTCTTCCGGTTCGGCAATCGAGTTTTTGACGAAGGGAATCAAGTTCGGACAGGCGTCCACCCTAGAAAAAAATGATCTTCTGTAATTCTTGCAACAAGCAATTTTAAAAAAGATTTATAAAAGCAAAAAGAATCTTTTTATCTTTAATAAAGAGCACAATTAAATGCGTTTATGTTTCCGACATAATTTGATATCGCAAAGCATCTGTGTGACAGATTAGTGATTTAAATGATTTAAATGCATATAAGAGAGAGGAATAAGAAGAAAGTGACAAATGAAAGATATAGATAATTGGTGCTTAGAAGATTTAAGAAGAGAAAGAATAAAAATAATATTTAAAGTTTAGAAAGATCGACGTAACATGTACAATTTAGGAAGCACACATTTACGACTTTAAGCCGGAAGAATAATTTCATACTCGTGAGGTGCTTGATGCGTGAGCTCAGGTCCTGCGAGACTACCGGAGTGTCCTTCTCTATCCCTGGATACCAATCCTAGCGTCAGACATGCCAGCGATACTATCAGGAGTCCGATGTACTGCCAGGATCGCACGGGCAGCACTACGTGGCGCGTACGCCGCATCCTGCCGCAAAATATCATTACAAATCTCAATCTTAATTAATTAGAAAGTAATGTTATCTCCGTTATTCATATCGAGTCAATTAAATTGCGTTTGAAAGATTTTAAAACTAAAGGCGAATGGTAGGGGAGACCGGGGCTCGTTGGCACAAGAGGCAAGTTGGCAATGCGTTCCGTTTACGTATTTATAGCGAAAGAAATAATGGGAAAGTTATCACAAAACGTCTCGTTTATGATATAGGTGCTTTTCCCAAAATTTTATTTAAATCAAACAAGTATTACAATAGAAAAAGAGAAAACTCTAATTCAAGAGGTGGCAAGTAAACGAGCGTTTCAAAATATCGTATTAATGCTCTCCAGCTTGAAAAGTAAATCAAAGTGACGTATTGTTAGTTAAAAGAAAAGTTTCTATTACTATACGATATGTCATTATGGGGAACAACAGTAATTTATTGTAAGAAAATGACTGAAATCAAACGTATATAGGGATGGAGTATGTCGGCTCATATCAAGGCATAGTTAGCTTGACTTGTTAATTGTTGCTGCGCGCGTGAGACCTGTGTGAGCATGTGATTTGCTACCTACAATGCTGATAGAAGCTAGATACATATATATTTATATTAATATTTTTATATTGAAGAAAGCTATATCTAAAATAGTTTACAATTGTTCTTCTGCAACAGCATTTTGCTATTCGATTATTACAAAATAACTTTAAAAGATACAATCTTTATCAAGAAATACATATCTGTTACCCGTTTCTATATTACGTTTTTATTAATTTAACATGGACTTTTGTCGCATAGCCAACTTACCCTACTATCGGGGCAAGTTGGCTACAATGCAGCATGTTCGTATTTCACTTATTACAAAGAAACTATACAATATACAGGAGTGTTCCTGGCATGAAAATGTAGAGAAAGATTCTCTCTACCATATATTAGTACTGTTTAATCATGAAAATTAGTTGTTTAAAAACTCGAATGCCGAAATTGTGAAAACGGTGCCAACGAGCCCCGGTTTCCCCTACAATGTGTTCGGAAGAAGACTGTTTCTTTATAACATACGTGACGATGTTTTTTTTTAATTCTTTGTTTAACAATGTCCCGTCTCGAAATTTAGAGTAACACGTATTGCGCTGGATTTCAATAACTCGAGAATATCGTGGAATGTCGCGATAGCGAGAAGTGTCATACCTGAGGAACTAAGGACTGCCGCGACCAAGCTTTCCGAGGTATTTCGAAAGGCCTCGGCAAGGGCTCTTCAAGTCTTCCCGTGAGAAGTGCTTCTCGTCGGTGCTCCGGAAAGCTGCTGACGCCGGACGTCCCGAGGGAGCAGCTTTTATACTCGCAGGAGTCGCTTCGTAATTTGATAAAAGCGCAATTCGCCGCTTATCAGCGACGGCCACATGGTGCCCCATACGTCAGCGCAACAAGATCGCCGTGAACAAAGGGCGGGCGATGTTGCGGGCGGAAAGATTGGAAAACCGCGACGCATTCGGTTTAACCAGCTAGAAAATTGCGAATCGGGTCGTCTCTATAGGACGGAGGTCGCGCGTGGGTGTCCTTTAAAGCCGTGTCGATGCTTAATTCCGAAGGATCGGAATCACACTCGGATGAGATCATTAAGCGAAATCTATCTCGATCCAATAAATCTGGTATTAGAGAGATGTTAAATATGTCCCCGATATGGGAACTTGTAATAGTTGAATAATTAATTCTATCGGTTTTAAGTATTAAGCAGGTCGTAAGAGAAATCAGAAATTTTTAGATTTATATAAAATTTAAAACATTAGCTCTTTTTATAATTAACCTCAGCATGTAAATTTTTTAAGACTTTTTTACCGAATATTTTATAACAAAATTCAAAATTTTTTAATGGGTAAGATAACGAAAAATGCTGCATATCAATTATCAATAAAAATAACTATTAAAAATGTTAAGAATTGAATAAATTTATGTTTAATATATAAGGAGATGAGACAAAAATGTATCAGCGAGAACACGTTTAGAGGAAATGTTTAGACATTTATTTTTATACAAACACGCATTACAAAATAATAAAACGCGAGAGGATGTGCACGCCTTATACATATATATACGTTATTAATAATTATGTATTTACACATTATATTATATTATATACTTCTATATTTATATATATTTATATATATATCTATATACGCTTAGTGTGCTGGATCGACGAAAATTTTTTTGAAAATTTTGTCGTTTTCTTACCAAGAGAAATTGACCAGCCACCTAATACTTTAGGAATATCCCGATTTGTTCCGAGCGGTCGGGGCTCGTTCGAGGAAGTCGCTTACAAGGTAAGATCGCTTAAATTAATAAGTTAATCAAGCTCGTCTTGCAAATTTGAAAATATACAAAAAAAACATTCGTGAGACGAGAGAACCGTATTTGTCGTACTTGAATAACTGATAGTGCGAATTGCATTCGCCGTGCAGCCGCTGACTGTCGTTGACTATTCGCTCAAGGCCTCTTATAACACAACGATCGATACGACGACAATAGTGACCAGGTTTATCAAGTAGGCGTGGGGACCTTTGGGGGAGCCAGACGTGAATCTGATCTCGCTGCAGACTGTGTCGTTCGCTTCCGGGAGTGCCGTAAAATTCGGGAAGTTCTGAATATCTGCCGGCTTGAAAAATTAATTTAAAAAATTAATATAAATTTACAAATAATATATATGACAAATAATATGTATAACAATACTGACGAAATTAATAAATTTAATCTGTATCATAGAAATTATCCGGTAACGTTTCTTGGTATACTTTTCTTGAAGGAGCATCATTGTGACTCTAAATTGTAACTAGGAATAAGAAATTGTGAGAGATTTTACCAATGCTAATTGATCGTCCCTCTTTCTGCAGAATGTCATGTGTCTGCCGTGATAAATGCTATTTTCTATCTTTTTTGCGAGCAAATCTTCTGTCCACGGCAAAGCCAGTATATGTTCGATCATAGTTCGACCTGAAAATTTAAGAAAATATTAGGGGGAAAACGTTTAAAATAATCTCTTCAACCGTAAAAAAATGTTATAATTATTTACCAATATTTTATTTATTTAATTTTTCCTATCATTTATACCTCGAAATTCCTCGGGTTCCTCAATGATGAGTCGTGTGTAGATGTTATCGTCATCATTTTCTTCCATGTGTTCTTTCATGGCCCTTAATGCAGACTCAGCTTCTTTAACGACACTCTTGTCAATCTCGTCGGTCGATCTCATGTCTGAATAACCGGGAAACTGTTGCTGATTGAGCGAAGGCGAAATCAAGTCGGATCTAGAATTTTTTTATAGACCCAAAAATTTAAATCAGGCGACGAGATTTTTCTCTCGATCTATATTTTTTACATATAAATGCAATATATAATAAAAATGTTCTAAATCCGTTTCTCTTTTCTCTTTTGTAGTATTAAAGAAGATAAAAATTAATACTTCATAAACTAAAAAAAATCTACACAGATATAATGTATAACAAATTAAATTAAAGAATTTTCGTGATAATTGATAACAATAGATCTTATGAAATCGTGAACGTCCTAAAATTCCCATTATCCCGCACGAGGTAACTCACCCATTCGTTAGGAACATCTTCTCCAAGTAGTCTATCGTCATCCCCCGGAAGCTGTTTATGCCGAGAGTCTTGATGAGTTCCTTGACAGGCGTCATACTATAACAAGCGGCGAGAGGTGTTCTGGGATAATGCACGATGAATGCCAGACACATCTCCTGGGAAGCCGCGTAGCCGCCTAAAGTCAGCCTGCTTCTGTCCACAGTTTGGTAAATACATTCTGCAATCAGCTCATCACCGGGCAGCACCTTCACTTCCTTCTCCAGGGTGTGAGATTGCTGATAGTTAAAGTCGAAGTGATTGTCCTGAACTATCATCGGCAACTCTTTACCTTGTCGAATGTGCTTCAGGCTCAGACGCCGACCAGCCAAATGCGAGTGCAAGACAACCGATACGACGTTGATACCGTCCTCAGGGAACATCTGAAATAGAATTTGAGATCAACTTTTATTTCTTTCGATTTACACCCGTTTTTATTTTATTATATTTTATGTTATTTCTTAGTATAAATGTGTATATCGCAATGAAAGTCTGGTAATATAATAATTCTGAAAAATGCCAGAAATCACAGTAATATACACAACAAAGATAGTAAAGTTATATCTTCATTACTTCAATTTAATATTTAATTTAATATAAAACACTTCAATTTTATAAAACACTTATAAAAAAGATATTATTTATAATATCTTTCCTGTGAATGGCATAATTGAATATCTTGTAACTCTTCAATTACCGTGTTGGTGCAGTGCGGAGTGCAATATCCGGCGGTGGCGTATTCCTGTCGCTTCGGGGGTATCACATGAAGAGGGCTCACCGCTATGCCGGCCACGAGAATGCCCGCTTCTTGAGGACGAAGCTTCGGAGTTAAGTGAAGTCTTATGCCGCTGCTGTCGGTCACCTTCTTCATGCTCGGATTATTGTAATGGACTTCCAGCATGTAGTACGAGCTGTCGCCGTGTTCCGCTATAGGTATACCGACGTGCTCCGGCATCCATTCCCCTGCGTGACACAATGGTAAACGATTATATTACACTATTTATAAAACTAAAGAAAGTCTTTAGATTATAAAGAACAAAAAAATAAAAAGGAAAGTTTCTTTAATGCGAACAGGATCTAGGTCGATTTCGTCGGCTTTATTTTGACATTCTGAACCTTCGTGGGGAATTTTGTGCAGATTATTTGGTCGAAAAGACTTGGCTGACAATAATCTGCCTGCACTTTGTAGATAATTTACCTTTACTGCCACGAGCCCAGGCGAGGACGGGTTGCAGACACGAGTCCCATTCTCGCGGCATTGTCGGGCTGTAGCAGCGGGCGCCGGCGATTCTGGCGTGTTCCCCGAGGATCGGTGCCGTCGACGCGCACTCGTACAGAATTATGTGATGGACCAGACCTTCGTTCGCCTTCTCCACGAGCGGGGTGTACTGAAATGCATAAATAATGCATAAGCTCGAGATGCCTAAAATCGCTCCGCTTCGGATTAGGCGATTTGAAATTTGCGCGAGAGATCTCTCTCGAGGTCTTCAGTTCAGGAAAGATTACGTTCGTCGAGACATGGGAGATCGTCGAAAGATCTGGGCCCGCCGTTAGAACGTCGTGGCGAGATCCTGGGAACGATCGTGATCGTTTTTCCCGCGATCCTTCTCCCATTGATAGTCGACGAACGTTTCGATACGCGCAGTGACATCATTCCGGGTCTTTTTTTTTATTCTAACGACGCGCGCGTCTACCCCATGCGACGTCCGGCATGAATGACCGTGATTCGTGAAGCACATACGAATAAGGCCCGGCCTTTACATTCCATCACAGCGCCAGGACTTATTCTCGAGAGGTCCGCGTCTACTCGAGAAACCTGTTAGCGCGAATTTGCATCGCCGCGTACTTACCCCTATCATGTGGTGTTTCTTTTTCAACGAGGAGGCTTTGAAGATCTTGCACCAGTAGACGGTGTCCGTATTGTCCACCTCAAACTGTCAAACGGAAACATCGTTAAGTCGCAATTCATTAAGACGCGCGCGGAATGAAGAAAATGGCGAAAGCGGTTCGGAATTAAATTAAATTAATCGTGAATTTGAAATATCCATAATACGACTATTCATTCGTCTTTATTTATATCTAATAATGTTGGACAATGTTTTGGCTTCTCATTTTGTTAGAATAATGAATATAAGTAATTATATAAACCGCCGTTAATTATCTGAACTTGGTAGAAAAATGATAAGAATATTGAGGAAAGAGGGTGTCTTATTCTTTTACCTGATTAAGCTTTACGTCCCAGTGTCGTATATTACGAGTTTCTCGCGGTGGCGAATGTCCCGCAGCTGTCTTCAGCCTCAGAGCCCTTCCGCCTCGTTTATCCCCGTGCCACGCCGCCGTGTTTAATTCGGGATCGGTGTCATGCAGGGCCCACAGTACCCTGATGGTGTCGCCCTAAAAGCGAATTTCGCCAGTTAAAGCGACAATAACCATCGATATTGCGTTTCAAAAATATTCTCGAGTTACAGCGTCTTGTTTTATTTTTTTTCTGTTTTATTATATTCCGGTAAATAATATATATATATATCTCTGTCAAAGTATTATAGTGGCGTGACTGCAATTAAAATCGAATACGTTGACCGCCGGAGGATCGTGCCACGGCGAAAGGGGACAGACGGCATGCTAAACGCCTAAATACCACCGCGGGAATTCGAGACTGCGGGGCCCTATGGCCTCTTAAAGCCGCGGGGCCCCTGCCTCCCTCCGAGCATAAATCGAAAGAGGGTTCTCCACGAATTGTACGGAGCCGCGACAGTTATACTGTAAATCTTTCGGACAACGCTTCTCTCTCTTTCTCTCTTTTTCAGACCCTTTTAAAGGACTCTGTTTGGCCGACGAGATATGCACGGCGAGATTTGCTTTCTTTGCACGCATTTTAATTACAGAGTAGCGGATTAGAGGTCGGAAGGTAATTTCGATGTTAGCGAGGCGTGATAAATTCCCGGCCCTCGCTGCGTTAATGCGCGCTTGCGAATCACCGTTGGCATCCGAGAATGACCCCTTTCAATTACGTAGAATATTTGAAGCTCCCGCAGGCCGCAGACTTTATAAGATTTATTTTAAGTTTGAAGTGACGCCCGAAATACACCTTGCGGTGCTCGCTCGCGGCAAATCTTAATTCTAGGCAGTCAATCCAATTATCCGTTCCTACAATACTTTTTTCTCTTGGCCGATTTTCAATTTTCTACAATTGTTCAACGTAACATATTATTTAACCCTTAAATGCCACACCTCTCAAGAATCTCGTAAATGACACATGGGGTCTAAAAGACCCCAGCATGAAAAATGTCTCCTTACTTATTGATTTTTTGATATTTAGTTATGAAAATTATTTTCAATGTTGTTCAAGGCTTAGAAAAGAGAATAAAATGCTTATATTGTTAAAATTTCAACATAGTATAAAAAATTAAGATCGCCAACAGTTAAAATATTGGCTCCAAAATCAAAAAAATAAAAAATAATAAATAAATAAATATGAGCTCCATTTTTGGCGGGAACATTTGAAAATATATCATTCTAAAGGGTCTGGGGTCCGCTGGACCCCGGGTGGCATTTAAGGGTTAATTAACATCTTGCACATTGCTTGAGAATTAAAAGGTCAGTCAGATCTGTATTTGCGTGACAAAAATGTTAATATAAACATTATAAGATAATTATAATTCCTTCTCAGCGATTACCGAGAGTTGACGATCCTGAGGGTCGCACGTCTGCCACTTCCTGGCGAACGTCACAATGGTGTGGGTCTCGTTTTGCGAGCCGCCGAGCACTTGGACATCCTGGTACACGTCAGTAACCGGCGCGGCGTTCATCTCCTCGATACCGTGCGAGTCCTGAAACACGAAAGGGAGGAGAGAGAGACGTTAGAATTGTCAGAGGGGGTTCAACGTACTCGTCGAAACGAGGGCCCCGCGGGCCCCGAAACTCGCTCCCTCGCTATTGGACGAGAGATCGAGAGCTCTATCGGGTCAGGTAAACGCCAGGTGTTCGCATCCGAGGTGAACTGGGACTTTAGGCCCTTCTACCCGACACAATTCGTCTCTCCATCTTTACCTACTTTCTCTTTTACCTTTGCTTGAGTAAAGTACGATGAACTTTCGTCATTCTTTGTTATGACGTGGCTTTCGTCCACGGTCCACCAACGTGACACATCCTGCGCGCGTTATAAAAAAGAGAATGTTGATGCATTTCATAAAATTATTCACGCCGCGATTATACACGGAGTATACCTTTTATAAGTTCTTTAATAAACTCGGAAATCAATATTCCCGTAACAAAAACAAATTGAGATATTAGTGGCCCGGAATTAAAAATTATGACCCACTAAAGAGTTAATTTCAAGGCTGTAAATTAAGATCTGAAGTCGTTTTCGATAAAAACTTGACAGAGAAGGCATTTAGCGACTACTGCATTTAAGAGCTTTAAAGTCGATGACAGATTAGCCTCTATTATTTCGCTGAGCTAAAGTCAGCCCGGAATTCGTCGACTCTGCGCGAATAGGTTCGGACTCCGGAACAGCTTGCGTCCGAATTTTATGAAGAACGAGCGTGTGCGAAATCACGGACCGATATTTCAGTGGCCGGCGATAAGGGGTTGCGCTTCGAAAATAAGAAGAGAGAAAAAGAGAAGAAGGGAACTGATTTCCCAGCTGCTATGTGGTAGCGCACGCGAGTAAGGGCGGCCAGCCGCAGGCGTTTGGGTCCGTTGGGCCCCGGTTACGGTGGAGCGCCCCGCTGACGTTCGTACGTGCGAGGCGTGTAGCGGGGCTCCCGAAGGGAAGTCCCCTTCCTGCACGTAATGAATCCGAATAATTGCCGGAGAGCGTCGTCATGCCCGGTGGAGTACTACGCGCCTCGTAACGAGCACGTGCAGAAAGGAAACGATAATAGGCGCGCCCTTCTCTCTCTCTCTCTCTGTCTCTCTCAAAGCATCGCGAGAAACCGGTGGAAAATGCGAAGCGGGAGGGCAGACCCTCGTTAACGCGTAAAACGATTCACAAAGTGTTCGTGTCTCTGCGAGGCCCGTTTCGAAATTACACACTCTCGCACCCCGCCGCAGAATTATGGCCCTCGTGCCGTTGACATTTTATTCGGCGCGTATTATCGTGAATTATTTTAATTGTCTCTTTCAGTTTAATTCCGGATTTGCGAATGTCATCAGAAATATGGTGTGAGGCCAATAAGTAAATCAAATATAGGTAAGTCAAGAATAGAATTGCAAAATTGAGAAAAGAATTATTTATTTGTTGTTTATATTTTCAGTATATACTGCAGTGTTAAATTCGTAGTGTCAAATTATACTCAATTTAAGTCATTTTTAACCATAGATCGCCACTGCTCTTACTCAATATGTTGTTTATTTAACTAAAACTATATGTTAATTTAACTAAACCAATGGAATTCAAATAATACTATTTTGTGTTAAAATAATAAATTTCGACATGATTAAAAATAATAAAATAATATTTAACTCAAGGTATTAGTTTCATCCTTTAATATTTAACAGTATAGATACGAAAAAGAAAATACATAGAAATTTTATTAGGCTACCAAAAGATCCAGTTCAGATCGTAAATAACTTTATCTTCTAAACTGATAAAGGAAAAATTACGTTTAATATTAAATAATTATACGTACAAATCCAGCAGACTGAAATAATTCTTGTGTTTCCTGGAATCACTGATGTGCAGAGTAAATAGATGATTTTTTATCTTTGAGTGAAGACAAACAGATTTTAATTACAATCAGTTCGCGAGGAACAACCCGACCGGCCGAGTGTGATAATAATACGCGTGCATAAATCTTCCCGGAAGACTGCGAGAATCTTTTTTTTATCTCGATCGGAGCGGCAGAGTCGTATCGCTATTTCGTCGGGTTCAAGTGCGTTCTCACGAAGTTCGCGAGACGGTTTTCTCATGGCGCCCGGATATTCTCATCGCCATCGGGTTAATTAGTACAGCCATAGCGTTGTTCGGCGATTAAAAAGGTCTGAGAGCGTCCTAAGAGCGCTGCTAATTTATTCCGTCGTTATCCAAAATTTGATATTCCAGAACGAAACATCCGTCCGATTAGCGAGACTCTCGCGCTAATCATAATTTGTTTTTCACATTCCCTGGTCCCCTTTTACTTTGCAAGATTTTATATCAATTAGTCGAAGATTTAATTTACGGTGCCGTTATCGCGTTTGACGCGGCTGACGGTGAATGTGGATCCATTACTTTAATACATGCTCGTCTTATCGGATCTTCTTTCAGCATCGCGCGAGTACACTACCACGCCGTAAGATTGAACCGTAAAGACAATATTCATTCCATTCGCCCGCTATCTCGGGCGTCAATTTATCGGGGACAAATCCAAACACGTTCGGGCGGTTTGCGTACGTCTGAGAACCAGTTGAGTGTCGCGACTAGCATAGCGATTTGATAAAAGAGACAAAGTAGGAAACGCTCTCGATTCCCACGCTGGATTATCGCGACCGCGCCGGGGTGAAAAATACCACAAAGTGGCTCGATCGTTAGACGAAAATATTATGCTAACTATCCGGTGGAGCTACGGCTCTCGCAGCCACCTGATTTTCTGCGACTGTGAGTCACGAAGACCGACAATGAGGAAGTCGTCTCCCGGGTCCTCGAATTAGAAACGGGTTTCCTCGCGGAAACGCAGGATAACGAATGCACCCGTTGACGATGTCATTACCGTAATCCTGGCGCGAATAATTGTGTACGATGCCCGGCGGGGGGGCAGATATTTAAGGGTCGTTAGTTCTCTCGAATCGACGACTCATCGACGCAACAAAGAGAGACGAGAAAAAAGAGAAACGCAGTTTAGATGCAGAGATTGCAGTTTAGATGATCAAGATTTAAGAGGCTCGAGCCATCGAGGGGCATCTTCGATCCGCCGGAAAGAAGGCATACACGCCGGAAAATTAATTCGGCGGATGTGACGTCACGGATCGGCGACCGCTTCCTCCGACAATCTTCTGAGAGGCTTCTCCGCTTGCGTCACACGCGCGTTCTGCTCGCGAGGCGTTCCTCGGGACGAGGGGGAGAGAGATACGGATCCTTGAGCGATAATACGAATCTCTTCCCCACGAGAGACACTTCACGAGAAACGTTTCAGAGTTGAGACATTCCTTCTCACCGCGCGAACATCTAATCGATTTTTTTATTTATTTGTCGCAATGCGAGATTAAAAGATGTGAGTGCGATGTGAGGAGATCAGGACCGCTCTTAAGTTCTTAAAAACATCTAAATCGTGAAAAGATACATCTCGGATTGTTACAGCCTGTCAGATAGTTATTCATATCGGGATTAAGATCAGAATTAAGATTGCTCGTCAAAGATCTCGAATGACGCTCGGACGAGGGATGAAAACAGGATGTTACGGGTTTCCTCCGCGGTTTCGTCCTGCACAATGCGCGCCTCGGAGAGACGCCGGCTTTCAGGACGACGACCGTCCCGAAATCCCGATTGCGAGCGTTTTCGTAAGATGTTTTTCCACGGTAGCGATGGATGCAGCGTCTACAAAAAAGGGAAACGTTGCTGCGTTGCCGCTTTGTGCGCTACAAACGTGGTTCCCATGGGTCCTCGTAGTCCTGGCGAGAAAAAGGAAGGAATTTCTCTGAAGAGGCGCCACTAGGAGAAGGATGCTCGCCAGGTGTTTTGGTGGTGGCCTCTTCGTCGCCCATCTTTCTCCCTTTCTTCCTCTTGCACTTCACGATGTATATGTTATATGTGTACATGTTTGTGTGTGTATATATATATATATATATGTGCGTGTATGCATTTGGGTCGCCTTCCCTTAGTCCTCCTCTCTCTCCCTCAACCACTGTCCTCTTTTGCTCGGCTCGCTCTTCTCTGCATCTTTCTCCCTCTCGCCCCTTCCTTCTTCTCAAACCCGTCGGTGAAACCAACCGCACTTTCCGTTTCTCTTTCCCTTTCTCTCTTTCGCATACATTCTGTATTTTCCTCCTTCTTCCTACAGCCGAATCTCCTTTTTACCACCTGGCAGAGCAGCAGCTGGTAGCGAAGACCAGCTCCTTCCTCAGGCAGGAATAAAGGAGAGCTCTGTGTCCTTCGGGAACCCCACAAGGAATCGGCGTAGCGGTCGCGACAAATTTCGCGCGAATCGCCCACAGATTTATCGCGGTAGACCACAGACATAATTTGATTACACCATTGTGAAGATGAAATGGATAAATCAATTTCGCTTTTAATAAAATATATTTGTGTAATTAGTGTCACATGAAAAAAATAAATTTATCTAAATGGAAAGATATGATGCTGGCTTCTTATTATACTTCAGTACTTTAGTATTAACTTAATCTCTTCTCTAATAAACATTTATTTATGTAAGCGAAAATAAAGGCTGTATTCTGAATTGGTCTACTTCGTTCTTTTTTCAGGAGGAAATTATTATTACTGAGCTTTTAGTCGCGATTCCGACCCGGTTCTCACGTGTCGCGATCCCGGCGCGGTGCGGCGTCGGAGGCGCTCGCACGCGGTTACGCGCAATTACGAGCGGCGAGTCGTTAAGGTTCATCGTAGCCGGTTTTACGAGCGGTTACGCGGAATGATAATCAACGAATTAAAATGCGGTGGTAAAACCCCCCCGCTCTCGTCGTCGGTGGGGGCGCTCGCCCGGGCACTCGAGGGTGCATGCGTCCCCCGCAATTTACTCGGCGGGCCGCTTAACGATTCCTGCTTAATCGCACGTGGAATTTCTGCCCTTACCCATCGTGCCGATAGACGTAAAATCGCGTCGCGGCGAAAAGAGATCCGCCGATCGAGGCTCGCTATTAACGGCCGAGTAAAGTTTCGCGTCGCGTTTAAAATTGTACGTATATTGCCCGTAATTATTTTGCAAGTGAAATCGACAACGCATCGCATTGAAGATGGAAATTAGACCAATTAAAAAATTATTAATATTTTATATTATATAATTAAAAAAACCTAATTTAGAAACACTTAATATAATGCTAAATTATTAAAGAAATAATTATTTTTACATAAAGCACGTTTAGAATGTTTAGATAGAACTCGAGACTCTCTCTCTCTCTCTCTTTCTCTTTCAATTTCTCGAAAACAATACAGAGTTCTCAAGCTGCGGTCTTTCGGAACCTGAAAACAGTCGCTGGTCGGAACTAGACGAGTCTCGTTGGAATACGTGAGTGCTTCTGCGAACCAGTTTCGCGGTGGTTCGGCCACTAACAGCGCTAATTTGCTCTTCTTTTCTGAGCTGAGTTGTTTTTGGGCCCGGAGGGCAAGTCAGGACACGAAAAAGGGGAGCCCCGTAACTCTCATCGCGCCACTACATGTTACGGATAACTGGTACGGCCAAAAAACATGGCAGAAAGTAAAGAGAGACAGAGAGAGAGGTTTCCGTACTTGTACAGAACATTGACTCCAGAATCATCCAGATTCAAGCTATTCTCCTTTTCTGGTTCAAGCTATTATCTATTCTGGTTCTTATAATTTGTGAGAGAAACGGATGAAAGATCCCACGATCCTCCGGGCGCTCCTTTTCCTTATCAGTTTTTATCAGCTGGATATATCCAATGGAGAGACGGAGATCTCACACAGAAAAAAAGGAGTGTCTTCTTCAAAACTTAGTATATGCAACAATCTATAATCTTCTTATAAAAACTTCAACTTTTTAACTTTTTTTTATTAGTTGAACTATATAAAATACTTTATTGAAGCAAGTTATCTTCGTTTAACACAATATAATCTCATTTCAAGAATTCCACATTGAAACATGGATAAATATTTTCTTTTTCTGTGCAGTATATCGTAAAGATTATTGTTAAGGAATTATCGACAGATTTATATGTAACGATCTTCAGGAGCCGAACTTGGGTACATTGAGAATAACCGCATTTAAATAGTTCGCAATCTGCGAATGTCTCCGCGCGTCGGTGTTATAATTGCAAGTCTTTTTATTAATACCCCGGCATCGGGGATCCGCGGGTTCCTCAAGGGGCCCGTCAATGGCCGGTTGTTACGGCTGTTGCAAAGTTGCCGGGACCTCGCGAAAAACGCGAGGTCTCGGATTACGCGAGAGGAGAGAAACAGAATGGTGATCGGCGCGGATTTCTCGCGCCGCGCCGCGCCGCGCCGCGGCCGGTAAGAAACGAACGATGATTCAGGTACGTAGCCGAAGGGCAGTTCACCAAGACTGGACAAATGGCGCGTAGCGGACGGTATTTCATTTGGCCCGGGTGGACCGGTTCCGCGATGCGGGAATCGTAAATCATACGCTGGATTACGTCGGCTCTGACGCCGGAAATGCTAATAAACGCCTCGCTCTTCGTTTTTCAATAATGCAGAAATCCCTTTGCCGTATCGAATATCAGCTTGGCTAACTCCACAATCGATACTTCCGACCAAGGTACCCTTCTCTGAGCCCCTTCTTTTCCGTTATATTCAGGCTAAGGAGGTCCGATGAATTTCGGCGATAAAATCGATACAATTATTATCAAATGTTGACTTTCGCTACGTATTTTTTAATAAACTTTAGATCAAATTCCACTCCTTAAGCAAGATCGTTAGTTCTAGATATTTGCAACATCTTTGAATGCAAATGTTAACTTGAGGTTGCTTGTTACGAGAAGAATGACCCACTACGCTCAAAGAAGCACGCCACACTGTGTACGAGATGAATTTTAATCCATGATATATTCTCCCGGTCGTCTGAAATCCCTTTTCATCTCTTTCTCGTCGCGAGGAGTATAACGCGGTGTAACGCGCGGAACGCGAGATAAAGCGGCATAAGAACTGACTACGATGTGCTGCACCGACGACGACGACGACGAAGAAGAAGCGAAAGAAGAGGGAGCGATGATTAGTGCGAAGACGAAGGAGATAGGACAAATTTTCTGGCGAATTCCTGGTCTCCTCTTCGCCTGGGAGAGGATGAACCGTATCGTATACCGGTCGCTGGCGTAAACGACACCTCGTTGACGCTTCAGCCGCGCGGCTCAGAGCGATGCGATAAAGTCGAGCAGCTGCCTGACCCACCTCCGGGGCATTTCGAGAGAGATATATATATATATTGTATATAAATTGCACAGTCGCCATTCCACCTACCTACTCTTCTTCCACATCCGCACCTTTCCCGCGCCGCTAATCGCGCTATTAATACACGCTACCGGTGCGACGGATTTTTATTGCACCCCTCGAGCTACCACATGTCTATATAATTGTCTCTGACTAGTGACTACAGTTAAAAATGGTCTCTCAACTTTTTTGCCTCGTTTAGCTTCTTCCTACGGATTAATTCGAGGCGATATATTAATAATTTTTATCCTCGTATAATGACGTTAATTAGCAACAATCAATTGCAAGAGCTGCTTTGTATTGCTGGATTAACTGCGACTTTTTTTCACTTGTTTGTTTTTTATTTCTGCATAATCATCCTTAAACGCGACGCGATAACCATTGATCACCGGCTATCTAGCTATCATCCAAGATGCATTAAGGATTTTATTCTTGCGTCTCTTCGGCATGTACGCTGCGCTTTGTCAGAAGATAGCGGGCCGAGTATCTCCGCGCGGAGAGA
This sequence comes from Temnothorax nylanderi, assembly GCF_030848795.1. NCBI lineage: Eukaryota > Metazoa > Arthropoda > Insecta > Hymenoptera > Formicidae > Temnothorax > Temnothorax nylanderi. The sequence goes on from NW_027249073.1 coordinate 1,226,897, forward strand.
GGGACGACGAACGCGAAGGGGGATTGGAAAAGGACGAAAACGTGTTGGCCGGTGATAGAAAACGAGCAAGAGGGATCGTCCAGGATAATGAGAAAAAAATCGCAGCGAAATCGGGTAGGTGGAGGAGATGGGAGACGGGAAGGGGAGAAGAGAGGCCCCATCCATGCACCGTTGCGCTCGACTGTCCGACTGTCCGTCCCGCGTACGTCCTGGACGGACCCGTCGGCCCCTGGGACCAAAGGGATGGACGGATCGCAGATTACGTGCATTTCAGATTCACTCGTATATGCGGTGCGCAGCGACTCGTATTTCCCGGCGCGGTAATAAATTACGATCGCAATCGTCGTATACGCGCACGCATTGTCGGTCACGCTGGACGACGACGACGGCGGACGGACGCGAGCAGCCGTCTTTAAGGCCTCTCTCTGTCGCGCTGGCTGCCGATGAGGGCCCTCCATTCATTCCTGGCCTCGCCGGCGAGAGACTCTTCTCCGCGTCATCGTGAATTAATGGCGATTAATTAATTATTCGACGCGGCCACCTCGACCTTCGCTGATCCTCCTCGATTGGGACGATCTTGATTGAGCGAAGGATTCGACGGCAGCATTCGGATTTTTATTTTCTTTATTTGATTTATGTATAATCTGATTTCGTTTAATCTTTCTCCTGTCTCTCTCTCTCTCTCTCTCTCTCTCTCTCTCTCTCTCTCTCTCTTTCTCTCGCTTTAAATCAGATATCTCTCTCGTACTCTCGCTCACTTTTAATCGGCAGAACTCATTAAGAGAGTACTTACTTCGAGTGATGTTGGGGATCTTCAGGGCCCGAGGTATCGCATATACGATATGTATACAACATCGCCAGCTCGTTCATCGGGCCCAGGACCCATCGTTTCGTCCTTCTCGGTAGCGATGCTCAAAGATTCGCACACGTAGGCCCCCCCGTCGACGATGTCTGGAGGCCTTGACTGGGCCCCTTCGGACCTAACTCCAAGCCCGGCGTACCTAGCGGGCCCTTCCCCTCGCCCTCTCGCCGCCGATCTTCACACACGACCACACTCGGTCCGCGCGAATTCACGTACGCAATCCTTATATCCACACACCGTACGTGTATTCTTCGCCGCCGGCACATCCCGCCACCTTCGGGGCGTCTGAATTCGAATGCATGTAAGTGCATCACTCGTCAGTGCAACAGGTACGCACGTATAGCGATATTTGTCAAACGCGGTTATAAGACATCTCGTGGATACGTACGTGTATGCGCGTGTGTACTGGCAAATAACAAATTGTCGCCTCGACGGGGGGCCCCGGCCGCTCCGCGATTATAACTTGCGATTAAAAATCTTCGTTTCGAAATTGCTGTTTCGTGCAAGCGATATGTCGATTTGCGACTGTGACATAAAGTTAATTTAATCAATAATAATTTGTAAATTATACTTATAATAATTTGTAAATTATTTATTTAAAGGTTCCACCTAAAGATTGCATACATTGTTAAATTTTTAGTGTCAAATTATACTCAATTTGAGTCATTTTAAACTATTCCTGTAGGTCGTCACTGCTCCTATTCAATATGTCGTTAATTTAACTAAACCAATAATGTTAAAATAATACTGTTTTGTGTTAAAATAATAAATTTCAACACACATAATAGTTAAAAATAACAAAATGTTATTTAACTCAAAGTATTGATTTAAATTTAATTCTTTAATATTTAACAGTGTATAAATAAGTTAGAAATAAAGTCTGTAGCAGAAATCAGCACTTTGCTATCAATTACTATGATTTGCTATGAGTGATGAAGAGAACTCGATAACAATTTCTGTACGTTTCTGTTAATTTACATGACTTATCTCCGCAGCATGCAGCATCCCCGTTGATGAGATACCTAGGATCAGCCTCGATCCGTTGCATCGAGAGATTTACAATTCATCAAGGTAAGAAGGGCACGAGGGTAGATCGATCGTATACGCCGAAGAAACGCGCAGTGAGAGGCCGCCGCGGCGCCGGTCAGACGTAAATTTATCACGACGTTATCTCGCCCGTTGTGGAGCCACGTTCGTTAATTTTATTCCGACCTTTCTTTCTCTCTCGGGTCTGTCCTTCTCCTCCTTCACCCTTCCTCGTCTTCCCTCGTCGTTCCTTCTTCTCACCCTTTTTCCCCAACCCTCATGTCGCCGGGACGAGGTTCAGGTAAATAGACCCGAAAATTCGGGGTCGATGGAAAGGCGGTCCCCTCGGCGTCGGCACTGAACTTCACTTTGGGAAAGATTTAAAACTCGCCGGGATACATATCGCGTGACTCTCGTTTTAATCTTCCCTCTCTCAATGCGACGAGAGACGAGGCGCGAATTAAAACCGGAGGAAAGGATACTTTTGCTGAAGGAAATCTTCGTCGCTTTGCGATCTGGACGATCCTCGATAGGCCCCTAGGCAAGTAGAATCAATTCGTCTTGCGGCGTAGAAAAAAGAGAGGAGGAAGAAAATGTTGTTACGAAGTCGAAGTCGAGTACAAGAAGCTGCCGCCGAGTAGATTCCGCGTTTTCAGCATCCGTGTTAAACGGAGGGGACGACGTGCCCTGCTCTCGGGAGGAATTCCTCGCGCGGCGATACGGCGCAACCGGGCGTCGTCAGGCGTAATGGATATAAATTTAATTAAGATTAGGATTTCGGGGAAGTAGAGGGTCCGGGCCGAAGCAGGTTCTGGAACGTGGAACTACGTCGTTCAGTCCTTCGTCGGCTTTCTAGTACCTGATCGTCAATTAAAACGTCTCGTGCTGCTGTTCAGAAATTTTAATTGTCAAGTCAATTATTGCTCTGCCCTATATAATAATAATATATATGTATATTATTCCTTTTTTGTCGATTAATTTGGTTATTTAGGTGAACCTGTAATTTTTTCTCGTCGCGAGTCTTCCGTCACACGTATTTTGTATACAAGAGAATGTTAAAAGGGCCCGGCGTAGCCGATGCACCTGGACGAAAACTAAAACGGCTTCATCGACTACGACGTCGCGTTGATTAACGCTTCTCATTATACGGATCGGTTGCGCGAGCGGACTTCCCCTTCGAAAGCGATTCCGTCGTTCGAGCGGAGAAATGCGGCTCGGGGGAGGAGGGAGATACTCACGATAGTTCTTTTGTTACCTCTCTCTCTCTCTCTCTCTCTCTCTCTCCCTCCTCTTCTGGAGTCCCTTTCTCCTCTGGAATCTCTCGCAGGTCCTTCAAGATGCTGCCTCGACCTCCCTTTCTGCTGCAACCGCCTTCTTAATCTTCCTTTAATTCCCCGGCTTTCGCGTTTCTTTAGCTCCTTTTTCCACCTTTCGTTTCCTTCGTTTCATCTCTTCGTCGTGCCTCTTCTTCTCCGTCTTCCTCCTGCTCTCCTCGTCCTCCCCTTTGTTGTCGCCCCCTTTTTGTACCATCTCCCCGGCTTCGCGGCCTTTCGCCGGCTCCCTTCGCCGGAGAGAGATACGCGCCGACAGGTTTCGAACTGTCTCGGATCCCTCGTGAAGGGCTGCTTCGGCGCGAAATCGAGCCGGGGAGTCAGTTTCTTCGTCGTGGTGCTTTTCCTCGCGCTCGAACATTTCATCCGACTGTTTAATATTACATAACTATTTATGTCATTGAAAGTTTTAGAAACTCACTTTTTCTATACTTAAGCAAATCCGTTATCATATCTTTAATTAAAAATATATCCTTGCAAGGTTACGTATCAAGAATTTTTTTAAATCGTTTTTAACCGGTTAATTCCAAAGGATCTTGGAATGCCCACAGCTTTTACTTTTATCCCTTCACTGCGTATCTTTGTAACGACTCTGGAAATTATGCCTTGATTTTATCATTGAAGTGACTCACAGGGAAAACTGGATGTTTCACGAAGAAAAATGCGTCGAGCAAGAAGCCGCGTTGATTCCGCGCGATATAGGTCCACGGTACAGACGCAATCGATAGGCGAGATAAGAAGAAAACGAGTCCTTCCCACACGGCTGAATGACGACGGCGCGGGCGATGCATTAGACGTCTACTTAGCCAGCGATCGCTTTATTAAGTCCTTGCCCGTGTTCTCATGCCTACGCAAATCTCTTTTTGCGCGACGACCGCGCTAATTTCACCGCGTCGCGGTCGTGTGAAAATAGTTTGTCGCTTGCCAGGCGTGAATAATTACGGAAAGGAAAATCGTTTTACAAAGATTTCTAAATTAATTCGTTTAGTCTTAAGTTAATTATCGAAAGGACCATTGTGCCCCGAGAAAATCAATTATCGAAGGAGAAACCGTTTTAGATTAACGCTGATGTTAAAATGCATAATGTTGAAATCACAAATCTGTTTCGTTATCTAACATCATTAAGGCGACAGATTATATAAGAGACCGTTGCAAGCTGCAAGGGCTCGATAATATAGACGTATAGTTCGACTTGGCCAGCGGATCAAAGTTATGCAGCCTCGATACTTTTTTGTACGGGAATCACCCTGAACACCTTTTCGGGCATCGAGATTTATCGATCGGATAACTGGTCGCCCTCCTATAGATCAACGACTATCGGGGACATCGAGGGTAGGAGAATCTCGCAGGAGACTGACTTACCAGTAGATTGACAGCGCCAGTGTGATCGTCCACCCAGGCGAGCAGGATGTCGGCGCCTTTCATGTTGGTCTTCTCGTTAAAACCGATACCAACGTAGCCCAGGGTTTTGGCGGTGACCCTGAAGATCACCTCCTCGTCGTCCGAAGGATCCCACTCGAGGATCACGTCACCGTTATCGTCCAGTCTCTCGTACCTGATGAATCTCCACGGCCTGGTGCTAGATATGCCCTCATTAATTTCATGGTCCGCGCTCCTCCTAGACCTCGTCGCTATTTCGTCCTTGATGTAATCCTTCGCTCCTCGCGCGTCCTTGGCCGGCTTCTCCGGGAAATACTTCTTCGGCACCCGGCTACCCTTTGGCGTCCGTTTGAAACTCGACTCGACGAACGGCTTCGGATTGATCCGCTCGTTCTCGCTGATTATCTCGAACTGCGAGTTATCTTCGCCCTCCATCTCTTCGGAATCATTCCAGTTTTCCTCCGAAATTTCTTCCTCGGGTTTCAGAGAGACCTCGACGGTGAACTTTTCGACGTTGGTCTGATTCTCCACGATTGTCAATCCATCCTCCGACGTTTCCTCAACAATCGGATCTTGCGAGACGTTCAACTGCGAATTTTCAGCAGCGTTTTCAAGAACCGTCGACGTCTTCTCGAAGTATTTCGAATTCTGCGTCGAGAATATTTCATGCTGATCAGGATTCAGGTTCTCATCCCGTTTGTTTTGATAATCCAAAGCGTCGCTCTTGTAAGGGACAATCTTCCTCTTAGCCTTCCACTGCTTCAACCAATCCTCGTCGACATCCAGTCGCTGCTTCTTGAAGTTCCCGATCTTGAGCCACGGTTCGTCCTCCTCGAGGCTCCTCTTTATTCTCCTGGTAACAGGATCCATGGGATGTCGTTTATATCTGTACGGCATCGTCCTCATGGTCTCGTCCATGTGCTGGACGTAGAGATCCAACAGATCGCACTTGACGATCCAGCACGCGACCAGCGTCACAATCGCCCTGAGTAACAACATCTTCATCCACTTTCTTTCTACCTTCTTGATCCTTCATACGATCATCAAGCGACTTCTACCGTTTGCTTCACCGTTATTACCAGGGCCATCAATTTGTCTCTTTTTCAATTTATCTTATCGAATACGATTAGATATGTACAGCCGAACTCGATCTATCACTATTTATCGGAATTAATCTATCATCTTTTAGCTACTGTGCTCAAATTTAACCACAATTTGTCTTAAACTCTTAATTATTAATTAATTGCAATTTGCAAGTTCCAAAAAGAAGTACTTTTATGATTTCCTATCGCGGATGATTCCTGTTCTTACCGGAAAGTTAATTTTTGATAATAACGAAGTGAATCGGTCGTATTCGCGAGTACTGATAAAAATCCCGACGATTCGAGGCGAATTAAGCCCTAGTTTCTTTCACGATTTTTCATTAATCCAATTTTCAACACAGCGAACTCGAGAACGGTCTTCCATGCATGCTGCGCGCACGACAGTTGTGCCGGGACTAATTTAAACACGCGGCTGCCGCGCTGCCCCTGCAGATGCTCGCAGCTGCTTACCTGCGGTCCCCTTCCTTCGGGGCCCCGGCACAGGGACGTATTGACTGTTTCGGGATGTATTGGCTGTCCGCGCGGCTTAGCGATCATTGAATCGCATAAATATAAAATCTTCTATTGAACGTAACTTTTCCTACTGTAATGTATAATATAAAAGGAGGTCATATCCATAAATATATAACAAAACAGAATTTTTCCTTTGCCAGCAAATGAGAAGTTGAAAAAAATCAAACGATTCAGACTCGATTTTTCGACCCAATTTAACTTTTGATCTTTAAGATAGTGAAAACGAACGACAAAGAAATGTAAATTATGGCTCTGTTCCGGAATTATTTATTTAAGTAACATGATATTTTTTTCTCTCGATGTCTCATTTGCCGCTGATATCTCATTTGCCGTACGTCCAGTTTTTGCGAGATTCGCCAAGGATCAATTCGCGTTTTTGCGCCCGACTTAGTTACGTGCGGCTAATAAGTAATCACGGCGTTCACTTAGCTACGACTCGCGTAATTCACCGAGAAATACGTACGTACTCGGTTGTAACGTTCTGGGACGCGCGTGGGTAAATTGTTGGCAATACGAAATCACCCTACGCAAGGTAAAAAAAAACCTCCATCCTCCACGTCTACGCTCTGATCCTTCGAGCGCAATAATTGCACACGACTCGCACATACGATTATCCGCCGCTGCGGTTCGCCCGCGCCGTTCACGAGAACGTTAGATGAGAGGGCGAAAGAGGGATCCTGCGTGGTGCTTCCTGCGGAAACGTCCCTCCCTTTTTCTTTCCTTCGTTCTTTTTTATTTGTAACCAGAGACTCACATACGTGAGACGGCGATGCTGATGGTGGCGGTCTTCCCTTTCCAGAAAGGGACATGGGGACGTAAAACCAACTGCGGCAGATGCGAACCCTTGGCACGCGCCCTTCTGCTCCCCCCAGTGATTCTCATGTCGATCCTTCTGCCTTCCGGTGGGAGCAGTGTCTCGCTCACTTCGACACCGATACCGAATAAACGGACCGTTATTTTTTTTTATCAATTAATGAATTATTCAAATATCTTCTCGAGTTCATAAATCATCGTTGTGTCTAATCGTTCGTGAAATGCGTTGCGCCCATTTGCTAAGAAACGTTTTATGGGATCAATATCCTTGGCTCATACCGATATCGTCGATATCGTTGGAGCCGATTCAGCGCTTAATCGTGCGAATCCCATCCGGTCGGCGACCGATATATCCCGCTTAAGCGTCCGCACGTGTCCAGAAGCCAACTGTATCGAATTACTTCCTGCGACTGACATTGAAACACTATACTTCACGTGCAAGAGTGGTGGTTACCGATCCTTATTCTTTACGGATTGGATATCAATCGATACAAAAATGTGAAACGAGGAATGACTCGGGGAGACTTGCTTGAATTAGCAGAATGTAAAATTTGGAGAAAAGTTGAAAATATAAAACTGTATATTTTCAAGATAAAACATGATACAGTCAACAGTTACAATCGACATAAAGAACTTCGCCTATTTTGGGTTAATCCGGGCTTAGTCATCAATCATATATAATTTTGTAGATAATAACGGTAGTCGAAAGAAAAAATAGTTTTAGATCAAACCCTTGCCGGAAGCAGTTCTGACCTCCTAATAATGATGTTATTTTGTTCGTTAGCTCATTATCAAAATTGTCCAAGAGGACACAAGTATTTACTATGCTTAGAAGGGATCTGTATATATTATCAAAAAGATGTTTAGCATATCCTAGATAATCAAATAATTATGAGAGGATAAAAAAACAAGAATTCTGGGAATCTCATGTTCAACTATAAAATAAAAAAATCATCAGTTAATTAATTTAGGTCGTTCGTCGAAAGTCTCTGGAAAATGTCTCTCGATAAAATAATCTCAGATTGCCAGGATATCCAGGATTGCCTGGTGAAACCCATTTTTTATTGGCGACGTCAAGTTATCTCTGCTGATGCGATTCGACTTCGTCTTACGATACGATCGAGATCGATGCGTCCATCGTCATTCGAGTCAATTCCCGTCGAGATTAATTGGCTCCTCCGAAACTAGTTTGGCCGGAAGGGTCACCGACTGCAAAGAACCGGGATTTGTTTTATAGCCTGCCGGATGGCTTTATGACACCGGACCGCGACACGATTTACAGCCGCCCCCCCCCCCCCTCGGCATAAAGGAGCGTCGTTTCTTGGGACAAAATCGGAAAAATCGTTTGATCACTTTTCGGGACAGGTGCACGCGTCGGAGAAAAACGTGACTCCGAACTTTTTATTTCTGCTTCCTTTTTCTTTCTTTGTGATCTCACGGTCGCTCGCAACTGGTATTCACGTCATGAGGAGTACTCATCGAGGGGTGCGCGACGCCGATCGCGGAGGTGCGACGTACGGCCGATTCAGTATTCATCCGGCGAAATTGTTCGTCGTTCCCTCCCACCGCGCCGGATTTTATTTACGAGGAAGAAGAGCTATCGGCTCGGAAATCGCGTCGCCCTGGGAAAAACCGATGAGGCGACACGCCATGCGCGCGGAGCATGAGAAGCGATTAATTTCCAACGACTGCACGTGCACGCGCGTGAATGAACGATCGGTACCGGGACGATCGATCGCGTATTCCACGTGCGTGATGTCCGTCACGACGTCGATGCCCGAAATAAATCGTCTTAAAAATCCTTCTGCGCATAAACAAAATCCCAGCTACCTCCGACAATGAAATCCGCAATGATCCGCTTGATTTCGATCGCAATTGACTTGAACTGCGTCGAAATTAAACCGAACTCTGTTTTCGAGACATGCGGATGTTGTTATTCGTCTGTTTTTTTTTTACCGTGGCTTTCCAAAAGTTCGGTGGCGAGCGCATAAGTACGTATTAAAGTCTCCACTTCACCTGTCGCGCGCGCACTCAGCACTATACACCTGCTACGTAATCATACTTCTCTTCGACACCATCTGCCTCTCTAAGGTTTCGATATTCGATCGGCAGATGCGGATTAAAGTGAAAATGCCGTAATCGAAAGTCGTGTTGCGATACATTGTATATGCTCGTTTATTGATCATTTTAGTTAACTTAACACTCAATCGCAAATAGTTTTGACATTTTCTGCGTATTTAGAGAATCTGAAGATATTACTTTCCAAAAGACACAGTGTCAAGATTATTAAAATATGTTATTTGTACACATTAAAAAAATGTTCAGTTTCATTAATGCAATTTTGTTGGAAATGCGTAAATAAACGCTCTAATAATAGCTTTGATATTTTATTCAAGTCTCGTGTACGTTTTGTATCGTGTGAGTAAAGTGTACGTGCAAGCATGCAAATATTGTTAAAACATTCGGGGAGTTCCCTCTATTTTTGGAAATATGCAAAATTCTTGAAAAATAAAGAAATTCTTGAAAATACGGAAATTTCTTCGAAATTTGAGAAGTTTTTGGAAATGTGACAAATTCTTGGAAAGTTTGATATAGTGCAACCAAGCTGATCATCATGCACAGGTAGTCCAACAATAAACCACAACTATTATTATAATTATCAGGGTTGAGCGTTTACGCGTAAAATATAATAATCTATATCTGCATGCAGTATGCAATGTAAATTATATTTAGGAGGTTCGGTGGCTTCATCGGGGGGAGTAGTGGGACGCGGGGGTTCTGGCAACAGCGCACTAGCGTTTGAAGTAGTGGGAGTGAAGGGGATTGCTCTGAATGGTCGCCGCGTGTATAGTGCGTGCTACTGCTCACGACCGTGGCAGTCTAGCAGACGAAAAATCAAGCAATTTATGCTTTAATAATTAATTTGTCTACGAAATGTGCGGTAACCTTCCCATTTCTTTCATTCATTTATTTGTAAATTATTAAGTTACATGTGCATATTTCTTTTTCCTTATCATTTGCATTTTTTCTTGCACTTATTTCATTCTAAAGGTGTGCAATATGTCATTTCCCATAAGAACCTATGCTAAAAAGTACAATTTTTGGAGTAGATTTTTTCAAAACGGGATTGTGAAAAATTCCCAAAAAATTCACATAATTCTATTTTGCATTCCAGAACAACATATTAAAATTTCATGAAATTGGCTGCATTTTTTGTAGCCACTGAACCTCCTTAACTCATGTGAACGAGTAATCCATGAATTATCGAACATTTATATTTTATCAGAAATATGAAAAATTTATATTTTGTTTGCAACTTTGTTTTTAGTTACTATTATTTAGTTTGGGCATAATTTTTAGAATGCTACAAAGAATTGACAGTAATCAGATCAGCGTAAATAATATTTTTATGTTAGTATCATGTATCACTGTACAGTTAATTGATAAGTAAATTATAACTGAAATGCATCTAAAATTTAATCTAATCTAAAACTATTTTAATTTTTTTAAAATTGTAAAAATATAATTTAAAAAATCAATTAATTAATCAATCAGTTAAGTTATAATAATAATAATTTACAAGGCTTATTTTGTTTACATGAAAAAAGTTTGTGTAAACAGTGCATAAACAATCCATGTAGATATAATCTTGAAATTTACGGCACAATCCTGATACTTTGTCGATTTTTGAGAATTAAAATTTTTGTCATTAATTAACGTCGGCAGCTAGAGAGATAGAATTGTTAATTACAAACGGTTGATAAATCATCAGCAAGTTTACCGACTACAAATAATTATCAACCTTATACCACGTTTACGCGAGCGTTACTTCTGTAGTAATTTACGATAATTCCTTCGCGTAAACGGGCTTTTGTAGTAATTTACGATAATTTACTCCGCGTAAACGAGTGAATTATCGTAAGTTACTACAGAAGTAACGCTCGCGTAAACGTAGTATTAGTTACAATACCAACTAGAATAAATTAACTTCGAGATCATGACTATGAAGCTAGCCGACAGAAATTACTAAATTTGATAATTTTTAATTTTTCTAAGTGTATTTCGTTTGTAAATCGTTTGTAATTGATTGTGAGTCAGTTTTTAACGTTTGTGACCAATTAGTTTGTTTGTAATTAACAATTTTATTTTGGCCATGATGTCAGCCGACACTTTTTAATAACAAACAGATCCCAGGTAGCAAGCACATGTCATTTTGACGTCAATTGACGTCAAAAGACGTCAAAATGACAGAGTTTTGACGTCAATTGACGTCAAAATGACATGTGCTTGCTACCTGGGATTTTTGATTACTGATAAATGTAATGTTTGTGATTTACGAATATATCAGTGTAACGTTTGTGAATTAATAAATTTCTGAGTTATTTGCAAAATAAGTTCAGTTAAGGGTCGACAGGAGTCACGGCCGAACTCAGGTGCACTCAGGTGGACTTTATGCACTAAGTGCACTTTAACTCCGTATTTTATTTATTATAAATTTTTAAGAGCCAAAATGGAAATCCGGCTCTGTACCGAGTTGCGGCTGATCTTACTGATTAAAACGAGCATAAGTTTAATGAGATTCTTTAATTAATTTGGCTAAAATTTGGGAAAAACCATTTGTAGCCGTGGAACTACAGAAGTAGTTTTATAGAAAAATCTTGCGTCGTGTTTGGATGCCCCTCTATTGATACGATAGTAGCGGACACGTGGGTCGCCACATTTCCCGAGTTAAGGATATTCACCGATTTGCCTTGCTGTCTTGGAACATTTCTGTGTCGATAATTTGGATTTCACAAATACCTATTTGTGCGTAAAGAGGCACTTCTTTCCTGAGTAATACTGTGTCATCCTTGTATTGTACATGTACAATTAATTTGCTCTTTCAATGTTGTGGTTGTTCTCTGCGGAGAATCTATTCAACAAAATTTTCTTATCTCCAACAGAAAAACGTATGTATATAAAGAGTACATCTAATGTGAGAGATTTTTACCTGATGTAGATCGCGATTTTTTACAACTTATATTATTTAGTGGTAAATTTCTTAAGTGGTTTAAGTACTAGATGCGTTGGTTTATTAATACTGAATATTTTTGATGCATCCTATGATAATTAAAAGCATATTAGTTTTCAGTACATTAATCTAATTAAACTTTAGTAGATTCATATCTTACAAGTAGCATATAGAGAGCTTCACAGGGACATTGACGTTGTTTTTGTTATGAAGAGTTATAGGTAAAATTTTTTGTTGTTTCTTCTGCAATATATTGAAAATCTAGTCCCGGGGTGACGGCTGGTCTGGTGGGTAGAGCGCCAGATTCGTAATCCCGAGAACCGGGTTCGAATCCCGCTAGGCCACTGAGAATTTCTCAGCAAAAACGCTGCCCCCCCCCCTCATCTAGCGGAAAGAGGTATCCCTAGATGCAAAACTGGGCTCCGTCTTTCGGAAGAAGACGTTAAACCGTTGGTCCAAAGGAAAATGGTGATGGGAATGGACATATGATGATGATGTCAAGTTCAAGTTAGTTCAACATTAAATTCATTCGTCATACCAACAATGCAATTACATAATTTTTTTGTATTCTTGCCAAGAACAACATTCTCTGAAAAATTAAGGAAAAAAAACATTGTTATATCTATCACAGCGAGAATAAATTAATAATTAAATAAATTGTATTACTTGAATCGGACTGTATTTCTGTATTTGTGTTTATTGAGAGCGATGAACTTATCATACTATTAGAAATATCCTTTTTTCTCATCATTTCTTTACTTTGTATACTTAAATCACTGTAGCTTTCTTCATTATAATTCTTTTTGTTCATTTTAAATGATATGTTGGATGCAATCAATTTGTCACTGCATGGTAACGTGGGATTTCGTAAATAAAACGTAAGATCTGATGTTGACGACATACCTATTTGTTAAAGTTATATATTAAAATTTTAATTTATCTTTTTAAATATTAAAATTGAATATATCAATGTTAGCTATATCATAAATACATTGAAATTGAAATATCGTGCAATAAAATCAATTAAAAAAAATACCAAATATATTAAATGTTTCACAGAGGTCTCAATACATACCTAAATCATTATTAAATGAAAATTTGTTAGAAATAGGAAAATGGCATGTAGTGGGCATCGCTAGGACGGATTTTTCATTGGATGGCAAGGTATAAGTTTCTTTTCTCGCATTGTCTTGTATTTTTGAATTTTTCTTCTTTTTTTGTGCCATTAAAAACTGATCAATCAATCGTAGTGGCGTCTCGCTGTTATAATCTTGTAAAATATTAATAATAGTGCTTGAACCGATGACACTATTTTCGTCTACGTCTCTTGTTGTATTAGGAATAAGCGTATTCTCTTTCTCCGTCAATTCCGTCGACGACGCTGTTGCTACAATATAGTCTCTTGTATACAAAGATTTAATTAAATTAAATTAAAAATTTAATTAAAAATTGTATAATTACCATCTGCCATGATAGTCGACTCAACTAATGATGGTAATTTGCCCGTTTTTACGGGAGTTTTCGAGACAAGACCAAAACTCGGTCTTACTTTGTTATTACTTCCTAATATTCCTATATTATCAGACTTTCGTTGAAAGTATTGGCCAACCGATACTTTTTGTCCAGCACAAGACCTGTAATTCAGACATTACCTTATTACATGTATGCTATACAAACATATACGGCTGACATCATGGCCAAAATAAAATTGTCAATTACAAACAAACTAATTGGTCACAAACGTTAAAAACTGACTCACAATCAATTACAAACGATTTACAAACAAAATGCACTTAGAAAAATTAAAAATTATTAAATTTAGTAATTTCTGTCGGCTAGCTTCATAGTCATTTCGAGATCTTCCTTAGCGACATAGTTTGCCAATGTGTTCCACAGTTTCCCGCTTCTCTCGCGATCGTCTACGGCTGCGGTCCACTTGACGCTACAAATGCTTCGAAGCATTCCTTTTCTCCTTTCTTTCAATGAAGACAGAAGGAGAAGAAGAACGCTTCGAAGCATTTGTAGCGTCAAATGGACCGCGGCCTACGTCTACGTCATAAATCGAAAATATAACTTTCTCCAGTTTGAAATTTCAAACTCAAACGCGCGCATTTTTTTAGCTATTGTATATCTTTCGTTCCTTTCTTCGCGGCGTGAAACGATAGTCTTTAAGTTACGTTACATCTTCCTGACGAACCGATCATTGTCGAAAGTTTACTCGATTGCGACGCGAGACTTACAGAATTGCAGGTCAACGAAGTAGGTACGTGGTGCATTATTAATTCAGCAATAGTTAATCTCGATAGAAGTGGCGCGGCAATATTACGAAATTTTCTATTTCACTCCGTTACAATAATTATACATTTACACATTAACCCTTTGAAGCTGAATATAAAAAAAATTTAAAAAAAAACATGAAAACATTTATTATACATACAAATAAAAAGATGTTCAAAAGAATAATAAAAAGATCTCACCAAAGTGCTCCATAAGTCAAGAATTAAAGGTGGTTTTGTATCAAAACCAGAAAGCCCACCAGTAGTATAAAATAGTAGTTTCACAGAAAAACCACTGGGACGCAAAGGGTTAACGACGGACACGCGAGGATAGAGGGGAAACAGATCGATCTCGCGATTTACATCGTATAAGGTATATTATTTATTATATCTTATGTACATCAACATCGTCTTGACAACACCATAGGAAAAATTGTTTTTAGACACGTTCCAAAATTTGTCGACAGTAACTCCCTGCTCGCGCTCTTTTTTTTTCCCCCTCTTTGCATTCTCCTTTATACAATGAATCGAAGACACACGGAGGTGATTCGCCAATTAACCAATTTTTCTTTTTTTTTTTTATGAAAACTCAGCTCGGCGAGTGTATATAAATTATCGTACGTGTGTGTATGTGAAACGCGCGTGTGTCTGGTATGGTATGTGTGTGTCTCTCTCTTTCTCTCTTTGTGAGTTATGTATAATATATGGGACGGTACCTGTAATGCTTTGCTTGTCCTCGCAGATTTTCGTTTTTTTTTTTCGAAGCAGGTACAGAGTTCGCTGTAAGGAGAATCGTAGAAAGTATAAGAATAAAAAAAAAAAGAAAACAACTCGCGCTCGTAAGTCATTTAATCAACGCTTAACTAAACATAATATAATATAATAGCTGCGTACAGATTCGATACGTATTTATCACTGTAGCTGTAGCTTCGCTTCACCATCTTTTTACAAGGCGGAGTTTATTCGGAAACTCCGAAAATAGGGAAAGAATACGTCGTTCCGCCCTATATATCGTCCTCGCCACTAAATAGTAATAGATAACTTACGATAATTAAAACGTTTTGCAATTTAGTCAGATCTCTAAGAAATAAATAAGTTTTTTTCTTCTTTTAATAAATAGTAGTAAAGTTAAAATCGATTACACAGGATTTTAAGCGAAACGCGAGAGGCGATTTTCCTTTCTCAGCCGCTCTTGTCATTCTCACATCCTCTCTCCGTGTCGGCAAATTGAGAAAAGGAAGAAACGCTAAAGAGAAAAAGAACAAAAATTTCACCGCAACGGGGACATTCGGGCGAATTGAAGTAATTTTGATTTCTCAGGCTTTTTCCTGTCGCTCTTTTCTCTTCGATCTCGTCTCTTTTAATTAAGTTTTACGCGTGTACGAAATAACTAAAACATATGACGTAAAGTACGATCGAAAGCTGTGAGAAAGCTGTGTGCTTAGTAAAAAATATTTCATATAAAAAGATATATATGTGATTATATAACATAATATATAATATACATATATATAATAATACATAATATATAGTATATTTGTATGTAATATAAAATATGTTCATATATGTTTTCTTTCTCTTGTATAATCTTGTATATATTTAAAAAAAATAATAAGAACAATAATTGAAAAATAACTAGAAAAATAATTTTTGCATTGTTTCTTTTCAAAAAGTAAAATTGCGATTAGATTATACAATATTCTATATTGTATGATCATAATCATATTTTATATACGATTTTTACATTTATACATATGATTATATATGGACAATTTTTTGTTATGTCCTCAAACTTCACTTTTTATTTAAAAAAACAATGCAAAAATTATTCTTTTACTTTTTAATTCTTCTTTTTCTTCTTTTTCCTGTATATATGTATATAAAGAGATACAAGAGAAAGAAGACATATATGGACATAATATGTATAATTATATATATTTGTATATGTTTTTATATGAAAAATTTTTTACCGAAAGAGTGTAACGCGAACGCGTAACTTCGTAAATTTCTGTAAAAACAAAAACAGGAAAAAGTTATAGAACGGGAACAGGCCTAAGGTTTCCGCGGAGGAGTCGAGGGAACAAAAAAAAATCAAAAAATCGGAGAAGTCCTACGCGACATACCTACTCTCTCAACTAATACAATTCTCGGTTTTCGCGTACTTTCTCTCCCCCTGTGCCTAACACGTGGCCGTGTGTGTGTTTCTGTGTGATATTGATAGAGCTCTATGAAATCTACATATCGAAATTAATCGGCATCCGCAAAACTTTCAGGTCGCACTCGCAGACTCGTCGCTAAAACACAGACAGTTACAGCTTGAGAAAGTTCTTAAGACCTTTTTCCTCCCGCTCGCGGGATCCCGGCCGAATTATTACCAGGGGGGGGGGAAGGGGGGTCATTATAATCGAGATCGCGGCGCGAATTCGCCTCGCGCGCGACTCCCCCTTTCTTTCGTTTCCCTTTCGGCCCGGACCCCACGCAATCTCGCCCTTACATTTTATCGTACCTTTCTTTTCGTTTAATCTTTAATTACGAACATTTAGGAAGATAGCGCTATCGATAATTAATATTTTCTGAAATTTGTTAACATTTTCTATATAAAAATCTGCATTTGCGTGTATTTACTTATTGCTTCTTAATCGCCGTTTTTCGGTAGCCTTCTCTATTTCTCTCTCTTTTCCTTTTTCCTAAGGGAGATTTTGTCATCGCCGTGCGGCCTTCCGATATTTTTCGCTCTCCCCTATCCGTTTTCTTTATCGATACGTCTTACGCGGAAGGAAGTACGGCGAGTCAAAAGATACCAGTGCGCATCCCGGTATTCTTCGCTCGGAGTGTAACTTCGAGCAAACATTTCGTTTACAAGGAAAGCACCGTTGGATCGCGCTTCGAGACAAAAGCGAAACCGATCGATTTTAATCACCGGTTTGGCGCTTTGCAGGCGCGACTCTCGCCTCTTCTTTGATTAAAGAAGAGAATGGGCGAGAATTGGCTGGAAACGCGAAAGACATTCGCTTTGTCGTTGTCTTAATTGTATCTGATCGAGCGCGAGGAATCTCTCGCCTCCCAAAGCGCGCCGTCCGCTTTTACTCATCGCGATCCAACGTCGCCTCGATATCTTACAACATATATACCTGGAAGAGGAATTGCCTATGCTTCCCGTGAAAAAGATCTGTGTCTACAGTCCAAGTCGGTCCAAGTACTCAAAGTTGGGTGCGAGAAAGAAAGGTAGATTGATAACTTTTGCTCGCAATGCGCCAGCGTAGAGATGACGTCCCGCTCATCGCGCTATCCGCGCTTGCGCATTGCGGACGAAGGAATTACTAATCATCTTTCTTTTTCCTTAAAAAACGTGGTTCTCTCTCTCTCGCACCCAACTTGGACACAGGCTCGATCCTTCATTCTCCTTCCAGGTATATATGTTCTAAGCTCGATTGTACATCGTCGACTATGTTACTGGCGTTAAACCGTTAAATTAGAAAATAAAAGAATTTCTCCGTGGCTCGCCGAACTCACTTGGAAGCCGTTTTAATCTCAACGCGCAATATTTCCGTACGCATATATGTCTGCCGCTCCGTTGGTCGCTTTTAAGACAAGTCGCCGGTAACGTGTGTGTATCCCGGGGATACTTACATATCGATGCAGTCTTTACACAAATGCGGATGTAACGAGATATACGGTGAAGCAAGCCTCTCCGTCCGCTCTATCTCTCTTTCTCTCGCGTTTTCTAAGGAAAAGAAACGGTTTCCTATTATGGATACATGTATATTGGAATGGACGTTGCATCGCAAGGAAACTCGTCGGTCGGACTGTGAAAATCAAAAAGAGTTTACCCAGTGGACGCGCGTGCCCCGTATCAGTCGCACGCGTCGTCGCTCGCGTATACGTGAGTATTTTTGTCCGCGTATATCTTACACCCTCTCTCTGACTTTACGTTCATTATCTTTTTTTTCCGGCTGGCTTTTCTCTTTTGTCACTCGCTAGGATCCGAAGGGAAGAATCGGAGATCAAACGGAGTAGTTTACTAGAGTTTCGACTCGATCTCGAGTGAGCGAGCGCGTCCCTTCTTCCGCTCACATTGCATTTCCGCGATAATGTTGATATGTTAACGCATTGCTCGCTAATGAGGGACGCGTTTGAAAACGTTTTTCCGCACGAACGGATGTCTCATGTGCTTTCTTCTATCGATAGAGAGTTTCACTCTTCGCTCGTCCCTTTTCGCAGCGTCGTATTTGTACAACACATTATCTATCTTTATATGTATATGTATATATGTAGAATGATTTCGTGATCGCACGCTCGTGTACATACGAATATAGCGCGAAAAATGAGTCGCGGCAGATTCTCTCGTCCACTCACCGACGCAATTTCATTCGCACTCGCATTCACGCGTTCTCTCGTTTTCCGCTCGTTTATCCCGTGTCACGCAGTCTCGCGCTAAAGTAACACCTGTACACTTGCGTTGGCACATGTCCGCTTCGTTCGTTTCGCCGTTTGTCGTTACAATCGAAAGGTATACCTATATTGTAGGCCGCGCGTACGACGTTCTTATACAGGTAACGCAAAGGCATGAATCGTAATTTAGCGTTAAAGAGTTAATAATGACGATCTCGCTAACGTTCGCCCTTGCTCTCGATCGATGTACATTGCCGAAGCGACATACGCGCAATAATGTAATGCACTCGCTACATTCGCTACATGAAATAATGTACCTACATTGTTGTCACGTTATCGATCTCCGAAATCTCGGAAACTATTACGATCCGTTTTTTGGTACGTTTCTCTCGTGATACGGTTCTCTATTTCTCTAATCATCGTTTTTTCCTTGTCAGATGCGTATTGCTATGTCGATCGTTAAGATAAACACGTAACTTTAGTATACTTAAGAAAAGAGGCCAGGAACAGACATATTCGAACGACATTTAGGCCGATATGTTAGCCGTTCAATGATCTATATCGTAGATACGTACTAAAATGAGCTGCCGTTCAGTACAAAATGTTACAAAACCTAGCGCGATAATAGAATAGTAAGAAAAAACAATTCGGCTGTAAATCTGAATAAAAGTCTCCGAAGAAAAATATACAGTGTGTACAATCCAACAGTTGTTACACAAGTACTTTAAACTAAAGGGAGAGCGTTCATTAGTGACGAAAGATTTCGCGGCAGTGATTACAAGGGATGGCTCGTTTATTTCCGTCGTCAGTCTGATCTTTAGGTAGATCGGTCATCGGAAACGGCCTAAGAAATACGAAAGAGTATTGGCGCTCGTTGTTCGTAGGAGAGTCTTTCGGTATGTTACATTGATCCCGTTAAGAGCCTTTCATGCCGATCTTTCAGGACGTTCTGAAACGAGCTTCGTGAATTATCCGTTCTCGTTAGGCTCGCGTCACGGCGATTTCTTTGACACTTATAGATCGTAGAAGTTCCGTGATAGGTGTATCGTTCTACGAATTCGGTAAAAGTCGTTGCACGTGGTTTAGATGCGAGATGGCGAATGCGTGGTCCTCGTACTCCTCCCTCGTTCCTGAGAGAAGTCGTAAATGCGAAGAATGGACTTTCCTTTGACTCTCGCTAACGTGGAATGTCTGCAGCACCGAGTGCTTGAGAATCTCTCGGTTATAAGACGGCGTTCGCGTATCGCTTCGGAGATGTGAAAGCTTCATCTCGAGTCAATCGCCGTTAAGTTCGTCGGATCTATTCGCGCGCGAAGAAATATTCTCTCGAGGACATCGTCGCTCTGACTAGGTAATCACGAGTCCTAGATGATACATGAGGGGAAGTCGTCGTCTTCCACCTCGGAGGCGACGCGTCGGGGCGCCTCGAATGAGCGGAAATTCGTGAGATCCATGGAGTAGCGATGTTCTGTGTCGATCAGCTGATTTCTACGTACGATCCGTTCGCGGGATTTGAGGTCGCGGCCGCGGTTACACGAGGAAACCCTGCGAGGTGGCGGACATCTGCGCCCGTAACGCCGTCACGCTGTTCATAATCTTCTTCTGATGTCCCACAAGCGTGATGCCGAGGGCCGTGAGCTCCTGGACGGTGACGCGCGCCGCCGCTTCCAGCGTCGTCACGCCCGCCCGCTCGAAGCTCTCCGCGTATCGTGACATCTTGATGGAAGCCAGCCACTCGCTGACGGAATTCAATTGCGTTAGGTCTACCGCGTCCGGCGCCAGTGGATTTGTGCCCCTGTCAAAAATAACAAGTTAAGAAATGTCTCCTTGTACGAATGAATAACGTTCACAGCGGGGAAGAAGTTAGGGCACACGAAATTTCAGGGTTCCTTAAATTCTTTTGCTATCCAAATACATTCACATTCGCATAGTCCAAATGTATGTTTTAGATGCTTTGGTCGTTTTGCTATTGACTACGCCACAAGTTAATAACAGAGAAGCTAAGGATAAAATAAAGAAGACTATTGTTTGGCTGTAGACTGTTCGACATTTCGTCGTCGTTATTGAAGTTACTAATGTCTTCGTTATTTCATGGGATATCAAAGAAATCATGTGTGGGATATCGTTCCATTGTCAATAATATATTCCTAAATTGATTGAACTTTAAATAATTATGTTTTACTTCTATATAAATTATACTATTAAGCATGTATTATTGGCTGCGGTAAAACGCAACCGTGTTCCTGGCTTATACGAAGGAAGGAAATATACACAAATGTTCAGATATGATACAAATTGTATTTTAAGTACATAAAATTATTATTATCACGTCGATTTTTGAGGTGGAAAGAATAAATCAATCAAAATTCACTAGTCTAAATTCTAGAATATCTGCACAAAAATCTAAGAATGATAATTTGGTTGATATAATTTATTTCACAAGTTTCTGAGAATAATAGAATGTATAAAGCCTTAACTTAGATGAAAAATAGCTATTTAAGTATATACAATTGGCTCCTAGATCGTCTCTTATGGATATATGTGTAATATTGATCGGCCTTGTATAAATTATAAATTATAATACGAATTATACATTTTAGAAAATAAGCATAGCCGATGTTAGCGTATATATGATTAAGTAAGTTTTGTGCATCATTTTTGTACAACGTTATGTACAGGCGCTACGAAACTTAAATACCGGTGCAAACGTACAATCTCTCTTCGTCTCGACAATAATAATGCTAAAAATTAAAATTAAAATTAAAGTAATTATTGTAATCAAAATAATACTAATAGTAATAATACGTAACACATGTAATAATAAGACAAACACTGCAATAAAAGTGATACAAATGCTAATAATGACGGTAATGACGACACAATGACGATGTGATGACAATAATGAAGATGATAGTAACGCTAACTGCTAACAATACTACAATAGTACTGTTGACGAGGACGGATGTATCGTATGTAACATGTTAGTGATACAGTTTACAGTTTACGTGTATGTACACGTGAATGGATTACGGTGCGTATGAAGGCAAGCAGTGCAACACAAACTAAGAGGTTTACCAAGCAGGGAGACCGCTGTCTACGTAGCGGTGATATTTCATTATCGCGTCAAAGAAGCAGAGAGAACGTGAAAGCACAGTCAACATAATCGAATCGTCGAAACGTTAAAGGGCGAACTCTGTGTTATCTAGGACACTGGACCAAACGGAAACGATTGCGCTTTGTTCGTCTGCGCTTCTTTCTTTTCTTTTCTTTTCTCTCTCATCCACAAAGGGGATTCGGTGTGTGGGAAATTCGCCGCTTTTGGACTATCTTTTCTTTTTTTCTTTACCTGTTTCTCAAATGCACGTTGGAAGATTCCGATGAGGCAGGTGGGGGCGAGGGTGGAGCACCCCTTTCCCTGATTCTGACAATTGTTAGCATTTGTTAGTGCGATGGAGGTCATACTAGGTGTGTGTTTCTATCTGCAGGCTAGCTAGTTTCAACCTATCTGGCTTTGATTTCCGAATTTTATCTCTTTCCTATCGTTCGCGCGTGTATTGATGCGAATACCTGCACGCGTTTTCTTTTACAACATTAAAGTTAAACTTCACAGCTTCGAATAATTTTAAGCTTTGTATAAATAGCAGTTTATGTTTGATCTCAAAAATAATTAAAGAAATAAAATAAAATGAATTCCGTATGATCAATACTTAAACATAACTACGAAAGAATTTCGGCGAATCGTTTTATTCCTGTCATTGGATAAGTGCCTCACCTCCGGTCCATGTTGTGACAAGTTTTTAATATAATATTTGCAGAGAACGTAAAGGGGGAAATAGTCCAAATAGTGAATTTTGCAATCAATATGTTATCGTAAATCAATCGTTTCTCTTGGAATGGCGTGTCATTTATCGCATTCTGTGAGAATACTTAAGAATTTTAGTGTTATGATTACGATCATGATGGATTCATCGATGTGGAAATACGACCTAACATTGTTAATCGTTAATTACATCGTCCCTTATTTAATATATTACGTATAAAAATACTATTCTAAAATGGTCAACCGGTCGCACGCGTGCTGTACATATGCTAATAAATCTTTGCAGCTTTCGCTAAGATAAAATCGATGGCTTTAATAAATTACACGATAAATACTTATATCAATTTAATGTAAATGACGTGTGGGGTGTCGTAAGACTATGGCTGTTCTTTTGAGCAACTTGCAGACGACTTTTTCCTATCAAAAACTTCGTTTGTTTTTTTTATAGAGCCTAAATTGACCAAAGAATTTGCAGCCGAAAGGAATGACGTTAGTTCTGGGACACCCTCTGTAAATGTATGTGTGATTGCGTGTACGTGTGTATGTCTTTTTCTTTATACGTATATCAATGAAAGCTATGACCGCTAATATAGAATTATGAGAACACCTGAAAGACTCTAGTTGCTTTTATGCACACCACGTTTAATCGCCTTTTGCTCTCTAAGCTCGCTCTTTAAACCTATATTGCTATTCGATGGTTGAATTTATTCTTTATAAAATTTGGAAACACTCTTAAACTCTCAACTTATATCCCGTTTCAATTTCAATCAATAATATACGCTCTAACGGTAAAGTTTATTGCTTAGTTCAACGTAGAGAAAGTCTCTGTATATATCGTCTAACATTTATATCTACGCTACATCCTCGCATTTGTCGATAATTCGTAGTAAAAAGACTGGAAAAGAGATTCTTTTATAACGGTACTACTCTTGTACATACAGTCTATAGCACTTCGATAACGTATTATCGGCTGTATTATACCTCTATATTCGTCACACCTACTATTCCATCCGACACGACTTGGTAGTATACTATTTTCTACTATCTTGCTGAAAGAGCGACTATAATTTCCCTACGACTAGCGCGACCGTAAAAGATAATGCGAATTGCAATGATATAGAATGCAGTCTTTTGAGATCCGTCGTTTAAATGCCAGGCATTAGTTCTGATGGTTAGAAAGACGGGCGGAGATGACGATAATGATGATGATGATGATCTTGCGCGTTCTAATTCAAGCGTAACCATTCTCAGCCAAAATGAGAGAACGGGACCCAATTGGGATAGGTGAGCGGTGGTTGTTGGTGTGGCAATGCGTGTGTCGCTGCGTGTGTGTGATAGTGTAAGCTACGGCCGGCTCCTGGTGGCATTACTGGAACGGCAATCGCTGACTGGGCATGTTGATGGGCCTGATGGCCGACTATGTCTACGAACGGGCTCGCCGTGCTCGCGGCCGGGCCTGGTGGCATCGCAGCCGCCGCCGCAGCCTGGGCGGCAGCCGTATGGCTTGTGACATAGTACGGATTGTGTGCAGGCGGCCTCACGCTGTAGGCGATGGTTGTTGTTGTTGTTGTTGTTGTCGTGGACGATAGTTGTCGCAGTTGCGTTGCAGTTGCGGTAGTTCGTAGTCAGGTACCAAAGGACACCACAAAACCAAAAGCACAAAGAATTAGCCCAGGGGGGAAAAAGAGGCGGAACGAAGGAATAGGAGAGAAACCAACGAGATTTCCAAATGCAAATATTGTGCCCCATTGGCATAAAGATAAAACGCGAGAACCGATACGCTGTTTCGCGAACAAAAGATATGCGAAATAATGTAATGTTTCGTCCATGCCAATGGGATACTCGGAAAATGTGAGGGAGGAGGCTTACCGGATTTCGTTGCGATTACAAGTTTTGACTCTCGTAGGAAACGCGGAAATTACAGTCAGACCACTTGCTATATAAATGAAATATTTTTATCTCGTCGATATTTTATAAATATTCTACTCGATCGTAGGCAAAACTCAACTTTGTCGAAACCCGTCAAAAAGAAAAGCAACATAAAGGTATAAAATTAGCCCCCTCTTAAACATAGCTCTTGTAAAGAATAACTGAAATGCGAGCCATAGACTCAAGGAGCGTAGAAACGTTAAGCGGCGAAAGCAATTGAAAGCTCTGTTGAAGTCGTCGCATAATGCATGGTCTCTAAGTCCCCGGAACGCGGCAAAAAAGTATTCTACACAACTGACAACGTAGACTTTCGTCCATAAATTAATTTTCCCGCCAGCTAACTCTGGAAACCTCGCTCGGCCAAGTGCATTTTGAAGCGTAAAGCAGCGTCCGTTTACGAGGTAAAAATGTGACTCTTCGATATCGAGAGATTACGACGAGACGTCGTGCGAAAAGTGTATGCTATTGCGAGAAGGAAAAGAGAAAGACTCGAATTTTCAAGTCGATCCAATAATCATCTTGTTCTCTTCCCTTCTCACGCGTGAGTGTCGGAAAATAAACGTCAGTGGCGTAGACGCAGTAGAAATAAATTTTGACGACTGTTACTTAGGGGATATATGTCGAGAGTATATGTAGAGATATTTGGAAAAAAAAAACAGAAAAAGCACGAACATAAAAAGCAAGTGCTAATTGTATAATGCAGTCCAGTACGTGTATGCCTGCTTCCAGTAATGCCAATCAGGTCGAGATGTCACGACGGCGCGAGTACGAGTATGCAGACATTGGCCTTCCTTCTGAGTACATACATATGCACGAGCACATCATATATATAAGTGTATACGATTGTAGGCTTGTGCGGGACGTCATACATCAATGAGCCACAATGCCGAATCCCATTCTAAGTGGCGTGAAACGGATGTAGCATGATCCACGCGTGAGCGTTTCGGTGAATGAATGAAAATAATTATTAGCTGTCGAGAGAAATTAATTTATGGACACGATACATAAGTCACGTAGCATGCGGCGTGATTCTTATTAAGATATTAATGAACGAGCGACTCAACGAGAGATAAATGAAAAGGAAAAGAACGTTGAGACAATGTCAATGAAAACATATGATAACTGCGATTTGCGAACGTGCACTCGAAGCACTTAAAGCAAATTTTATTCGTTGTGCGCCGATTATATCTTACGCATTCCGTCATATTTCTTTCATTTACGTTGGACGATGATAATTATATCGTTTGCTAGAGATTTGATCCATAAGACGGATCAAATGTCCTAATATCGTTTTTGCGACTAACTTATCCTAAAATTCGTTTCGCAATTTTATATCGGCATTTGGCGATTACAATGACAAGTTACAATGATACGTGGGCGCTTTTACCTGTTCTGAGCGATTTTTCTCAGTGTATCCGGACTTCGTATGAGCTTGTCCAAAGTTTGTGTGAGATTGGCAAAGGTCGGCCGATGGGTGCGCTCTTTCTGCCAGCAATCGAGCATCAGCTGATAGATCGCTTCCGGACAGTCCATCGGCGCTGGAAGCCTGTAGCCCTTCTCGATCGACTTTATCACATCTTGATTCGACCAGTTCCAGTACGGCCTCTCGCCGTACGACATCACCTCCCAGCATACGATACCCATGCTCCAAACGTCGGAAGCGCTCGTGAATTTACGGAACGCTATCGCCTCCGGTGCCGTCCACCGTACCGGGATTTTGCCGCCCTGAATACAAACGATAGATTAATTAGGCGAGAAATTATACATATGTTCGAGTCTCGTATACGCCACTAGCTTCTACGAATTTTGACTCCACAACTTGAATCTGTCGCTCACCCTGGTCGTGTAAGCTCCCTCTGTGGCACTCTCGATCTCTCTACTGAGTCCGAAATCGGCGATCTTGCAAACCAGGGTGGCGTTGACTAACACGTTCCTCGCGGCGAGATCACGGTGCACGTAGTTCATCTCCGCGAGGTACTGCATACCGCTAGCGATGCCGCGCAGCATGCCCACCAGCTGGAGCACTTGGAACTTGCCGTCGTTCGCGCGCAGGAAGGTGTCCAAGCTACCGTTCTCCATGAACTCCGTGATGATCATCACCGGATTGCTTTTCGTCACTACGCCTTGTAGGAATATCACGTTGGGGTGCTCAAACTGACCCATTATCGACGCCTCTGTCAAAAAGTCGTTACGGGCCTTGTCTGCGGAGCCCGGCTTCAGGGTCTTTATGGCCACGTCTATTTCCGTCCGGCCGTCGGGAGGTAATTTTAGCTTCCCTCGGCACACATCGCCGAACTCTCCACCACCTGTGATCATAAGAAAATTGTCAAGAGTATAATCGAGTTACTAAAACTACCTTATTTGATAACCGCTGGATAATATCATATGATAATGTACAGAACCGCACCTATGATGGCTTCTATCGTGATATATCCGGCATCTATTTCCCTGGCGAATTCGCGTACCGCCTGATTCGGGTCCTCATAGGTGTGAGGATCCACGTAACTCCTTGCACCTGCACCGCCTGCGCCGCCTGCGCCCGCCGCGGCGACCCCCACTGCAGGTGTGAACAGCGGCGTGGTCACTGCAACGTCACGAAAACAGAGTTCATTATATTAACACGAGGGCCGGTGGTGCGAAATTTTGACAGAACTCTAGACCGCGCGTCCCAACATTCGCTCTATCGCACGGCCAACCGTGTCAAATCCCGCAAAAAAGAAACACTCACACATTCTCTCTCGTCAGCGAGTTTAAATTTTCCAAAAAACAAGACACAACCAAGAAAGCCAAACGCAGGTGGATTCTAAAATATATCTCCTCTTTTTTTCTCAGTCCCACTTTAGTGAAAGAGTCACTTTTTTTTACTTGTATGTGTTTATCTAGCTTAGAATCTGGTCTGTTTAATGTCGAACGACGGTGTCTATGTGCGCTAAGAAAAATTCGCGCATAGCCAATCCACATGCCAAAATGCACAATTTCTTGCATGCCATTACTTCAAGATCATTGCGATACATCCCAAAAATCCAGCGATTCTTTTACACCGCTCGTCCCGGATGTTTCAGACGATTCAAACAGTTTTCTCTCTCGACGGCGCCTCTCGTCTCCAATCTTCTTTATTCAAACCAATTTAGTTTCTATTTGAGCCGTCTGGGAACATCCAAGTATTTTGCATATATCGTGGTAAGAAGAAAAGCGATCGCGAAGCACGATCGCCTGGAGAAAAATGAAAGATAAGATAAAAAAAAATTAGATGCAAGAACATGATGCAATTGCCTGCGAAACACGGGGCCGCGGCATGCTTTTATTTTATATATACCTCCGAACTTTTCATCCATGTCGCATATCTAGGACAGTGAAGAAAGAACAGAACATAGCGTAGCGTAACTAAAGCTAAACTATAACAATCGTGGAGAACTCAGAGTGTATACGAGTGTCGGTGCGTACGGTTATGCCTTCAATATATTGTACGGACGTGTCCAGCGTATTTTTTTTCCTTCGGACGCGAGAAATTTTTGCCGGAGATTATTTTTGGAAACAAAGGACTTACGCGAGGACTTGCTCTTGTTGTTGGTATGGGTTGTCACAATCGGTGAACTGTCCATTTTGCAGTGCACTGTGAACAACACAACAACCAACACACTAATTGACAAACAGCAAAACAAAAAGAAGCTGCGGGTGGTGAATTCTTTTTTTAATGACGCAAAGCGAGAAATGGCACAGATATATCTTGCTTCGATCACAAATGAAATAATTATGAAAGTATGTATAATCGGATTTAAGTAAAAATTATTTCCGGTATTAGAAAATCAACGCGCTGATTAAAAAGATACGCTCCTTCAAGCGTATCTCTATTTTCCTTTTATCTTTTATATTTTTTCTGATATGTTTCGCGAATCAAATCCAGATACATATAAAAAGCACATACGTTATTAACATCGACACACTGACAAATACGCATGCAATTGAAACGCGGAACAATGCAATACAACAAACACACGCAAGCACAATGCGCACATACGCGGGCACGCGTAATGTGTATCTAAGAAAATTAGGTGTCATGCAAAATTGTTACGCGGGCGCGCGCACGTGTGTTTGTTGGTGCCATGTGCGTACGTGTGATGTGTGTATATGTGTGTATATGCAAAAGCGTAAAGTCTGACTTAATTGAGAGTGTAATGCATGTACAGGGGTTGCAAAAATAATCTACACAAAATTGAGTTCCTAAAAAACAAAACTTGAGGTGTTTGGAGAAGACTTACTGTAGGTCACAACTAGTCCTGTAGTAGCAGGCGATTGTGTACATTGTTTCATTGGATTTTTTCATGGATTTTTCATGGAGGCAGGTTCGATAGATTAGGGGAATCGCACATGAAAAGAAAGAATCGAAAGAATTTGGTTAGAATAATCGCACTCAGGCAATGGGCCAGATCGGTGTGAATTTTGGCTGGAAAGCGATCGTTTCTCTTTAAGTCCCTGTCGCGGGCGTATTTCAGAGCCCGACTGCTTTCTCTTCGCTTATTTTCTCTATGGTGTTAACGTTCAGCTATCTCTCTTTCTCTCACTCTCATCCGTAAAAAAATCTCTACTGAGGGGGGGGGGGTGTTTAACGTATTATGGGTCTGTTTGTATATGGGGTATAGTTTCGACACTTGCTGGATCTAAGGGGCGGGCCAGTGAATTCAAAGTTAGTCACAAGACACAAGGGCGTAATGAAACAACTATGAAAGTGACAAGGTTGTAAGGGCGGGGGTAATAGCGATAATAAATCTTTATACAAAGAAATTTCGAGCAAAATGCAAACGTACCTTCGCCGTTTCTGTATTCCAGGGTGTCACAGTCGCTCGGCTGCTTCTTGTTGCATTCATCCGAGGCCCTGCTGCAACGAAATCCCACGATATCAGCCGAATTGAACAAAGCGATTGGAAAGAAGCAACTTTTCGCGATAACTCGCGATATTTGAGGTATATATTTCTAATATTGAAAATGATTCAATTACCTTCTAAGGATCAGAACGGTCATGATAATAATAATCACGAGAAGTACAACCACAGCAACGATCGCCCCTGCGATTATCCTAACTTGCATGTTGTCATCCTCGCCGACGTAGTCTGCGTGAAACGTTCGTGTTAGAGGCGCGGTACGAGGGAGATTGCGAAATGTGAATCTAAATGCCGCTGAACGCGCTTACCTAGGCCCATGGCGTGGGGTGTCTTTTTAAATATCACCGGCGTGTACTCGCCCCAGCCGCGGGTGGTCTTAGCGCGAACCTGTATCGCGTAATCCGTGGAAGGCTTGAGACCTTTGAACGTGGCGGACAGCTCGGACGTTTGAATGACGGTTGCATTAGTGGCGTCGTCGTAGCGCGGGTAACACTTCACTGTACCAGATATCGAGATGATTATTAATCCTTCCGCCGCCACCGCGCGATCGAGTGACAATTTAGAGTTGATTTCGCCGTAGAATGGCGTAGCAACGCAATGTTGCTACGGCTCTCTTTGGGCTTTACCTTCGTATCGTTCGACAAGATCGTTGTCTCCGCCGGTCCCGATGTCCGGCGCGTCCCAGCTGATGCTGAGCTCCGAGCTCTTGACGCTCGTGATCCTGACGTTGCTCACGAGACTCGGCACGCTCGCCTCCGTCGTGACGGTGATGTCCACGTATTCCGATTTGCCGACCAACGACGATACGCCGTTCTCGGCGAACACTTGGAAGCGATAAGTAGTCACCGCGTTCAGGCCGGTTATCGTGATCTTCGTGTCGTTGAAGATCTCCTGTCGCACAATCGAAGCGAATCCGTGCGTCAACTTTTCGATCGAGAAATAATTCAACTATCGCGCAATTTGTATACATCGCGTATAATATACGGGTTTGAAGAAAACTCACGGTATTGGGA
This sequence comes from Temnothorax nylanderi, assembly GCF_030848795.1. Lineage (NCBI taxonomy): Eukaryota > Metazoa > Arthropoda > Insecta > Hymenoptera > Formicidae > Temnothorax > Temnothorax nylanderi. The sequence continues at coordinate 1,257,246 of NW_027249073.1, forward strand.
ATGTATTTGACGCCCATGCTGCAGGAATCGCAGTCCACTCTGTAAGTCGTGTCGGATCTGCCACCCTGCATATGCGGCGCGTTCCAGGAAAGGATCACTGTAGACTGATCGACAAAGTTGACGGTCAGGTTTTGCGGCGCCGAAGGTGGTTCTGCAAGAAATATATTCTTGAAGATTTTCGCGGAACTCCGTCCTCCAAATTCTCTCCATCTCACATCTCTCCCGCTTACGCGAAACTTTTCATTTAACGCAATATATCGCAACCCACAAACATTACATCGAACAGTTAATATAACACAAGTATACATTGCAGAATTTAATATTTTAATGGAGACTCTAATCTTTTGGGCGTTCTTTGAAATTCCTAGATCTTGTGATTATTTGGACAATTACCTTTCTAAAATTGAAAATAACGATGAGTGTTCTATAGAAAGAATTTCTAAGTTTAGTTCGGTCAATACTCACGGGTGCAAGGCATCTTTTTGGGATCCTTTTCCGCCCGATAATAGCCCGGATCGCAACGACACTCCGTGAAGCCGTAATCGGAGGCTTTGCTGTGCTCCGGGCATGGCTCGCAAGCTTGAGAACCCGCCTCGTGTTTAAACTTGCCTATCGGACACTCCTTGCATTCTTGCTTGTCCACGTCAGCTTGGTAGCCGGGCTTGCAGTGGCATCCGCCCGTTGGAAGGTACCATTTGCCGTCTCCCTTGCAGAGGAAAGTCGGCTGGGCGATTTTGACGGCATTCGGGACGCAAGTGCCGCGCGTTTGCTCGATAAGCGCAACCTCGCGACCGGTCGGCGTGGCTGGGAAATGGGCGAAGTTCACCGAGATCTCGGGGCAGCTGATGTAGTATACCTTGATGGCTAGGATCGATATACAGGCGCCCTGGTCACGAAAAGCGAAGTAGACGCCCTTCTTCGTCACCGGGATCGACTTCACCTCGGTGTTTATCACCACCTCGGTGTTCGTGTTGAACCTACCCTCGCCCGCGGCTATCCGACCTGCAAATACGTCAAATCAGCATGAAAAGCCGTCCTAAATATTGAGATTGATCGACGAGTTTATGTTGAGAACGTTACGAGAACGGATGTATGAAAAATATAGAATCTAATTATGCAAAGTTTTAATTTTCCACCTTTTAAAATGTTCTTAGAAGCTATTCTTAATATCTCTTTTAAGGAATGCAAGCTTTTAGATTTGTTATTCTCGAAATAACATCATTATCCTATTTCCGAGGTGAATCCTTTAATTGCCATTGCTTTGTTGCATCATCGCTCACCAATAAGTTTGTAACTGTCCGGCTCCCACGGGGGTGGCTCCTTGGTGGCGGCGTCGAACTCGTAGTAGAGTAGACTGAAGGTCTCCTTACAGCTGAGAGCGTTCCCGGGAAACAGCGAACAGTCGCGAGTCGTGAAATTGATTTCTATGTACATGCGGTTCGCCGGGCCCCTCTCTATGAACGGCGTCCACAGCCAATTGTTTACGTTGGTGTACGCTACGTCGCACACAACATAACTCCGCCAATTGATACCCTTGTCGAAATTCGTAAACGACTCCTCTACCCACTGTGGAACAGATTGCAAAGAAAGAAAGTGACATTAACATGTGTTTCAGAGGAATCCTTTCTTTTTTCTATTTCTAGTTCTTAGCTGAAGTTAATGAGACCGGCGTGGACAATGGTCGAAAACGGAAATCCTTTGAAAGTATTGATGAAAGCGATCGCATTTCGTGCAGGAAGGCATCCGACACTTAAAATCTGCGATGTTAACCCAATTCTACGTGTTACCACCAACCGTGACGAAAGCGAGAAAGCACCACCCGCTGTCGTCATTGTCGTCGTCGGCCGACATTGGCCGTAGAATCCTCCCTCGGTAAATGACGAGGCGGAGAGGCCAGGTCGTCGACTTGCGACAAACAGACCGCAAGGAATTACCGGCGCGCGTTACCATTAGTTTTATTGCCCCCCTCGGCTCTCGGGCTCGTCCCAAGAGCGACCGCAAAAAGTTCCGACCAGGGCAAGAAGGATCCATCGTCGTCGTCCTCACCGGAACCCCTCTCTCTCTCTCTCTCTCTCTCTCTCTCTCTCTCTCTCTCTCCCTTTCTCTTCCCTTCGTTCTCTCTTACTCCTCTCTCCCCCGCCATCGTCACAGTCGCTCTCCTCTCTTCGCCGATCTTTTTTTACGCGCCTCTCCGCTCCCGCGTATTTCATACTCGGACCAGGAAAGACTCGGCAGGTAAGGAGTGACAAAAAACGGTAGACCGAGGTAGAGCTCGTGAGCCTCTTATCCAGAAGATTTCCTCGCGGACGTGTTTCCGGCAGGCGGGCTGCAATAAATTCAGCCGCGCCGGCTACCCGGTCGCAAAAGGGAGATTATTACGGGGACGATGACGAGGTCGAAAAAATTTCATTAAAGCGCTGCCGGCGAAAAAAAGCTTTTTCAGCGGTCCGTGCGCGCCCGAAAGTACCAGCAGCCCGGGAACCACGGAGGTGCAGTCCCGCAATTCGCCGTCGTCCGCGCATCGAATTACGACCCGGTACCCTTCGCACGCCTCCGATCGCAATTAATAGTTTTTAGCGAGGTTTGCGAAACTGGATTCGTGCCGCTTTTAAAGTAAGCACACGGTGCGCTCTTTTGCGATAGAATATACTCTCGCTCGCTCGCTCGCTCGCAGGTGTAATTGGGTTAATGGATATCACACATCGCTTTATACACGGATATGAGAATGAAAATTCAGGATCTATCGCGCGTCCTCTTTTATCCCGCTTTATTAGGATAGTTATTTTCCCTATTTCCCTACCAATCGATATCGTCACGTTTCGCCTCGGGGATTATTAAGTAGAGAAATGAGAAAAACACACCACTATCTTCGCCACGTATTTCGACGCCTCCACTCTGAGGTTCTTTATCGTCTGGGAAATTTCATTAGGACGGTAAAATTCATCCTCCCTTTCGGCCGCTTCGTGGCCGTGTCTATGCCTGCTGCTTTCATCCTCGCTGCAAGCTACGAAGAAAAGACGGAAGAGAGACGCGGCGTCGTTAACGCCGCGCGGCATTTAATTGGATCGCGCCGAGAGTCGTCCTCGTTTTAATGCGCCGCGTCGATTTTTCGGCGAGACGGATTTCCCACTGGCGTGACCGTCCCGTGAAATTGCTCGTCGAAATTGAGAAGAAAGGCGATTAGCCACTGCATTATAATCTCATTGCAATCCCACGGTATCGTTTCCGTGAGCCCTGCGTGCACAGGCAGCGTAAAACATTCTTCTCGTTTTGACTTTAAAGCCAGAAGAGGAGAGATCGCCTCTTATTTGAGATTTACATCCCAAGCAAGATTTGTAATGTAGAAAAAGTTGTAATAGATCTTGTGATTTGTCTTTGAGAATTTTTCTCAATACCTTTAGTAAATTGTATTATCAAGCTTTCCATGCGGAGTGAAGATTGAAACCATATAACATAATGCTATGGCTTAATGTGGAAATATCATTGGGTTTAGCAGAGTATATAGCATATAGTCTCTTTCTTAAACGTACAGTTACTCGATTCCATTGAGTTATGACCGGTAGATTGTGCGTATCGCGCAATCGACCGACGATCGCTCGATGCGACGAAAACTATGCCGTGGTTAGCGTCTTTGTGGTTAAGTATCGATCGCGCCGCCCTCGCCTCGCCGTCTCGTAGCAGGTAGACGTGTCTCGCTATTTTCCGCATTGGCGGCGAAAGCACGAAGCGAGAGAGCGGAGAGAGCCGGCACGTGCAAACCACCAACTCGGTTTTTCTCAGCCCTCGCCTTCTAGATTCTAGAGGGTAGCGACGCCACCGTCCGGATGATGAATCGCAAAATTGTATTAAAGCGTGACATTCCATTTGTACTATTTCTCGCACGTATCCTCGCATCGAGGTAAAAGCTTCCCGAGTCTCTATTTTGTGCACCTTGTGCACCGTAAGCCTTTGTTGTAGGATAATAAGCAAATATCCTCGTCCGGGCCGACTTTTATTACTCTAACTAGCTATTTGACCTGGTTTATTTTTCATGGTTAGGCATCTGTAATTTGCTCGAAAAAAGCAACGCTGACAAAAGGCAGCACACTTTGGGAGCCATATGGTTGACGTGGTCGAAACTACCTGCGAGCTACCCTATGGTGCTTTCGCTGCTATCCTAAAAAGAAAGCATTTGCCGCCCATGGCTCCTTTCTCGCAGATCAAATCGTGGCAAGTAAATAAATACGAGTCGATGGCGATGGTGAGTCTCAGAAGTAAAGTCAATAAGCTCAGAATGTGTTCGCGCGCGCCATCGAGATGAGCAGAAAAAGAGGAGAACTAGAGATAGACGTGGGATGCTGCCACCCTCGCGGATGGAGCGTTGCCCCTACGCCAGTAATATCGCCACCATAATCGCAATTCCGACGGCGTAGCCGGATAGGGAGGTTAGCGAGAGTCTGTAGGAAGACTTCCACGAGCAGGAAGGGGAACGCTACGAACTTTTAGTCCGAGGGGTTCGCGAATCTTAATATATATTGAGCTCTCTCGCGCTAAGGGGGGGGGATTAACCCTCACCCTCGGGTTGCATCGACAGGCACGTAGGGCTCTCTCCTCTCCGTCGAGGTACGTGCATCCGGCACTACGGACCGCTCTCGCGACGGACACGTACCGCATCCAGACGCGATCGAACTTTCCCCCGTTCTCCTTACCATCACTTAGCCGACACCTTCGGGAGAATCGAACGCTAATTGTGTTCATGATGAAATTACGAGGAATAAAAGATCGTTATTAGAGAGGTTTAAACCTGTACTTAATATTAATTAAAATTAATACTTTCAATATCGGTATTAGATATATATGAGAAAGAGAGAGAGAGAGAGGGGGGGGAAATGTGTGTGCATGTGATGTGAACAATACTATTGTAGTTGGAATTCTAAAGACACGAGTAATTTCGGTAGATAAGTAGAGGAGCGTAGAAGCAGTAGTGAGCACTTCGTCAATTATCCTCTCGTAGGAAGTTCATTACTTCGAGCACGGTCCGACTCGTGAAATGGTCGTCGCTTTAAATACAATGGCACTGATATCGTCCGCGATATAATATAGCGCCCGGACGAGGGTAGTTCGTCCATTACGGGCGAACAAGTGCACATATGTGTATCCCCGGGCAGGGTGGGCGGCCATCCCTCGGACACAGGGGTGGTTACGCCACGCGCCAATCGAAAACTTTATGTAACCGTTTATTCCGCGCACCCCAAAGCCGATATAACCGTATTTCGGGGCGAAAGATTGGCAGGAAGGCCGTTTAAGGAGCATTTCCACGGCTCCTCGGTACTTAACCGAGATTCCTCTTTCTCTTTCTCGTATGTACGTAAACGTGTGCGAATATATATGTACGCGTGTATGTACGCATGCGAGGGGAGAAAAGATCGTCGGTAAAATAAGGAGCCCGGGGGTGTGAGAGAAGGTGTCGGGTGAGAATTTATTTCTGGATTATTCGAGCCAGGGAAATGCTTGTGGGGTGCGGATCTCCTTTCCAGAAAAGGACAAATCGTTCTCCTTCGCGGGATCGAAACGCTGTTGGGAGAAGCAATTTCCAGCCGCGAGATTTACGACGCAAAGATCGACTCCTCGTTTCTTACGGAGGGATCGCAAAATTCGGCTATGCCAATATCCGATGACCTAACCCGATGTTTCTATTTGCCGCGTCGCGCGGGCCTGAATTGTATCGGGGATGATACAATGTCTTCATGAAGAAAAAGAAGTTCCTGCCTAACGAAAAAAAAAATTATCCTCCTAATATTTCTCAGGTAATATAATCGAAGAAGACATCATCCTAGCGACTATACTTGATTTATTATGTACATACATTAAACGACATATTATGTATGCTCTTTCGAGAATTCGTAATCATTCATCAAAGAATCTCATTTTGATGTTTACAGGAAGAATCTGCTTCACGCTATGACACGACATTATGATACTTACAATTAATGACCGCCGCCTATATCGCCTTCATTAAGGTTCTCGACGTGCCGGGAATATCTTCCTAGGATTCAAGATTATTTTAAAGAAACAGGTTTTCGAGCGTGCCCGTCTTTTTTGTCGAAATCCATCGTCGATAAGCTGCTCGCTACTTGTCGGGGCGGCCGACGACGGCTCGTGTATCTTATGATAACCACCCATCCGTAATGAGCTTAACCGTCGTCGTAATATTTCGAGTTAGCGCGGTGCACGTCGTCAGCGTCGCGTGTCAGGGGGGGCTGAACGCCCCTGACGAGACAGCGCACGTCACGCGGTAACGAGAAGGGCCGTACGGGGGCCACGTGGACTGAATCAGACAAGCTTGAATTTCCCCGCGAGTCTCCCCGCTCGAGAATCTTTCGGAGATTGAAGCGGCTGCACGATAGTTCAAACCCAATTATCGGCCACACAGATAGGAAGAAGATTAAAAAAAATATGTTCTTAAGAAGAACATTTTATATAGACAATATGTGGCGCGCTGAAAAGTAGAGCAATAAATTTCAATTTTCCTCAGAATTATTAAGTCTTTCCATATATGAGATACACAAATACAGTTCATATTTTTGTTTTCCAACATAATCCATTTTCATACATTTTACCTAAATAAATATATTTTTTATCATCGTCTTGAGTATTGATTCTATTACAATGTAGTACTTTTTTGTAATCCTCCGTCTCGCGCGATTGCTAGTCAGAGTTAATATACCTAATCATACCGCGTAGTCGATACAATTTTTCCTATCGCTTCGCAAAAGGGTCCGCCCTCGCGCAACTCGGCGTAGTTCTATGCTAATTCGCACATTCACCCCGGTTAGTAGACGGAGGAGAGGCGTCAGCTTTATAAAATCGTCACGAATTAGCCGGAGGGTCCGCGCGCTCGTCGGGGGTTGGGTTTAATATCGAAGGACTCGGTCGAGCGGCGGACTCTCGACACACGCCCCTGGACCTGTCAGTTTGACGTATCGCAGTCGCAGGAATCCATTATATAGTCAATTACTCCACGTGATAGGGAACGCGGCGCGCAACGGACCGCCGCTCTCTCTTTCTCTCTCTCTCCCTCTCTCTGACACCCTCCTGTGCATTCACGCCGAGGCTGCGTCGCACATACATGTGCATATATAAATTCGTTCCACGCGCGCGAAACACGTCGGTCAAGTGGAGAATGCGACCCGAACGCACCCGCTTCGTCGCATCGCGGATGATTATCGCCGAACGGGATCTAGTCCTGATGATTTCAGTTAAAGGCGCGTATCGCTCGCCTGACGTACGAGAGCGCGCGTGCTTTGTGCTCCGTCACAGTGTGGTCTGAATCTGTCAAATGCGGGACAGTAGATGGAGAATATCTTTCACCGTTCCTATCTCTCTGATCAAGAGATTTCATTCTGTAATAATATCCATGTTTCTTAGAATTGAAGATTCGAGTCAATCCCTACGTCGCGCGTCGTTGGAAAAGCTATCAGGCAACATCGAGAAGATAAAAACGAATCGACGATACAAAGGATTCGTACATTATTAATCTGATTTGCATAAATGATACAATACTTTCGATAGCTGAGAAATTTCGCGTCATCTTTTTTGTGAGCGAAACTAAAGGCTAATCGGTTTTGCCAATCGATATAAAAGCAAAAAATCTAGGACGTCGTTCCTTGAAAAATCGCTCAGATCCGTCCGGTCAGTCGTTAATCCATCCGGTCCATCCCTTATCTTGTACTTTTCTCGTGACATCTCAACGACTGTGTCTCGCGGGAAAGTTCGGCCAACTTTAATAAGACTTAGAAACAAGCCCCGAATCTCAACGTCGTCGTTTCTTCTCGCCCACCCTCCATTTTGCACCGTCGATATATTCCGCTGCCTTTCCCCCGAGTCCATTATCTCTGATCCTGCGGTACGAAATTCTCGTGGAAAGACGCGCGTGGCACCGTCGAGATTTCAGATGAAAGCGCATTAAGCTGCGAACACACACACACACACACACACATACACACATCTATGATACACGGACATATTCGTGTATCCCGCACACGGTAAACGGCAAGGCATCGAGAAGGAAACGAGGAGTAAGGAGCCACTCGAGGACTCGCGTCAATAAACAGAGTCTTGTCTAACGACGCGGTCCGGATGACGGATATACGGATCTGAAAGTAGAAGAAGGAAGAGTGACAGAGAGTGAGTGCGAAAGAGGAAGAAGCAGAGCGGTTGTGCGTGCAAAGAGAGAGATGGAGACGGAACGCGGCAAGAACAAGAAGTGCGCGCGAGAGGGAAAGAGAGAAAGAGAAAGAGAGGCAAGATAGGAAGAGAAAGAGGAGGAGGAGGAGGAGAAGGAACGAATGCGGAGGCAACGGCCTGCAGAGGCCCCGAAGGCCGTTCACATGAATACCAGTCTTTCCATTAGTACTCGAATGGAGCGGAGAGCCCCGGCCCAGGTCTCATCTCGATGCATGATCGATACTCGCAGATCCAATCTTACCCGGGCTTCGCGATGCTGGCTGGACCACCGCGAGATACAATGTAACCGGTGGTACACGCTTAACCCTGTGTGTTACTCTCATTGCGCGTGTCTTACAGGTAGGATATCCGGCGTGGTAACCACCGGCCGACCGGCTGGCTGTAAAAGATCGTTAAACACGATCTTCTTAAGATTTCTCTCTCTCTTTTTCTCTCTCTTTCTCTCTCTCTCGATCCTGGCATAGTCTATAAACGAACGCTTTACCGATACCGATCGAGATATATCTCCAGTCTAGATGGACTTCGCTCTTTATACGCGATACGACGAGCGTATACAACCTGAACTTCTTTACTTGGGTTACACACAGCGAGCGAATATAGCACAGAATTTCGAGGTCAGCAGTGGAAGCGCAGCGAGGCGCACACGTTAAGTAGAGGTATTCGCTAGGGATAGTATCAGGCCCGGTATGCACTCGGAACGATTCAATACGTGAGTATCGTTTCGTTGAAACTATACTTAGAGAAAGATTGCTACTTCATTGATGCGCTCGCGAGATACTTGGTACGGAATGATTACATGCAGGGAGTATTTCAAAATTTTGTAGAAATCGCATCCTGTGGCAATAGTCGGGAACGTTTGCAATTATCCTGACAATTTTCATTGCCATAATTAGTTCCTGCTCCATAAAATATGTATTCTTATAAAAATTCCATTAAAAACGCGTTGATGAGACAAACGACGATAAAGAAATACAGCGATGAAAAATGTGTAATAATAAATGTTTAGAAGATTGATAAAAAGTCTTCAAGTCTAGGAACTCTATTGCATTTCCCTTATATCTCATCGCGGTGTAATTCCAAGTTCGCTTCGTCAATTTTCTCGAGTTTAGAGTTAGAACTCGCTTTCGAGCGCGCAACAAGCTGACGTAGAATAGCTTTCTCCGGAAAGGGAGGGTTCTAATACGAGTTGCCGATACGACGAGACGTCGGGAAATTCGTGAAGAACCGCGCGAGCGACGAGAAGAGGAAGGGTCGATCGGCGTTCCTGACGTCCGTTCGGACGAAGGCTCCCCGCTCGCACCTTTCTTCCCTCCTTTTCGAGCGCGCAGAGTCAGGCTTTCCCAAATTGACTTTCGCTCCGACTGTCACTTCTATTCCGCTTCCTCCGCACGACCCTCGACTACCAAAGAACGTTTGGTATGCGCGTCTCGCGCCGAGGGAAGAAAAGCCGGCGGAACACCTCTCTCTCGTCGCTGCTCTCGGTCGGTCGGTCGGTCGGGCTCCTTATTTCAGAGCAACGCCACGTCGGCTCCCCGGGATGAATCATCGATCCTGCGTGCGTACGTGCGTGTGGATTTTCGTCTCGCGCGCGCACGTACATATACGAGCGGCATGCCAAGAGCTCGGGATATAGTTGCTCGAGATTCTCGTGCTAAAGGTCCTTTGAGGGGATAGAGAGAAGTGCACGGATGCGGATCCTACCGTTCAACCCTCCAACAAATTGGCAATCCACCACTGTGAAGAAAGAGAGAGAGAGAGAGAGAGAGAGAGAGAGAGAGAGAGAGAGAGAGAGAGAGAGAGAGAGAGAGAGAGAGAGAGAGAAAGCTCATCGAAGGGTCGGTCGATGTTTGTGCTTCAATCCGCTCGAATCGTTATGTTTTTCCTCGCGCTAAATGTCGCATGGTCAGTGATTACGCGAGTTATTACGAGACGCCTTCGTTCGCGGTTCTTGCGTTATCATCCGATCGCGTAAGAAATGTTACGCTTCGTGAAGCTTAATGATACATTTGCCGATAAAAGTCTCGGCTTATGCTGTCACACTGATAGCGTAATGACATAAATTACTAATAGAAGCGTCCAGCGGTATGACGGTATTAATTAGTACTAATTAGTAGAAAAGGTTATAAGTAGCACCCTCCCAATTATTCACGATGATGTGACACAGCTGAGGCATCTCTACCGTGAACGACGCTGCCGGTCCGATGCCGAGATCGCTGGATAAGCAAAGGAAGAACGCACGATCGATCCCGTTGGCTTCAAAGCGACACCGTCCCGCCGGCAATTGACGAATTCAATTCCCAACAACTCGCGACGATCCGTTCCGCCTGACTAACGGACTTCCCTCCGCTGACTGTAAAGTTTTCCGAGAGGCGGCCGCCTTGCACGTGAGCTTACGGTTGCTTTAACCGTTTCCTCTCTTCTTCTTATCTCCGTATCCTGTATCCATTTATTTGTCGTCCTCTCTCGGCGCGCGGAGCACGGGGGTCGATGAAAGGGAGACGAGCAGAACGGAGTCGCTGCGCCCGTGACACTCTCTCGCGTCCCGCCGTTCACCCTCTTCCCTCCCTTCCGCCTGCCACCCCTTTCTTTCCGCTGTTTTCCCCATGGGCAACGTGGTCACGTACCGGTCGTCATGGAAACCCGCGCCAATCGAGATGGAAACTCAACCGTGGGACGCTCTCCGTCCTCCTTCTCTCTCCGCTTCTCTCTCTCTCTCTCGCTTTCTCCGACATCCCTTCTCGCCCTCTGTCCCTCTCCCTCTTCGCCAACGTGCCAACGTATTCGCATCCCGCTCTCTCTGTCGTTTCCAAATTATCTCTCGCCCCATCGTGCTCCTTCTTACCACCCGGCGGCCTCTCTGTCCTCTTCCTCCGATCGCCCTCGCCGCGAAATCCTCTCCCAATCGCCCTCGCGCACCCTCGCTTCCCAGTCGCCCGGTCTCGTTAGTTTAACCCACGCGCGCCGAATCGTAATGGGAAACGTACAGATGCATTAGGAGAGGCTTTGCCATCCTAATAGATATCTCGTCGGTAGGCAGAGCGCGCTCGAAAAGGCACTACCGGTTTCTGTGAAACTTTTTTACCTATCCTTCTTGCCAATGAGGTCAAAATTAGGAGTAGAAATATAGTGCTTATTTTCTGTCGACAAAATTTACACATCTTTTGTATGTATATAATATATGTACTTATAATCAATTAATAAGTTTTATTATTTCCATTTTATTAACTCTCGCACTGTCAACTTATTTAACAATAGATTTAAACCTCGCGAATATGAATTTACCGAGTAAGTAAGAAGCACCCAGATGCATTATCAACGTTTGTCGAACGCATCGGGCAGATCGATAAAGACGGCAGACGATCGTGCGGTAAAGAAATACACGTATGTATGTACGTCGTCGGCGTACCCCAAACGGCCCAAACGCGACATCGACTATGCAAGTGGAGTCTGCAACCTGGCTCACGTACAATTGGCGTCGTAAAATGCGGCGACGAACGAGGCCCCGTACATCTTCCGGTCCGCGTTTGACCCCGCCGCGGCCGTGCCACGACTTCTCGACCTCTTCTCCCTGACGTATTCCGCACGCGATCCCATTAATTCATCGTGAATTCGAGATCCGTCAAAAGGGGAACGACATCATAAGCCCGGATTTATGCCGCTGATGCGATGCCGGTGTGCCCTACCTGGGGCCTGGGGCGCGCCCGTCTTCGCCTGGGAAACAGATGGTAGCCGCAGATTTCGTATTCACCGCGGTCGCCCGTCTTTATGATTTTAATTCCTAGAAACTACTTTCGGACTCGGGTGCGCTGCATCTTACGAGTAACATCCACGTTTCTGGAATACGATTTCGTAGCGAGTCCGCGGCTTGAAAGTTAAGCCGCCGAGACCGATGCAACGCTACGATTTTTGTGATCGTACATTAAAATGACGGAAGGTAAGAATCTCTCTTATTGTTAGTCCAAGATAAGAAAAGTGGAAGACAATTTTATCGATGTCTCGTTGAAAATTAGTCACTGTTTTGTTTAGCCACGCTTTCTAGAACATTTTTCGTTTCATTTTCTGTCTTTACAGTATGAATGTATATGATTGTTCTGCTTTAAGTGCAAAAAGCAGAGGGAAACGCAGCGAAAAAGACCGAACTATTCACGATTAGTCGCGCGTGATAGCATAATAATCGAGTTTCATAGACACGACATTTGTCCATGTCGCGTTTGGCAAGCGACATGACAGCTCGATGACAGTATCAAACACCCAAATTTCTGGTCGTACAATTCCAGGGGCGATAACACCGGGAATCAATATTTACACAAGACGGTCTATATACTGTTCCCGCCGTTGGACGAGGCTTTTATTAATCCTCATGAAAACGGAAGGCGGCCGGCGATGGAGATTGACACGCGTACATAATGCCGCGCGTGCACTGGTTCCCAGGAACTGTACGACTGTTGTGCAGCCGTCGTGAGTTTGTGACCTGGCCACCACTTAGGCTAGGTCAGCATTCGTCCACGATCTACGAGGGATCGATTTATCAACGATAGGGTTCGCATAATGATTTTGGAATTTCTTTTTTCAAAAAAGGAAGAAAAGTGCTCTGCTCAAAGAAGCCGAGTTTCCGCCAAAGAGATCATTAATCTTTCACAAGAAATGTACATTTTCGACTATTCCCAAAGGACTATTAAAAATATTTTAATTATCGGTATGGATCGTGAGAATTCTCTCATCCCGTTCTATACACGGTTTTGACGTATACAAATTGAAAACCAAAATGTGCGCGTTATTACACTCGGCGGTTGCAAATATTTGTTCGCTGGTACGAATCATTTGCCCAATCGATTGTAATCGCTGAAGCACATCGACAAATCGTCATCGAGGTTTCAGCCATCTGCCGCGAAATCTCACCCCTGCAGGAATAAACACCGCCGGATAGATATTGCGGTCGTAGAGAATGGCAAACGAAGCGCAATCACGTTTCGCAGGATGGCACGTGTCTCGGCAATCATGTAGATTCGTGCAGAGCGAGTACGGCCGTGATTTAAAAATTAAATCTTAATCGGACGGAATTCAAGCCCACGCGCTTCGCGCTCGCATCCACACACGCGCACCGATGTAGAGATGCACATATGGTTCGGACTGGATAGGCTATAGATCTCTTCTCGCTCTCCTCCCCCGTTCTCGCTCTCGGCCCCCCTTCTCCTTGTCGGTTCACTCTGCCTGAAATATCTCAGCCAGTTAAAACGCTATCAGTTCTAATAAACGATCATTCGTCTGTTTCGTCCTCCCGTCGTGTCGTTAATGTCGAGGAACACGACGAGGTGAGGGTGGAGAAGGGACGACTTTTTTTAACCTGCATAGTCACTCGACGCGCGAGAGAGGGAGAGATTTAGAGAGATCGGTCATCCAGATGCCGAGATCGGCGGCGATGATCCGGCGAGCGAGCGTGATGACGATCATCGCGCGGGTCAATGTCACTATCAATAAATAGATAACACCGCGAGAGGAGCTCGCGCGTTTGTCGATGTGAATCATCCCGAGTCATCCCCATGGTTAACAGATAAGACGATCTCCCGTTATGGAAACAAAGGGCGATTATCGCGAATCGAAATTACGAGGATCGCGCGATTTATTAACGCGGCTTAATCTCACCGTACGCAATCTAGTCGCCGCGTTATTTTAAATTTATACGTAGCGCGATTTACAATAAGGCTTACAGCGCGTGATGTAATCTAATATAAGTAAAATAAAATCTCACCAAGTTAATATTCCTAAAATTAAGAAAGCGCGATAAAAAGATTACAGAGAGAAGTAAGAAAGTAATTTTACAAAATACTTTGTAAGATTATTTTCAGTCTGATCTTCCCCTAAATTAATTTCGACAAAACTTTGCAATCTTCGCATAATAAAATTGTACCGCAATTTTTAGATTTCTTTTAACAAGAATTTATCTTTTATTACTACGGAAGATTTAATTTTTCCACAGTCTGCAATAATGTGAGTGCTACCATCGACATTGACACTCAAATTATCACGGTGTCAGTCGAGCCCGAGCTGCCGTAATCTCGCGTTATAAAAAAAAATCAACGGTGTCGATTGACATTTGTCAGCTCTGGCGAAACTCTGAAAAAAAAACCCACCTCGTGAAAGGCCCCGCGGGCGGCAGGTCGGAAAAATCGTGCATTATTTGTCAAAGAGCACGGTGGCGCGCTTTCGAAAAAGTCGATAGTAATCCACCCGTGAGGTCATAAAATGCGGAAAAAAGCCCCCACGACCGGGTAGGAAAAGAAGCGCACCGGGAGTGATTAATCCCGTGGAAACGGCTCGCCGCCGCGCCACGCCGCGCGACTCGTGTGACCGATGGCGCGTACCAGAATAATCCAACCTCCATTCAATCATTCGGCCCGTGGGATTAATTTCAAGGGATTAGCATTAATTTCGTTCCGCGCGCGAGGTCACTCGACTATCTCCGAGGTTCGGGTGGGAAGAGAAAAGAGCACCGACGAAAGCGAAAACGGAATTTCAGAGATTTCCTGACCGTTCGACGCGGCAACGGTGACGAAGGCAACGCGACAAGAATTTCGTCTCCGTTTTAAGCGTTACCAACGAATCGATCGTGTTATCAGAACGCGCATCTGTTACATACTCAATAATAAAAAATGTACCAGATACGCATTTATTCACAAGGGAAAAACAGCATTACGTCTAGGTTCCTTAAAATCTCGCTTAAAATAGCGATGGAAATAGTGACCCAGTCGAGCCAGTTATCGAAGAAAAAGTGTATCCTTTTATTTTTTCACTGAATAAATATATCTTTTGATAAGTAATAATTCAAATAAATTATTACTTATTAAAAAATAATTTATTCAGTGGCAAAATAAAAAAAAAATATAAATACTACCATTTTGTACATAACGAGGTTCTATGTTACGTTAAAGTGAACTCGTCGTTGCCGTTTTTTACTTAACGTCGAGAAGAGTGCTCGATCCCGTTGTTTCGCGTGCGCGTACGAAAAAATTTACGAGGCGGATTCCCGAAGGCTCGCGATTTTCTGCACGGCCCCGGATAAATAGCTCTCGATCGCCGAGAATGAAAGACGCCGTGGTAACCGACGAAGGCAAATAATTGGATTGGCTTCCGTATAATTAGTACGCGGGATTTAACGAACATGAAAAACGCGTCTGGCTCTGAGAAGTCATATGCACGTAAAGTTTATTACGTGTAGCGCGTCGTTCTACCCTTTGTAATTCGACCGATTTTCTTTAATTAGGAACACACTGAACCATTATTTTCTCCTTTTCGTACGGACGGGGTGTACTTTAACCAGCTGCTCGTATTCGGAACTATTACGATTAATTTTTAATAATGGCTGGATCTTTTTGTTAAATATACGAAAAGTGCACGTAAACGAGAATACAATAAACGACTCGCCGAGTTCTTAATAATTAATCCAGAAATGCTTAACGATCGTTTCGCAAAGAAACTCGGTTTTACGACTCGCGCGTCAATTCAACTTAATGGTTTTACGTTGCGTGATAAGTGAATGGAGGCAAATTTTCTTAAACTATCTAACGAGTAGGTAATAACGGGAGTAGAAAGGGAAGAAAGAGAGAGAAAGAGGGAGAACAGACAAAAATAAATCTGCCTTTTATGATGCGGTTCATGTTCACTGGATATGGAATTTTATGGTTCTCGCTCTTTATCTTATCAAATTACACGCAGACCATATATGTCTCGTTTAACTATATGGCAGCGTGACCTTAATTCCTCATAAATAAATCGTATTATTCATATTTGTAATTTGCCTTAATAAATTTGTCTTAGTATAAGTGAACTACATTCCTATATAAAACATAGTGCAAGTCTATTGAATACTATAATAAATAACTCCACAACCTTCTACTTGTTTTTTTGTAAAAATGCTAAAAATGGTCAATTCCGAAGTCTCTCATAATCCTCTGACATAAAAAGTGATAATTACGACACACTTTTGAAATTTAAATGCTTTGACATAAGCTACTACGTAAGTGACGGTTTCGAGTTCGTCTTGAAAAAAAATTATGAGAGATAGTGAGAATCTATCGTTGTCATAACTTTTACAAAATGTGCCGCCGAGTGGCGCAATTAAAGGGTGCAGGCGATTTGTTTCTGTGCCGCGGCGACTCGATGAGAAATCTGTAATCGATACTTTTCGTTCGTTTGCGTGAGCTTCGCCTGCATGCAAAAGAGGCTCCTTGATTATACGGGGTGGTCCCGATGCGCGCGGCCCTAGTGACACTTTACGAGGCGGTGCGCGGCCGTTTTGCAATTCGAGAACTCGCCGACACGTTTCCGTGAGAACGAGTTTTACTATTTCCCGCGCGTTATTCGCACGTTCGATACCTCGCCGTTAAACGTGAGTGTGTGTACGTGAGGCGATCGCTTTAAGTACCAAAGATATATTTCTCCTTTCACATTACGTCGTATTGATGCATGCGTAACGTTTTGCGGGCATATATAAGTATCAGCGTGTGTTATAGATCTCGCGATAATATTTAACGATAAAGAATAAAGTGCCTGGATTTTGCAAAACTCATTGAACATGCTCGAAGCATTGTTAATATGAAATGAAATTTCGATCTTGCAGTGTGGCTTCACTCTACTTGAAGTTACGGTATCAGAAATATGATCCTATCGAACGCGTATAGCTTTACTGATAAAAGAGATGATATCGGCCGCTTTCTTCGTTATCATTCGCAAGATAGCGACATGAGACGATAAATCGAGGTGAAAGGGAACATTGAGGCACGTCTACTCGGAAGAAACGGAAATGCGATTGCGTTAGCGCGAAATCGAGAGTCTCGATTGGCGAAATCGCTCTCGTATACATACGTCGTATTCCCCGCTGCAAAACACAAGGTACACAATCTAAGGAGGAAGAGGGAGATACATGCGACAAGTGTGTCTTAAATTTCCGCTCGAGATGATAAGTTCGATGACGAACGACAGAGGAGAAGTCTCTGCCTCCTTTCTAATCACGATTAAATATAAACGAACGATGGAAGAAGAAGCGGTTAGGCGAAAGGCTTAAGATTCCGGGTGGCATCACCGATAAGACAATTTTAAATAATCAATCGCGCGTGCAGTTAATCTCCCCAGTCCCCGGTGAATCGTGCCACCGGCAGGAGATGAAGATGTTTTTTTAAATAGTCGTAGACGGGTCATAATGTCGATGCCGGGCACGGTTGATGGGTTTTCACAACAAGCCTGAACCGAGGGGGAAATAAATCAGGTGTGCTTATCTAGCTAATAAATATTTAGCTAATAGTCAGTTAGTCTATTCCAGATATGGCCCGAAAAGTAACCCGATATTTATTATTGCCACTCGACTCGATGGAATGCTCGCAGCTGCGTTGACTTTTACGCGCTCCTCCACGCGCTTACGTTCGTTCTTTCCGTATATATTTAGTTGTCTACAAGATATAAAATACAGATACGCGCGTACACGTTCTAATGCCTGTTCAAACGGATTTTTGTAGTGTCAAAAAATATACGTTACTCGAAAAAGATTGGAGAAATTAGTTGCTTCAGAGTCTCACGAAGTTGCGTTGCGCGTACGTTATATTCTCATTGACGGCGATTACGTTCTCGCGGGCGTCGTGTCGCGTTCCGCGAAGGCGATTTTCTGAGCAGTCGAGTCTCTGAAGAAGACACGGTTACCCGAGTCACATATCACTATGTGAATTTCGCATTCGGGGAGCGCATTTAGATGCAGATACGGGCGCGGTTAAATAGCCGGAGCCACGGTGAGAAAGAGAGAAGGAGACGACGAGAAGGGGGAGCCGGTGGTACAAGAGGCGGTAAGAGGAGAAGATAAAAGAAGAACGGGAGGAGAGACGGCTACCGGAGAGGGAGACGGCGAGAAGGGGGGTGAAAGACGAGGATGGATGAAGATGAAGGAAGCGGAAGATGAAACGGTCAGATAGAAGCCTGAGTGCCACGTGCGAACCGTGGCGGGCAGGTCTCTTCGTCGGAACTGCGACCGCGATCAGCCACGTTTCATCAGCTGCAAAATGAACTCGGATACCATGAGCATCCGACGGAAGTGAGAAGGCGTTCTTTTTTCGGCGGGCAAGTTCCCGAATACTTTGGATGAAGGTGGATATTGCTGTTCATCGAATGTCGGAGTACCACTATTATTATTGTATTATGAAAGTATCGTTGTGTGCGGTCCACTGAACTTTACATCATTCGTTCGCTCTCGCTACGCAGATCGCCACTTATGTAACATATCTGTAATCGCATGTTGTCAATCGACAATTCGAAACTGCGGATAATACTTTAGACGCAAATCAGTAGATTTTGTCGAGTGTTTCCAAATTATAATCGATCGAGAATCTAAAGATCGTCGGGAATTAAGTCTAGAATTACAACTATCAGCTTTTTCTATCTTTAAGAAGATAAATCTTTCGGCGCATCTATTTGAAACCTATTACCAGTGGATTCTCTCCCGATGTCCTCGGAAATCCTTCCACGATGTACGCCTTCGGGTCTTCAATAATTTACTTTTAATGAGACGTTACACATAAAAGTACACAGAGAACAGTATTTCCTAAAATTTGTTCCAATCTTGTTTATTAGACTTTCTAAATGTCGAGCCCTCTCTCTCTCTCTCTCTCTCTCTCTCTCTCTCTGCATCTCTTGCAATCGATCGTGACGTTAGGAAACGAGTTCCACTCGCAATAGGATGACGATAAATTTTTTTGAATAAAAAGAACGGCAAGATCTCCCGGCGCGGCGGAGAGCCACCAGCGTTCGCCTTCGACTACGACCGACGGACGCTCGTGGAAGGAAGAGACCGTTACTCTCAATGGACCAATGGCCTCTGTGTTTCTCGCCTTCCTATTAAACGTGCGCGCGCGATCGCATCGCATCCCGTTTTCCTATTCATAGAATAAATTCCGGGCGAAACGGGCGAGACGAAAATCTATCCGATTTCAGAGTCGTTACCGGTAGAAATCCGACTCGACGATTGACCCCCCGTGGAAATATCGAAAGATATCGAAACGCGCCGCTCTCGCTGTGGAAACAGCCAGACCGGAGAATGTTTCTCCATCCGTTGAATTCTCGCGAGTCGCGCGACTTTATCGAATTTCAGCCAAGTGCAAGTCGATATTCTCAGAGGGTGAGGGAAAACTTCTTCATTTCGACGGTCATGATCGGATTACGACTTCTTAAGCATGGAAATTAGCTTGAAGTAAAGTGGCGAGAACGAAATCAAAGCGCGCCGTCGTTAGTCTTTCCTAAGTGGCTTGGAATTTCAACGGAAACTTTCTCGATTTCTTCTTTCGCTCTATTTTTCTTAAGATCCTACTTATCGATATTTCGATATGGCAAATTCGATAAGTTTTACGTACTTTTCGAAGATTAAGAAGAATAATATTTAACATGATTTTATAAAAAGTCAAAATTACAGATAATCAGAAATTCTCTTTCTCTCCGGTTCGTACTAAAAATTAAGCTAAAAGCTTGGAACGGGATTTAAATCAATGCGAAGTAAGCTACGGGGTCAGCGAGAAGGACGCTTAATTAATTCCAGTGGGTACGTTTCCCCGCATCTTTCATCCAAAGTCGTCGTGGTCGGGAGGGCATCGAGATAGAATATATAATATGGCGATAGAGCATAGCCCATATCTTCGGCCCTTTATGCGAGTTTTGACCCTCGCCGACACAGCATCAAAGCATCTTTTCGCTCCGAGCCTGTCCTCCCTCTGTCGGCTTGTTCAAATAGTCTGAGCTAATTCCGTTTACTTGTATATTAATAACCACCCCGCTATCAGTTATAAAGGCGCGTACTTATCGTGTTCGGGATATTAATGCCGACCGGAGAAGAGTGATTAAAACGACAGAAGAATATCCACAAAGCATGGTCACGATCGTTTTTTTCCCCTACGTGCGATTAAAATGCAAGTAATCTTTTGATCTCTATGCTTAATTAAGAATTACGTAGATGTTTAAATGCCTTTTAAATGGCCGATATATTTGTTAAAACCAAAATGTATTCAATTGGAAATAAATAATTTCGCATTGTTCTCCGCTCATCACCGCGTGAGAACGTTGCTTTTTTGTTTGTTAATATGACGAGGGCGGCTAATTGGACCTGGATCTTCCCGGGAAAATTATTCATCCTCGGAAATAAATTTCCTGTCACGTATGATCGAAGGTAATGGCGTGCGTGAGAGGCGCGCTAATCCCTACTCGAGAAAACTGATTAGAGCGAGTCGTGAGAAAATTCTCGTTTTTATCAATCTTGCTTTCGGGCGACGCGACTTCCTTCGGTAAGAATAGCTCGGGAAAGCGGATCAGCCTGGAGACCAGCCTAAGAGGATTCCCCATTTCGCGCGTATGTTGACGCATTCTCTCGCACAGTGAGGACAACCACGTGAAACGTGAATTCCTCGACCCGGGGAAATCGAACATCGTTTTTCGTCATCTACGACCGTCAGGCAATGGACAAATCTTGTCGTCCGTCCGATCGATCTGCGGAGCGTGCGAGACGCAGATTCCGAACGAAAGACTTGTCAGGATTGAACGAGGGAGATCGCCGATAAGCGGAATTCGGAATGTTTGAAAAATCGATTTGGAACAGTTCGTATTATTAACGCACGTTTTAACGTTAAACGGTCGTCTATGCTTGAGTTTTATTTGCCCAATGTGAAAAAGATGTTCACAGTGTCAATAGGCGACGAGAATCGGACGGACACTAACACTTAGCGCCGAGGATACATCTTTGGGCTTTGGAAGGAACTTTAAAGGCTCGTAGATGTGTAACTAATATCGCGGTCGTTTTTACGAGGAGCACGTGCGCGCGAGAATTCACGGAAGAGAAAAAGAGACACACATACAGAGAGAAAGAGAGAGAGAGAGAGAGAGAGAGAGAGAGAGAGAGAGAGAGAGAGAGAGAGAGAGAGAGAGAGAGAGAGAGAGAGAGAGAGAGAGGAGGGAAAACGCGTATTTGGACGTAGCACTTCCGACGGGCGAAATGGAACGGGAGGTGCAAAGTGAACTCGAGTGGTTCACGGAGGACGAAGCGTGCAGCGAGAGCGTTCTTTTTCGGGTCATTCCCGAAAAAAAAGATCAGACTCTCGTGCGTGGTCCGCCGGCGCAGCCATCTCTCTTCGGTCCGTTTCGTCCGGGGAGAGGCGCGTCGAACGTTTAGCGCCCAGAAAAATCAACAGCAGCCTCAAAGAACCTTTTCAAACAGAGCGTTACGCTGGCCGATTAGCGCTGCGACACTAACGATCGACATTGCGAGAGAAAAGAGAGAAAAAAGGCGGACAAGCGCGCGTGTGCCGTCGTACTCGATCGTTTCACGATCGAGGGCAAAAAAAAGATTTTTTTAGATGATTGAGCAAACACAAATAAAGAGTAAAGAGCTTATAGCAGTGACAAAAGGCTTCTGAGATCTTGGCGACAGCAAAGTATCAATCCGCTTAAAAAAAGACTGTTTTTTCTGTTAAATAATATATATCCTGTACAAATGTTACTAAAATATCAAGCGAAGATTAGCATAGGAATAGAAAAACTAGAGGGCTATAATAAAAGTATAATGAAAATTACAATAAGCTTCGAGATATGTCTAACGAGTCGGTCGAATCGCCAAAAAAATCGGAGTCGCCAGTTTATTGTCGTGATCGAGAGAAAGAGCCGAAGCCTCGAACACGAGATATCCGGCCGACACCCACGTAGGGTCACGGAGGAGGATGTCCCCCGTGCGCGAAACTGCACTCACGGTGCCCCCACGATGTTTAAATAAACATCGCGTGTCCCTCCTTTTTCCCTTCTACCGCCTGTCTTTTCGGCCGGCACCTCTGCCGTGCCGGCGCGGCCGTATCACTAATTTGTCCGTTCAAACAAAAAGCAATTTGTTACCCGGTCGGACTGACTCACGGGCCGAGTGGTGCATACGGCCCGGCCGTGGAGCGCGAAAGAGGACGGGAGGCGGCGGGTGGTGCTGGAGGAGAGAATCGGCAGAGGAAGAGAAAGAGGAGAAAGAAGAGGAGAAACGGAGAGAGGTGGAGGCTGATTTAAACCTGTCTGGCGGCCCGCTGCGCGCTTAACAACTGAAAAACAAACATGGCGCCGAGAGAGCGCATCGGCCAGCGGGAGCCCACGTATGTGCCGCGCGCGTACCGAGACTATAAAGTGCTTCTGGTACCACCGGCACCCGGCCAGTCGAGTTCCAAAAGATTTCTCCTCTCCGCGAGAAAAGAATAAAAAAAATACAGAGAGAAGAAAATGTCGGGAAGTCCTGGAATTTTTTTCCATCTAGGCGTCCCTTTGTTACGATCGCCGGAGGAGCTGAGAAGAGAGAGAGAGAGAGAGAGAGAGAGAGAGAGAGAGAGGGCTCCTGAATCGCGTGCAACGACCTCGCGAGAGAGTATTAATTTATGTTTGAGACATTTTTAATATTTCCCTTTGGCCGCGCGGAAAAGGATGCCGAACGTGCGCGCGAGCGAGCGAGCGGAATTCCTACGTCGACGGGAATTTTCCCGTGTTGCTGTTGGCACGTCGAATATTTCCATGGAAATTCGCGATATTTAAGAAATTGTTTCGTCCTTCCATCGAGGAGGGGTGAATCTGATCTTACTTTCGGATTCTCGATGCTTTTATCGCTTAAAGAGTCGAGGGAGTTACCGGCTATCGGAATGAATAATTTTCCTTCGTATCGAAGAGAGGAAAAAGTTTTCTCGCCAACATTTTAAGAAGAAGTTTGATGCCTTCTATTCATGCGCATCGACGTGCGATAGAAATTTCGGTGTACTTACGCCAGGAGTGTTAGCTTGAGGCCCGAACGGGTATCTCGTCCAGTCGAGTTTCTCTTCCGTCGTCGTGTCCAAGAGAACAACTGCAATCACAAAGAAAATGCGATGTGAGTATGTGCACGAGATGTCATCGAGCTTATATCATAATATAATAATAAATAAATTTCCCTCTTATTTGTGTCTCTATTCTCCTTTCTTCCTAAATTTTAAGATTCAAAAAAATGTATTTTATCTTATGAAGTAGCGAAGAACATGAACTTTACAGAATTTTCTAATTTCTTCTTTATTTTTATCTATACTCTTGCGACTAATGCGACTTCTTTAACTACCTTATTTCATACAATCGCACATCTACCACAGATATAATTACACGTCTCAATGTTATATTACAACGGAGCGCGATACGAAATTAAAACCTGTCCAGAGTTGTCTGAGCTCATCTTAAGAAAGACAGTAAGTACGTGCCAAAGTCATCGTGAGGAAATCGACCCATCGAAGGGGGATGTTCCCTCTCAAAATGGCGGATGGTTAAGAGCGTGAGGGGTGAAAAAATATCGGGAGATGAATACGGCGAGAGAAGAAAGGAGCGAAAGAGAGAGAGAGAGAGAAAGAGAGGCACGTAAGGTCAGAAAAAAAAACGGGAAGATTCCATCCACTGTGTATCGGTGTATGCATTCTCGCGTAGGAACCAAGTTCCGCGCTCTGTCCTGCATCGTGGTAGAGGTGGCGGTGGTGATGTTGGTGGTAGTGGTCGTATCGACCGGGTCTGGGCCGCCACCAACCCTCGATTCTCCTCTCTCTCCCTTTCGTCGATTCGTTCTTCCTCTCTTCACCTCTCATCCACGCGCCCGGCACATTCCTCTCTTCTCCTTCGTTCATTCGTCTCTCTTCTTTTCGCCTCGCGTTCTTTGTATCTCTAGCGCCCTTTCTCTCTTCGGTCTTGACAGCCCGCTCGTCCTTCCTTCCTGCATCTCCTTTTCATCGTTCCGTTCTCATGCTCTTCCTCCACCTTCCTCCCTCTTTCCTTCCTTCTCTTTATAGTCACTTCATTCTTTTCCATCTCGCGATATCTGCCCCAAATCCATAATCGAACTGGATTGGCGTTGCCAGCTTCTAGAACGATTGTCCTAGAGCTTCTATCTAGATATCTGGCCCTTGAATTCTTATATATGTAGGCTAGAGCGCGACACGAATGAGAACGTACCTATCGCCGACGCCGAATACAATCTCAAAGGTGGAAACTACATGATGTAAAATCTATTTTTATTTGTCCTATTTTTTGGACCCCTTTCCCCCTTTTGCGCTTCTACCTCCTCGCCCATCGATCTCCCATCCTGCCACCGATCATTTTTCGACAGAGGCACTTGCGCGAACTGCAATTATCTCGCTGCATCCAAACCGATGCGAAGCAGAGTGTGAGCGACAGGTTGCGTGCTCAAAACAAAACAAAAATTGTGCCGAATGTAACTTTTGGGATTAATCTGGGACGAGGTCCTGGTCCAACAGAGACCTAAACAAATTTTTAGGCGATTCCGACCCAAATTGCAAAATAAAACCTTCTCTCTGTTGCTGTAACAATTTTTATTTTCTATCTGGACTAGATGTGAAGGAGTGTATTGTACGAACGCGCTTCATAAGATACGCGTATATTTTAGATTACTTTGGAATGCGCGATAGTTTGATGGAATGCGCGAGAGACGGTGAGCATTAGTATCGCGAGGGGATACTCCGTTTTAAGCTGCTGGATCAGTTGCCCTCTAAGTCATCCCATTGTGAAGAGTATCTCGCAGGAGTGGAGTTTGCACTGCAGCGTGCCGATCTAATTCGAGTGCTCTCGTGAAGAACTTATAGGATATATAGGCACGCGCGCCTTCGCGCAACCGAATTCACGGAGTAAGATCCGAGAGAGTTTGCTCCTTCTATATCGCCTCGATCGTTCCTAATAAACTTCGCGGAAAGCCTTAGCAGATTGACCCCGGGATTATTCCCCGACGCCGCGCCGATGAGATTTACTCGACGAATATCCGACTCAATCCGCGGCTTTATAATCGCGTTTCTTCAAATTTGCATTTTAAACAGCGCCATTTTCCGTCTTCTTGTCGAGTGTTACGTCGAAGAAGATATTTATTTCTGGAAGCTCCGCGCGCGTACGGAAGAGATGTAAGAATGAATTATGGGATGATAAACCCCCTCGGATCGATTTTACGTAGTGACACGAATGAACTTGAGCCACGTAAGAAACAGATATGTCTCCGTATAGGAACTATCGAGTGTACCATTTCCAATCTATACACGTATAGCTATATCGCTGCACCAGCTGTGTAGGGTAATTCCGGGATAAGATAACTATAGTTATTGGCATAGATGACCACGGAAAGAGACACGCTAAAGTACTATACGTAATAATTTCGACGAGCATGACTCTGCCAACAATTTCAATCGACTGTCATGACGTTTTAGTAACTATTCAATCGTATAACTATAGCGGCTATTAAAGGAACCGCAAGCGCTGGCCATTTTCCTCCTCGTTTAAAAGGCTATAAATGTTTCCTTTTGTCCGATCAATTGCAACGGTTAATATGAAGTCAACTTTATGGTATTAAAAATTGAATATAAAAATTTGTTTAGAAAGAGGAAAGACATAACAAACTTAATCTAAATTTTTGTTAAAAAGTACAGAAGAATTTAGAACATTCTCTATACATAAATCTCTTATATATTCATATATCGTATCACATTTCCTTTCGTTGTGACTTTTGTTGTGACACACGCTTTTTAATAGTCTTGATTTATATACCTTGATTCTTATCCTTCGAGGATCCGTTTTAGGGCTAGCATAAATTTCAGGACTTCGTTCGACTAATGCTACACCTCGGAATTACTTCGCCACAAGTGCGTGGTATCACGAGGGAGAGATAACGGTGCGGTTTAAAGATTCTATACTGGTCGGCCGCATCTACGATGCGCGATCATCGACGCGAAAAGAGAAAGTGCAGCCGCCCGCCCCGGTACGAGATGACGCGACGCGACGGCGGTCGTCACATGCCGGTGCAGCCGCTATGTATCGTGCGTGCGACACGTGCATTATGCGCCTTCGTCCGTCGGACACGTGTCACATGACGTGAGCCACTCGCCGCGTGTGTCGTCGTGGAATGCCGAGAAGAGGAGCGGCGGGAACGAGAAAAAATTACGGACGCGCTCCCTCTTTCTCTCTCGTGACTCGGATCATAACCGAGGAAAATGCGATTATATACGTTCGGTAAAAGCTTGCGGCTGAACGAACACGAAGAAAAGACGGTGTCGCGGCGCCGATAATCTCGCGGGCGATGCCAGCGCGATGTAACCGTTATTTTGCAGGATGTTCTGCGGTCGCTGGACGTAAGTAGTGCGGACATTTAAGTATAGTCTACCGTGTATACTTTCTATTAATAAAAAAATTTTAGAATTATGTACAGCGAAGAAAATAATCAATGAACAACACGTTAAAATTAGAATGATTAAAGTTTAAGAATAACTTTCCTAGACATGTCTGATTGATTCTGGAGACTCTCCTCGTTGCGTTGCATAGTTACTTCTTTCGAGAGCGAAGCAACGAAGTCTAACGGTGGCTATACAATAATGCACGAGATGCAAAGTGAAAGAGCACGCTCCGATTTTCGGCTGACATTCGAGAAAACAAGCTCATCCCACACACACACAAAAGAGCGTTCCCTTCGCCTGAAATTCAACGCGATCGACAGCGACAAGCAGACAAGACAATCATACACGACTCGAGACAACTTCACCAGTCGTGGGAGGAAAGCAGAGTGGAGGGCAGACGGGAGGTGAAAGGACACGGCGCAGGGTCCCTGTCTCTGAATTACTATTCCCGCGTGTGTTTACCGACGAGCGGAAACGACTTAACGGGCAGGTCGGTCGTCGTGAAAACGACGATACATCCTTCCTGTCTTTCGCTCCATCCTGTTCTCGCGAACATTCTGATTCGCCGTCGCTTTGCCCGTCGCTTTCCACAGGGTGTCCCAAAAGGGGACGACTTGACAATTGCAGTATTCTACATGAAATTTTCCAACACAATCTTTCCCTGATGAAAATTTTAGACGACGCGCTACAATGTTTAAATTTTTTAACATAAGATATATCTCGAGGGTTAACAGCTTTTTATAAAAATTCTATTATTGTAGGAACCCTGTAACCTCTCCCCCCCCAAGTAAGAAATGAAATTTTAAAATCTATTTGTTTCGATCACTTGCTTTCGCACGATGGAACTTGTTACTTTTTAATATGCTAAGTAACTTTTAATTAGATGGAATTTTCAGCATAGAGCGTCTAAAATTATTTTGGGGCGTCCTGTATGCACACTCGCGACATGCATAGATCTCTCCCTGTGAGTGTGCGTGCATCTACGTGCACGTAAGTATGTGTGTGCGTGTGTAACCGGTGTACAACGTGGTCCCGCGAGAGGTACCGAATTTAAATTTCAAATTTGGAGCGTGTCGCAGGGTGTGACGGTATGCATAGCGTTGCCCGCCGGCTCTAACTCACTCCACCGATGGTGCGTCTTCGACCCCTCTTCTCCCCTCCGCCCCTCGAACCCTTGCTCCGCCGCCCTCTGTGCGCGGTCCCCCCCCCCTTTTCCCCGATTCCACCCAGTACATATCCAGCGCGGTTCCTCTTATTCCTTCCATTTATCTATCCATCTCGATTTTTCATATTATTCAAACGAGAGAGGAATCTGATCTTATCGATCGGCAAAAGGAGTTCCCGTTTAACTGTTCTCAACTGAAGTGGTATACACGGTATCCGACGTACGCCGTACTTTCCTTCGTGCACGTGTTTTTGAGCCGATTTGGGGTCGACCTCGTTTTAACAGAAATTTGTTTCGATACTATCAACGAAGTAAGCCGATTCGTCACGGTATACCTATGCCACACTTGCTGAAAGTGAGTAGAAACCATGTCACGGATGCAAATCCACTATTGAATGGTTTAACTTCGATTAGGTACAGTAGTGCAGTAATTAGTTAGCGTCAGATCTCAAACTGTTCGCGTAATCTACGGCAGCGAAGCCGACATAATCGATAAAAGGCGCTTAAAGGGAAATCTACACAACAGCCGAGTACGCAATAAATCTTCTGATTGTGAAAAATTAATTGTTTTGAAAGAAAGAAAATTAAATATACGTTAAGTTTTTCACCTTTTTCAGAAAGTGTGTTAATTGTCATTGTGTCACAGACCGAACCTGTCGCAATTAAGCTCAGGTAATTTGTATCAAGATTCAAAAGTCTTATATCGAAGAAATATCGAAATTACGTCTGACACATAGTGTTTCGGTTCAAACGATCGTGTCAGTAGTTAACGAGCTAAAAGAGATACCGCGAGAATAGAGGTCTGATCTCCTCTCTTTCGTCTCCGAAGTCCGAACCTTCGGGGATCTGTCGATCCTGAGTGATCGGCTCGGTCACCGACGTCGGCTGGTCAGCTTATCTCCTGTGGCTTCCAATCTAGCTTGCGCAAGGCGACACCGTTCTGTCTTTTTCTCCTTCTGTCCATCAGCCGTCGATCGATGCACAATGCATACCTCTAATCAGAGAGAGAGAGAGAGAGAGAGAGAGAGAGAGAGAGAGAGAGCGCCCGCCTTTCCTACGACGGAAGAAATTGTATGCTTTCTCGCGACGATAAATCAATAGCCGAGGTCGCCAGAAGAAAGAGATGGCTGAGTGACGTAACGGGCCTGTTCTTTCCGTACGGTCCTCGCGTATAAGGGGGTCGACCCCGCGCGCGCTTGTATATCCAAAGAGACCCACGATTGAATCGCGAGCGCGAGAGAACCTGTTGCCCGTCACGAGGACGATTAAGATTACGATTTCGTCTTCCGCACGCGCACGCACGGGCACGCACGCACATATACGCATACAAGATCAACCGGCCTGATCTTACGACGATATAATATCGTTACCGTTCCGCGGTTATCATTCACCGAAACCCACCCGCGGTGTCGGTTCCCGCTAATGCCCGACTCTCACGAGCGGCAACGGAGATTTCGTGTGCGCAGCTTCCAGGATCGTCTCTCTTTCTCTCTTTCTCTCGGAGCGGAGCGAGAGACCGCCGCCGGTTTCATCAAGATCGGCACGGACACGTAAACGCGAACGGACGACGTTACACTCGCCGTTCCTCGCGTTTCCCATCGTGCTCGCGCATCGAGGAAGTATTCCAGATTTTGATACCGTTATCCAGATTCCATCTTTATCCCGGGCGATTTGCATTTTGTACGTCGCGCGTCGGAGCGTCGGGCGAGGCCGCTTCGTATCTCGCCTCCATCTTCGCTCTACGATTCTTAGGGTTTAACGAAATATCCAGGTGAGTCGGTCTATTCGATTGTACCGCTCGGTCGACTTCGACTGTTATTGTATCTCGTTTGATTTCAACGACGGTACATCGCGAAACATTTAAAAATAGCTACGTACGTAAACCAGTAAACGAAGGGATGTAAGCTTTCAAATAAAACGTGACACAAAAATTAAAGAAACAATTATCTCTTTCGTAAGTAGTACAATTGACTAATTCTTTCTGTCTGTCACAGTTAAATAAATTACTCTCTTGCTAATTATCTGGGATTTCTTTTAGATTATTTTAGAACAGCTTAATTGAGTCGCTGGTCACAATCGCGATGTTAGACCATCGGTTGGCCATTGCGCCGACGTTGACGAGTTGAATTGCAAATCGAGATCGCGCGCGTCACATACGCGCGGCGATCGATCAGCGGCGAGAGAACCGGGATATCCGGACGGTATTCGCGAGCGAGGAAGTCACGTCTCGCAATTCCGTGCCTCGAAAAGTCCAATGTGCGGCGAGGGGCGCATGTGCGCTCACCTAACTGCCGCGGCATATGCGCTCGCTCGGCTCGTTCGGTAGATCAGCCGCGCAGTGCAGACGAACGCGAGAATGGAACGGACGAGCGAAGAAACGAACGAGAATGGGAACGACGCGACAGCGCGAGAAGGAGAATGAGACGGAAAGAGGACGCCGAGGAAGAAAGACCACCTACGTCTTACGACGCGCGCCCAGCGGATATTCAAGAGACGGTGTACGTTCGTTCCTCGACTTTATTTCGGCTCTAAAAATGCTGCTACGAGGCCCATCGTGACACGAGTGTCGCGCGCGGCTCGTCTTTTTCCCCAACTTATTCTCTCTCTTCCTCTTTCTCCTGGGTTCTCTCTTCTCTCCCTCATTAGGTATCGGGATCCTCCTCTCTCCTTCAGTTTCAACGAGCAACGCCTCCATGCTTTTGCTTTAACGGCCTTCCAATTTGTCAGAATCCCTCTTCCCTTCTCTATCAATTATCTTTTCTTTATTTCTCTCTCACACACAATCCTCGATCGTCAGCTGCCGTCCATCCACATGCATCCCTTTTCCAGTGTATCGCAGCTTGTTTGCCAGGGTGTCGACTCATCGTGTGAGTTTCGAATATGCCCCAATGGGGATCCCCAGTCTAATCCGCATTGTGTAAAAGATCGAGATACAATCAACGTGTAGTTTAATATAGACATATTGACGGATTGATTTCATATCTGCGACACTCTGGTCAAACAAAGTTACTAAATAAATTGCGGAAAAAATATATCTTATTCCTAAAGTTTAATTTTTCTTAGAGAACTTTGTTGAATATATTTCTATTATCTCCATTTAAGAAAATAATTGATAATAGAGATGAATAAGATATAATTAATCTTGGCGTACCTTAACAGTATAATGTGTATCTAATAATCATATGCTATCTTTTTTAAAAAAGTTGGGATTTGATAAATGCAAGGATTAAAAAAAAACATTTACATATCATAATCATCGCGCCTTGAAAAGTTAATGGAAAATTCAGACGTACATGGAACCTTAACGTATGACACACGGGGACGTCGATTTCCATCTGAGAATTTATTCGTCGGCTTCATTTATCGTATCAGGCTTCGTCACCCCCTCGTAATCTTTTCGATCGCGGAAGTGGCTCTCTGAATTCGTAGACAAAATTACCCTTCTCGAATGATGAGCGAGTGAGGGGAAAAGTAAGGCGGGGAAAAGAGAAGATTCCCCGGGAGGATGAAAAAATATGAGGTGCTCGGTAACTTAACCCCCGGTCTCCCGTCTCTGCGGGGTCCCGCAGACCCCCGGCTTACTATCGTGGGTCCAACTGGGCGGCATAAGAAAGGCGGCGGTAGCGGCGGGAAGGCAAAGGGAGACGCGTATGCGACGCGATGGTAGACGCGGTTTGTGGACTCGGCCCACGCTACGTATGAGCCAGCGTCGCATGGGTGGAATTACCATTTACATAGCGTTATTATGTTTGCGTATAATGTATGTACACATGTTAAATCAATTATTTAGAGAATATAGCTCTCTCTCGATATCGCGGGAAACCGAGCCTCAAGAGAAGGACGGAGAAGAGAGAGACTGAGAGAGTCTCTCCTCTTTCTTTTCTTCGTTTCCTATCTTCCAGCTTCTTTTTTTTCTCCCGCCAACGGCGCTGTTTGCATATGGATCTTGAATTTCAATTGTGCTTTTCAAGTACGGCCTCCTATTCTTTTGTTTTCCGTCGGCCGGCCGCCTCGGCACTTCCCAAACCCACCCCCTTATCCTTCTCTCTTTCCAATAGTCTTTCTCCTCGAGTCTGTCTTTCTTCTTCTCCGTTTTTTCGTTAGCGCTTTATGAAAAAGAAGAGAAGAAAAAGAGAAGCACTTATTAACATTTTAGTGAATAACATATGTGATAGAAAAATCGTTTCTTATAAGCAGTTACACAAGTGCAGATACAAGATACGATAGAGCGGACAGAGCGAGACTGTTAGACGATCGGTATGTATAAAAAGTAATGAAATAAGAAAAATTAATTTTTTGCTATTGTAAATAAAAATTAACGAGAGTTAATTACAACGCGATAATATTAAATAACTAATCTCCCGTTGTAGTTTAGCTTTCTGAATATAAATTAACTTATATATATATCATAAATAAAAAGAAAAATAAATGATTAGCAAACGGGAAAGAAAGAAAGAAAATCGGGAGCCAAGTTGTATCAATCATGTGTTGGGATAAGGCCAATTCACCGAAATATTTATTTGTTTCCGCGCATCGTGGCCCGACCGAATCCAAATAAATAAGAACCATCACCCTTCTCTCTCATCCTCCATCCGTTCATAAATTTTCCCAGTGGTATTAACGGTGGATGATACTTGCAGCCACGACGATGCAGCTTTCATGGTGTGAAGCGGGCTTTAATTTATCTTACGACCCCCGTGCTGCGGCGCGTGCATGTGAGAGAACGAAAGAGGGAGAGAGAGAAAGAGAGGGAGGAGAGAAAGAGAAAGAGAGAGAAAGATAGAGAGTGGTTTCTGTATTAGCATGTAAATCACATCGTGTGAGGCTTTTTGGAATAGAAACCTTCCGTCCCAGAGACGCGACAGCGATAATCGAATTCTCTAATCTAAAACAACGAGGAGACGTGTGTAAGCAGAGGATTTGGCGATTACGAGAGCTCGTCTCTCTTCACTCCTCTTTTTGCTCGATTCGCTACTCCGTTGAGGATACCTTCGGCCTCTGCCGATCTCCTTTCCCTTTCCTTTTTTTCTTCTCGCGAACTTAAGTCGCGTATTACTATGTAAATTGCTATCAGACCGCGATAATCAAATTAATCGTCCCAAACGATCGTCGGACAAAGTGAACCGTACGACCGACCCGGTCCGTTCGATCTCTTTGTCTTTCTCGCTCTCCACGTTCACGTCATCAAGGAAGAAAAATAAATTCGCTTGACAACATGCTTCGGCCCGATTTCATCCTCGTTCTTGATCATTTCTTGTCGAGCGCCGGGATGATTCGGTCTTCTTCCGAACGCCGCGCTTCGGTCCGGTTTTTCAAACAGCCTGAATCTCACATCACTATGTAAATTACTGCTTGATCTCCACAAGGAGGTGATCCCTATGCCGTGATCGCAATAATTAAATTAATCGGTCTAAATATCTGCCAAAAATTCGTCCTCTGTCCTCAGGAGGGACGAAAGAGGGAGAGAAAGAGCCGAACCGGACCGACTCCGATTCGGCCGATTATATTTCTCGTTATTCTTTTTAATTGGCCTGGCGCGATCTCGTCGGCGCAACCGTCAAAAAAGAGGATAAATATCTCGTTAGAATATCGGGTGGGCCATATCGCGTCCCGCTCCTCTCTCTCTCCTATGCTTTATTATTTTTCTACCACGTCGTCGATTCGCTGAAGCGATCAGCGAAAATCATCGGAAAATTGCCGCTGCCCGGCGCCGCGTCGCGACGCTCTGCCTTTATCCGAGATTTATGCGGGTCAGTAATCCTGCATACCGATAATCCCCACATGCGATCGGTACACACACACATATATATATATATATATATATATATATCCGGCTTAATCGACAACGCCGAGAGAAAAAAATAATTCTCGATAGTCGCGGTTGCACGTGGACGAGGAATATTCCGGATGCATATAAGGCAGGAGGAAAGGGCCATGAAAGGCAGTGCGGGAGAACTTGGGACACTCCGTATATTTTCCCCGACGCGATTTGTCGGCCATCTGTCCGATCGGCAGTTTATACGGCTCGGTAATTTTCACATACCGCGAATATTAGATACACGAAGCGTTTCTGCGGCCGCCGCACCGCCACGCGTGCAGAAGTATCTACATGTGTATGCGTATATGCGTACGCTATGCGTATTACACATGGTACGTCCGATCGCGACGTGCCACGATTTTGCACGTGTCTTGCACGCGTGCATAAGCGAACAGGCATTCTCTCTCTCTCTCTCTCTCTATATCTCTATCTCTCTCTCTCTCTCTCTCTCTCTCTCTCTCTCTCTCTCTCTCTCTCTCTCTCTCTCTCTCTCTCTCTCTCTCTCTCTCTCTCTCTCTCTCTCTCCCTCCCTTGCTTGGTATACACGCTGCGATTTATCTCAAGAGAGAGGAAGAGAGAGAAGACCGGTTAATGCGTTCCGAGAATCTATTACCGGGCTCCCAATATTATAATTATTTTATTAGCGACTCGCTCATTATGTTCCTTTTTACGGGCGAGCAATGATGATTACGATTATTTTTTTCCACCTTTTCCTTTGGTCTCTTTTTGTCCCCGTTCCTTATGCTACTAGCTCTTCCGCGTAACGACGCCGTCTTCCATAAAAGTGTCCGCTTTGTCGGGGAATGTATCCTTGGAATTCGGATGACGAATCGAGCTTCAGTCCACAAACGCGTTCGATTAATCGTACGATGTGTTCCAAGAAGGTACTTGCTTTATAAATTATATTAGCATGCCACTGATAATGAATATAATCAAGAACTTGGGAATGAGAAACAGATAAAAATCAAGATTATCGTTTTGATATCCAACTGCAAAAAGCTACTTAATTGCACGCAGCAAAAAATCTCGTGCAATAAATAATGCACCGCAATATCGTGAATTTTACTAATATGCCAGAATATACGTGGAATTTTATTAGCAACCTTCAGAATGAGTAAATTCGAACGGACGAAGATACCGGCAATTCGTAGAAGTAATTATAAAATAGAATCGCAGGATTCGGCTGAGCTACAACGATAGCTATTCACATATAATTTCCTTAAAAAAAACGCGATATTGATCAACGCGCAAAGGCTGGTTGCAGGTTCGTTCGAGGAGTCGTTAATCAGCACGATGAGGGCGATGAGAGGGTTCATTAGCAAAGCGTTCGCTCTCGCGGTCGAAGGAGATATTTGCGGTTTCTCTTTCCTTTCGCTCTCTTTCTCTCTCTTTTTCTCTCTTTCTTTCGGCCGGTCGACGTTCCCAGGAATCTTTCAATTCCCGCTTACAGGGTGGGGTGTATCCTCGCGTGCGTTGTTAAGACCGAGATTTTATGACACGATCCGAAATAACGAGGAACCTGAGTCAGCGGCGCGCATAAGTTATCTCGTTTCATTTCTCGTTTGAATCACCGGTCGAGTTCCATCGACGGTGACCTCGGTGGTCCACGCGATGGAAATGGTGAACGATCTTGTCAGAGCGTGCCCAAAGCTCTCAAAGGTCATCCAAACTGTCCTGATCCCCGATAGCCGATGATGTCGTCGACGTGGCTATTAAAGAGTTTCCTGCAATACGCCGCATTCGAATAAATAAACAAGACGATAAATGTCGCGTTTCGGAACTCTTGGTACAGTAACCCAAGATCTTGCACAAGATATCGATACGGTAACGACGCATTTTACATGACACGACATGAGCGCGGAGGGTCATTTCGAGCTCAAGTTTTTAACGCGGGAGATCGACACACGGTCGGATTAGCGGAATTTGAAACACAGCCGTGTTGAAATATCGAGATCTCGGCGTTTTCTCGCGCGCGCGAGGTATTTATGCGCGCGCGGGCGCGTTAAATTCATCGTTAACGTTTATTACCGTGCACGACATTAAATGCCTCGTCCGCGTTAAAGGCGGACTCGCGCGAATGCTACAACCGGCCTCGCCATCTAAACGCGGCGCAGCTATTACGCAGTCTTAGAAATGCACTTACGCGCACCTGATCGTGTTCCGCACGAATACACGACGCCAAACTCGTTCCGATAGGTACACGTGAGACCTTCGTGCGTACCTGATCTGGCCGTTCCGCTTATTCGCTGAACCCGAACCTTATTTAGCTGTATATCGCGCTAATGCCGTTCAACACGTTGCCCTCGATCGCAAAGCTTTCATATCGATCAAAAGCCCCTTTCGTCTTGTAACGCGGAAGAGAAAATATCATTGCATCGCTCCTCGCGACGTAAGTCAAGACTTATCCTAATGATGATAACAAATCCGACTTGGAAAGCGTAATGAATTATTTAGAATGCTAACTTGTTCATTTGACGCATATAACTAGAGTCGCAAGACTTCCTAGACGTTAGACGTACATGTTTATATTCAAGTATTGCTCGCCTCGAAACGAAACGTACTTACTGTACCAGATATCTTATTTACAGTGTCATTATAACGGCGCTGGTCGCGCACAAAAGGAGCAAGATACATATCCAAAGGGATAGACGCGGTCGCGAGAAGAGATGGAGGATCCAACAGCGGTGAGAAATCACTCGTTTCTTTTTCCAGCTCTTCCTTTTTTCGCAGGTGCGACGGCGGCGGCAGCGGCTGCTGCCGCTGCCGCTGCTGGATGACGGAGGGAAGTCACAAATTTTTTCATTAATATGCAGCGAGACACTCCTAACTCCCTGCTGCTCGGAAAAGGTAATGTAGTAGCGGGGGCAAAAAGGGAGAAAATACCCGGAGCTCGCGCGGTATACGTGTGCCGTGCCGATTCATGTGTGTGTGTGTGTGTGTGTGTGTGTGTGAGATGAGGCGTGTTCGCACGCGCGTAGGTGTAAGAGAGAAATAATGGTCTGCTAGGAAATGTAACCAGCCGACGCTCACGCCCTCGTCGCGACGCCTCAAGAGACTTTATGGGGATGAAGGAGGGAGGAGATACACGGAGAAGAAACGAAAGCGCGCTGTTAGACGGCGGCGCACACGGGGGTGTAAAAACCGGGGGAGAATATCTATACTTATATAAAATGTCCCGCGCGCCGGGCATATACACATACACGTCGATACACGCCACTTTCGACTTTCAAGGAGCAATTCGTCTCATTCGATCCTCGCATATTGTTTCCCTGCCCGACAAATTGCTACCACCCTTCCACGCGTTCCGTAATAAAATTATTGAAAATATCGTTCCGTGAGATTAGTCTGCTCTCTCACGCAGGGGTAACGTTGTTACATAAAGGAACGATATGTTATAGCTATCTAGCAAATAATAAATCATAACAACCTGAACATTTACACCTACGTGTAACAAACAAATTAAACAATATAAGTTGTTTACTTAAATTTCAATTATTCCTAAATGTTTTTTTTCTATAGAGTTCTTCTTCATTTACTTATATTAAATTGGCAATTTACACACAGCACATATTTTATTCTTCTGTAAAATAAAACGTCATATAGCAAGTACACGATGGCAAGGCATTTAACAATCAATTATCAACAAATTTGAATGTTTAGGACGAGCCGTGCGAGAACCGAGCTTGACACTCCTGGCCTACAGCATCGAAGCTCGAGCTCACGGAAATTATACCGGTTTGAATACCCGTCTGAAATGGGGAAACACGTAACACGGGGCTAACGCGAGTCGTTCGTCGTTGGTGTACTTCGGGCCCCGCTATTCGAAGCGTTTTACTGGGCGGCATGCCTAACTTCTCTATATATCTCTCTATACCTGTCTCTTCGTCTTCTTATAACCGACGTCCTTCTTTTTCCTCTCCTTTCTTCCATCTCACTCGCGAGAGATTTTTCTCGGCGATTAAAATTTATGTTCAGCCGTGTACCCGGTGCGTGCATATCGCGTTTCGTCTCGCGCAATGCTCGTTTTGCGGCGAGTTACATACACATTTAAAGCGCGTTTACACAGACACACAAACACGCACGTACATGAATATGTAGAAAGATATACACATATGTGTCGCTTAGTCTCTCTCTCTCTCTCTCTTACTCTCGCGCCGCACGTTTTTCCCGCCTCGCGCTGAGTTTGACAAGTTTATTTGTCTCTGCGGCGCGATCGGGCCGCATCTCGCCGTCGCCGTCGTTGGAAAATCTACGAAGAGGAAACGCGCGACAAAGGGACCACCGATGACGGTTTCCTTTCAGCGGAAACAAAATTGCGGTGGTCCAGCTGCGGAAAGCACGACCTAGTGTATTTATAGGAGTAAGATTGGCATTAAAAAGGGTAGGGCGACGAGGACGGGAGAGGGCGCGGTTTCGTCCAATCATCCGACGAAACAAAAACCGTCGGGATGAAAAATACTGATTTTTATTCTGGCAGGTTGTACTGGGTCGTCCCTTTGTGGCACAGCTTGGACTACCGAGAGCAGATATTGCACGTCGCCGATGATATTGAATATTTAAATCGCATTGATATTTCACAAGAGAGAGTGAGAGAGAGAGAGAGAGAGAGAGAGAGAGAGAGAGAGAGAGAGAGAGAGAGAGAGAGAGAGAGAGAGAGAGAGAGAGAGAGAGAGAGAGAGAGAGAGAGAGAGAGAGAGAGAGAGAGAGAGAGAGAGAGAGAGAGAGAGAGAGAGAGAGAGTAACACGATAGCGTCGAGTTAAAAATATGAAGTTTTTTCGGCGCGCCACAGAGCCGATTTGGAAGATCGACCGACAGTGTGATCGAACGCGAATGCCCTGTCTGTTCACGGATATCGACCGAATCATCCTCCGACGATATAAGTGAAACGTCGTATCGAGACGTTGACAGGTTTTCGATAACGACGCTTGATAGCTTGAATATATTAATTTCTCGAGCGCCATATGTTTTCATTCCTAATTGATCCTGAAATCGAAGAGGCGATTTGCGTTAATTTCGATATCACGCTCTCTCGTTCAGTTCTTCCAGAATACCTCTTATATATTCAAATATTATTATTTTTATTTACGGGGAGCGTTCTCCTTAATATCTTCAGCGATGCTAGGTACGGGATAACGCGTATCTCTCCGTGTTATTGCATAATGGTGCAGCGGAGCGCATAACGCTCAAGTCGTAAGACGGTCAATTTCGCGATAGATGTATTTTCGTCGCGGTGCACCGATGCATCTGGAGAAGTACCATCTCGAATTCCTCTTGCCCTCTCCTTTCTCTCTCCCTCTCTCTCCTTTGAACCACGATACTATAGCGCTGTTGAGTTCGGTCAATGAGAGTAGCCTACATTCGTCGTGTGATCTTTTCCTCGCGCATGGGCAGCGCACACAGGGGGGGGGGGGCCGGAACCATAAGCCCTCGCTTCCACCTTCACGTACACGTGTACGCGAATATACACGAAGAGAGCCAGGCACAGTCCTTCCCTCTCTCTCTGTCTCTCTCCCTCTCTTTCTCTCCCGCACGTCCCTTCGCTTCTCAGACGATAGGGGACAAGTCCTACTCCGTCCTTGTCGGACCGATAGGATGCTGCCAGGCTTTCTTCGTGTACAGTCGGGGCCCAGGATCAGAGTAGTAGGTTGTACAGGTATGCATGCGGTGGGTTGGCCGGGGGCATTCCTGCGGCGTTGCCGCGTCTCTTACTCACCGTGCCCTGAGAGAGTAAGAAACGAGAGAGAGAGAGAGAGAGAGAGAGAGAGAGAGAGAGAGAGAGAGAGAGAGAGAGAGAGAGAGAGAGAGAGAGAGAGAGAGAGAAGGAGAGATGAGAGGCAACAGCCGGGAGAAAAGGAAGGAGTGAGACAGGATGAGAAAGGGAGCCGAAGGAGGAAGGAGTAGAGACGACGAGAGCTCAGCTCTCGCACGGCCACGAGCGCAGCTCGAACGAGTCTTTCTGCCTTTTCGCGGAGGCAATCGAGTTTGCTCGGGAAGAGAGGACTGCCTCTCGCGAGACCCGTTCCCGGCTACCGCCCGTCACCGCCGCTCCTTGCTCCCGATATCCCGATGCCGTTCCTGCACCGGGGAATCGCTAACTTCTTCCTCGTTGCTGCCGAAGAGGTAAACTCGCTCCGTCTCCCGCGAAGCGCGTGTGAGACGCTGCGAAAGAGCTTCGGAAACTCGCGCGTGATGCGACGAGAGACGGAACGAGGGATCGCTCGTACCGGGATTAGCTGAAATTTAATCAATCTCCTGGAGGGTCACCCGAGAAGAGCTGCGTCGAGGGGGCGGTATCGATTAATGCATTTACGATAAAGGAATCAGCAGACAAATTAGCGATAGAGACGAGACGAAAAGGAAGGAAGACAGAAGGAGACTTTTTTCGTAATTTCGATTTCGTCCACTTCTAATTTCGCGCTGGCTCTCGGCTAATGTCCGCTAATGTGCAACGGAATCGAATGAAAGGAAGTTTCGAGTCTTGGGTGGGGTTTCGCCGGCTCTCCCGGCGATCGCATCGTCGGGGGGCAAAACGATGGACTCGCCTCTGCAGTAAATGAGTTCGGAACGCGAGTGGACGGTAGTAGCGAACGTGGTAGCGCTCGTGGGCCTTGCTTCGAGAAAGTAATTGAGTTTCGACTGCCGTATTACAGGTTCGTCTAAATTCCTCGAAAGAGCTCGATCGAGTGCATGAAGAGGTGCAGCTAAATTACGTAATTGAGAGATTTCCGGTAATCTAGAAATCCTGATCATAAAATAGATACCTATTATTTCCACCATTTAAACGTAAATTTCAATAATACTTTTAATGTTCAAAAAATAAATATACTATATTTATATAGTTATGGGCATTTCGGAAATCTTTTTAGCGTTGAAAAAAAATTAAAATCACCGATCTAGATCCATAAAGCATGTCGAGAGGAGAGACCAAAAAAACGTATGCATTCGGGACTTCGAGAAGCAGTTTAGGAATTCGATCTTGCAAGATGTCACGCGCCGATGAAGAGTTTTAAGTCCTGGTAATTCGCGAGCAAGCTCGCTCCGAGAGAGCGAGCAATGCCCTCGGAGTATCTCTCGGCTGCGCTCGTACCTGTAAAGTTCGGGAACTAAGGTAATGGACGCGCGTCTTAGAGATCACGAGCGCGATCGAACGATAAAGTTCGCGGATGTTAGCGGCAGCGGCAGCGACGACGACGCGACGGCAGCGGAAGGAAGTGAAGCGGGAGGCGCAAAGATACCGCGGGGGTAAGGATAACGAGGAGCTTGCGTTTCGTGCGAGTCGGGGGAAACGAAGTTAGCCGCCTCCATTGGCAAACACGGTCCACTGGGAACGGATCCTTGGTAAGTTCCATTAAACGCGTTACGTACCGGGAGGGGGCGAAGAACTCCCGAGGGGTCGTCGGGGAAACTTGCCGCGGCTAGTCCGCGGTGGTCGCGATCGCAGGAGGATGTAACCCGGAGATCTCGAAACCGAGGCAGCCAAAATTCGCTAAGAGCAAATAGCGCGTAACAAGAGGGAGAGAGACCTTAGCCTTGATTATTATCTAGTCGAACATATGTACAATATAAAGGTCAGTGCAGATGCTCCCTACATCTGGGACATTTAATATGATTAATAAAATATACAATCATTATAAATTGATACAAATTACATATATATACTTCATATATTGTAAAAATATTCTTTTTTTCTCACGACGTCAAAAGTATGTAATAAATATTTGACTGAGGAAAGAGGGCGAGGACTAATAAATGCGAGAAGTTCCATTATTTTATTTTCTGCTAATTTCTAGTGTTTAAATTAGGGAATTTAAACATTAAACAGGGGTCCGTATAATCGCGCGTGCGGAAGGTTTCAGCCGCCCGTGTGCATTTTGTTTTACATAAACGTTCCAAAACCGCACCGTTGACCGTATAAAATAAGGCGGGATGCCACGAGTTTGCTGGCCGAATTCGTGAAGGCGTCTCTGCGTCTCGAGTCGTGCCCCGACCGTCCCCAAAAGCGCGACGAAACGACCCCCTTTTAATCCCTGAACGCTAACTACCGGCACCTCGGACGATCTTGCAATTCGGAAGATTGGTCCACATTACGAAATTATCGTTATTCCCCTCTACGAAAGGGGGGAATGAGAGAGGCCGCGGAGAGGGCGAGCCGTCGAGACGCCCCAGGCGCCAGACTTTTTTTCGGTTAAAATATGGAAAACGTAGCCCGCGTGGATGATCTTCAGAAACGCATAATGGGACTGGAAGGTCCAATCTTGGCTCCGTTAAATCACGTTCGCAACGATCAGGACGAGGGCAGTGCACACAGAAGAATCCTTTATCCGAGCAAACAACATCCATCGCCTCGGGACACTGACTCGGTGCTCGCAAGAAGGGAAAAAAGGAGGGGTGAAGAAAAAAGAAAATTAAAAGTGCGTTACCGTGAATCCCGATGCGACGAGAAATTATATCGCGATTAAGGACAGACGAGAAACAAAGAGCTTAGTTAATGTAAGTGGACCTGAAATTTCTTCCCCTTGTTCGGTCGTCCGAGTAAATTTAGAATAAAATGCATCTGAGAGGTATCATAAATTAAAAGAGGATTATTAAACATAAGCTGCAAAAGTTTCGCTAATTTAGAAACAGTCTTCAATTTTTAACGAGCGCATATATCATGATAAAGATGATTAAAAGAGATGTTAAATAAGAATTAGAAACTTTTGTCCCACGAGAAAGAGAAAAGCAGGCGGATTATATAAAATAACAGTCTAATGTGAGTTAAAGTAGATGAGCATAGCTCTCATCTATACTCATAGCTACCACGTGATCGGTCGCTAGGATAGTCGTGTAGGTAAGTATAGCGGCGCGTACGCGCGCGCAATTAGTGTCGTGGCAATTTGGTCTTTCTTTCTCTCTTTCCCTTCCTTTCGTATTCAGCGTCTCCGTGCAATAAATCACGCGGCCGCCGCGCCGTGCCGTGCCGCGAAATTACGACCGGAGCGTCAGGAAACGTCGGCTTGATGCGAACTAACGTGTCTCTTACGTTCGCTTCTCCGTTAGTCGAAGGAAGGACCAATGTCTCAGATCGGGACAAAGGAGATATAGCGTGAATTATCAGTCGTATTAAGTGTTTTTCCGCAATTAAATGATCCGTATTAACTTGTTTTCGCAATACTGTCACGGTTATTTCCGCCATACAATCTCAGTTTACTTTAAACAAAGTTCTTGGCGGATAATTGAGGACACTTTATACTAAACTATTTCTCTTAACGAACCGCAACGATTAACGAGAGCTACAAGTATTTTGATTCCCGGATTGAAAGAAGTAACTTTAGTGAACGCGAAGATAATTAAGTCATCGGCGACTCGAGTTGACGATAAGCGATCATCGAAGAACTCCGCCTTCTCGAGACG
The DNA here is from genome assembly GCF_030848795.1 of Temnothorax nylanderi. NCBI lineage: Eukaryota > Metazoa > Arthropoda > Insecta > Hymenoptera > Formicidae > Temnothorax > Temnothorax nylanderi. The sequence goes on from NW_027249073.1 coordinate 1,300,064, forward strand.
ATCGACAGATCGGTCGATCACGCGGCGGCGGCTGCGACGGCGCGGGCGGCAGTAGTAACCGTTTCGATCCTACCTAGCCCGATACATCTGGCTAAGTATACATCCGAGAGTGGCAATCGGGCGCGATGTATCGCGACCCGAGGTGTCGCCGCGAACTATCATCTCGGCTTGATTAGCCCTACGTAGATAGGTAGGCAGAAGAAGATGAAGTAAGGAAGGAGAGAATAGAAAGCCGAACGGACGACGAAGGAGCGCTTACCTTGTTCCGCCTGGGTCCCTCGCGGGCAGATTAGCAACAGCAGCAACGGCAGAAGGTGGGCAGCGGAAGCAGCAACGGCGGCGCAGGTGGCTAGGAGGCCTGCTACGCTCGCCATATTGAAGGGGGCCATTCTTATCTCCGTGTGGGCCCCACTGCCGCCGCGTTGGACGGCCGCCGGTCCTCTCACGATCCGTGCGAGAGGATGCAGCACACCGGCAGAGCGTCGTCACTCTCGTCTCCTCATGCCTCCCCTTGCGCTTCGCGTCGCGTCGTCGTCGTCGTCTTGCGCGTCACGGCAGCCGACGACGTGCAGCCACTGATAGCCACCGCCGGATTCCTTCACCCTCTTCGTCGACACCACCTCCGCCTTCCTCAGCGGCCACTACTTTACCTGCCCGCTTATGCTCCAGCTTATCGCTCCGACGGCCGCTCTTATTTAGCTTTAGAATTCTTCCAACGGACTCACACACGGCAGTGAGTCACACGTTCTTCGGATATTTCTTGTCTCGGTGACGACCGAATGATAACGTTATGAATACAATGCTGCCCAATAGTTTACATCACAGAACTGTCGTCTTGCTTCATTTATTACGCGTGACTTCCTTTAATGGTGAACGGAGATCAATCTTTCTTGCTTTACATGGCGATACGGTTAAATTTCACCAGCTGCTGCGTCTGAAAGAAATAAAGAGATAGCTGGCGTTAATTAAAATCTAGACACACCACTTTTTCTGCTTGGTTGCGAGTTGTACCTTCCCTTGCTTCCAAGGTGATGGTATGCGACATGCGTAGACAAGCAACATCGTTTCTATCACTCGCATGAATGGGAAGGCAAAACTACAAACGTTATTTTGTTTTCTCTACTCTTCTAACTTCTGACATCTCTGAAAAACACGGTATCATCTTCGTAATTCTCATTGAGAAAGGCATTACTTTAACTAACGATGTTGCTGGTTTATATATATATATATACATAATATTTTTATTACAATATGTTCTTTTTAATAAATTGACACTGCATATTAAATCATCCGTTGCGTTATTTGATATCATGTACAGAAAATGTGTGATAATTTGTATAGTTACAAATGATAATAAAATGACATTAAATTGCGCTAAATGTTAGTGTATAAAACCCTAAGAAACGAGTCGCAAGATATCATTCCTCGCATCATTCACCTACATTGTCTCTTTTAAAAATGCTGACCTTTAGTTATTGATCTAAGCCTAGTGGCAAGAAACGTGTCACATATAAAGGAAGAAAAGTAAACGTACAGGATATATCTCGAGTTCAAGGTCAAGTTGCGTCACATTGGCGAAGAGTTCCAGGGACACCGACCGGAATTACTTACTGTCTAACGGGCAATTATCGTGCGTGGCAAAGAAAATAGTGCTAGTAACGAGAGAGCGCGAGAACGGCGAGGGGAAGAAAGAAATAGCAAAAGGGGCGAAATCCCCGTACAAAACTTTGGGGTTCATCACGATAGTGGAAGGGTGCCGGGATAAGGCGAGACGGGAGAGCAAGGGGTTCCAGGATCAATACCATGCGTTTATCCGTCTCCCTCTCGCTTCCTCTATCTTCGATTCCCGTCCTTTTCTCACGCTCGTAGGGAACGCGACACGGCAGGGAGAGAGAAACAGAAAGAGAGAAAGAGAGAGAGAGGGAGGGTGGGAGGGAGAGAGGGCGCGAAACATCGACCATCCCTTTTCGGCCAACTGCGTCTTTTGCTTTCGCTTCGGCTGCTAGGGCTCTAGGGTCTGGCCGGCGTCTCGCCATTCTTCGACGAAACGAGAGAAACAAGACAGAGGAGGAAAGACAGAGGGGTGCCGCGTGCGAGGAGGCACGGGCGCGAGGATCGAAGTAGAAACGAAATTCTAGAGTGCCGAAATATAAAGGGGTGAAAGAGAACGAGTGCGTGTCAAAGAAGTGTATGAAAGAAAGATAGAAAAAAGGAGAGAGGAAAGAGGCGAGGAGAGAGGATGACAGAGGAGAGACAGAACGAGAGAGATAGAGAGAGAGAAAGAGCGGCGGTAGGCGCGCTTTAGTTCTTCTAAAGCGGGCAAAGACCTTCTCTCACTTCTTCCCCTTCTCTCCGACTCTCTAGCCAGGTCAGCCAAGATGCATCCGCGAAATTGCAGACTTCAGTGAAACGCCGCCGCCACCGCCGCTGCTGCTGCTGTAGCTCGGCTCGACTCGGCTCGGCTCTTGGCGGACAGCGCCTCCTAGCTCGGCTACCAACCGCTGCTGGTATCACTCGTTTTCTGCCGTTGCCATTGCTCAACGAGTGGTCTCGTCAAAAATTTAAGATGTCCTCCTTTTACCTTACGGCGCACCTCTTCGGGTCTCCTTCGTCGTCCTTCTCGTTCCGCCTTCTTCCAACTTCAGAACGACTTCCTCTTCGGAACGGGCTAGAAATCCATAGTGCTTCCTTTCATCCCCAGCCTTCTCTCATTCACTTTTTTAATAAGACCCGCTAGAGAAATTGCCGAAAACAGCTCCGCTCGTCTCGAGAGAGAGCACGAGAGAGAGATTGAAGTGGCGATGGAGGAGGAGGAGGATGCTGGATGGCTGCCCGTAGGCGAGTACCTTTGAGACGCTATTTCCCATTTTTTCCCTTGTTCAATCCCCGCGCGTCTCGTTACCGGTTACTTTTTCCTTCCGCCGAAAAGCAGACGTAAACACGACGGGTATCGTCTCTCTCGCTAGCGGGTCGCTCACTAGGTAGGTGGTTGGCCACCTCCTTCAACGAGCAAAAGCCTCACTCTTTCCTTTCCTTTGTCTCTCTACATTTTTGCCTCGCGTCCTCTTCCGGACCAGACCTCTTTCCGTGTACCCACCACCCAGGTGGGTACCTACGCCAAATTGCAGATTTCGGAGGCGGTGGAGACCTCCCGACTCGAGTGGTTCGTGAAAATTTTAAGCCTTGCCTCTGTGCGATGCCGCGTCTCCTCCAACGAGCTTCGCGTCGAGCCGCGACACTCGCCCGTTGGATCGTCGCAAACCCATAGAAAAGGGGAGGGAAGAAGAAGGGGGCACAACTGAGAGTGCGCCTCTGATACACGCATACTGTGTACAATGGCTCTCTTCGGCTTTCGGGAATATCTTCGAGTGCACTTGCCTCCTTTCAAGGTGAAAAGCCTCCCTCTCTCCCTCTCCCCTCGAGTCTCGTGACGTCGCGTTCGCGCTTCCACCCAACCGCCGCGAACCCCCCCCCCCCCCGACCACTCTTTGCATACAACCCCGCGAGAAACTTTCGCCAATGTAGCCAGGTTGGACGTTTTTATCCAGATTAAGACGCCCCCCGTCGTCGCTGTTTCACTAAGTTTACCTCGGAGAAGTTCGTTATCCGATAGGAAAGTCTGTCGGTATCTCCAAACATGATGAATGACACTTTGATGGTCATGGAAGGTAAAAATATATAGTCACACATAACGGAAATTTATCGCTTAATTTATGCTGCTCGATCTTAGAATTCTAACTCGATAACGGTTCTTTTAGTTTGTACTAATTGTAAGACACCGCATTACAACAGGAAATTTTTTATTTTATCAAACTGACTTTGAAAAGTAAATAATGACAAAAATCAAGCCTTCAAGACTGTCATAAGAATGATAATTAACGCATCATAAAATTCTATTTCTAATCAACGTAACGGAAATCTATTCTCATTTCCTGTGACAAAAAATACGATTTTTGTTTCTTATTCATTAGCATTTTTTCGCTATTTGGAGATAAAGAGAGCATTAAAATAATGTCGCGTAGCCACGTGTGAGTACTCGCTCATCTTCTTTCTCTTCTTCTTGCTCTTCACCTTTCGGCGGCTCGGCAGGCTCTCGTTTTCGTCCGATTCTTCTTGTTTTCTGCATTTCGTCGGACTTTCCTCGCACCACTGCCGGCGCCCGTGACCGCCCCGGGACAAATTCTATTTCCGGTTGAATTTAAGACCCCCCGGAATATACGGATTTATTTCACCGGCGTGCCGCGTGCAGCGGGGAGGGATGAGAAGGAGGAGGGAGGAGCGGCGCGGTTTTACTCCGGATCCGACGAGGCTCGTAAACGTAACAAAGAAAAGATGTATACTCGGGAGAGACGAGAGAAGCAGCGCAGACACAGACGCAGGGCGAGGAGCGGGGGAGGCCTGCGAAGGGCGTAGGAGAAAGAGAGTAGGTTCCTCGAAATTATTATACCTTGGACGATCGCCACTCTCGGAGCCGATCCGGGCGCTATTATTTTTCCAAAACTACGTCTTTTACCTCGAACCCGATCTCTCCCTTTTCTCTCTTTTTCATTCTTTTTCTTCCTCGCCTAGCCGACTTTTACGATAGTAACGATCGTCCGGTTAACGAGTGACGGATAGACGCAAGAAGCGAGACAACTTCCATTCTTGATAAATGAGAGAACATCGTCGTTAAGGCGGCCATCGCGTGATCGGGTCCACTTTTTAGAATCTCCGTTCACGATCGTCCTATTCGAGATTTTATTGCGATGTGTTTGTAGAGATAAGAATTTTAAAACAATTCTTTGAGCCATTATGTCATCTCTTTTTCTTTTATGTCTTCCTTTGAGTCTCCCCCTGCTTGTTTCGATTAGATCTATTATTTATTTCCGTTGCTTTGATTTATGCCGCTTGTGTATCTACGTCCAGGATTTCAATTTATGTTGATGTTAAAAAAAAGAAGAAAAGATTGAGAGACGATGAGGAAGAGGATGGAAAAGAAAAGATTTTTCCAACATTACTGGATTCCCCTCTTTTCATAATTAAAACTCATAATACCGTCCGCCAAGCACTGCTTGCAATTACCGCGTAATGAACCTTAATCAGTTTTCTTTTGTTACGAAACTATCGCGCCGCGCGTTAAATATGCAAGTGAGGAAAAAAAATGAAAGCCCATGCAATTTAACTACTGCTATTCGCTACAAGCTTGTAAATTTTATTCGCGTTCGCTTTATGCAATTAGCAACAGCATCGTGCGAATTAAATGCTCGCGTAAAGCGCGGCTGGATTTGCGAGAAGGAACGCGAACAAATCCGCGGGTATCGATACACAAAACCGCGAGAATTTCGCAACTAACCTGGTCGTTTGTGCCAGGTGAAAGTAAGCCGTGCGAGCTCCTGTGATATTGCATCGAGCAAAACCACGGTCCGACCGAGAGACGCAACGCGTGTTCGATTCTCATTCATGTTTAATTAAGATTTCGCGTATCGGCTGCACCGCGCGCATCGTCATATCGCTGTCGCGTCAATCGGATTCATTGTGCTCGAACGGATCTGGCTCGTGAGGAGATTCAGTCGGATCTCTCGGCGTCGAAAACTTAACAGACGAAGCATCCGGTTCAGGTCGTTTCGACCCCGTTGAAACGATTGAAATACAAAGAGTATACGCGCGCGTGCGTTGAAGATTCGCATGATTTATAAATAGTCTTCGTGATCGAGGCACGGAGAGATTATCTTAACGAAACATCTGCGTGAAGGAAACTGACGTTTACGCGAGCGCCTGAAATATAAGAAATAAGACTCGCCACACATTTATTGGCATTCCGCTATAATCAACGGCGTTGGTATCGTCGATTATGTTTTTATGCTTCCTCGTTACTTACGAGGAAGCATGCGGAAGCACGCATCCCTCCGACTTTGATGAGCCTGTAATATATTGAAATCTATATCAAAATAGGGGACTCGTGTTATTTTATACGTGCCAATACGCGTGCACTTTTAGAGGGTAAAACATCCCTTTGAAAAAAATCTTTTTTTTTTTCCAAAGTGAATATCGTCGAAACTATAAAAGATAGAAAATTTTTTAAAATAAGAATGAAATGGTTTTTCAAGAGTGCTTTACAATGCTGCACTACAAACATCGGCTTGTGGATTGCGTCGGATTGCGATCACACATCCCCACCACTCACTTTTTTTGTAATCTAAAAAACTTTTTTCGACCAAATGGAAGGGTATGTTATGCCGAATCCAACCATGTATAATAAAGTCGTATTCCGAAATACGGACAAATCGGAAAATAGGTGAAAAAAGATCTATTCGTGTGTTATTTCACCCACTCGATATGTCCACGCTATATGTGTTCTCTTTGTGCTTTTTCGTTATAAAAATCACGATTATATGACAATTACTACAGACACATGTGTAGGATTTCTAATCACATAATACTTAGAAGATATGTGAAAAGTATTAATATCAACAGAAGTTCTAAATATAGTACCTACATACTTACAAACTCGCAGTCACTAATAATATAATGATACGATGTCACGCACGGTACTACTCATGTCCGCAATACGATGTTACTTTTATACTATCATTTATATATAAATATAGTTACATATTATATAATATATAACTACATTTTTATATTGTTTATCACGATATGCGTCAGACAAATCTTGGAAACAGCGTATTTTCCTGCACTTTGAACACCCTGTGTTCTATTTTCATTTTAAGATAACCTTTTTTGCCATTTTTAAGCTTTTATCAGACCTGCAACTAAACTGATGGTAAACGGAACGGATAAACAAGCTAAGACAAAAATAAAATAGCTCATACGGATTTTTAGACAGTAAAAGAATTTGAAAAAAATTATGTATATAAAAAAATAAGTGTTTTCTATTTTGGTATAAATTTCAGCATATTACAAGTTTATCGAAATCGGAGAGAAACACTTCTATGTATTTCCTCGCTGCACACCGATATCTTTTTAATCATATAAAATTACCGCAATACCATAATATACTGCAATGCAGAAAATAAAATAAAAAATAATGAAAAGATCCTTTTCCAAAGATGTTTTAACTTAAAAGAGCTCCTTTTAAAGAGCAAAAGATCAATGTCCTCAAGATTAAGGGAACGCAATAGAACTTGCATGATATACGTGAGCGAGAGTACGAAACTAAAGGACACCATTTCCGAGCGATATATCGTGAAACTTAAAGAGACAAATACGAGTCGTTCGAGCGTATAACTGAAAGTAACGAGGAAAAACCGGTACATTTCTTATCGTGTGTCGTCCAGCATGCAACTGGACACCCGATGATAAAGCTAATGGCCTCCGTGGAGTTCATCAGCGATCAGTCACGCGATCCTGACCTCCATTCCTTTTCCCGTTCACGGGGAAAGAATCTGCTTCGACGGAATCTTTATCGCGTTTTCGCCAGGAGGGATAATCGAGGGACGAGGGAGGCAGAGGTGGAAAGCCGCGCGTATAAAGGACACGGGATCCCGAAGAGGCGACAGGGAGACAGAATCTGGGCCTGTCGCCAGGTGATAGCCTAATCCACGTTTCCTTCGCTTTATCCGTGACGCCGTGACAAACGTTCCGTACGACGTTCGCATACGTCAAAATAGTTCGGCCATTAGCGGTCTCCTCGGTCTTTCCGAGTCCCTCGCGGCGGAGTCTCTCTCTCTCTCTCTCCCTCGTTAGAAAAGACAAAAAGAGCAGCGAGGAGAGTATGTACGCGGATAAGGAGAGCCCGTGCTTACGCCTCGTCGTAATTTATATGTCTCTAATCTCGACGATAAGCTCCTCGTCGTTACCGCCCGTCCCCGGATTGCGTTTAAAGTATCGTGAAGCAACGCGGGGCAATCCTTCGAGAAAGCACACGCGCTCCCGTATCGACGCACGCGAGTGCGTGTGCACGATGATATACTCGCGTCTTTTCGGGCAATGGGCTCCCATGAGGACGGTCTCGCGTGCCTCGTAATTTTACTCACGGGGCCCCAATAGTTCTATATTTCACGAGAGGGCTCGAACGAAAACTCCGGAGTCGTTGTTCCTCGACGTTTCTTCCGTTGCTTCTTTCGTGGGCGCGCATCACATCTCTAGGGCCATATGGCTTTCGTTTCCCCTCTCTCTCTCATTCTCTCGTTCTCGCACTGTCCCTTTGTTGGAATATCTCGCCCCCATCCCTCTTCCCTCCTCCTAAGTCTCACCGTTGGAGATTGTCTCTTTCCGCTATATTTAGTTTTATGCTTAGCTCAACGCGAGGTGTAGTGCATCATTCCCGAAAGGCATTATACAAACTGTTTTTTTTTTTTTACGAACTAAAGAGAGATTTTTAGATATATTGTCAACTACATAAATAACTGTGATATATGTTTGACACAGATAGGCGGATAAACATGGCATGACGAAGACGGTGGGACTTATCTTTTTCTTTTCAACATGCGCATAAAATTTTAATTAATTTTCATTCGCGTTTAAAAGAACGCGAGAGATCGAGACACGGGCTCTCATCGCTACTTTTTAATAATTAGGAGCATTAATACTCCAAGTTAAATTACAACTGACTATACAAGCGAAGGCGGGGACGGGTGGACGGGAGGGTGGAGCTCGTATCTTCGGCCGTCGTCGTCGTTGGCGAAACGACGCGTACTTACTTTATCCAATAAATAACAGGCGCGGAAGGCGAAGTTCTCGACTGGAAAGTTTGAAGCTTCTCACGGGCTAAAACGCTTTTGTCAGTCGCCGTCGCGTCGCCGAGGCGAGTTCTCCTCCCCCTCGGAACGAAATTATTCCTCAAAGGACTACATCTCTGTTTTGTACCCCGAGGCATTATCAGGCCTCCTTCCTCCCTGTCTGCTTAAGGCTGTACGCGAATCCCAGAAATTATCGCTTCCTACTCGAAAGCGATACAATTTGTCGTTCCGTTTCGTTCTCCTCGTTTTCTTTCTTTTGTCCAAGTGATCTATCGAGAAGCGAAGAAGGAAAAGAGAAGAAAAGGATCTCGTCACGAAAAAAAAAACCGTGTGTCCTCTCGCACACGATTTCAGCGCATACTTCCGGCTTATCCAGACTTCTCGATCCCTTTTTCTTTTTCTTTCTCTCGCTGTATGTCTATCGCTCTTCTCTTCTACTTAAATCTCTCCCGCACTCCCACAATTCTCCTCGCATTTTTGCGCGGATCGGACCATGCTCCGACATCAGGGTAGCATCGTCCTCGTGACATATGGAGGGTCCCTCCATCCCTGAACGCCCTGTTTTCCCCGCGCGATCCCTCGGGGTTTCTCTTGGGATGTTCCTCCTAGCTGACCGAGCTGATACTTTACCCTCCTGTCCCTGATGCGTATACGATCTCACACTCCCGCGAGAAATATTTTCATCCGCATCCCGTCTCCGTTTACTTTCCCCCTCCTAAGACACACCGGCTGGTTACGAGCACGGTTTCGCTCGGATTCTGACCCGGAATTTGTACAGCCTGCGATCCTGTTGTGACGGTATTTCAGATAAAATTCCAGTTTATTTAATATCACGACAAACGAGGCAGGTATCTGGGGAATCCCCATATGTCTAACGAAGCGAATTTTTGTTTACTCCGTAAATGTACGGGAACTATAGTAACGTAACACATTATTCTTCTAATAGTGCATCGATGGATCAATGCAAACGTCTATAAAAGATTATACCACAAATTTTTAAATGTATAGAAACTTTAAATTTAAACTGCAATGCAGAGAAAAATCGTTCAATACTATCACTAGTATTCTTTTATCATACTAACAAATGTAAAAATTAGAATGCAAGTATTGAACGCATCGTCAAATCACCAGCTTAAATAAATTATGTTTTCACGGTTTTGTAAATTTCTTATCGCATTATTTTCGAAGACGAATGAACATTTAAGACAATAACAGTAATCTTTTATCTATTATGCCCCATTGTTTCAAATGCACATCGCAGACAAAGAATATAACAAAAAGTTAAATCGTATACGTCATGACAAATGTTACCACTTGTTTCCGCCAAAAGTCATCGAGTCGAAACATTACCTTGAGTCCGTAAACAACCAGTCGTGGACGAAAAATAACCACTTGCTTTATTTTCCCTAATTAAGAGGCGAAACTAACGGGCTCGCGGGAACAACATTCGTGCAATGTGATCAGAGGGGAGAGAGAGAGAGAGAGAGAGAGAGAGAGAGAGAGAGAGAGAGAGAGAGAGAGAGAGAGAGAGAGAGAGAGAGAGAGAGAGAGAGAGAGAGAGAGAGAGATTCGGGGGGTCGCCCGAAACCGGTGTCGTACTCGATCCAGAGGAAGCGAAGGCAGCATGGGGTTTCCGTTCGCAACCCCACATACGGTGCCACGGATGATCCTCAATGGGGGAATCGTTCCATTAACAAGTAACCGTTCGTTAGATGTGCACTCGATCGTAATGATCCCGGCGAGGTTCATCCGCCGCTGCGCCGTTTTAGACGGCGATGGTGTCCTCTTACCGCGCCAGTTTATGAGGGTACTTTAATACAAAGACACGTATCTGAGCTAAGATCCCCATATATTGAGAAAATAAAATGGATTAAGGAAGATTTACCCTTAATGTATATACGAAGTCATAAATGCTAGAAAGACTAAAGCTGTTGTGCTCGCTAAGTATTTATTAAATAGCCATATACATTTCAAAACTTTTAATTAATATTACGGCGGAAATTGTGAAGATCAAGTTTCTCGTTAATTAGGCTCTAATTTTTTTTCGTACGTAAAACGAGGACTTACAAGCGACTTGGTTAAGCATTCGACACTTGAATCTCTGTTAAGAAACAGAAAGAAATAGAAAAAAGATAGAAACAGCGAACGATGTCTCGGTAGAAATTAGCCGCGAGTGAATTTTCCTTCGTCCTTTCTCAATTTCGTCTCTCCTTCGTCGATGTTGTTGCTCTCGTTTGCCGACATTCACTCGCTCGCTGTAAATGCGATGTCTATTTTTCTCGTTAACCACGACCTCGGCGCTTCCGGCGTCGCCGTACGACAAATAACAGTGATTAACGACCTCGATTACCGGTACAATCAGAACGCCGCGGAGAGTGCAGGGCCAACGATGACGAAGAAAGGAGAAACGGGGCAAAAAGGAACCGCTGAAAAATGCCGGAGGAATGTTATCCAGCTCCGGTGTCCGGCGGACTGTCCTCGTGAGACGCACACGGAACATATCGAAGTCGCCCGCGACAGCGGATATCGCTCGGCCCGAGGATTGGTGAGAATATCGCCTGGGCTTAATCACCCAGGAACAAAGACTCGACGCGCATGAATAGATGATTAATTTCCCAGGCACGAGAAAGAGGACGTGTACATATTGATATGTGTATGTATATTTATGAGTAATGTGCAATCGTTCGTAAAACGATCTTGCAAGCGGTGTCTCTCGGTGGTCTTCCGGACTATACGGTTTTCAATTAAACCCGCGGTACGGTTCAGGAAGACTTTCACCTGGCGGTAAATAAAACTCTATTCCGAGTGGGATCCGCGCGTCGATCGAGAGACGATGGAAATGAACTTTCACTCATCGATAGGTCGCTCATGAGATGTCATGAGTTCGGGACATTTTTTCCGCGACTCGAAGTGCCTTTCGCATCGCATGATTTTCATATAATCGAAACTCAACGTTCGAATGTTGTGACGTTAAGCATTATTATTTTCTGTATGACCTACATACTGCGTTGCCGCGAACCCATTGTTTCCATCATACAACTTTACGCGTCCAAAGGATTGAGGCTAATGTACCTCGGCAATAATACCGTGTAATCGTATAATTAACTGCATACGATATTGATTAGCATCTATTGAAAGGATATATATTATCTAGCTACTAAACGGATTATCGCCCGTTCGAAACGCCTTCACGATAATTATCCCGAAGAAGTCGTCATCGCTATGGACCAGCCCGAAGAAAAAGAGAGAGAGAGAGAGAGAGAGAGAGAGAGAGAGAGAGAAGCAAAGTATCTATGCGCCTAGTGTTATAATCCTTCCATCAACGCGAAGGGGCTGTCCCTGAAGAGAGAAAGAGAGAGAACGAGAGCGTATACAGAGTTCCTTCTCCCCATCGTCGTTCTCTCCTTCGTTTCGTACTTTTTTGTACGAGCGTCGCTTAAGATGCCACCTGCTACGCTCGCGGCCGCCTAGTTTATATTTAGTTTCCCGAGTTTGGAAAACTCTTAATGGATTCTTAATGACCCTGAAGGGCCGCGCGAGCGCGCGCGGCGAGACGAGCGAGGAAAGTCAGCCGGGAGAGCAGAAGCCAAGGGAGAGAGAAAAGCAACAGCTGATACCTGCTACACTTGGTCGTCTCTCCGACGACTGATGACGGCCGCGATTACTGGGTCGTGACGGGCAAGAGAGACGCTGTCCAAGTCTCTCACGCGCTCGATATCGAAACGACGACTTCGTAAGGACGTGAGTTTGTGATGTCGGACTCGTGTTACAGTTAATCCCTCCGTCGAAAATCTTTGGTCGGAGGGTGAGTCTTGGGGGTTTGAGAGACTAGTGCCTCGGGGGACTTTTTTTCCCTTTTATATGTATCCAATCTACTTCAACTTGTTCCAAGTTTTTTGACAGGTTTAACCCGTTGCGAAAGGCGCAAAAGTGTTTTTTTAAATTCAAAATGTTGAAAAGTTTAGAATTCTGTGAAATACATTTTCTTCCTCCGTTTGAATAAGTGATATGTATATAAAGTTTAGTGGATTAGAGAAATAAATTGTAGAATTTGTGACAAAAATAAGTATACTATTTTTGGCTGAGTTATTATTGTATTCCCCCTTGTTACAATTCCCCCTTCGCTCTCCACCCTAATCGCGCGACCTCGTTTTTCAGATTTATCTAAGCGCGGTCGGTTACCTTTTTCAGTTTCCATCGGCATCGATCTTATGCAATATATCGAATCATCGGTTACCCGCTGTGAATCGGGCAGCGATAAAAGAGAAGAAAAGAGAGGGTAAAGAAAAGCGGGTAGAGCGGAGGGTAAATGCGCGCGGTTATTCACGCGATACAGACGGTTAAATAATATCGGACGATTGACGAGATGCAATTCACGTCGAACGCAGTATCGAGCACGATATTTTTTCCCGTCGCCGAAAAAAGCCGAAAAACCGACTAGTCGAATTTTCGCCCCGTCGAAACAGAGTGCCGGGGGGTGAGGGTGGTAGCGGCGGATCGATCGAGCAATTATCGGAAATCGAGCTATCGTTTTGGAGTCGCTTAAGCCAGCCTTCGATGCATGGCCATGGAGAGGACATCGAAGAGAGTTTCTCGGAATAAATTACGGGGAGATCACAGACGACTTCGCGATTTAATCCGGCATTCCGGCCCAATATGAGAGAAAAAGAAAAGCCATGCGGATCACGCGACAGCGCATTCAAGAAGCCGGGGAGACACGGGCGATGGGAAATAATGCAAAGCCCGTAAGTTATAATTTGCAGTTGGAAACGAGGTCACGACAGTCTCGGTCAGGTCCGGTCGAGCGAGCGCGGTTTCGCGGCAATCTGCACGGCTCGATAATTAATGGTTTCCTTCGAAAGTCAGCCCACCGTTCATTAATAATAAATCATCGAGTTTCGCGCGCGAAAAAATCCGGCCGCGTAGCCACGGGAAACGTTCTCGCGACGACCCACGTACGCGTCGCGCGTTTCTTTTCCGCGATAACGCGCGCGCGTTCACGGAGAAAATTGCACGCCAAGTTTTTACGCCGCGCGTATCTCCCTCCATGAATACCGCTCGTTTGCGGAATTAACATAAACGTGAATAGGGCCCCGATGTAGGGGGTTAGAACGCGCGGGGATCTCCGCGGCTACACAAAGCCGCCGTTGTATACGGAAAGTATGCAGAAACTCTTCTCTAGAAGGAGGCTTACAATTCATCTCCTCATCCGACATTCTTCATTACGGATTTCGCTATTCGTCGCCAAACTGGATTACGCGGCCGTTTGTGTCGCAAATTTCTTCAGCGCGCGACGAATTCGTACTTCCCCTCCGTTTTGTCGGAATATTCCCGGGTGGATATCACCGCAGTTCCGTCGGACGCGATAAATACATTTCTATGCAAAACGGAGCTGAACGCGTCGAAGGGAGACCGCACTTTTCGCCGTATCCGTCATCGAGAATAACGCGACGCCGCGCCGCGTATCGGGCTGCTAACCTTGGCATCGCGTCGGGTCCTCGAGGACGCAGGACGACGCGACGTTCGAGTGTATCGCCCGTACGCTCCGCTTCTCCCGCGACTTATAGAACGAAGGAATGGGAGAGCGTGTCACGCCAATTACGAGAAGCATCGCTAGCGGAAAGAGAAGATCCACGAGAGAGAAAGACAGAGGAGGAGACGTAAAGGTGCGTTTGCACTATCGCAAATGAATCCCCCTGACTGTCGCTCAATCCTACTCGCGACAATGCGCTATGACGTAAAGAATAACAATTACATCTCATTCTTCAGTCATATAGTGCATCGTAACTTGATTGGTTTAAAATTCCATTGTATTAAAATTCCATTACAAAAAATAAAATCTCGCAATGTACGAATCCGTTTCACATTCTTAAATCAGATCAAGAAAATTATCTTTATCGATTTATTCCGTTTCAGGTACAGAAATTAATTTTAATTAGATAATATTATAATATTAATATAAAACTAATAAAGATTAATTGAAAATTAATTCATCTCCAAAAATGTATAGTTTCGAAGTAATGCTCGCACAAACGTTCACACAAACATCTTTTGATAGTTTATCGCCCTTCTAGGGGAGCAAATTGGTTCGCCCTCAATCACATTATCATCTATTCGTGTGCTCGCGTAGTATAAACGCACCTTTAGACAGAAGTAGAGGGTAGCGAAGCCGCGGGAGAGACTTCGGCGACTCAGGTAGAACTAAGTCGGTTAGTGCGAGAGTGACGGAGAGAGACGGAAGGAGGATGAAGGAGCGAAACGGGAGAAGAGGACGAGCGACGTAAGGGAGGCGAGTCGCCGGTCAGAGAGAAGAGATGCTGGAACGCAGTGACGCAGGAAGAGGAAGAGAGAGAGAGCAGAAAAAGGCGAAGGAGCGACGAGGAAAGAGGAGCTAGGCGGAGAACGGAGAACGGAGAACGGAGAACGGAGAACGGAGAACGGAGGACGGAGGACGAGCGACGAGGAAACGAAAAAAGAAAGGATCGAGCTGCTCCCGACTCAGCGGCTCTCATATTTAATGATATACTCGGCCGTGCCGGAGTCCCGCTAATGCACGGACACTACAATATCCTTCTCTCTTTCTCTCCCTGTCTCTCTCCCTTTCCCTCTGTCCGCTATAAGGGACGCGTGCATGCGTGTACACCGTGCGCGATTCTCCCGTCTGCTTTTTCCATCGGCCGGCGTTCTCCTCTCTCGGCGTTCCAGCGAGGCGAGTTAACGAGCCATCGAAAGTCGCGCGCGCGTCTCGTGAAAGTACGCGATGCATTATATATTAATTTATGATCCGCGCAATACATGAGAGATCGATATCAGAGGCGCGCGAGCGCGCGAGCGCGCGCGAGCGTGAGCGCGAGTGGCGAATGGCTAAATCAGGCATAAAAGCGAAAAGAAAAAGAAAAACTCGCGTCTCAAGATAACACGATTACGATCTGCGCGCTGTCGAAAGATCTTTGCTCGCCGTTCTCTCGTTTCACCGGTGCACCTAAGAGAGTATAACGCGGGATTATATATTCTTATCTCGATAATTATTAATTATTATATCGCGATGTCCGACCTGCGCGCGTACCGAATTAACGGTACAAGCGAGCGAGACAGACATCTCGTACACCTTGAACGGGATTCGAAGGTAACCTTCGGTTACCGGGCACCACCCCGAGCACTTTCTTTCCGCGCAATTTCGCGCCTACGGTAGAGTGTACTTCTCGAAACGTTCTTTTTCTCTTCGCGCCCTTTCTTCCGACTCTCTCGGCCTTTGCCTTTCCCGGACCTACGGTGTAATGGCCTCCGCGAAAGAATAATCCTAACAATGAAACGCACTCCAGGCGATAATTAATCGAGGCTTGGGATTAGTAGTCCGGTCGGCGCGAGATGTACGAATTTTTAATTACCGATAGAATAAACCAGCCATCTTCTTCACAGACCGTCTTTCTTCGGCTAGGCGTCATATATGTCTTCCCAATTAAGAGGATCGATGACCGAGCTCGTGCTCTCAGAAACTATGATAAATTGGATCATTTAAAATTCCTTCGAGATACCCAGGAGCTCGTCAGTGTCATATGCCGAACTTGTGATCTGAGCACGTCGAGTTTAAAAAGAAATAAATCGATTCATTATGAGATTATGATATCATAGTTAGGAGTTTAATTAATCATATACAGGAGAATGAGATTAATTATGTTTACGTAAATTGAGAGAAATCAGAAAAATCAGGAGCTGAATCGGTGCAACGCATTTCTACAATTTTCGCATTTTAAGCTGGAAAGCTTGCATTTTAAAATAACATGGTATTTTATATAGTTTTTTCCAATATATACTTAATAAATATTTAACAAAATAGTTGTCCATTTTATATCATAATGGCATAAATTCATCACAAGCTAAGTCATCTTAAAAATATCACGTTACGTTAAAAAACTGTATAAAAATTAAACAAATCGATTGATACTTTCCGTTATAATGATGAGATTTGCGAAACACGCATACGTTTCTGAACACGAGAGTTACGCGTTATAAGAGATACGATACCAGATTTCTTCGATTAACGCGCGGGTCGGTGCTCGCGTGTACATTTAAGGAAGAAACGCTGGAACGAGAAGGAAAAGTAATCGTAACGGCAATGCGCTACACGGGAGTGCACTTTGGCGCTGGCCGAAGGGGATGGAATTTCGAAAATAGACCGAGTCACCGGGGAGTGATCGCGTATACGTGGTTCGAATTGCCTCTGGTCACACAGATGTGTATATGCGTACACAGTCGCGCTGTACCGTCCCAGGAGCACTATAAAAGACACTTTTAACGTGTATCCAGGAAGCTGATGCATCTGTAACGTCGAAGTTGTAAAAGCGATAGAAAAAAATCAATGCGTCGCTACGATAGCGGATGACGGCGAAATAAATCTGTAAGTATGCGGTGCAAAATGTAACAACATTATGGTTTTGCATTATGAAAATATTAATATACTTCATATTTCAATTTTAAACATAATTCACAAATATAATTAGATCACGCCGCACGTAAAATACTGTATTACATTGCTGTGCAAATTAAATTTCAAATATTTGTAATATTTGAGTGTAATTATAGCGATACGAGAGTAGGGGCGATTAAATTTTTGACAACAAAAGCAGGGAGAATTCGACGTGGCCAAAATTGCGCTTTTTAATATGATGACTAAACCGTACGTTCCGCTTGACCCGCACCATTTCCACGTGGATTCTTTTCTCTCTTTCATTAAAGCACAAACGAAAGCAAAGACGAGACCGGTCGATCGTCAAAGCCAGAGCTCGTGGACTCATCGTTACGATTTTAGCGCCGGCCGGGCATGGTTTTTACGACCTTTTACCGAGACTTTTACGAGTCGTGTCGTGCCTCCACGATTTTTCTCGCCTTGCACCACCCGCCGTTTGTTTTCGTTGCATGCGCATTTCATGCTCACGGCCGTCCAAATTTTCGACGTACAAGCTCGAGAGATAGGCGTTTTATATAGAGGATCCTCCTATCAAGTTCCGAAGTCACGCGCATTTCAAGACGCATAAAAAGCAATATGATATACGAAGAAAAGTATTTTGGTATCGAGAATCATTTTAAGCATTGTATCCGTTTTTGTTTTATAGATTTTATTCTCTTCCCTTTCGTGCTCATTTTGTTGTTTCAACAAATGTTCTCATTATTCACATTAGACACGAGGAATACCTCGCTGCTTCGGAAGGGGAGATCGTCGTGCAGAAATAAAAAAAACTGCTCGCGGATCGTTGATCAGGTGCGCCGCGCCGGTGCGCATCATCGCGCCTGGACGCTCGCGCTCTTAGAATCGCGCGGCCGCCCGCAGGCAAGAAGAGGATCTCGTTCGTAGACTATCTCTCGTAACTACGGGGACACCGTGTACAATGGCGAGCTGTTTTACATATAAGATTACGGTCCGATGCGTGACACGTATATCTCGCTTTACCCGGTACCCGACATTGTCATTACGTTTTATTAACTTCAACTCGTTACGGGGATCGCGGCGCGAGAGACAAATTATTAGTTCGCGCGTCTCGAAGTCCAGGTAGAACGAGGCGAGTAGGTATATATGTACCACCTTTCAGACAGATTGTGAGAAAAGAAAATGAGCGGTCGCTCGTCTACCGAAATGTCGCGTCTCGCGCGAATGACGAGAAAAGTGCGCGATCCATTCGGATGGCAGAGATTATACTCTAACTCCGGAGGTGTGGCTGCTATCTTTCTCGCGCCATTCGTCCATTTTTCATTCGAGCTCAATAATTGGTACATTCGCGCGCGGCCGAGTCTCTCGGCGCGCGTATTATCGGGACACTAACGTCGGGAGAAGCGATACTAATGACTCGCGCGCGAGAAGGCCGATCCCCGAGTCGTCCGTACTCGCTAGAATTATAACGATCGTAATCACCATTATTCCTACCAGAAAGCGATAATTAGTGATTTCGCGCGCGAGTGCGTCCTCTGATGATTCCGTGCGATTTCAAGGAAAATCGCACTCCCGATGAGAGATAAGAGCGATTTTTTTAAGAAATCCATCAAACAAAGAACCAAGGTGATTTCTACCAAGCAAACTTTGTTAATATCATTCGATACTTGACTGATATTCTAATTAATATTAGATAAAGACTTTTGTCATTTTTAGATGTACATAAATTATAATATGTGTTTCAGAATATAATATACATATTTCTTATTATATTATTAAAACGCTGATGTTAATATACGGCCTATGCCGATTTTCCACTTCGTAAAAAGACTGAGATACATATTTCCTCGATCTCTCGAGCGAAATCTCTCGATGCGACACCGATCGTGTTTGAGTAACGTGCGCTGCCCAAAAGGAAGTGATTTCGGAGCCACTAGTAGTCGTTGTCGAGTCGGGCACCCGTACTCGTGTGATGTGGAGCTCGCACGTACCGATATATACCGAGACAGCTGGGATCCACCGGCATTGGCGGGCCTGGATATACTCAGGAGCACTTAACGCTATCTACAAAGGCTAATGTAGCCGCTCGATAGGGGAGGAAAGGTAGACGTGTTCTCCGTATATAACCCAGACGGACATCAAGAAGCGTGGAGGATAGGGGAAAAGGGGAGGAAACACGCATACGGCGCGGCGTGCGCACGCTCTTCTCGTACGCACGCTCCTGATTTCTCAATTTTCGAGAGGATCCACTCGGATGCCGATTAAGCGTTTCACTTTGTCGACACGTACAAAGGATCGGGGATCCCCGTTTGTCGAAACTAATCGAGGAGTAAAACCGCTAATTAAGGATTTGTACACTGATTTCGTAAGACATTAGGTAGAGAACTTCTTCTGGTAATAAATAAACGTGTATAATATACAATAATAATGTTATTATCACATTGTTAGAATTATTTCAATAATATCAATTATTTTTGATAATTTGTATCATTTTAAACTCTCTTATTATGAAGAATGTTTCTGGTACGTAATTTTAAGCGATATTTGTGAGTTAACTAAAGTACTATTTTTCATAAAGTCGAAGAAATTTGACGACTACGCAAAAAATGGATATTGGTTGAAACATTAGCAAACATTAAATATTAATCGATGTTCTCCTGTTTTTTTAGTTACAAAAGGTTCACATACATATATACAAATGTAAATGTTCTCGAAAAACACAATCTCCGGCAGTTTTAATCGTCTGAATTATTCGTTACTTATAATGAATTAAAACTGTTTAATTAAAATTGCCGGAAATTGTGTTATTCGAAAACATTCGCATTTGCATGGATGTGAGCCATTTGTAAATGAAAACAGGAAAACATCGATTACCTTAATGGTCGAATTGATAAAGACGCTCGTCACGGATTGTAGGGAGGTCCAGGTTCGAACCCTGGCTGGGGTATTTTTCGCAATAAATTCTTTTGACAGTGATTTAAAAAGGATGCTTACTAGCATCAAAAGTTAATCAATTATCGATTTAAGTATGTGGATTTATTATTCCAACAAAGAACTGTGTTTTTAAAACCGACAAATAATCGCCGCGCTATTTACTAAGTTGAAAAAATATACAAAAATCACACAGAAATATTATCATTAGGCTACCAAAATCAAGCCTGACCGAAAATGGCATCTTCTCTAATTAATTGTAAAATAACGAATAATTCGAAGGTAGTTGCTTTTACGATTGTAAGATTCTTATATTGTCGTTCGATTGGCACGGATAAACGGTGATTGCGCATAATTGACTCGCAATAAATATTAGATCGCATTATTCATAGCAAATAAATCACCGGCGGATAATTCTTTTTTAAGGAAAATGTCGCGAACTTCTCGCGCGGTCGGCACGAAAGCGCTTTTACGCCTACGCGTAAATCGTGATGCGATGATAACGACACTCATAAATCATATTTAACGAAGCGTCGAGATTTCTTCGATGTAAAACCTCGATCACGCAATAATTATATTAAACAAATAGAAGAAGGATGCGGGTACCGTTATTACGATAAGCCAACGAAAGCGCGTGCATATACTTAAATGGCGCTGGAATATATGCGTTTTCTCTCACGTATAAATACGCGTTATATATTTTTCTTTCATCCTTCTTTAAACGATTTACGAGGTCTGATTCATTAACCTCTTATGAGAGTTGCCTGTCGATGAATAGCCGCTATCACAATCATCAGCAGCCCGTTCGGACTTATCAGGCACTGCAGAAAAAAGGATGAGATAAGAAGAAAGGAAGAAATAAAAAGATGAGACGTGCACACAGATCGAAGGAAAATTCAGTAAATATCGGCTTTTTAAATCGCCTCCCTTCGGACATTGACTTAACCCACTTTTGCATCGCGCAAGCAAGCCGCAGATAAAACCAAAAAAGCCGAGAGCGCGCGTAATGCCGCGGTCGATCTAAACGAATCCGATTTCTTCTCACGAACTACTTCCCTCTCTTTCCCTCGCCTCTTATCTTTTGCAATATTAATGATAATAAACACGATAAGAACTTGGTTACTCTGTAATGTCGGTTCTCAGTATTAATAATGCCGCGATGCGCGATACAAAAAGTTGAGTCACCGTTTCTGAGAAAACTCGTGGCGATGAGATATCAATCTACCTCCAATACCGTACCGATACCTGACTTCGAACGTTGCATCGAGAATCGTTCTTAAACCATTGTTTGATGGAATAAGGATAACGATAAATCTCTCTTGACGAATTCTAATTGAGAATACCTTGTATTGCAATTTATGTGCGATTGCATTCTTACTTCATTTCTATAACGATATCGACGAGCTTATTGTAAACCTTTTAATAAAAATTATTAACATAAAAATATTAATACCTATAAATATTCTATGTATTTTATATAGAGAATATTACCTCATTCATAATTTTAGATATTTGTCTAGAAATTCTTATTAAATTATCTAATCTAAAAAATAAAGCCATATCTTAAGGAGAAAATTTGACAGTGTTTAAAAAATGATACGGCCGGAGACGTGAAAATACGTTAGTGCCGAAATGGTTAAAATCGTACACGATCGATAATCGGTATATACCTTGTGTTAAATGAGGTTCCTATATAACGGCGTTACATACGTTTGTTCTCAGCAGGAGAACGTTACATGGCGCAATTCACCCCATGAGCTCTCCAAATCGTGCGGACAAATTGACCCGCCCTCTCTTTATTTCCGATCGGCTTTTACACGAGCGAATGGACAACGGCTTTCAATACGGAGAGGTGTCGAATCGGTAGTGTCGTCTCCGAAAGAGAGAGAGACCCCAGGTGTCCCACGTCGAGGCATAAATGGCCTCAGATGTGATACGTGTTACAGACGCACATATACATATATACGCTCCGAGAGGCTGGCATCTCTCTAAGCGCGACGTCGATATTTCCGGACAGTGCACGCGCGTCCCACTGACAAAGGAAAACTACCCGCTTTGCCGAGTTTATGCGTTAAACGATGCTTTCTCACACGCCATCGGCCACTGGGCAGGTGACGGACTGTGGCGATTGGTTAAACACCGTGAAATTTCGGCAAAATCGCTCGATATTCTTCTCAAAAGATGCTCCCGCCACGACGCTCTCTTTTCGAATGTGCACCGATCATGCAGGCCGTTTATTCCGACTCGATGCTTTTTCATCAGCTGCACATGATCGCGGTGATCATTTATTTCTATATGCCAGATCGCACGAGAATCTCTTTTAAATAGATAAATTATCTTTTAGTAGACCGACGAAATATCACTCGATTAATCGCAGGCAAAAAATTTGAACCGAAATCAAGTCAAAAGATTTTCAAAAACACCTATCTGTACATCTATTTTTAGAACAAGAATTTTTCGCTAATTTGTATAACGTACATAATAAAATAATAATAGTGTTGCTAAAATTAAATAGGAACAGTAGATATGTTATTGTAAACGGTTTGTTAAAGGGAGTTCGATCCATTGCGCTCGCAAAGGGAGGAGTCTTCGCCCTCTGATTACCAGGTGGAATTTCATAATGAACGGTATCTTTGCCGATCCCCAGTCGTTTGTTCGGCGTTTCGGAATCCCGTCGCAGCTGCGCGCGCTCGCACGTCAAATATTTAGCCAAGGATTCTCCCGAGGCAGTAGAGACTCGGAAGGTCCAGCCAGAGAGAAGGCAAGAAAGAGAGATATAGAGATGAGGAAAGCGAGAAGAGGGTAACTGACACACGTTACACATCAAACGTGCACGATCATAAAAAAGGAGAAGCGAAGACGGGACATCGAAAGCCTTTGGATCCTTCCACGGGCTCCTTTCAGCCCGATAGACGGCGCAAACTAGGATCTAGCGACGAATAAAGGATCCCGAACAAACATACGCGCGGCGTGCTCGGGGCGTAAGAAGCCCGATGTCGTAAGGATCGATTAACGTGCCCATTTGATCCGTAAATTTACACATTTGGCGGAGCTTACAGAGCAAAGAGAGCGGCAGATAGATCGCGGTGTGTAGGAAGCGACAAGCGAGATTCTTCCGGGCGCATGGACAACGGGAAACGACGGGGTACTCGTCTTCATCGATTGCGCAAAATAATCGCGCGCGGTCTCACGTGAAAAAATGCCTCGCCGATGCGAATCCCGCTCGAGCGGATATTCTTATGGTAAATATTTACGCGCGCGAAATTACAGGGTATTAAGATGCGCGAGAGTCGAGGTAAATTGGAGCCTCGTCCTCGACTATCATGAACGCATTTCTTGTCCTTTTTCTCGAAAATCGCGTGTCCGAGGGGGGGGGGGGAGTGAGAAGGAAAGACGGGAAGAAGAATATCGAGGAACTGGAAGAAAAGGTACGAAATTAATCGCAGGTGCCTGTCGGACGACGAGGAGGTAGAGATTAACCTCGACCCGAATCTTTTGATCCTCTCGACGAGATAACTGACCGCGCGCGCGAGCAGAAGGCCAAAAGGAGGTGGAGGAGAGAGAAGCACTAGTTCTAACGGTTTCTACCATCTCGTGTGGCCACGTCCCTCTCGCGCGGAATCTTTCATCAAAATGCGGCGCGCTGTCGTCATTCTTCAATATCTATTTGCCACTGAACAGTTAGGCCGGTTGGCTATTGGCAGCGCGCTACTATTAACCATAGACGGCATAAATAGGTAGCCGTTTAAATCTTTCCGGTTCAACGGCTGTGCTCGAGCGTTATATACAGCGATCTTTTTATTGGAAAATTCAGAAAGCGGAGCGCGATCGCTCGAACGTGCGCGCACTCGCGCGATAAAACTTTAAGCTCGAAAGCCTAGGTTCGCGTAAAGATGCCAAGGTAGATACATGATTTATGGCGGCTCTGGCCTAATGTCACGCGCTTGTAATCGCGATTAATAGGCCGATAAGTTGGTAACGTCAAGACGGCGAGATTGGTATTTGAGTTTGCGCGAAGAAATTAATTGTTTCGCATGAAATTCCTTTTTTGATGTATTATAATGTCTTATACCAATGGTTTAAATAATTGCTTGAATAATTATTCTAAAACTTTTTCATACACGACATATACAACTTGTTAATAATGAAAGGATTAAGAGCAGTGCTGTTTGAAACGTACTCTACACGACAAATTATCGATGAGCCCAGGAGAACGAACCAGGAGTTCGTTCTCGGAGCATAATGGAAATCTAGATATATTTAAATCTTACGTAATAATTTTATATATTTAGACATTAACATAAGAAAACGATTAATTGATTTATTCCTTTTCCAATATTAGACATTTTGCGAGAGTGATGGATTTCGACTTTTCGAGTTTAACCATCGCCATGCTGCGGCGGTGTTAAGCGAAACGAGTTGCCGCATGTGTTCCAACGCGAAAATACCTCTCCCGTACGACGCGACGGCGACGTATAGAAAACGCCGCGTACCACGGCAGGCGCGGGCATCTGTATACGTGCGTGCGTGGCAGGAACAGGGAACAGGTAGGGATAATCCGGTCCTGTGCCTGCACGCGCTCGCGCGAGTGCAACGTCGGCGCATTCTCGGGGAGCGGGCGAAGCGAAGCAAGCAGGACGGAACACAATGGACCGAAAACCGGAAAGAGGTACGCCCACTTCCCAAAAAATGGCCCGTCGCCGGTAAAGAAAAAAGAAAAAAAAACGCGGCCATATGCGCGACGCAAGACTCGCGCAAGAAAGGTTCGTAGAGAGGGCCACGACCATTGGCCAGATTCCCATGAAATTCGAGCAGCGGACGGACGCAGGAGGCGAAACTCTTCCATTCAACGGCGAGCCGTCAACAAGAAAATAAACCTAGATCCATCTCCCCCGACGAACGAAATCCTGGTAATTATCGTCGGTAATTTGTCGCGCGGGCTACTACTCTCCGGTTGGCGCCGGTTTTTTCAGAAAATACGATTCTTCCGGCCTTCAGCCTTTCATCATTAACAAGTCGTACATATCCTATTACAATTTTGCACGAAAAGTGTGCTCCTTTATGACGATATGATTTTTTTATTCTACCTTATTGTTAACATAAATATCTAATTAACACCAATATTTCTAATAGAAAATGTGGCACTTTAATAACGTATTTCAGAAGCGAATTTTAAAATAAAGTAAATCTTTCTCTAAAGATTTATTGTTGTTCTTGAATAATTTAAGGCACTCCCGAAATTCTATCCCTCGAGAAACGATGCCAGATGATTAAAATGTAGAAAAGGATCGCACCGTTACATGCGTGGTGCGAAGGGCCGCGAACGATATCGATAATCGGAGCCAGACTTCTCCATTCGTCGCGACGGCTGCCACATTTTTCTCCTCCAGTGACAGTGCGAAATTTATTCTTCACCTACCAACCAAAAGAGCTCTCCCCCTCTAGAACCGCTATCGAATAATAATGCAACGCAAGGCCCTCCCTGAATCAACGATCGGATCTTCGTTTCGACGAGAGACGAGAGTCGAATATTTTTTCACCGCGAATTTATCGCGAGATCGTTATTTTTCGTCTCTTATTTAAGAGAAAGATAAATCTGACTCTTAATTTATTATTTCTACGTCTTCTAACTCGAATTTCATTTCCTTCTTAATGGATTTAATTCTGCTTTTTTCCCACTGCCCTTAAAAAGAATGAGACAAACATGATTATTTATTTAGAGAGAAAATTCCCGAATAAGATTTAAAAAATATATCCCGCTAAAACCTGCTGGCCCTAACAACTTGCAGTTGTCTATTCTAGGCGTAAATGCGTCCTCACAATGCTTTTGATCACAGTAATCGTTATTAAAGGGATGCGCGTGTCGATCGTTAAAGCAGAAAGTTAAAGCAGTCGGCCACGTGGACACAATGAAGCGGCGTTTACCCTCGCGAGAAATTCATGAGCGAAAAGAAGAACACCGTTTCTCCCTCCCGTCGATCTTGCTCGCATTTGGCTGGGGTGACGAATGACTCTTTCGCAAAGATGATAACGATCGCTTTATCCCCCCCGGTGCTGGCGATGATCGGCGCGAGAGAAAGTACCGATGAATGAGGAGACAGGAGGCGGTCTATCGAAAAATCGAAGATAACGTTTACCGACATTCGTATCCATCGTCCTCGACGTCGTTGTATGCGCCGTAATGTATGTAAATGCGAGCTGGCCACGCGAGATTCGGCTTATAAAGCGCCTGAGCGTCGAACAATTAGGTCGACGAAAGCATTTGTCTCGCGGCCGATTTCGCAAATTAATATCGACGGGCACGAATATCGGCGATCGTAAAAGGTGGCCCTGTCCGAACGTTTTAATTAAATCGCCCATCGTTGATAAACCATTCGTGAATTCCTAATAATTTCACTGTCGACTTTGCATCCGCGAGCGAATATACATATATGTATATGTACGTTATGTGCAGGTGCAGGTATACATATACGTGTACGTGTACGTGACCACGCGATAAGCTTCTTATAGATATCTAGGTGGGGGGGAGACCTTTCACCCCGTGGCGCGCAGTGTCGCGATATCCACGGGGAGTTTCGCAACCCATGCGCGCGAGTTATACTGTCGTAATTATTATTACTATATCACAGGTGTGTGTGTGCTCTCGACTAGGCTCCCGATCGTTGCTCGATATCTCTGTGAATCGATCGGTTGTCATTGCGCCGCGCGATTCAAACGATTTCCACCGCCTAAGAAATCGTGGTCCAGCGAAACGGACGAACGAATACGATTGTAACTCACGCCCCGCAAGTATTTCGACACGCTGCGCGCTGTATGTAAAAGCCGAAAAATTAACGGTCTCTCTCTTTCGACGCTCGTAACTACGCGAGTAAAACTCGCGAATAAATCAAAATTACGTAACGGGCGGTTCTTTTCTTTCTCTTTTAACTGACTCTTCTTTTTCTTTACAGCTTACAACCGTCGGATCGTTAACGATGGGTATGCGCACGATGGGAAACGCACCGGGTGTTTTGTAAGAGAAATTTGATATCGAAAGTGAACATTAAGAAAAATCGTGCGCTTAAACGCCGTCGGGAGTATCGAGATAATCGCGTTAATCTTCGAGCACGATCACGACAAATATTTTTGCTATATATAGGTGGGGAATGAAAATCCCCCGTCGGTCTTTCTAACGGGATTTATTAATTCCAGCGGGATAATTATCAATTCCACCGTCGCTTGTGTAAGCGAACGTGTCGCTCGATACGAGGCAGTAAGTCAGTCCGTGGCAGATGTCATGGAAGTATGCAAATAGCCGAGGGCTCCATTAAAAACTCCAGTAGCTATACGAGAATCTCGTATCGCACGTAATTTGTAGACTAAAGAGCGAAGACGCGGCCATCTCGGAAACACATTGGACTTCTCGTCGACTCTCTCGTAAGCAGATAAAGGTGACGTTTCTATTCGTCTCGTTTAAACGGCCATGAAGAAATCCCCGATATCAATCATCTACACAGATCTAATGATCTTCAGCGCGCACTGAGATCACCGTGAGCGGCCGTGACGTACAATTTTAAACGACGGGGATTAGCAACGTATCAGGGGTGTAATTAATCGTTCAAGTGGTATCTGATGACTGTAACAAATGTACGGACGCGCACAGATAATGCTTACACATATTAAATTGTAACTATGCTCGATAATTTCTTTTTTTTTTGTAAGGACACGAATCTATATCGCGTCTTTGACAGAAAAAAATTGCAATCGCTAAAAGCTAGTTTTCCAGAAATTACAATAAAAAAAGAAACAATTATTTTAAATAGCGCAAGCGGTTCGGTGCAAAAATGGCATTATTGCTTTTTGTCTAAATATAATAACAAATCAGAGATATAGGGTATCCAGTTTGAAGATCGATTATTAAACACATTTTCAAACAAAAGTTGCTGTTAAAATATTGCAGTTACGAACGTTCTCCATTAGGAGTACGATTATTTTTCGCAGTAATATATTATTGAGAGAGTTGGAGGGGTGATGCCAAAGTCTTCATAAATATAAATAACCGGCCGGTCGAGGGGCTGGCCCGGAAAATTGAATTTTCACGAGCACGCTCGTCGGAAGCGACGCAACGTGATGCGATATGACGCGACGATCTCTCAGAGATTCTATCTCGCCTAGCTCGTAAGTATTTTCCGCGTCCGGTCGAAATGGAAGCTCGCGAATGTATAGTAATATCCCCCGAGATGCACGCGCGCACAATGCGCTCGAACTACGTGCACTCGCCGGCGACGACCACCAGGTAACCCTAGATCCCAGATGAGCGAGCGAGATTACACGCGGTTGCAGCAGGACCTGTCGGCGTGGTCGGAAATGTAAAGCGAGATTATAACCGACCGGCTTGTCCATGACGACGCATTTCAAGGTTTTGTGGAACTTCCTTAATGCCCCGCATAATCCCGGATTGTTTCGGGATTTTCAAAAAACCACTGTTATTTCATGGATTTGTCTGACCCTTTTAGGGGCTTAAACACGAAAAAGTGGGAAATGAAAATAGACAAAAAGCGATAATGCCCATTGTACACAGCGATGCATAATAATGCCTTTATAATATTCATAGAATCATAAATAAATGAAAATGTCATGATAAGTGTAATTTTCAGCTTAAAAAGTTTTAGGAGGTGGATTATCGATAAAAGACCGGTTTAATAAAAAATGCGATGATTCTCCATGACTTGTGCGTTCTTTGTGCCAAGCTTTTTTTTCGAGGGGAGAGCAACTTTCTTTCCCTTTGGAGCGTTTGAGAAGTTCGACGGTAACTCGCGGGACTAGATTGGCGCGTGCATGCCTGAATCGGTATGCACGGCACGGGTTGCAGGTTTTCAAAGGACGAGCCAGGTGGTTGCACTACTTTCACTACGTCTACAAGTCCGCGGCGCGGCGGGTGCGCGCTCGATCGAGCGACGACGCGAGGCGACGCAAAGCGACGCGTTTTCACAGGGCCGACGGGAATCGCTTTGTAACACTTTCACGATGCAATTACACCAGCGGCGAGTGCGCCCGAGTGTGTGCGAGAGTACATGTCCGACGAACCGGCCGAGTCAGCACGCCGCGAACGAACGAACGCACACGCACGCACACGCACGCACGCAGACGCGTCGACCGTCGATAGACACGCCAGTACGTGTCTCTAATAATACCAGTAATCATAATTAATTGCTCCGATCCTCGCCACGCCGATGAGATTGGGATTGATCTTCGGAGCCGCGCAGTGAAGTACAAGAACTCTTCGAGGCCTGGGGACTAAACGCTTCTGGAGCGTACGCAAACGTTAGGGTTAAAGATAACGCGCGATTTCGAGACGTTGGCGAATATATGTGTATATTCGCGAAGAGAATTATTCTGCGAAGCCGTACAGCCCTTCTTACGTCTAGGCACACTCTGAGGCTAGTATATAACAATGAAGCCAGGCAAAATCGGCGCAACGATAAGTTTAATAACAATCATTTACTCTAATCTTGGATTACAGTGTTAATTCTTTTCATTAAAGTAAAATGAGGGGATAATATTTCGGATAACGTTTTGCCTTGGGGGGTCCGAGTGCTCCAAAGATGCCTGTAGGGTCTCTTGACAGCTGAAGCTTAGGTTTCATTAATTTTCACGCAGATTCGCCCCTGGGAGCGTACGCAAGTACGTACATACGCAAAGCGAGATGAGGAGCGAGCGAAGAGGGGAGATATGGAAAGGGGGGCAATGCGATATCTCAGCGGGGCTCGCGATCATTTTCGTCTAACGGTCCGCCGACGATTATCGGACAAGATCTCGACGACCGGATAGCGCCACGAGCACGGAACAAACATCGAGGATCCGTTCTCACGTCGCCGGCGACATTTTCCCTCTCTTTCTCTCTCTCTCTCTCTCTCTCTCTTTCTCTTTCTCTCCCGCCGTGTCCGACATGTGAAAGACGGTTGCGCCTGTCAACTCCGGAGCGAGACGAAAGAAGATACGGGACAAATTAGCGGCCTTTATACGTTATACAACGAATTGAGGCTAATCGTGGTGAGCCGGTAAAAGAGGGGAGACGCCGAAAATGGAATTACGCCCTAATGACGGAAGCGGGTCGATTCATTTATGAAATTGCGTAAGCTTTGGAGCCACGTCGCCGTAAATACGGGGGAAAACGAGGAACACGGGGTAAGTCGCTGCGGGTGCCTATATTCTACGTGCACACGCGATTAACCCTCTAATGCACCTTGGGGGTCTAAAGTCATCCGGATATACCTTTTGTATAATTATACTACTACATGCATATATATACTACGCGCTTTAAGGATATTTTATATACATTGCATATATGTATGTATATGTTCCTGTGGAAGTTCTGTTTTACGGCATTACGAGTAATATGAAGTTTCTTCGCGTTGGCTTAGATATAACAAGATATAATATAAGTACCTAAATTTAAAACATGAAGATTTAAATGTACAGGTGAACTATATACATAAATAAACTGTGAATTAATTATTGTACATGAATAAGAGAGCAATTAAATTTAAAAACTGAAATATGCATGTGACATACATTTGGCGCTTACGAAACGCAACGGCATTTCCACTTTGTTTTATTAATCTTGTTTTCTTGCGATTCGAACGCACTTGTGGATCGCGAGGGGCGATTCAGTCGTTACCAAATCGATTGTACACGATTACATCGCGAAACGAGGCCACACCGCGGCCGCTACTTCAACACGCTTGCGAACGAAGCGGAAACTGTTTTGAAACTGTCGTGTTTTACGAACGCGCGAGAGCACGATATTGCACGCGAGCCGCTAAATGTTACGAGTATAATGGTTAATAGACGGGTTAATGGTTAATAAACTAGGTTGTCGTTATTTTGCGTGCCGGGCATACTTTCTCTGTTTTAGTCCCTTGGCGCTGGGATTATTTTGTAAAACGAGAAGAGCATTTTGCTGCGGGCGTGTTAAATAATTACAAGTTTTCCAGCGTTACATGTGTTTCCTCTGTTAAAACAGAAATTTTATGAATGTGAAAATACAGAGAGAAGTTCTTTCATTGAAACACATGCGATATAGCCAAAAGGTATAAAAAATGTTAGCTGCATCTATAATTAAAAAAATATATTAAAAAATCGAGATAACAGGTACGCGAAAAGCATGCTATACTTTCAGTATTTGTACGTGAAATTTTCCCTTGCATATTTTTCCACAACATAATTCAGATTCAGAAAAACAGTTACGACTCCATAACTAAATTTTTGCTCAATTGTATAATATAAATTATCAAGAGATTCTGAATTTGCTACTCCGATCTTCAAAACGGTGCTCGCGATGTGATTTTAAAGGACACATATATCGTACGTGAATTTTGATACTATTAGATTATATTTCCACACATAGTCGGCCGTCTCGCGTTTAACGCGGCTCGTCATTGGTGGAAAAACATTGTTACCACGATTCAGTAAAGTTTGAAAGCGTGACACGTTCCGCAAACTCGAGGTAAACCCCGTGTATAGGATTCACGTTGTTACCTGGCCGAGCCGACAACAGGTAGAAAAGCGGAGGGTAGTGCCCCTTTTTTATCCAATGGCTGGAGAATTGCCACACTTCCTATCTAGCTAAACGTCCACTGTCAGCCGGGCGATAACGATCGGTTCGCTCGTCGACATATTCGTGATGTGACCACGTCACGAAAATTCATTCCCCGCCGACCGATCTCTCGGGTATTTACGACCGTTTTCTACGTCCATTACGTGGATTTATTGGAATTTAAGCCGGTCAACAATTTGTAGTCGATATAGACGATATATGGTGAATAATTTTCACTCAAGTTAAATTTATTCTATATTTATGTCTCATTTATGATATTGTAATTTATTTCGAAACATGCATGAAAAATGAAAAAGCATGAGACTAGAATGAGGTTTTGACAAATAAAATATAATAAAATATATAACTAAAATGTGGGCACGAATATCTAAAATTAATTAATTTATTGACAATAACGAGACTGATTTTTTTGGTCGTAGTGGTCGTACTGTCCTTGTTGCGGATACCAAGTACCAAATAACTCATCGCTATCGACTAGAGATAAAAAAAATTTACGATAACGATGTCATAAGAGAAAATTGCTGATAATATTTGCCTGACCCTAATCTCGAAGAAGATACAGAAGGGAGATTTACTACCCCGTGGAAAAAAAAATTAGACAAAGTGGACACGTAACCCTAAACCGCTCTTGGCAGAATGGCCCCGCGCGGAACCGTTTTGACGTTTGATGGATTACGTAACGGAACGAGAAAGAAAATCTTCTCGTGCGGGCGCGCGGGCCGCGAGGGAGTAAGAGGAAACGATGCGATCCGTCGCGGCGAGTGTTTGCCCGCGTAAAATATTTGCGCGTAGAGAGTCGAGCTCAAACACGTCCTGTCCCGTCATTTCCCGTGCGGTACGCGTCGCGCCGCGCCGCGCCGCGCCGCGCGCGGTATTTGTGCGCCGCGCTATAAGCTATAAGCCGAAGGCGCGTCCTTCGGCGCGCGCGAAAACTTTACGCTCGTCTCTCTGTGCACACAGGCGTATTACCTATGTATACACGCGGGGCATATCGCGTGTCGCCGGGCGACCTTCGCCACCCTAAAATTTCTTTGCACAGCCATGGCGATCGACCACTTCCATCGCCGGATATTTTTCCTTTAAAAAAACTGACCGCAAAATGTCAGGCTTCATTCGTTAGCTCGTAATTATCGTCAGTTATTTTATATTCTTGGGAAATTTTGCAATTGAAACGCGCGTTTTTGCACATGCTTTTTAATTTGATATTCATACATATACGTATTTAATTATATGTATATTTTACAGTTGACAGATTTAATTTGATATATTTTACAATCCAAAAGAGACGCCGCGACATTTAAATAGATCCGGACTAATTGGGAAAGTGGTTGAACGTGACCTTTAGAACCTGCAGACCTTAGATTGCAAATCAAATATCATAATGATTACAAGTACCATTAGGTAATCGCCAATTACACGTATCGTAATAATTAAAAATTTAATATACGATGCATTACATGGGAGCGCGTATCAGCTCCGATTAGGTCGATGGAAAAGAAGAAAAAAAGGGATCTCGAGGAGAATCCAGGAAGTTGATTAAACGCATTCACTCGTTCGCTTACGAGGTAAAGCGCTTTCGTTTTACGACTTTTTCCAATTTCGCACGATAAATGTGCAACTACGCGCGACGGAGCGCGAGGAAAGGCGCTAAGAATCGGAATCCGCAGGACGGTCGGGCGAACGAGAGAGGCGAATTAATGCCTTTCACCGGTGATACCGATCGTTAATACCTCGCCGTTACGCGAGTCCCCGTGGAGCGTCGCGAAGTTGTCTCGCGATCCACGAGTCTCGCGTAACGGGTCGCGCGTAAGACGCGCGCGGTTCCGCGAAATCTCTGCCTGGCGATATCTACGGGCTACCTTGTGCTGCCTCGGGGGGCGTCGCGCAGATTAACTCCGGGTTATCGCGATCCTCGCTCCCGAGGCCGCAGCGAGTGGCGAGTCGCTATCGCGAGGCTGTCGCCCGATGCCATCGCGCGCTGATAAACGAATCGCGCGAAACGCGCAAATCGCAATTCGCAATTCGCCCGCTCGGGAATTTCTCCCTCCCGGGCACATCGTCAGAGTTCAGGGATAGATTCGAGACGCAGAGATGTGGACTTTTGGACTCACCTAGAGCTCGCTCCGGATCCGCTCCGCTCCTCAGACAGCCGTGCCGAAATCGCCGCGATAGCTCCCGCGATGCGCTCCGGCACTTGCACACACACACACACGCACGCACGGTACCCCGAGCGAAGAAAGGGGCACGACGGTCACGACGCGACGTGCGGAGCCGTCGACGATCGGAGGAACGCGCCGCGACGGGGAACGAGGACGACGACGACGACGTCGGCGGGACGTCGCTCAGGGTTCCCTCAGAAGGGCCGCGGCGAACGGTGCCGACGCGATTCCGCCGTGCAGTTCGTCACGGTCGATAGAGGTGCACGGACGAAAGCAAGCGCCATTTTATCCCGTGCACTCGCGGCTACGCGAAAGGTGGACGGACGGCGCGGTGCACCGCGCGGCGCGACGCGACGGAGGGAGAGCGTACGCGCTCCTCTCTCGCGCGCTGTCTCTCGCTCTCGCCACCTCCCCCCCTCTCTCTCTCTCTTGCTCCTTCACTCTCTCTCTCTCCCTCGCACGCCACCTCGTACCGACGCGAGTCGCGAATCGCTGCCGCCGTATACGTACGATCACCCGAAGAATTCACCTGAAGATAGTCAGCGAACGATTACGAATTGCGATAGCCCGCGACCCGCGACGTTCGACGCGCACACTGGATTATCACCACTTTCACACTGCAGACCGCTTCACTGCGAAGTGACCGGCGCGAAGTTCACGGGACACCTTCGGTTCGGAGCGCCTCGCGCGCGCGTTCCTTACTCCGACCGAATTCCGACGAGAAAGGAAAACAGAAACTGTTACCGTTCAACCGTTGTCCGTTTTGTTTATCGAGTCGCACTGCTCGGTGTTTCCTTCCCTCGCGCGACGCGTTCGGTCCGTTCGGTCTCTCCTGCCCTGTCTCTCCGCTTTCTTTCACCCGGGTGTTTCTTTTCTTTTCTTTCTTTCTTTCTGTTTCTTTTTTTTTTTTTTTTGTTCAGTTTCTGTTCCGCGAGACGCGAACGTGGGAACGACGCCGACGCGGCCGCAACCGTCGTGCGCAGCGAGAGGACACGAACTGAACGCCGAGCGCCGAGCGGCCGAGCGGCGAGCGGCAGCGCCGAAGCGACGGAGGTTGCCCGGCTGGTTTCGCCGCGTACCGCTATTCGGCCGTCTTACACTAGCGCCACCATCCCGAGCTGCACCCTCGCCGAGCCGGCCATTTTCTCTTCTCCTCTCTCCGGCGTGCTCCGGCGTGCTCCGACCGCCGACGTTCTCGCTTCTTGCGCTTTCCTCTCCCTCCCCCCCCCCCCCCGCGCATGCATTCGGCGCGGCGGTTCGGCCTCGGCCGGCCTCGGCGGCCGCGGCGAGCGCGCGCGACGCCGTCTCGGTCGGTGCGTCGTGCGTCGCGACGCCCGATCTCTCTCGTCTCGCGCGCGTCGTCGTCGTCGCCGCGGCCGTCCGGATCACGAGATCACGGCGAGCCGAGGATTCGCCCGTTATTCGACAAGTACGTACGGAAAGGACGACGACGGCGACGGCGAACCTATTTCGCGAGATCGCGGAGAGAGCGGCGGCGAGGTCATTGATTTTTTGAGCCCGTCAAGTGTAATCCGCGCACATGCGCGCGCCAATGCCCGCGGCGTGACATCGGCCGCTCGGTCGTTCTCGGTCTCGCATTCATCCGGAATGTCCCAGGTCGAATATATCCCCGCGCGCGCGAGACTCTAGACTTTCGCCGTCGACACCCGCGATCGAGAGGCTGCCGCCGCGCGAAATCTGCTCGAGTTTCCGTTATCGCGGCACTCCCGCGCCGAAATCGTTTCCCTCCTCCTGCTGCTCGATAACAGATTGATCCGAAAAACTTTTCTCGATTGATAATTGGATAACTTGTTATATGTATCGTATATCTTTATCATGCTAATTATTATTATGTTCGACAGCTTTGATAATTATCAAAGTACCCCTAGTTTAAATAAAAATAAATCTATAAAGTTTGATTTTAATTCCGATTCAAAAAAATGGATAGCGAATTAGTAAATATTGCGAGAAGTATTCTTGAATTGTAATGAAAATGGATTAAGGATTGAAGAACGTTCGAGCTGCATCATTTCAACCTGATTTCCAATCTCTCATCTCAAACGGCGGGAATTGCGTTCTATATTTAAATCGAGCGGCGAAAAAGCGCGGGGTTTGCATTCTTAACAAAAAATCGCAGGAAGGGCATCAAGCGCGACGATGTTATCGTCGGTCCCGCTTATCCGCATGATCTTGTCGACAGCATTATCGCCTTTATAGATTTTAGTTAACTTGATCGAAAAAAAACGTCGAAAAAAGCGCGGCTTTTCTTATCGCTTTTTGAACGGGCGGATTAGAACGTCACCCGTGTGAAAAATGAACCCACTTGACTTGGCGCATAATGGGAACTATGAGAAGACACGAAATTTCGATCATCGAGGCTGTTTTTACCGTTCTCTCTCTCTCTCTCTCTCTCTCTCTCTCTCTTTCTCTCTAGCCGCAACTAAATTACAATTTTCGATAACAGAAAGATTAGCGATCTCCGTCGATCCGTATATTCGTCGGGCACGCCGGAAGCATTAAATTAGTTGCCATAATTGCGGCAGATACAGGGAAAATTGTAATCGTCGCGATACGAGTTATGGTTATTAGGGGCTCGTAAATGTTGGATAGTGATAGCTCGAGCGATCGATACAAGTGTCGAGAAAAGACATACGATAACTCTGGTAGAATCGCGAATGTTTGCGATTAATGATTATTGCAAGACACGCTGTAGCGATTGATAACGCTCTGAGATAATATACGTATAAAAAATCCTTCTGTTTCGCGATAAAGTGATTACTCGATATTAAGTCGTTCTATTTTGTTTCAAATTGAATTGTCAGTAAATGGATAGGTTTAGCGAAAGATTAGAATGAAAAAATTAATGCGTTATACGTACAATTGATTATCATTATTTTTTGAAAATAAATTGATTGGATTATACTATAAAATATGCTACACTGAATGATTGAAATAAAAGACGTCTTTTTATTTTATTGCTTGTAATATGTACCTATCTATAAATTGGAAAAATCTCTGAATATTACTTTCTTGCATCATATAATATTTAATTCTGGAAGAAGATAAGGAGATCGAACGTAGACCTCACATAAATTGTAATAGAAGAATATTGGAGAAAAAGATAGAAATAAATAGAAAAAATAATACGTCTAAATAGCAATTTCTCCCTACTATGTTCTAGATATTAATTTTTTTTATTTCTCATAAATACATATAACGCATGTTGATTTTCAATTTTTATCGTCTACGAAATATACTATAAGGGCTCAGACACAATGAGAAAAATAAGGAATAAGATAAAGGAATAAGGAATAAGGCATGTTGCATCTCACTTTAATGTACGTGTACTGAAGTGAGATGCGACATTCCCTTATTCCTTATTCCTTTATCTTATTCCTTATTTTTCTCATTGTGTCTGAGCCCTAATGGAAGTTAAATTAAATTTGAAAGTTTTTCTTTATATTTTAAAAATGTATACTTATCACATATATTTCCAAAATTCTTTGCTTTGTCAGTGATAAATTAACACATTTGCGAATTTGCGAACAGTATGAGATAGGTAGATATTTCCTTGATTGTTTCTCGTGCGACATTCTTTCCTGCAACAATATGCTTGTAACGACTTCGTTTTGTATCCTTTTAGAAATCTCTTGATAAGGACACAAAAAACCAGTGTCGAAACGTCGAGTTAACTTAAGAATAAATGTCAGTTTGGTCAAAAATACAACCTGTGTTATCACATATAATTGTTACAGTTTTATTTTACTTCTTTTTCTTTTTGTCTCTTATTTTTCTCACTATTTATCTAAACAAAATTAAGTCAGAAAAATTATAATGCATTTGAGAGTAAAATCATAAATGACATTATTGATATTTTATTCTGTCACGACATTTTAAAATATCTTTCTTGAGAATCCTGAGAATGTTTGTACATTCTGTCGTTGAAATTGATTGAATGTAATTGTAATTCCCATTATTTCGATTCGTATTTTAAATAGATAAACCGCGCGAAATGTATCTATTCTGATAAAGCCGTCGTCTCGACATTTACGAATCGTCACGGAAATTGATTAAACTTCGTGATCGCTGTACTTTGTATTCTTCTTAGGTCTTGTCGCAATTAAGTCCCGCGTGAAAATAACAACAGATTCATACCGTTGTCTGTCGCGCGCGGTTAGAATGCTAACGCAGATCTTGTGTACACAGTGGAACGTCGTAAACCATATCAACAAACCCTGAGCGTTTTATGTCAACAAATTTGTTTCTACTAAGAAAAACGTAAACGCGTACTACGAAATAAACGCTGAATATTTTATTCCTTGCAAATAAATTTTTAAAAAGACACGTAAGATAAATACTCGCATCTAATTACTTCTTTTCCATGATGCATGTCATCTCGATCTACATGTTGTACGTTACTTCATACGGTAGACGATTGTCATTGTATTTTAACAGTTTTGTATAAATGGGTTAACAGCACGCAAGTTTATCAATAGATGTTAATGAGCGTTAAGAATTAATACCCATTAATCATTTACTATTTTAATTTTCGTGAAATCTATCCTAAAAGATTTATTATACTTTTTGAAATCGGTTTATTTTTTTAAATTTAATTATACGTAATTAATTTATCTCGGAATGATAAAAGAGATAAAAGAAAAAATAACAAGAGGTAAATTAATTTTCGTAAACGCTTTTCCGATTAAGAGGGTGGGGGGCTCATTAGTGTCGACAGATACGCAATTAGCGTCGGATACGTTTTTCCGTGACTTCAATCTCGAAAATTGGACCTACGGAAATTATACCGGTTTCGACCCGGCGCGTCGTGAGCTACCCACTCTTCTTTCGTTAGCTAAGGCGAGGAGAGATAATCGTTGGTGATCGATCGAGATTCGGTTCTCTCTCAATATTGCTCTCTATCCCGTGCGGTTGCGGCGGGCGGCCGCGGTTGTGCTGGCGCGTCGACGCGACGTCGGCGAGTAGACGGACGGCTATTTCCGCATGACATCACACCGCCCGCATTTAGGGAGCACACCACGATTTTCTATTTTCTCGACGGCTCGACATTGGTGGCCCGCAAAAGGCCGGCCCCACCGAGATGCGTCCCGATCAGTTTTTATTGCCCCCTTCCCGCTCACCGTGCCCTCACGACTTCCTCTCGGCGACACGCACCACGCACCACGCATCGCGTTCGCCGCTCGGAGCGATGTTCCTTCCCATTCCGTGTCTTCCTCCTTCTCGGAAGTCTATAATCATTTACTGCTGTTAGGAAATTCCTAATTTAGTGCTGCATGAGATTGCGGGTTTTTAGTTACACGGCGATAACGATTAAGCGTTGGATTAGATTCGGTTAAATTGGCATCGTTATTCATTTTTATTGTCCCACCTGTGACATCCTTTCTTTTTCTCTAATTCTTTTTCTCCGTTTCTGTCATCGGCTCATATTTTATATGAAATAACGTGCTGCCCAAAAAGGATCGTGTTTCTAGAACGTGACGAATTGCGCTATTTCTCCTTCTATCTTACAATCAGATACAAATCAAAGGTGTTAATTTCGGATTAATTTCGGAATCGCCCGCGACTCTTCCGCAATTGGGCAAGTATACTCTGCATGACGGACGGCGATGAAGAACGTGAAACTGTTGTGAGTAGGCTTGTCCCGTTAATACGCCGGTGATCTAATCTCGAGCAACGTCCACCGACTCGCCTAATCGAGAAATAATTATACGAATTTGTCGGGACGACCGCGCGCCGTCGCCGTCGCCGTCGCCTTCAACTCGCCGAGGAGGATTCGTGCGCGTCCGCGCGTCGTCGTCGTGTTGCTTCTTCAAGTTTTTTCTACGCATCGGCCGGAACAATGGAATCGACATCGAGACAAAGGAGCTGCTCTACTCTCTCTCGTCCGGTTTCCTTCGGTACCGTTCGACCGGCGCTAACTCGGTTAGCCATTCGTTAGCGATATTAGAAAAGATCGCGCAAAAATAAGCTGCGCTTCAAACGGGCCGCTTGATTCGCCGGTGAAACCCGCTCGAGACTGCTCGAGACCGCAATTAGCTTAGGAAAGCGAATGAATATTAAAATGGAAACCGCTCGCGCGAACCGCGCTGCGTCGAAAATGTGTAAATATAGACCACATCTGTGCTTTTCTACAAATTGCACGCAATATATGTATAATTCAACTTGACTCGTCTAAAATCAGCGATTGATTATACAGGAAAGTGAATGTTATTTTTAGACAATTTTAAGTTGACGGGTTCTCTGGAGCGCTTCGTGTACGCGCTAATGTCAAATCGAGTTACTTATTACTTATATCACAGCCTATAAGGAGCCGGGAAAATTCTCGATAGCCGGAGTAATTTATTAAGTTGAATCGCGTCGAAGCGAGTCTATTCGCATGCAGTTTCTCTCTTATTAATCTCCGTCGTTTACACCTTGGAATTCAGCGATCGAGCGGAGCCGATTGCTCAACCCGCGCGTATACCCGAGTCGCGATGCCGGCCATCCGAGACGATCTATCGGCCGACGCGTTTCCCTCTCGATATAGACCCCAGGATCCAATCCGCGGACCGCGGAAGAGGATTTCTGCGCGAACGATTCCGTAACGACCGATTACGCCCCGTTCGGCATCCGTCGGCTCCCTTACGCGTTGTAATCCCCATTCATCGCTCATCGTTACAACATCGGCCGGACGGGCATCTCTTATGCAGGGAACAAGGCATATCGTCGAGAAACCGTCGGGCTTTGCGAAACCTGCAGGCGCGTTCTTTCGGATTTTTCATACATTCTTGTAAAATATGAAAATATAAGATATACTAATATATAACCGTCAATCCAATTATATTCCCTAACAGCACATGTGGATTCTGAGAATGTTCGGAGAATACAGCAAAGTAAAAAAATATTATAAGCACGTTCTCAGTAAGTTAGGTTATTCTCAGTACATTCGTGATATTATTGCTGTTAGAAATTGGATCATCTCAATAAATAATGTATAAAAGGGTATAAGAAAAGGGAACTTGATTTAGACTTTCAAAACTGAAAGACTTTTATCGCCAGGAGATTGGAAATTTAAGATTAAGAAGAAGTTATAAACAATAATGGAAAATATATTTTAGAATGAAATTAAAATGTCAAATTTTTGGTTTTATTTCAAAAGTATCTTTAAAAAAATCGTTATTATACTTATGGGATGATCCAATATAAACATTTAAACGTTACGATTTTATCATTTACTTTCAACCGGCCGTTTGTCAGAAAATTATTTTTCAGATTTTACTCACAACATCGTTTTTTTTAAAAGCTCACACTGTTAAATTCATAGTGTCAAATTATACTCAAATTGAGTCATTAACCATTCCTATAGGTCGCCACTGCTGCTAATCAATATGTCGTTAATTTAACTAAAACAATGTTATATAATTTAACTCAATCAATGGAGTTAAAATAATACGGTTTTGTGTTAAAATAATAAATTTCGACACACACACGATAAATTAATGTTATTTACCTCAAAGTATCGATTTGAATTTCATCTTTTAATATTTAACAGAGTGCATACTTTGAAGTTTGGAAGTTTCTCTCGATATCTGTCATTATTATGCAC
This sequence comes from Temnothorax nylanderi, assembly GCF_030848795.1. Lineage (NCBI taxonomy): Eukaryota > Metazoa > Arthropoda > Insecta > Hymenoptera > Formicidae > Temnothorax > Temnothorax nylanderi. Next base: position 1,341,462 of record NW_027249073.1, read on the forward strand.
ACGTTTCCAGGATTATAATCTACGTTTCCACAAAGAGTAATATCGCAATCGGGACGTTTTCTTTTCGCTCTTGTTCCCTGGTTTATTCATGCGTCCCTAATAGCTCGTGGCGTTGCGCAGCGACTGCGATTTTCTACGCGAGTCACGGCCGATAGGTGATTTTTGCGTGTTACTCTCTTATCCAAGAGATCGAGCGCAGTTCGAGAGGACAACGACGGGGACCGATCGGCGGAGCCTTGACTCGAACGAGGGAGCGATCGGTCGGTCGATCGATTGATTTTTTCGTCACGGCGTCTGGTTGCACCGCTACTGCCCGTTGCAGGTGGAAGCGACTCTTTGCTCTGACCCGAGGCTTCTCAGAAATTCTCTCCAGTCATCGAGACGAATTCCACCGAAATGCGGGACGGACGATTAATGGAACTTTATACGTTCCTTAAAATCTCCGCCGCGTCACAGATTAATTTGTGTTTTTTTCCCCCCTCGCTCTCTTCGTCGGCCTCGTCGACGAAATCGAACCGTGTCATCGTGCTTTAATCATTCGACGTGAGGTTCGCGCGGGTAAAAGCGTCATAAAACTCTTCCTCTTTTCTCGGGGAGCGAGAAAATAACAAGTGGACCTTACCACGTGGAGACACGCTCGGATTGGAGCATAATCCCGCAATTTAGACGCATGCTGCCCGTCTAAATATTCGCGCATCGTGACCGTTGATTATTCGAGAAACGGCGACGCGAAATATCACCTTAAAGCAGCTGGAGATGATATTTCGTAGTTCGGGGCACATCGATGCCTGTCGAATAGCAACAATAATACAATGACGATAAATAATAATATATAATGTACCAGTAATGCGATTTCTCGAGTAACCATTGCAACGGCCACGATGTTTAGACGGGAAACGCATATGCCCCGCATACACACACGCAAATTCATTACGCTAATTTACGACTTTGCACGCGCGCGACGAAATACGGTACAGCGAAGCGACTCCGCTCGCAGGCTCTCGGGTTGTAAAACCCAAGGAGAGAGCGGCGCGGCGTCTCCCGTGGGAGACGAAAGGACGGAAAAGGGACACATCGACGTAGGGAGGGTATATAAGCGGGCGTATGGCGGAAAATAAAAACGAGACGGCGTTACACGTGGACCACTCGCGCTCGGGGTCATAAAAAATCCGAAGCGCAGGCAGGCAGGTATAAACCGACCGATCTACAAGTCCGCTCGCGCGCGGCCGATCCTAATCTCGCGCTGCTCATGGGGCACGGAGGGGGACTCCATGCTCGGAAAACCAAAAAGATAAACGATAAACGAGGAGAAGAATCGGGGGCCGCTAAATTGCCGGGATTCATTAGAAAATCGCCGGTATGCGGTGCGTCACGCATCCAGGATGGAAAGGGGGAAGTAGCGGGGAACGGGGGGATATTAGAGCCTCGGAGGAATTTCGAGTATACACGGCGTCGCCCGCGGCGTTGAGATTTCTCAACCCTCTCGTTCTTCCTTCCCGGCTCGCTCGTTCGGCCCCGGCCCGTGAGAATTCGCGGCGAATTCGGAGATCACGTCGGCCAGGATGATTGAAGATTTCCTTGGATGTTCTCGTTTGTTCTCCTCGCGTTTTGAACATTGAAGGTCGTTCATTTCCTCCGCTACCATTTTTAGACGCCTATCATAAACGTCGCGCTACTTGGTGCTTCGTTGTTGATTCATGTTTTACACCCGACGTTTTTATTCCCGCCGGTTTTATTCTACGAGAAACATATTCGTCGCGGACGACTAAAAAAGAAGCGGGAAACGTCACTCCGCCATACGAGGTAATTAATAGACAAGAGTTCGGCTCGTTCGCTCGCCCATAAACCGCGGCAGAAGGCCGCGAGAGAGAGAGAGAGATAGAGATAGAGAATGAACGACGCATAAATTTCATGTTGCGTACACGCACCCCTGGCCGAGGATTTCGCGAATCTCGTGACGCTGTCGCGCGGCTCGAGTTAATGATCTCCGTAATTGAATAAATGCGGAAGACGATTAGTCGCGGCGCCGAGACGCGCTCTAATGAGCCGCCGTTTAAATCACCGCGCTCGACTTACTACAAATTTAATCTAGAGTTAATCGGCATTTAATGTAAATATTCGCCTCGCGTAACTAACAGACTTACGTTTCCCATCAGTCGCACCCATCAGACGCTCGATTTAGCCTCGCGTTAATTCCGCAATATTCGGCACTTCCGTCCGTCCGCGGTTTAATGAAATTCAGAATACGGTGACTCGGGGGGGCACGTACACCGAGAGACGCAGTCCCGCAACTTTTGTTTCTGTCAGTGTCTCGTACTAATCAGAGTTTATTGCACTTAACTCAAAACGAATATTGTGTATCTCCTTGTCGTACAACTGTGACGGACAAAACGGGTACACGTGAAAACAAACGCAAGGAATTGAAAGTTGGGGGGAACAACAAAAAAAAAACCGAAATGTTGTAGCATTGTATGTTAGAAAGTAATATCGTCGTCACGGCTTTATTTTGTCTTGAATCTCGCTTTCTTTGCCGCTACTACGGCGTTGGGTAACTTTGGATTAGACTGATTTTTGTGTTTCTTGCTTTCGATGTGCTGAGCGAACGTGTTCTCCGTGTTTAACGATAGATTGCACGGTGCGCAGTAATACTGCCCTGCAAAGCGAAAAATCATTCATTGTACCATAGCGACATTGCGTTAATCGTGATGTTTCTTTTTTAATCATTATATAATGTGTAACGATTTCTTACCCGATGGTGTCCGATAAATAGAATAATCTATAGGTTCCGAGGCGTTCTCGTTTTCGGCAGCTGAAAAAAACGCAAAGAATCAGTAAATTAAAACGAAACACGCGCATACATATCGTGTTTATATATATATCTTGCTGACTAATACTACCGGGTTCAGGGAGTCCGTTGAGCTTGAGCATTCTCAAATGTCGAGCTCCGCGTTTATGCGTCTCCAACTGATCGTGACGATTGGCCGAGACTCCGCACAAGTCACAGCGATACGGCGTAGGATGTGGTGGTGGCGTGTACATGGATGGTACCGCGGCTGGACTCGGCACCGCGGTTATGCCGTCAGGTACAATCGGTGCCATGGCCGGGGCAGATTGCGCGTCCGTCTGGAAGGCCATTCCAATTCCGAAGCGGCCCGTCGAGTCCACCTGATTGTACTGATTCTGAGTTGGCAGCTTCTTCGACGGTCTGCGAGTCGCAACAATTTCGTTATAAATCACAAACGTAGCCGAACTCGATCGTTAAATTTGTTACGCGCGCTGAATTGTTAAAATAAATTAATTATTAAGTTATCGAATCGTTAACGCAATTATTATTAGACAACTCGAATGCAGATTCATACCTTGCCCGATGCCCGCCGTTTGCCGCCCTAATGTGCTTTTTGCCCGCGTAGTGTTGCGTGGCGTCTGTTTGCGACGTAAACCACGTTTTGCATATCTAGCAATGTAGATCGTATGCGAAGTACATTAATATGCAATTTATGTATGTAAATACATAACTGTAGGCAAAACATTGTAGACCTCTTACATCACAGTAGTTTTGCCAGTTGTCGTTATTGGTCGTACTGCTCACTTGCCCGTCTTCCGTTTTCTGTTTTTTAACGCTCTGATTGAGAAACATCGATACTTTTTTCTGATGCGGCTTGCCGTCATAGTGCAATTTCGCTTGCAACGTGGAATTCATCTGCAAAGTACGATATCGCTTCGTCGATATACGGTGCTCATAATTACTTGGACGTGAGATCTACAGTTGCAGAGTTATTCTCGGCATAAAACTAAATTTAAACGGAGAAAAGTTTCTAATTATCCGATTACGATTAGCCGGGCCTTACGACTGCATTGCACAGATCACATTTGAGCGGGTTCATCAGCTCCGACAGTTCCCTCTGCGCACTCGCCACTTTCTCTGAGGAATAAACACAGAAATAAATATTTATATACTATTAACAGTTTTGCTTTCCATTATTTTCCAATTTTAAAATACATCACGCATACTCAGAATACATTTTTAAACCCTATATCCCCTAATTACCCGCATCCTGTGCCGGATCGATAAACTCGTTTTTGCGTTTGTAAAAGTTCTTGCTCTTGTTCTTTCCCATGGCCGGGTTCGCTGCGGGAGATGCTACCGGCGTGGTACCACCTGCACCCTTGTAAGCCGGGCTGTACCATTGAGCATAAAGCTCTGAAGTATCGTTATCGGTGGGTATCCACCAGGGGGTCGGGGTTGGCGGTTGTCCGGGAGTTTGCGGTTGCATCGTCGGATGCAGCATGTACGGACTCGGTGGCACGGCGGGCACCGAATTCGGGAACGTGCCCAGGGTCGGAGAAACCCCATCGGTCGCGATCGCCACCGGTGCCGTCGCGACGGTCATCACGTTCTCGCTCGTTGTCGCCGGTCGTTGCTGTTGCGTCGTTGTCGGTAGTGCATTGCCGTTCGAGGATTTGTTCGCCGAAGACGAAAACGATGGCGGCGGCGGTGGCGGTGGAGGCGGTGGCGGCGGCGGCGGCGGCGGTGGCGGGGGCGGTGGCAGGAAGCACTCGAGTCCTGTTGCGAGAGAATGCAGATAAAAAAAAGTTCTAAGTCATCCCTGCGCTCTCGCACGAAAGCGAGAAAAAAGAATCTTCGACCGGAACAGAGAGCGGTACCATATTTTTCTCGTTTCAAGAACACGTAGGAATTTATAAAAGTCGAAAGTTATAAATCATGCGACATCCCGCGGTTTTACTGCGGTAATCTTTCACATCATTGTCATTCTATTGTGAGAGGAAACTTTTCGGATCTGCAACATGGCGAGATAATTATGGAGCGATACACGTTTCCGTGCCCCTGTACCATATTTATACTTTTTTATGCCAATTTATACCGTGTTTTTTTTATATAGATCTTAACGGTAAAGTGTAGCAGTTGACGAACAAAGGGAGGAAAAGGAGCATCTTTAACTTTCATCAAGAGTGTCGGACAAGTTTATTAGCGCACTCGGACTTACAGCAGTGCATTATTTTTACCGACGTGGTCGGTACCGATTCGCCGCGGCCTACGAGATTTACGATCGCGATAATGATCGCGGACCGGGCGAGATGATTCGCTTTCGGCGAGAAACGTACAGATAAGTCGAGTGGCGCCGCTAAAACGCAGATGCCTATCGCGCTCCTTATATAATTTACAGGGGAATCGTATTTAATTGCACGCGCGCGCAATATATACATACGTAACGTTAATTCGCGCGGCCGGCTGATACAAAGACACGCGACATCGCGCGATAGTACATCTCGCGCCCAGGCAGCGATACATATTTAGCTTATCACCACGTCTGCGCCGCAGTACTGACGTAATTTATTTCAGCACCCGTCACGCGTAGCCGCTATCTTCGATATTACTTATACGATATCGTGCTAGTTACATAATCGATACACAAATGACGACGGACGAAAAATGCCGCTCGAGCGTATTTTTGGAACAATTCAATTTCAGGGAATCTACGTGTTCTTATTTGTTCAGAACTGTTTCGTATACCCAGCTAGCAGAAAGTTCTGAAAGACGAAATAATTTTTCAGTCCTTTAGATGTTTTTTAAGCGTTTTTAAGATGTCTTTTAATGAAGTTTGTGTTGGCTGGGTAATTAAAAGAGGCAGAATTTTGTTGGTAAACGTTTCCGAACATTATTACAGCTCACGTTAACTTGAAATGTCAGATATTATCGTGATCGCGAACAGCAATTCGTTTCTGTTTTACATGGGCATGTTTACATTCGATTATCCCCAGTTTCTTGGTATTTTTTAACCAAAAACGTGCTCCGGAAATATCGGCCGATTGCCCTTTTTGCGAGATCGACATAAACGTCGTAAGCGCGTCTTAAAAACTCTACCAAAACAGAAAATCAAACCGTAGATTAAATCCATAATGTAACGTCATTACGGTCATTACGCGCTCGCCCCGCTCGCACGACCGACGCACGTATGTGCGTTGCGTGACTCTTTGACGTACGCTGCTCGCAATTTACTCGTCATGTATACACACACATGATAATCGTCTCGTCCGGCGAGTCACGATCCGGCAGCTTCGGAGCTTCAAATAATCCCAATTACCGGATCGCGCGCTAATTGAGACAATCTTCCGGGAGACCGCGAGACGCGTCCCGGGACTACATCTTTTTCTTTTTTTTTTATTCTTGGCATCGGCTTCGCGCTGTCGTTATTGCGAGTTGAATGGATTCCCCGTCGCAGCGAGGGGAAGGGTATAAAGGCTCGTCCCGGGGTATGACGGACGACTCACCCGGCACTTCTGGATTCTCTATGATCTTGGCCCTGGACATTTTCCCTTTCGTTTTGCGGTGACTACTCAAACGACTGTCGTTTCCGTCGAGCGCAGCGTATCTTCGATCTTCGATCTTCGCCGAGGCTCACGTGGACGGCGAAATTCCGCGCAGCGTATACGTCGTCCTCCTTGCCGACGTCGTCGTTGTCCCCGCGATCGTCGTTCTCGTCGTCCCGCACCCGTCGGCACCGCTTCGCGTCACGTAACGACGCGTAACGTCGCGCCGCGGCACGCACGTCGGCATCGACTGTCGCTTGTCAGTCCGAGTCGAGTGCCGGAGAGCGAAAAGTTTTGGTTGAGGTTAATTGAGGTGAGAGTTTGACACTAGCCGCGAGCCGCGAGCCGCAGCGAGCCGACGACATTACGCGAACGTGATATTGACCCGCGGCGCAAGATGGCTGCACGCACCATGCACACCGCTCAACCGCTGTTGCCGTTGCCGTCGCATCGGTCGCATGCGGTCGTGGGGAAGATTCGATTCCGTTCGCGCGACTGACCGTCGGCCGTCGGCGAGGAGTCCCGTCAAGTCCCGTCGCGACGATGGAGGGCGAGATGGAAGGCGACGAGCTGCCGGAGCTGCTCCAGTGCCTCGAGGAGAAGATCGCCAGCGGCCACAGCATGGTCGAGCGGTTGAAGCTCATGGACAAGATCGACGGGATTGACAAACTGATACGGAAGATTCAGCAGGAGATAAAATTCTTGGAAAAGGTAAGACTAATTAAATAAGGAAGATTACATCTCGAACGCATCTATTGTGATCTGGAAATGAGCGAAAGTTTTAGTTTATTCTACTCCATCTGGTAAAATTAATCTTTAGCATTCAAGTCGAATTTAGCAGATTTATAACTTGATACTTTTCTCACAAAGGTGCAGTATACGGGAAACTTGAAGAAGAAACACCTTCAGAGCTCGAACCTGACTCACCTTGACGCTATGGTGGCTCGGCTGTCCTGCGCAAAGGATCCTGTCAACGTGATGAGACCTTTCAAGTATCAGAAGTCCCGTCTGGAGGTTGACATAGTGTGCAATAGCGGCGCTTCGTGGGTGAAGGTTATAGCGAGGAATGCTAGAGCGTTAACTCTGATATCTCTGGGCAATGGAGAATACGGACAGAAATCTGTCCTGGACCAAGCCAATTTGTATCTTGTATGTAACAAGTGCCATCTGCATCACTACAGGCCACCAGATGTGATATTTCACTTTGCTTACGGCATAGAGGTTCCACTAGCCTTGCAATTGGAGCAAATGGGCATCATCGTGGAGGGAGATAGGATAGATTCGAATGACGAGAACTTAAACAGTCAGTATAATTTATCTCTAATACATATTTAAAGAAATTCAATTATATCATGTGGAAAATAATATAACTCGATGTATACTTATTGTCCTGTTTATTTTTTGGAGGTAGAACAAGATGAACTGGATTTCTCCAAAGACTCTACAAGTGATCCCGAAAAGGATTTGAATGTGGACCTGCAGTCGTTAAATACATCTGTACTGTCAACCGAAATAAGACTTCTGAATCTGGATGTATCGGCGCTACTGGCTTACGTTACGAACATGGCTAATGGATATAATAATTACGTTTATCGAGAGCCGTTACTTACCCAACAAGCAGAAATGGAAAGAAAACGTCCCATAAAACCAATCCTAGAAAATCTGTTCCGAGACAAGGAACTTATGGTCTGCCGGACGGCACATAATAATTTTATGAATATCATCGATGTTATCGGTGGTCCGAAAGAGACGCAGCGGGCGCACGAATTGTTAAAGAAAGTGCGAATTGTTGACGATGTGACCACTGGACGAATTATGGAGCTACGCTTAGGTGGTAAAATTAAAGATCGATCACGATTGATTTTTGCAACAGGCGAAAGTAAGAAAAGCATCACCGTTTCTGCTAATGAAGGATTTGTAAGAGCAGCGCGTATGCAGGTAAATATATTTATTATATAAGATTGCTTTGCAGTTCTGAATTGATGTTATATAGATATTGCGTTTCTTTTTCAGGGCATTGAGTGTACAGTTTTCTTACATGAACCAAGATCTCTGTCAGAAATTAAAGAAGGTAATGCAACAAGTATAGAACAATCTTGATATTATTCAGAGTACTTAGGCATTACAATGAAAATTACGATGAAAATCACAATGAAAATATATACTGGTACTAAGCATTTATCTATTGTTAATAATTTATTAACAGTAATTTATTATATAATTTATATATATTATATAAAATAATGTTTATGTATAATCTCTCTGGAAAAAGAAGTTACTGTATTTCGTCGTCATTGATTGCCTGAACGTTAAACTGAAGCTTTATATTTTCCTGAAATTCTGTAAAACGCAAAATAAATTGTTATTGCATAAAAGGCGATGTGTAAAATCAAAAATGTTTTAAAATATTCGACCATACCATCGATAAATTTGTTGAAATGTGGATTTCTTTCTTTGGCCATCTGTATATATTCTTTACTCTTCTCCCTGTTTCTGAGATGCATGTAACACTTAGCGCTATTCAAAAGAGCTTTTAAATTTGAGTCATTTAGTTTTAATGCCCACTCGTAGTCGTGCAAGGCTTTTTCGAATAATCCGAGGTGCGTATACGATAATGCACGATTATTCCACAATACGGAGGAATCCTTACGTTGTTCTAACGCTTTACTGTAATAAGTCACGGCCTTCTCGTAATCGCCTTCTTTAAATGCACCGTTTGCAATTCTTTTCAACGTTTCCGCTCGTTCGTTTCTAATTTTGCAATCCTCAGCTCGTTTTTTAGCATCGTCTTCCACGCTCTTCATGAACATCTCTGTACATATAAATCGTGTCAATTTATAATTTATCGCTGCGCGTCAAATAGATAAAACAGTAGCGTAATATATGAATAAATGAACAATCTACCTCGCGACATTTTGTTCGGGTCATTGGAAGAGTCATATTTCTTTGACGGATATTTATTAATTACTGACCGATTGGTTTTAATTTTTACCTCTCCGTCTTCATAGATTTCTTTCTGAACACCTTTCTCTAAGATCTCATCGGCTAACTTTTTCCCACATTCTTGCTCCTTTTGGTCGGAAGATGCCAACTTCTTCACGATTTTCTCTGAACGAAGAATTTTATTGACATATATAAAATTGCAATTGCAGTATAATCGAATGCTATACCTACCTACTTCAGTAACGCGATACATGAAATTTTGAAACTCTTCTTCGGTTATATTTCTATCAGGGTTCAAGTTATTAACAATATGACTTGCTTGTTCTACTTCATCACAACTTACTTTATTCTTTATATCCATATTCATTTTTTATGTAAAATCGTAGGAACAATTGCAAAAACTTGTTATATCTATAAGAAGACGCGTCAAGTTTGCTTCCAAGGAAACCGCTATACAATCGAGTTGCTATGGTTTCTTACGCTATATATCTACTGTATGCGTATATATAATTGATACATATTAATTAAAATATCGCATAAATAAGACGTATATTAAACAATCGTGTAATATTAATCGTACAGCTAGATTTTTAAATAAGTTACGATTTACACAGCTTTATTGTAAAACAGCAAGATGATGTAACACAAAAATGAGGAAATGATGAGCAGTTAATAAACAGTTTGGAACCTCGAATGTTACGTATATGAATATCAAAGTTTAATACGTGAGAAGAACACGTAGCAAAATATAATCTTATGTTATATGACGTTAAAGATTTGTAAATGTGGTTGCAGTAGTCCTGAAAACAAGAGAAAAATGTTAAGGACAAATTAATAATATATTTAACAAAATTATACTCAAATTTAATAGTACATACTCAACATGTTGAAATCCCATTGGTTCTGCTTCTGATGTTGGTGGCGGAATTAAATAACATGACTGTAAATTGTCTACGTCTTGGTACTGCTGTAATGACAGCTCTGATGAGATTGGGTTGTGGTATGATGACTGCTGCGGTAGTTGTTGCTGAGACTGTAAATTATCGCCATGTTGATACTGCTGCAATGATGACGGCTCTGTTGAGATCGGGTCGTGGTGTGATGACTGCTGCGGTAGTTGTTGCTGAGACTGTAAATTATCGACATGTTGGTACTGCTGCAATGATGACGGCTCTGATGAGATCGGGTCGTGGTGTGATGACTGCTGCGGTAGTTGCTGCGATGACAGTGGCTGTCCTCTTCTCTTATAATTTCGTTTCGGCGCGGTGGATTCACTTCGCCTGCGCTCAGGGGCGTTTCTCACGTTGGCGCCTCGAGGGCCACCCTGCATATCATAAGCTCGATCCGCGAGATAAGCGGGGAGTGCATTCACATACTTTTCCACTTCTGCAGGTGAGTATTTTGAATGCAGCTGCCCACTGTTATCCCGAATTGTCTGTTTGATAAGCCAATCGCGGTGCAGGACTGTAAAAACAGAAAATCTATTCAGTATACTCTAAAATTATCGTATGATTTTAAAAACTCTATGTCAACCAGTCACATACACTTGGCCACCATGAGGAAGTTTGGAGAAAACTTCTCGTTCTCAGAACATTTTCTGCTAATTCGCACCCTCATACGATGTGCTTTATCTCCAAAGACTCCTTTGAGCAGAGCATATGCCCAGTCAGCGTGGCTCTCTTCCACATTTATCAATTTACTATAAGCAGCTTTGGAGCAGAAAACTCCATCTCCAAGAGGTACCTGGTTGGAAAGAACACATGAAGTTAATAAAATTAGAATAATTAGATGAATGGGAAGCAAATCAAAAGTCTGTCACAGACGAACTCCTTACCTCACTCACGGAGTGGCAATTCACTCACCTTTTCCTCTGTGTCTGATGAAGCACCACTGCTGGAAACTAAACTGGCAGAAGATACTAAAGACGGTGACCGCATTCCTATATAGGATGTTATATTTGATATATAACATAAATAACATGTGGAGCATTATATTGCATAATAACCTTTGCATGTTGAAGTGAATCGCGTAGTTCACATCAACGTTTTCCAGACCTGTTACGTTTCGATGTCTGAGGCAATCATGTATTATATTTCTTGCGTCATACATTATGATTTCAACAGTTGTCACACCCTACTTCCATGAAAATATCACAACCAGCACTCAAGTAAACTTTATAATTATAGCCGTCTTGGAAAGTATGCTAATTTGTTTATTATACCGCGCGTTGAAAATAAAGCATCACAATTTTGCTTCTCGGAAACCCGGTACTTTTCAGAAAAATTGCCCAGACAAGAGTTATCTAATTTCAGGGGACACTTTTTCTTAAAAGTGCTGTGTTTCCGAGATAATTAGTAATGGTTTATTTTGAACACCTGGTATATACTTTTCTAAATTAGTATTACTGTTATTATTTATTATTACCAATATATGTACATGTAATATATTACTTTACTTGTAAGACTAAGTCAATATTAACATGATAAATATTAAATATTTTCATTTTCGGGTAAACTGTTCAACCAATGTTGCACATATTGCGGATAAGGTTGTGGAAACTTACTCATCCAGTCTTCTATTTTTGTCATTTTTCCTTCTAACTCCGCTAATTTCTCCATGTTTGCATAAATTAATTTATGTACACTTATTTATCGATTTATGAAAAATCTTAGTCACATTAACCATTTGAATCTTTTCTAGGAGGGAATTCCGTATGAGGATGAGTGTTCTTATTTAACGGATGGACCAATATCTGGGAAAAGAACTGTTGCATGGTCTTACTGCTTTCCGAGTTCTCATTGTCAATTTCGTCAACTTCCAGAGGATCCATGTCAACGTCTTCTTCCACATCCGAAGATATATCGATTTCGTCCTTTATGTAAACCGCATTTAAACTGTTATCTTCACTGCTGGACTGGTTCCTCTTAACTTTTCTCCTGTCTAGCGGCTCATTTAGTCTATTCTCTGGTACAGAAGTGGATGGCTTTCCCGCTGTGATCTCCACTTCGTCCATGATGCAACGCACTTTCTTGAAGGATAGAGGCTTACTCGTTATCGTAGACAGGACACTCTGCCAATTGATCTCAGGCTGCGTCGGTAATTCCTGTCTTCTTTCTTTTCGCTGTATCGGGGACGACATTCTCCGCACTCCTCTACTTGTACTTGGCTCGTTAATGTCTATAATACTGATACCGGAGTTGCTGGTCTCTAGCCGTTGACATAGCTCGTTTATGTTTATCTCCTCGTTCTTGGACGTTTCCTGAGGGACTTTGGCAGTCGTTTTGTAAAGATTTGCCTTGGTCATAAGCCTCGTCTGCATAGTTGTCTTACTCTGCGTTTTCGTGGCCGTTTCGTGCTCCGAGCCGACGACGGCGACGTTCCTACCGGACGAGTTCCTGGTTTCCTCCAGTCGCAATCGCGACACCGTCGTCTTCTTCGACGCGTCGTAGTGCTCCTTGTTGTTGGAGCCGTCGGGCAGCAACGAGGTCGGGATGTGCCGTAGCCCGGTGACCTCGAGGATCTCGGCGAGCTTGAGCAGTCGCTTAACCTCGCTCTGGACTACCTGTATCTCGCCGCAGTACATAAAGTTGACGAGCGTCTTGAGATCGTCGGCCTCGATGTCGTGCAGGACGATCATCGGATGCGGATGGTCGTTCGCCAAGAGCAGACGACGGAAGAAGGAGCTGGAGTTGGCCAGGACCATCTTGTGACACTTGAGGATCGTGCCGTCCTTGCACACCAGGGAGAGATCGACGAACTGCTGTTTTTCGTAACAGGTATCGAGCGAGCCGACCATGTGCGACGGGAAGCTCTGCCACCTGAAGCTCAACACGGAATCCTCCTTCATCGTGACGCTTTTAAGTCAACACCTCGAGTCAGGGAACACGCGATCGGGCGGACGCGGGGTACTCGGCTAGCGGCGTCTTCTAACAACACCACTCGCCATGACACCACGTGCTGCTGTTGTCGTCGTCACGAAGCCATCCGATGATGACAGGGATAGAGCTATAGAGCTATAGAGCATGGAGCTGATGAAGGGGCAAATTTTTCCGGCGGGATTTACCGTGCGCACGCGTGACGCGTGAGGACGTCACCCAACGTCACCCACGCGATCACGTGATAGACTCCTCCATGGATTCGATTCCTTCATTTTCCATAAATTCGTATTTATCCGTATATCTGTATGGTAGAACTAAAGAATCGTGTCTACATTGTTATAACAATTTTGAGAAAACAGGGTTTAAATTTTTAAATAAGGAAATGACGTATTTTTTTAAGACACAATAAAAGTAGCAAAATGTTGATTTATTGAGTTTTCAACAAAGTAATTTAACTGACATGTTTAATTAAAACTGTCAATAACGTTGTTCCTGGTAAAAATATTTTCTTAGTTTTCTAAGAATTTCTCATATTTTAGATTTATGAATAATTCTGGAAAAAATATGTCAAATTTCTCAGATACTTTCAGAAATAATTAGATGAGGATTTTCGGAATATTTCAGTACCTATCTACGTGTATGAAAAATTTGATTCTCAAAGCTCACTTTTTCCTCGTTACTCGTCAATCTTCGTTTTGAAATTCCCGCAAAACTCGGAGTCGGCTTGCTCGGCCTGCGAGATATCGGAAAGTCGAGAGTCGCGAGATCTCGATCGCATCGGCGTCGGCGGCGGCTCGCGAGAGTCGCGACGGCGACTTCTCGACGGTCCAATTGGCTTCGATAATTGCAAATGGTCGTTTAATAACAGATGATTGAACGCGTACCGCGGCGCGCGGCGTGGCATTTATCTGTCAAAAGCGGTGGCGGCCGGCCGACGAGCGTTGTGATGCGCCGGCGGCTGACGCGCGTACGTTGAGCGTTGAACCGGCGAGGCGCGGACCCGTTGTGGGCGACTCTCTCCGTTTTTCCCGGCTCGGCGACGACCGCGACGGCGGGAGCGACGGGACCGACGACGACGACGACGACGACGACACACGGCGGCGACGACGCGGCGGGAGCGAGAGAGCGACAGAGAGGGCGAGACGCGCGAGCGCGAGCGTGCGGTGCGGTGCGGGCGACCTTTGAAATACCCGACGCGTACGTTTATTATTATGTGATCGCGGTTGACGCGCGCGGGTTGACGGCACGAGAAGGTAGACGAGTAGACGACGGGAAGGAAGCCGACGAGGGAAAGATGCGGAGCAGCGACGTTTTCTGCTATCTCATCGTGGCGAGTCTCGCCGTTCTGTCGACGCTCGGTCGCGCAGGTGAGTGCACACGTTGGATTTATTCTCGCGTATATACATACATGGTGAAACGCCGGGAAACAGAGGGAGTGAGAGAAAGAGAGTGAGCGAGAGAGGGAAAGAAAGAGAGTGTCGTGCCAGGCCCGCTGTCTGGCTGGTAAATTAAAGCTGGAGCGGCCGCGAAATTGGTTCGTCCGAGCGAGCCGCCGTAGTTACCCCAGCTTAGCCACAATGGTCTTCTTCCGCTCTTTCTCTCTCCCTCTCTGTCTTTCATTCACCGTGCCTCGCCGTCCCCTCCGTCTCCGTCGTTCCTTCTCGAAATCACGGGCCTAAGAGACGGAGGAGCACCCTCGGCTGCTCCTACGCGGAATCGACCCAGAAACCAGAACCCAGAACCCGCAACACGTGTGACGCTCCCGTACCCTCTCGTTCTCTTACGTTTCCGGCGGTTCTGTATCGAAAACGAAGCTTTTTTCCCGGCGAGAAACATCAATAGCTAACGTGTCTTATTCTTATTTTTTATTATACATAATTACGTGTGGTCTTTACGCGCGAGACGCGTCTTTAATGCGTTTCGCGGAATTGCAGGAAATGATAAACGGCGATAATTTTGCAATATCGCGCTTTACAATCTGTCGACGGTACGCGCGATATGATAAAAATGCAAGTAATTGGCGCGACAACGCTGCCGAGGACTGTGTTTAAAAAATATCAAGCTGCTCCAAGAGAAAAAGAAATGGAGCTCGGTATTAATGCACTGAGAAAAAAAATTGTTAACTTGACTAAATGCGTTCAACGGATTACCATTTTTTTTAATTGAAATATTTAAGTATTTAAGTCATGTTAGATTTAATATGTCGTATAAGTGTTTAATTTAAATACTTAAATATTTCAATAACAAAAATAGTTATCAGTTGAACGCATTTAGTCAAGTTAACATTTTTTTTCTCAGCGTGGAAATTTCGTCCGAGCGTTTTCTGCCCCACGCAAAAAAATTCGTCGAATTTCGCAGATAAATGTACATCGAAGTAACGAACGAATATTCGATCAGCAGAGAACGAATATCTCGCTTTGTTTGTATCGTTCTCTGTTGATCGAATATCGAATAGATATACGTCTCGACCTCGACCTCCGTTGAAGCATCTTTCTTCGCATCGCGCTCGCTGATTTATCGTCCATTGCATTTTTACGTTGCGTTCAGTCTGTTACGAGGGCTCCGTGTTTTTTCCCCCGATAATTACGACGTCGAAGCGTGCGCGAGGAACTCATTTGCGATAACATTACCGTCTTATTAAGGATATGTTTTTTTATCTCGCCACGCATTTTCGCATCTGTACGTCCATGTGCTCCCCCTATTTTTTTTTTATTGCATGACATAATCGTCGATAGCTTCGGGGTAGAAATCGGACCGTGACGCAATTAGTGCCGCGTCAGTTTATTATACGTCGATATTGAATTGCACGCTTTTTTCATTCCTAATTAATGTGTGCTGGATATTTTTATCTCGTGTGCATTTTATGTCACGCAAATGACACGTACAATGATACATTTATCTTGCGTTTCGTACCATCGTTTTTTCATGAAAATTTCTGCTTCTTGGCGAATTGGCTTTGTGCCTTTTTCGTTTCGTTCCTGCCAACGTTTTTTTTTTTTTAGATTCCTCAGGGGAAAACATCACATTTTGAATACTCTACACCTCTACAGTGTTAATGTATCTCGGTATCTAAGCACCGTGACTTGTCGGTGACGAGGGTTCGTTTTTATCTGGGAATTTCTTCTGGGTTTTTATCTTACATTTTTGTCACGTAGAGATTTTCCGGAAACCTTTGACGGTTTATTGGTCACGTAATCGCACGGGTCTGTCGCAATCGGCTTCATCGTCGATGTTTAACATTGTTTCATCCGCCGTCTGTTTTTATCGATCGTATATCTGTATGTCGGCCGTATATACCGTGCCGCGTCTCGAAAACGAGACAACTCGACGACGTTGCGAGCTCATGCACGCCGTTCCACATTACAACGGCCCTTGTATTAATTTAAATAACCGGAAGGTTATATAAGCACGCGCTCGCGCGCGAAGAATTCGTCGAAAAGACAACCGACAGAACGGTATACGTTCGCGAATATCGACGTTCCGCGCGCGTATTTTAGCATCCTCGGTGGGCGAGAAAACGCACCATTTCCTCCGCCTACTTTGCTCCTACTTTCATTACAAGTTTGTTTATTTGACTTACACGTGTACTGCACGTGGCCGCCCGCCTTCGTGTACCGCAGCGCTTTCGTACGCGATAACGAAATAATATACGGAGTGTTAATAACGAAATACCCTGCACCCAATCGCGTACTCAAAATTAGTTTAGGTGCCAGTCTCTCGATACATCAGCGTTTTACCCGTATCTTCTTCCACCTTCTAACCAATTATCTTAAAAGGATATTCCATATATGCCTTAATAAGATATGCTTCTCTCCGGGAAATCCCAAGTGAAGACTTGAGTGTCTTACGCGGGTATTCATGGCTCGTACATAATAAATGAGACGAGCCTGCGAGGGATACTGTTTTACACGCGCACGTGAAATCCTTCGGTGAATTCGCGTTTACGTGGCGAAACTCGGTCGGACGAAATTGGATAGTCGACGTGGAATTGAGCGAAGACACGCAAACAGTGTTCCTGTAGCTTTCTTTTCGAGTAACATTTAGTTTTATGGATAACATCGTAACACGAGTTTTCACTCCGAGACTCCGAGATTATTATTAAATCTGCATCGGGACTATCGGGAGCTGTTCTGTACTTTTTCTCGTATTTTTAGCATATCCTTTTTTGCCGTATACCACCGTATCAATTATATTATTTAAAAGTCACGATAGAGCGTGATGGCAGCAAGTCGACAGATTCCATATTTTCTTACTTACGCAGGCGAAGTTTGCGGAATTGCATTGATTTCGCGTTGTTGTTATCAGAATATTTTGTTGATCGCGATGTTTTTCAATAATTCGAGATATTGGCAGCTGTCTTTCGTACCGAATGGAATATCGGCAAAATATTAGTTCCAATTTTCCCTTCTGTTAATTGGACAATGCACTTTTTACGTATCAATTAACGCGCAATGTTCTAATTTATTTTTTAAACTTTGATTCTGATAAGCATGTGAAGATTTTGTAACAAACGTCGCTATTCTCTGGACGCGGATAATTCGGAGCTGCTTCGATCTTAGATGATCGTTTGTTCGCGATGATTATCCCTCTCATTCTCTTCCGATATCGCTTCGGATTCTATGTTATCGAGGAAAAGATAGTTACACAATCCACGTGTAATCCTAACCCGCGGTAGGAATGTCTCTTCGAATAGAATTTGCCTTCGATTCTGGTACGATTTAACGGCGGATCGCCGCCTGCTGTGAGACTTCATGAAAGCGAGATGAACAGACTCTTTGTTCACCCGAACGATCCGATTTTACGACGTTATCGCGGAAAAGTGATCCGCATTGTGTGCCACGACTCGACGAGAATGCAATAAATGAATCGAATACGATATCTCGAAACCCTGAAACCGTTGAAACTCGACACCAACGACGGCGAATCTGCCGGTCTCTGAATTACGTGATTATATTCAAACGCGCCTTACGATCGGCCGACGTAAATTGTGGCAGTATTGTAAAGTCGTATTTACGGCCAGCGATACTAATCTTATTCGCGAAGGTAAAATCTTGATGTGCGAGAAATTTTTTTTTCAACATAAAATTTTCTTTAACGTTAATTTTTATTTCCGGTAATTTATGGAATGACGTGTACATTTCCACGTATTTTTTTTACATCGATATTTCAACGAGAGAAATCACGTAGAATGACGTTATAGAATTAATGCACAATAAACACCAGTCATTTTAATAAAAACCAAGTCCCATAATACGCTTGATTCAACCTCAGTGCGGTTAACTCCCCGTATATGCTGTTGATAAAACGAATTCATCTCTATTAACTGATTCAGCCAATCACGCGTCACGCGGGCTCTCGATGGAGTTACGAAAATGCCATTCATCCTCGTGTCTCTTTGTGTCTTCTGCTCTGGATGAGATAATGAAACGTTGGCCGGTGATAACGAGACGGATAAGAAACGTAGCGCGTTCGATTAAGACTCATATGATGCGTGTACCACCTATATATAATCATCGATTTATGCGTGTATGATGTGCATGTTGCTTTGTCTTGACAATTACATGGCTTATCTCTTCAAGATTGCACAGGCAGTCTTGAACAAAGCTTTCGAATCACACGTAATCTCTTTATTCAATGCAAGATTTATCTACGTATAATATTTTATTGTGTTTTGGATGAATGTTCTTTTTAGATGGAATGATTAATCTTTTTAGAATGTCTCGGAGAGCGATCTGTATAATAACAAAATATGATTCAAATTATCTCTTTTTTCCTCTTTATTTGCTATCACAAAATTGTCACGTTTATATGATTAATTGGATTAAAATTTAAATGTTATTGTACCTCAATAATCATAATTTTGTAGTATTTGAACATTGTTTTTGTTGTTTGGTGAATTGAGCTTGCATTATTTTAGCAGCATTACTTTATCAGTGAGTGAGCGAAGCAAATCTCCTTATTATTATTCCAATAGATAACGTTGGCAGCAAATATTTTTAGTTGACTAGATTAACATGTAGAAACTTTCTTGACTTTACATGCAGTTTCAAAATAACGACTCGTGTTCTTGATCATTATCTTTTTGCAACGTTTTTGTAGATTTTCCAGCGAATATTTATTTCCCGAGCTGTTTTAAAATGTGTTGCCGATACCTCTGTGTTTTCATACTCGCGTATATCACAAAATATAATATTTATTTGAAATATTCAATAATAAATGCAATTGGTTTTTACGAAGTTTCGCAATTTCACATAAATGTTCTTTCTATATGTCGTAAAGAAGTATTCTATTTTTAGCTGTAACGTAAAGCGGAGATTTAGCTCGCGAGTTTACTGAATGCAAGTCGGAGGCAATGCCGCTGGACGTTGAATCGCTCGGGCGGCATTCATTCACTTTTTAAGTATTGATGGCGATTCTTTTCAGAGGGCGATGACGAACAACCGCACAGACCGTGTAACGCTTCGGTACTCATCGTGCAGTGCGGTAAGAATCAGAGGTGCCTTGAAACCAGCACCGGCCAGCAGTTCTGTGAGTGCCAACGAGATTTTTATTTAGCGAATGTTGGCGAATGTGTTAGGATTAAATCCACGGCGGCGACCGTCGACGTTACCACCGTCAGGCCAGAGCAGAGGTCCGAGTCAGGAGGTACGTGCACACCGGAAAACGCAGTAATGCGCTGTTGAATGTTGTTTGTTTGCTCTTCAACATCAGCATCTTATGATGAAAAAAATTAGGGACACCTGTTCTTCTCTAATTGCTAACAAATAGGGTTTTGATAACATTGTCACCTTTCGAGGATATATTTTGGAAAACATTTCACGGACAATATCCGAGTACAGTCGGCCTTACGCTCGTTTATAAGCGCCTTAACTCATGATTAGATAACACCGTTTAATTTCTCTATTATTCATTCACTGATATGATAAGAAGCGACAGGAAGAATATGATCGATCCGTCAAAGCTAACAACTGGTGGTAGCTAACGCGAACGTTAGCGACTAAATTCTCAATCAATTTGATTTAGGTAGCTCCGTAGCCGCCGGTCTGCTGATACCCACCTTCCTCATAGTAGTCGGTGTACTGCTGTATTTCGGCGCGAGACGATACAAATGGCTACAACGATTTCGGCAGTATCGTCACAATCGTTACGGCAATGTCATAGTCACGAGAGACGATGACGACGACGACGATCCACCGATAGCATAAAATGATAAATAAAATATAAGGGAGAATTATAAAGATGCACAGGCCGCGCGTGTACCAAACAATCGAACTTGAATATAGGTGCGATGTATGCTTGTCTGGCGATAGAACGTATGTAATACGAGGCTGTAGTGGACTTTGATGCGGGAATACACATATATATACATTCGGTCAGCGATGCTTGTTTGATTCCTTTAGGAATCGTCACTACGTAATTCCGTGCGAGTATCAGCAGGAGAGCTATTGGGTAGAATCGCACGAGAAGCGAGGAACGAAAATGAATTAAGAGGCCAAATGTAAAGATGCACTTGCGCGAGTAATTATGCTTTTATAATTAATCCGGAGATGGATTTATCGATATGTCTCTTAATTGGACATATACGAAAACGAAACAATACCATTAATGTAATAAGATTATATTAAAATTAGATACTTTTATTATATAATTTATACAGTAATAATAAAATTATATAATTCTAATGATTATATAATTGTAATAATTATATATTTTTAGCTCCAAAAGATGGAATATTTTTTGGCGTAATTTTTTATTCACACTTTTTATTCATCGAGGGCGTAAAAGCATTATTACTCTCACGCTAGTCGCCGAATCTATATTTATATGTGATGATTGTAAGGAATATAAGGCATAATGGACTATGTTTATGATAATTTTAAGCATTCACTGAGAGCATAATTTTTTTACATTGATATTAATAAGCTGGTCAGTAAATCTTACTATTATTAATAAGTGTATAATAATCAGGTGATCGTTCTTTCATCACCGTCCTCGCTGTAGCTGAAATTTAGGAAGATTATATTAAATGTTGTGTCATTATTGTGGATAAGAATAAGTCTATTATCTTTTACAATGATATTCGATGAAGTCATGATTAATATACTGAATTTATCTTCTTTTAAATTGTCTTAAATTACCTTTTTAATTACCTTTGTAATTCACTTTTTTATCTCTATAAGAAGTTATTAAATATTTATCAAAGTTATTAAATACTTAAATTCAAGTATTTAATAACTATAAATATCTTTTGCGATTTACAGGCAGCATAATTTTTTCTATTAATCTTTCTCAATTACAGATATTTAAATTAATTTCTCATCCGGGATTTCTTCTTCGTGATTATTGCTTTCACTTATGACACATGCCAAATAAACCGAATCATTTTCATGAATCCAAATTAGTACTTATTTAAATTGCAAGAAATTTGGAAGCGGGTGCATACCAAAAAGATATTATGCTTTTTAATCTCTTCGATGTTTCTGTAACATAATAGAATCTGTAAATAATCTCTTCGCCATTTGGGCACTGCATACTCTTGCCAGCAACAAATTCTTCCTATAATTTAACCTAATTGTGATTGGAAGATGTATTATCTATATATCATTTATGACGGACGCGGGCTTTGGCTCGTAAAAGATTAATAAAGTAAGCTTTCGAGAATTATACATATTATATAACGTATCCTATTCTTGTACTCTATCATTTTTGTACAGAATCTATGCATTAGAACCCGAAAAGATTGTAGCAACTATTCAGTGTATAGTAATGACTTTGATCGCCGTCTAGATTTGATATTTTTATAGTTCGCAAGTACAAATCTAAAAAGTGACGAGTGGTACTGGCGAATTACTATTGCATTAGTTTTAATACAGCGACAACTCACGTTCATTATTGATCCAAAGTATGGCTAGTACTGTCTGCTTATTTGTTATTATGTCAGTGCATTTAAATGATTTGACTGAATATCCTGTTACTATTGCAGCCACGTTTATACAAAAGTCGCAGCAGATATTTGTTGGATATTGAACACATTTCTCGTTAGGAATGTGTTCGAATGTTTCCTTTTTTTTCTATCGGAAAACCATAGATATTTACAACAATTGCAATTTGTGTATGCGTGGCTCCGTTAAGTTTTCAATCATGTTTCTGTGATGTATTTTATGTATATGACTGAATCTTTTTATTGTTGATCGATTGCATTTTCTCGGCACAATGAATGATCTAATTATGAAGTATTTTCAATGTAAATATTACATAATATTACAGATACCAATGTTCGATTACATTTCTAGTTTTTTATATAGGATGTTTCTGAAAAGTTTGACCAAACTTTTTATTTCTCTGATCTACAAAAATAAAAAAGGTGGCATCGACGTATATTCGAAAAAGCTTTTATTCGAGTTACAGGCTTTTTAAGATATTAATAATAAATTATAAAAAAATATTACTTTTGCAATTGATTTAAATTTAATAAAATTAATTTAAATTAAATTTGCAATAATTATTTTAATAACAAGTAAATTACAATTTTTTCAAAAACACCCTATATATTTTGCACATTAACAGGCAGTGTAAGTAGCAGCATTATTTAAGGTTATTTGAAAAAAATTGTCGCTTTAAACTTTAGGTACGAAGTTATTTGGTTGTCTTTACGATTTATTTTTCGATCTTGTAATGTTTATGAATTTCTCATAATGGCAGATATTTCGTTGTGTAATTCGTGTCATTTCGTACTATAAAGTACAAATAAAAATAAAGGTCTTCAAAAATTCTGCAAATG
Source organism: Temnothorax nylanderi (assembly GCF_030848795.1). Lineage (NCBI taxonomy): Eukaryota > Metazoa > Arthropoda > Insecta > Hymenoptera > Formicidae > Temnothorax > Temnothorax nylanderi. Next base: position 1,364,394 of record NW_027249073.1, read on the forward strand.
AACGTTTTAGAATTACTGTTATGTTACTGGTATATTTGTATATTACAGCCATCAAAGTGTAAAGAGGGGCAATGAATAACAAGTAAGTATATTTTCTCACTCTTTTATATATCATACGTAAATATCGACATAGCTTTAAGACAAGATATACGCTCAGGAAGACTTATCCGCTAGTAATAGCTATCGAATTCGACGATAGAACTTATATATAGTTTTTTTTTTTTTCATAGAGGACCACATATTTTGAATCGCAATTTAACTCGAACGTATGTGCATAAGATATAGAATTACACGATTATTTACAAGTTTGTTTATAATTAAGAAAAATGGTGATATCTTTTCAGCACTTCTGAAACTTCTGTGACGATTTCGATTAATATGAATAACATGTATTAATATCGCAAATTAAATTGTTATTAGAATGTATCACGTTTTAAGTTCTGTTATTGTATCACGTTGCTAATTCAGAGGAAACGAGTTTATTACATGACATATGCTACAACGTCTGTGTAGTGCTATACATCATTTTAAATGGACCTAGTAGTCATTCAAGAATTTTTCTAGCGAAGATCTCAGAACGAATTATCTATGATCGGTGTTATCGTTGAACATTAATCCTGCCTTTGCTTTTCATCGCAATACGCGTGAATAATAATGAGTATCGATAAGTATCATGATGATTAATATCTCATTGTTCTCTGTGTGTGTTGAATTATTGTATGGCGTAGCGCCACTTCGCGATTGACAATAATCTCGTCCCTTTTCCAATCTTTTTAATTTCCAATAATTTATATCGACCCGAAATCACGCGAGCTATTAATACCTATAACTGAATCGTCCGCAGATTATTTTCTACCCTCAGAGCGGCGCGACGGGTGCGTCGCGCGTTCTTTGGAATGAAAGACATTGATCATCTGATTGCAACAGGGCTAAGGGTCGAACGCGACGGGTCCGTTCGCGGAAAGCCAGTTTCATAAAAGAACTCAGCGTTTCTCTTCCATGAAAGTGCCTTTCCTAAATCGATCGGTGGCAGTATAAGTTAGTCGTTTAGCGCTCGTGAGGCAAGATGTGCGCCTCGTGAAACTTCAAACGCTTCCTCGTAACACTCGTAATTGGTATATCACGATGTATATCTCGTTAGTACGCCGTGTAATCTTGCCATGGTCTCTGTCTGTATTGCGCTCCGCTGACCTGTATTGCCTCCGGCGTCCTATAATACACCGTTCGGCTCCGATCGTTATTGTTAATGCTCGTCGGCAGAAACTGAGGACTCGGAACGAACGATTTTTGATGTTGATGTTGTTGATGCTGATGCTGCTGATGCTGCTGCTGCTGCTGCTGCTGCTGCTGCTGCTGCTGCTGCTGCAGCAGCAGCTGTTGTTGTTGTTGTTGCTGTTGCTGTTGCTGTTGCTGCTGTTGCTGCTGCTGATTAATCGGCCTGGTGAGCTTGTAGTTGTTCTCGGAAGGCTGTAGCACGGTATCTCTACCTAACTGTCTGTGAAGAGGCAGGACGAATCCGCTCGGCAAATTGGCTTCCTGAAGCAAGGTCGGCGTCAGAGCGTCATTTAGGGTAACGTCGTATTCGCTCTCGGGGATATCCTGAAGGCGATGCGTCACTTCGTTGATCCTTTGCTTCGCTCTGTAGCTGCCCGGTCCGGACGGTGGATCCTGAATGTCCTCGTTCCTGTACGTCGAGCTGTAGATGTTCGGCGTGGTCTCGGCGGAGGGAAGTCTCACCTTGCTGCGGACCGGGGAACCCGAGGATGTTGGCACATTGCCGACATTCGCGTGCTTCTCGCTCGAGTAATTCTCTATCCATTTAGGCGCTAGATTCTCGTTTTGATGGTTGCGCAAATCGTACGATTGATTCTGAGTGGAGTATCCTCTGGAGGAGTTCGACAGATCTTCCGGGCCTCTCGAGACTTCCTCCTCGTTGTTCTTCTCTATCGGTTTTCGTAGCGTAGCTGGTCTGGATATCGCGCTATCGTACTCGTCATGCCGTTGTTTCTTCTGAAGATCGCTCTGAACGATTTTGTAAGCATCATACGTTTGCTTATCATCCGTTCTCAGAGATGGCTCCTGATGATTAACGCTTCTACCGTCACCTTGTTCCTCTTGTACGTAGTAACCTCTGTATTCGTTTTCGCTTAAAGTGCTTCGGTGGTCGGTTGTTGTTTCTTCGTCTCTTCTAGGCGATTGCGGCGCTTTAGAGCCGACCGGTGATAATCCCCGCGGATTGGGATTACCGCCTCGAGACGGTAGGAAAGGCCTCTTCACGATTCGAACGGTGGTTCGAGGTGGAGGAGGAGACGGTGGTTCCTCTAGTGGCTCGTCGTAATACTCGGAAGAGTACTCATCCGGGTACGCGACCTGATGTTGATTCTGCTCGTTTCTACCTTCCAGGTCTCTATCTTGGTAATCTACCTGCTGAGACGTTCTCTGAGATTTCTCGGACAAGTTTCTGTGATAATCCTGAATATCGCCCACCTGAGTATCGTCCACCACACGACCACTTTGAGTCTGAATAGGTCTGGCTGGTCGTTCCGGATAAGATAGCTTTTCCGTTCGATCAGTCACCGTCTCTTTAGAGTCCTCCTCAGGTTTACGAATAAGTTGTTCTGGTAAACAAGTCGTCGTAGTTGTTGTGGTAGTTGTAGTGGTGGTTTTCTCGGTTGTTCGATCGTACGAATTGGGTCTTCTGGATACTTCAGTGGTGTCCGATAGATCCTTCGATCTCGAAGAGGATCGCGATCGTTCGCTGTCTCGCTCGCGATCGAGAAGCCGAGGCGAGTACGGTCGCTCTTGTCTGTCGGAATCTTGCGATCTTCCTCGCGAATCGCGATCCGAGGATCTCTCGGGACCGCGATCTTTTCCACGATCGAGAGCCCGATCCCTATTTCGGTCCCTGTCTCGATCGTGGTAACGATCCCTCGAGCGATCCTGATGCGTCCTGGGTCTTACTTCTTCTGGCGATGTATGATAACGAGTTCTAAAACATTAATTGTTATTATCATTAATTGTAATATTAATTATTGTCAGTGATTAGTGTGAAGTTCAATGATTGCATTAAACTTTTGTAGCTTGATTCGCACAACACCCTTGTTTTTATATTGGTTACAAACGAATTTTAGAATTTTATGTGAAAATTTTGATGATAAAATATATTAAGATATGTTATGTGAATAATTGTACGTTAACGATATATTTTTTAATGTTATCATTAGAATGAATTTAAGATATAATTAGTGATTCATGATTTTGCTTCAATCACAATGACAATTACTCTTTTTTAAAATAAATTTCGTTTATGAATATGATTTTGTTTAGTAGTTTAGTTCGTTGAGTATAACTTTATCGGTGTTGTGTACGTTACCTTACCTGAGGGGACGATCCCGGTCCCGAGTTTCATAGAAATCTCTTTCCCTGTCTCTGTCTCTGTCCCTGTACGAGGGTCTTCTTCTGAGCGGCCTCCTGCTCGGTCTGACATCTTCTAACTCGTCTTCGTAATAATCATCCGCCAAATCTGCCGGTCTCCGTCGTGGCTCCTCTTTAATCATAATTTAATTATTTTTTATTAAGTGCTTTACTAACTTCTCCAATGTCGAAAATGTAAATCTTTTCAGGTAAATTCTACCTGTTGGCTGCGCGGGGGTGGTTTTGTACGAGTATTTATCTTGCTCCGAAAGTGGTACCGGTCGCCGAATCTTCGGTGGCGCTCTTGGCCTCGAATAAACCGAGCTGCTTGGTGCAGCTGGCTTCACCAGGCCTTCCGTGTTAGACGACGCGCTCGCCGAAGGTGCTGCAGGTTCCTTATCGTCGTAATCATCTCTATATCTGACGCGAACAGAATGTAATATCAGGTTTCGTAAGCGTGTACCGTTCAAACAATGCAAGATCTAAAAGTGTGGTTGCGTATTTAAGATATGTCGAAGTGGTTTTCGATAGGATCAACGTGTTCTCACCTCTTATCGGAATATCTTCGTTCATCGGTATCCCTGTTTCTCGACTCCGGGCGTCTATCGTACACATCTGAATCGTCCACCTCCCTCGACGTAGATCTGATACCTTGATCCGGATTCCTTCCCCGAGGTCTCGAGTCGTCCTCCAGCGGATCCCTCGTCCTGGGTGGGTCTCTTCTAGTTCCCCTCCCTGAGTATCTGTCCCTACCGGCGTCTCGATCCCTATCGTCTCTACCGCGCGCCGACGGATCCTTGTCCCGGAAGTCACGATCGCGGTCTCGATCCCTGAACTCACGATCCCGATCCCGTCTGTACTTCCGATCATCGTACTCGTAATCGTCTCGGCCGACAAAATCACGTGGGCGACCGTACTCGTCGTCATAATAATCTTCCTCGTAGTAATCGTAGGGTCTTCTTCTCGCTGGAGGTCTCCTTCTGGGTGGAATCCGATCGCGTACAGCCGCTCGACTGGTCGGCGCGGTAACCGGCGCCACGGTAGTCGTGGTAGTCGTCGTAGTCGTCGTAGTTGTAGCAGCTTGGTAAAGGGCATCGTTCCTGTGCCAATACTTTTTGGAATTGACGCAGTCGACCTCGGAGACGAAGTGGCAGATGAAGGTCTTCTGGTCGAACGCCGTGAAATTGGCGCACAGGAAGTCGTAGCGAGTGCCGAAGAGACAGTGATGGTAGACCTTGAGGAGAACACGCGTGGGACGTTAGAATTATCGCCGGACATGTCTGCCGTATCGATAAGAATTGCGCGCCGTTAATTGCGATAACGATGGCCATTAAGAATACCGAATGGATTTCGACGTTGGGCTTTTACGAAACCGAATTGCGATCGATGGGTGAAAGTGGGCGGCAAATCGGCGCCGCGCGTCAGACTTTCGAGATTTTTAAAGGCGTCTTCGGTCGTTTTCCATTTGATCGCCTGCCGCGCGAATCTCGCTCGCGATTCGTTACGTCGGCTGTCCTCACGAGGTAACGAAACGTCGGCGACATGACGATTTCAGCACACTTTTCACCGCAAAAGAACGCGGGCGATCTTGCCGCACGCCACCACGTAACTTTCACACGGCGGCCGCGAGTGTGCGAGTGCGAATAATTGCACGGAGTCGCATAAATGTGCATTCTACGGTACGGTCACGAATGAAAAAGACTCGCGTCTGTGTGAGGGCCCCGTGGTATTATCTGGAACGTGCAAACGCCGTAGAATTATCTAGGGGAATTATCTAGAATCATTCAGAGCACATCCTTTCGATAAATGTCCGGCACCGTTTCACCGAGATCCTAAATCGTAAAAAGTAGAAGCTCCGATCCCTGCCAATAATAGATCATGAATCTTACTCAACTCGTAACATGTAAATGTCAGACGATCATCGAATGTCTAATCGCGCGTCTAACGAGCCTCACACGCATATGCAGCGCAGGATAATTTCAGTACAGTTACAATCGTTGCAACTTTACTAAAAATTTATTCTTGTTCCTCACAATTGATCTCCTAGTTTTTTACAATGAAACATTGAACTGATTTAATCAATTATTCAACAAAATTATCGGAATTTCTTTTAACGAATTACATATAAGACTGTACGTTCGGAGATTCCGATCCCCGATAGTTTCAACTCTGTGAAGAATTTACGGTGGAAAGTCGGCAAAATGTTCGGTCGGTCGAGATTTCCTCTATGCCGAATGCCGGAGAATAAATCGCGGTTATTTGCATGACAACTAGTGTTAGAATTATTCAGAACGCATCTTTCAGAACGCTCCGACGAACGTTTTCATACAATCTTTTGGATCTCCTTAGTATCGCGAGTTAAGAATGTTATCGTTCTCATAAACGTTACGGCGCTACATCGATCACGTTCGGAAGTGCGCGCATTAATCAGTAGGATCATTACAATTGTAAATTTCGCCCGCGAAGCTGGAAAGATTAGAAAATAATCCAAGCGATCGCAAGTAGGTTTCCTGGCAGGAAACCCCAGTGGCGAATTAATTGTTTATTTCCCAATTTCTCTTCCGCGACAAATCTTTCGCAAAGCTCACAGGATGACCGATCTTCTCGACATCCTCCTTTTTTTTTTCTACGACGCGCCGCGTAGAGCACGTCCCGGCCGACGAACCCTGCTCGTTACATTTGCATGACAATGCTCCATTCGTTCTCTACAGTCTCGCGAAAATGATCGATAAGAAAACGAGCCGAGTCCGGTCGGAAAGGGGCTACTTTGCAATCGCTTTCACAATTCTAGGAGTGCACGTGAATCGCGGAACGGTCAGGGACGGGAAGCGTAGCGGACCACGAAAGTCCTCTTCCTCAGCTTCTTTCCACAGTGACCTTGTTATTGCGGCCGGCAAAATGTTTTTCACTTTCGATATCGATTTTTTTTACCTTGCTGCTTTTGCAATTGACGATAGTGAAAGATTCACGATGACCAATCAATTGTTTGACGTTCCTTGAGAACACTTCTACTTCGATTATTCTATCAACGTACAATCTATATCTGTCGCGATGATATCATTTGGCAGATTTATGTACATGATGTTATGTTTATCGCAAAATTTTGATTAATCATGCAATTGCCAATTACATGACTATCATCAAGGTCTATCTTTGCCGAGTATTTTTGTCATATGAGCGCGAACGTATCAGAAATTGGCATCGCGATGATTTAAATTGCAGCGCCCACGACCTTTCGATTTTGTATAATAAATATTACGCCTTGTCCTTGGTACACACACCCAATCGCAATAATTACTGCTTACCACTTATAGTAATTACATCAGGACTGTGTAATTTTGTTTCATTCAAACGACGCGAATGAATCTGCAACGATGATTTCTCAATCGTTTGTTTTTATGTGGTCAAACCCGTGATGCCGGGATTCGCGCGCGGTGAAACGATCGCTCTCAGCGATGCGATGATTGGTAAAAGTGTGCTCAATCGATACGCATTTTTTTACATTCGTGTCTTGCCCGAGAACTCGCTTTCATTCGTGGTTGCCTGCGTAGATGTCAACTTATCAATCAGGCCTTCGACCGTCGACCGATCGCTGGAATCGAATAATGATCACTATCTTCCGCCAACATTAGAAATTAGAAGGCAACGCTCTCGGATCATTGACACCTGTTTATTACGGCAGTAATAAACATCGCCGTATTGAGAAAGATTTTTCTTTAGAATTCATTCAGGCGACAACTCTCTTGATTTTCTTCTTGCCGCGTTAGAATCGGTATCTTTTTTATTGAAAAGATAATTCTAGTTTATCGCCTGTTCAAATTGCAAACGCAGCAGCATCAATGTTTTAATAAATAGATTTCAATCTCTTCGGCGTAGAAATTCGCGCGTTACTTTTTTCTTCCTTTCCAAAGATACCACTTATTTTCTCGATTAGATAGTATTTCTATAATGTAAGTGTAAATTTTAATTACCTGGCACTTGTGCGGCACGCTGGCGTAGAATCCGTCGTGCAGGCCGTCGCATTTGAAATCGATATCCTCAGGTATACTATTATAGAATGGATAATCACTGAGATTATAGCCGTTTAACTCGCGCGGCAGATTCGGATCCCATATGTAATCGATCTGTGGGATTCCCGTCAAAGTGTGCCCAGTCGTTCCGTTGGTTTCGGTCGCGACTGTTGTCGTCTGAAAAACAAAGTGAATTACAATCTCTTCCTTTTTCGCGAAATGACGAATCTAATAGCATCAAAGACAAAGGATTTGAAAATTTTAAGATTACTTTATCACAAACGTGATGACTATGTCGGATAAAATGGCTTTCATTTCCTGCGGAAAACACGGCCCCTCGATTCGATACCGATTTTACCGTAATGACAGTTTCCGTGTATTCGTGGACGGAAATGAGCGCGGTCTGATAGACCGATATCTTGTAGAAAAGTTATTTCACGCTTGAAGAGGCCGCTACGTCGTGCTATAATGATTAGGGATGAGCACTCGAGCTCGATCTGATGATGTCACATTCGCTCGTTTGTGCGCGAAGGTGAACCTGTCGTGCGTGAGTTTACGTGAACGTTAATTGATTTGACGCCGGCGTACATTAATCAAAGTGCTACGGCGCCTACGCAGATGCAAATACAGTTGAGACGCGCTGTTAAACCGTATTTACGTGGCATAGGAGTTTACGCAGCGCTGTTTTCGTGATTTGGAACACGACACGCGATGTTTATATCGTATTATCACGGTGGTCAATGCGCTCTAGCTTGCTTCCAAGACGTATTACCGACTAATTTATGTCGTGTTGCATTTGCAAGACCCCTTTTATTCGCGAAGAAGCACTGGCGAAATGAGAACTCGTTTGGTACACGATCGTCGTGACTGTGGCATCGGTTTTGCAACGATCGACGATAGATCGTGTTTCGCCTACGTCGTGCCACCTGAACAACACGATCGCACGATTTGGAACAAGGATGATATCGGTATAATTTTGGTTTAATCGTTTCCATAGAAATGTGCAGGAAGTACATGAAGCATATTTTTCATTCCTGTCTATAATATCTATAATATATCTGTCTATAATTGAATTTACTAAAATTATTTTGATTATAATTATTGATTTAGGACCGTATGTCGGTTCGAGATAATGCAAAATTGATCGTAATCGTCTTAAATTTGAAAACACAATATCAGGATTTGTACAATTATTGCTTTAAAAGCTATTAGAGAGAGATAACATTTAATTAATCGTACTATTTTGCGATCTATTCTAAATATGATTGTTTTCTCCGCATACCTCCGAATTTACTTGATCATTTTCTTCCACGTGAGGCTCCTCGGTCGTGGTGGTCGTCGTTGACGTGGAAGTTGTCGCAATTTTAAATTTTGGCCTGGTCTTGAGTGCTGCGGAGACGGCGTGGGCCAATAATATTCCTAAAACGCATAAAAGAGCGATCTTGTTAATGAGAACGTAAAAATCATCGGGAAACGTGGATCGATGTCATGACTTTCTTTCCACAGTGCACAGTTGCGCGACTAATCACGCACGTTCGAGGTAAATATAGTTCGGTTTGCTCGCCTGAGGAGTATCGATGGCCCCGATGAGTCGTCTGATACATTAAGGAAAAAGGCCATCACGCATCGCGAATTACGTAAATCGCGAAGAAGCGTCGGCGTTGCAAAACTTATACGAGCAGTGTGGTGAGAACCCAACATAAGTGTTGCAATTTTCTCTCGCCGAGCGAGCGCATTCGGTTGGGTAATTGTTCTTAAACGGATCAAGGCTGTCTATTGATCGTTTCCTTTCCACGTTTTGTTGATTTACGATCTATAATACATGAGCCACATATGCGGTAAGCTTGTAATACACAGCATCAATCTTCAATTAATCATGGATATTCCGTTTTTACACCATAGGTTTCTATATTTGTCTCTTTTATTTATTTTTGTTCTCATGATTACTTGCTTTAATCAAATTCTCTTAATTTTTATCTCGGTATATCAACATCTCTATCTCTAAAAATCACGAGAGAAGCAAAGTGCCGTCTCCAGCCTATTAATGGCTCCGTAAAGCCTTGCTACTGAATCACATTTGCGACTGTTTTGAAGTAGTTCAAGGCTATTTTGAGAACTAGCAGCTGAGGAATTAAGACGCAAAGTGTGGACAGTCCGCGAAGCGTAAATCAAGGCAGAAAAATTGTTTTTCGCTTTCTATGACATTTATCTCCCGATGTATATCTTTATAGACGATATCGATAATTCCCACGCCGCGAATGTATTGGCTTCAGTCTCTCGAAGAAAGAGACTTAATATAAATTCCATCGTTAACATTTACTTGAATAATCAGTAAAACTTAGAATGCAGAAAACAGTTGGCAGCCAAGTAACCGACCCATAATTTTTATAGGACTTACAGTCGTTGTTTTTACGACCGTGTCTCCCGCTCCCGTTATTTTCGACACGATTCTCGCGCATGGTGCACGTACATACGGAAAAACATGTCCGCGCCTTCGTTGAATCGATTAGGATTGCGCGACGACGTAAACGCGGCTCGTGGACCGGAAAGTGGATGTCCTCGAAAGTGATGTTGAAAATGTGTATGATAGGCCCGGCAATCGTATAACGGGATCATACTTTTCCAGGCTGCGATCGATAAAGAGCCGCGCCGCTCCGTACGGGTCGGCGCGTTGCATAAAAATGAATTATGGGAACGCGCTCGCATTCCGTTTGTGGGAAATGTTAACGTGGGCGTGCTCCATTCTTGTAAAACGTTATACGATAAAACGTTTTCCGTGACGAAATCGTCGTCGTTTTCTATGTCGGTGTGTAAACAAATTGCTTCATTCAATTGTCCGACGCGTAGTCTCGATCGAATGGGAATGATCTGACATTTTCTTTCCTCGAAGGGCGTGACGGAGTCTTCTCTCGCCTTGGCGATGATCTTCATTAAGAAATTATGATGCGACACGAAACGCATTTACGTGCACTCTTTACGTGCGGTATCTACGCTGATGCGTAATGACGCTCAAGATGTGAAAATTGCGTTCATCGTCATGAGATTAATATAGCGTCGCTAATTATCGTAAAAGTTTACGATGCCGCAAGAATGGTGTTCTAAATTATTTCGTGATTTTTAAGTGGGGTTTTAAAGATCTCGGACGGATAGAATGTTGCCCAACCGGCGAAAATGTCAGAAAGCATTCTAAATGCTAACACACAGCGTCACGTGACTGATGTAAACCGCTCCAATGAATATTACGGGCGGGGAACAGCCGGAACAGGTCGATAGCGACTTGAATTCGCAGTATGCGTTTGCAAACAGCCGCGACGTAGTCTTTCCTGGCAAGTCAGCTTCCACGAAATTCCCGTCTTTATCGGATCTTCTGAGCTTTTCTTTGTCGCCGCTAAGTCGGATGACGTTAATGCCCGTGTTTGTCGAGTATCTTATCCGGAATTTTCGGACTCTTAAGATTATACGCTTCATGCTTCGCGACAAGACAAAGGAAACCTCTTGGCATTCACGACGGGTCCCTCTTTCTTCGTGGAACTTTTCTGTAAAGCATTTTTGTGAATCGCACGTAGCCATGAATCGCAATACGAATACCAAATGTGCTTGATGTAATTTTTAAAGATTAATCTTTCTCGTCTCTTGGTTGATAATTCGATCAAAATATCCATTTTGCCTTAGTACATATTTAATAATCCGTGAAATGTTCTTTATGCATTTTTAATTAACATTTATGAGATTGCGAGCAAAATGTGAGAGAAAAATTTATATTTTATAATTTTTAAATTAATTATTTTTTCTTTTAGACACAAAATATTTTAAGTAGCTACCAAATTTTATCTGTGCTAATATCAGCATTTAACTTATTGTCCCGTTAAATTCCGTTTATTTGTCATGGAAGGTAGCCGTTATTTTGTATTGCACGAGAAGTCGCGTTGGGATTCGATTTACGTGCGCTATGTAAAATTCCCGGGTGTAGAAGGTCGTCCACTGTCTCTTCGGCATTCCTCCGCGGCCGTGGAAAGTCCAAAAATACTAAGGACGCGACATCACGGTGGACCGCGAGATGGACAAGGGGAGAGATTCTTTCTTCTGCGGAACGGTAAACAGGATTTCAAGAAATAGTAGAAATCGAGTAAAAGTTCCGCTGACAAGCTCCGTTTAGTATCCGGGGAATCATGATTCGTCGTGAAAAGAAGAATCATCAGATTCTACAGAAATTGTGCTTACCGTACAGAGCGAGCAGCAGCAGCCATCGTTTCTCCCGCATATTGGCACTGTAACAAATAAATTGATTACATTAGTTACATTAATTACATTAGTAACAGAACAGTTATTATTATTTAATTAGTTAATTGATCTGCGCTGCAATTTAATTTCAGAGATTAAACCCTTTGACAAAATTTGAAAAGAGAATTATATTAATTTATCATTTTACTAAAATCTCAATGTATAATTTATAAATAATTTTATTGAAATTACGATGTGAGTGTATATAGGATTATATCTAATTCTAAAATATAATCATATATAATTATTAATTTGTATTGTCCTCGATTTTATATATATACATATGAGGCGTTTTTGGAAATGTCTCTGTCGTCAGTTTTTTGCGCAAGATATTTCAGAGGGCGACGAGGTTTCTACTTGCGAAATTTTAGTTGAATTCCGCAGGGTGTTGAATGACAATCGCACGGCACTGTACATCGGTGAGCATAATCAAAGTAGTGTGCCTTAGCACCGCGCGTAGACTGTACTCGAGTATATGGGAACGGATAGGAACTTTCTCTGTGCTGTCACCACTGCTAACCATATAATGCAAGGATAATGCGGGTGTTATATAAATGCGCGATCACGTAATCGAGTGTGACTTTACAGTAGTGATTGCGAATGTCTAATTATTGGAGTCTATCGATGCTCCTAGAGCGCACTGGTCTACTTAGAGAGCACTTGTGATGGAATCTTTCGAAGAAGATTCACGATGCGGTAATCCGCTGGTTCAATAACTTACGTTAGATCATCACGCGAGCGATGGTTGATGCGTTCTTGTAATAATAACGGGTCTGCCATCTCTTACTCTGGAGGTTGAAATCGCCTTAGAATTTTTAATGAAGTCGTATACATCGTACTTAGTTCTTGTATATCACATGTAGTATCTTGTGTATCACGACTTTTACTTGCGAGGTTTATTGAAATTGAGCTAAATTTGCCGCAAATTGCTACTTCGTAGATGTAACGGATGGCCTTGGTTTTTCGATCACCGTCGATAATTCACATTCCATAATGGCATCGTGGCTCTTGAGATTTTATTTCTTTTTTTTCCCCCTCTCGCCTGGTGAAAGTAACCTTGCAGCCTTCCAGTACCAAATTAGATTACCAATCGTGGACTTGATATAGTTACACGCCACGAATGTACTCTGTGCTGGTCATACACTTGTACGGTCAGCCATTAACGAGGCTTGAGTCATCGGATCTAATCAGTTTGAGACTAGGTTCATTGACGAATATAAAATTATAAAATCGCTATGTGTCCAGTCTTTGATTAATGCAAATTAATATCAATTACAATGATCTGAGATGCGCAACAGAATGCGAATTCAATTCTCGCTTATCGCCTTTAATTAAGCGGAGAGACGACACGTGATTTTCGCACGTAAATACACGCGATTCTTACGTTGTTTCAGTTTTCCGCACAGAAATATGCCGTATGTGCTCGCATTAATTAAGCGCGCTATCGCGCTCCAGTTCCCAAACAGATTCTTATCGTTTCTGTAAAAGTAGGAAAGAAAGAGAGAGGATACCTCCCTCACGCTGCAGCCGTACACGACTGCATTATTCAGTTACACAAGTTTTCGTAATTGTTCCTTTTGTTTGTGTCACAACGCGAAGAACGAGTTCTTCGCGTTTCTCAGGCAGGCATGGGAAATCCTCTCCTGATTATAGATCAGTTTCATCCGGAAGCTGCGCCAATTAGGCCCGAATCGTAATAAAATTTGTGAATTTTTATTCGACACGGCCAAGTTTTATTCAGCTAAATATAATACCTGCTGCGTTTTGTAATCACGTTGTTATGTAACTTGCTGGGTATTTTTTTATCAGTGTTTCTTGTATTTTTCTACTTTCTACGGCATATTTGTAGGTATTATATATGTAATATTTTTTGCATATTGTGTGAACATAACACCCTTTGGTGCGTGACGGAGGATTATCATGTTGCCAGAAGGCTCCAATTTCTTAATTATGCATTACAAGAAATGAAAGATGCGATCTAAACATAATTCGCATGTGTTTCGGTTTCTATCACCTATCGAACATTTTCCGAAAGAATCTTCCCTATCGAGATGCACGCGAAATATGTTACTAGTAACGTTACCTTACGGTAAACTACTTTATGTTACGACATGCGAGTAACGGTCACCCACGCCCACTAAAGGTCACCGGAAGTGATGGCTGGTACCACCAGTTGCTCAATTGATTCGCCTTCTTAAATCGGACTGGCGAGTGCGCAAAAATATGCGCACTTTAAAGATTCTCAACCTTGATTGAATTATTTAAGAATTCTTTTCTGAAACTTCTTGAATAATGAAAAAGTTTCCAAACAATATATTAATTAAAAAACAAAACAGTTATAAAGAGACATACATTTATATCATCTTTTTAATCGAGAGTAAAGAACAATATCTTAAAAGGTATTTTTACTTTTAAATTAATTTTTTGTAATAATTTATATGAACTTCTATCCATTTTTCCGGCTATAATAAACAAAGTTTTTGGAATGCTAAGCATTGCGCTAAGGTGCGGTTGCAAAAGTCGATAGCCTTCAAAAGTGTAGTATGCCGAAACAGCACAGGCTTTCATTTCCTCATGCGTGCTATTCGAGTGCTCGCTTCGAGCTGTATTATTGAATTAATCGTCGATCGAGAAAAATTGATGTCGACTGCAACGAAATTCAACGAAAGAGTTAATTTAAAAAATGCGATTACATACTGCGATAATGCGGAATTCCGATAAGGAAATTTGTTTTATCTTTCTAGATATTGTTCTATCTCTTGTTAACGAGCATTATTAAGATTATTTTAACGGAAATAATATGAGATTGTGTATTATGCCTGTTATAAATGCACAATCTTAAAAAATATTAGTTATACTTTAAAGGATTGCATAATTAATTTCTTGACTTGATAATAGTAATTTGTCTCAATGTCGTTCAAAGGCGATATTTACAGCGATTGACATTTACAGAGAGACAAAGAGAGAGAGAGAGAGAGAACATAAATATCAAGAGATATTGAGATAAGAATATATTTTATAGATACAATTTTGTTTGCTCTGCAAAATTTCTGGTGAAAAACTAAACGACTCATATATTTTGTAAAAAGTTAAAATTACAAGTTTCAAAAATATATAAATACAGATATTTTTGTAGCGTATTTCGCCTGTTTTTCCGGAGCAATGAATACAGACAGATCAGGTCAGACACGCCTCGCGTATTTTAGTACGATCGTATCTCTATAAAGTAGATTTGCTTAAAATGGATATAATCCGTCGTAATCCGTCAGATCAATGGATCAGTCACGAACATTACGCTTCTCGCTATTTCAATCGTGCTTCATAGCTGAAGAAGAGTGTTTGTTGTATTAGTTGCAAGCATTGTTTGCCTTGTACGTAGAAAGTGTGCGATTGTGCAAGGCAAACATATGCAGAGAACAAATGTTAATAATCGTAACGAGAGCTGCTGGTCGTGCGTGCGCGTAAAAAAGAAATATCTTTCGTAAATTAGATTACTATCTTGTTGCGGAGTATGAAACGTTGAACTTGCTTGGACGAACGCCAGGGCCGCATCGGGAATTTTTGAGCGCTACAAATAAAACGAAATTCTATGCAGCTGTGCCCAGAATGAAGTAAACATGCATCGAGCCGATATTGATGTTTTTTTGTGAATATATATTTACACGTTATTTCATATTCAAATATAGAAACGCGTCTGAATATGTAAAAATGATTTAAAGTCTGGAATATTGGAAAGACAAGCAAATTATAAAAAATTTTAAATGTTATTGTCAGAAATAAATGGCATAACATCAAATAAAGATATATTAAGACAGAAAGATTAAAATTAATTTATAAAAACATTTTGTTACAACATATTTTTTATTTTTTTTAATAAACAAAACCATGAAACGTTACCTATCTCGGTAAAATTTTTTCTTAATTTTGCCGGCTTTTAAAAAGGTTTTAGATTTATTTAAAACATTACAATTTTCATCATATCTCGCCAATATATCGCGTTTCCACGTTCCGAGCTTCCGTTCTGACACTAGAACGATTTCTCCTATTAGAATTTAGAAATTCTTCCATAATCCATTTATGTGTGCTTTCTGCGAGAGTATGTTTCGTTAATTTTATGTGTTATTAATAATTTACATGTAAAAGAAATACGTCTAACTTCTTCCTGAAGGCGAAATAAAATTTAATGAATAGATTTGTGATACATAAATAGCTTACGGTCACGATAGTATTCGGAAATTAGCTTCTAACACCTGCGTACGCTCCAATGACCACGGAATTGAAGTAATCGAAATCGTTTATCGTAGATCAATCGTTCTTGCGCAACAAAGCGATAATAAATAATTGCCGTTATTCCTATCGATTCGCCGCGACTCCAATTTTGGAATCGCACTCAAAATGTGTTTTTGATTTTTGACGAGCTGATCGAAATTCAACTCGTACTTCAGCGTTGATTAGAAACTGTCATTGAGCAACACTCAGAATTCGTTCGATCAAGCTGATCAGAAAGTGTTTCGGTCGTTCTTGCCGTTCCTCGAGACGAGAGAACCGGCTTTGGAATAAATGATTTCACTCTCGGCTGAGAATAAAATTTATTCGACCGTAAAGCATCAACTGCGTCGTTTCACCGATTTATATTGTGTAAGATCTATTCTTATTTACCTAAATATATCGGACAGTGGCTGCCAAAGAACATCTTGCAAGTTACCAAAATTGACGATGTAAAAAGTTAGGTTCTCGCCTTCTGATAGGTTCTCGATGTATAACAATTCCACGCGGATTAACTATTAATATCAATGTAATTAATAACCCTGCATGGTTCATTACGAGGCTTTTACGTAAGCGCGAATAACGTGTGAATAAACGTGCGATAGATGCTATTTTGATAGCCGGCGAAACTATTCGAAAGTTATTATTTAAGAGCGGGCGGAGAGTGAAAAATTGGACGAATCCGTCTCCTACGAATTTCTCCCTTAAGAAGAGACTTGCGCTCCGTGTATAATTAGCGCGATTAATGTGTCGTGAAGCCGGCGCGCCGCCATCCGTCTTCCTGCTCTTCCTATCCCGTGCGAACGATTGTTCGTTACAGAGCTCAGAGGAGAGTACAATGATGGTCCGATGCAGGTCCATATAAGAGATATTTTACGATACGACGCTTCCTACCGCACTGTAAACTCTATTATATAAGTTATACAATATACTTTATCGCTCTCTGCGGCTTCTTCGATCTATTCGTACGTAACTCGACATCTGCAGCAAATGTAAAAGTATTTGGGACGATCTAGGGTTGTAATCTTATGATAATAGTAATAGGAAAATACGTGTTGTTCCTACAGCAACAATTACAAATTATTTAATTATCTTTGCCAGCCATGAAATTATGTTTGCCAAATAAATGAGTATTTATCGAAAGTAGACTCTCGCAACATCGTCGCGTACAGGAGATGTGACATACTTTTTACTCGTTGACACATTCGACCGTCAGTCTGGTTATCTTACTATGAAAGTGCTGATGGTCAAAATTTCGTTTTATCCTCAGGCAAAACGTTATGAGCGTTTAAAAGTCCGATTTCTATCAAACAATTAAGATATTTGTATAGTTTATTTTTCAATTTTCTGTAAAATATGCGTGTATATTCTATTTCCAAAGACATTAATACAATCAACACAGAAAAGAACGGTTGATCAATAGTTATATTAATTATAATAATTTGTAAATTATAATAAATATTAAATTATAATTTTAATAATAATAATTTTTTTTAAAGAGCACTTATTAAATTCGGATACATGAAATCCATGTCCAAATAATACGACAACTTTTTACAATGATTTTTTTGTTTGACAGGGATTAGCGGTAACTTATTGCACATACCGTTATTCTTATTTGTGTACTACTCGGAGGTATTTACACGTTTTTTCTCCAAGCGCATACGCCTTCGCCCGGGCTATCCTCTCATTTATTAATTCTCCTCCTCGTGAATGCGATTATCTCCTGAGAGATTATTTACAGCGAGACGTGCCGGCGGGTACGAGATAATAAAGTAACAGTTACCGTATACCCCGAGACAGTTAAGACGCCTAACTCCATCGTCGGTGATTAAAATTTTATTTATCTTCCATGCAATTATTCCCAATTGAAGCGTACTTCACTAATTATTGCGGTGATGAAATAGAAGATATTTTATTGCCGCTTCACTTTTCCCGCGCGCATTTTCTACGCGCATAGTCGCAAATGTTTCCCGCGTCAGTTGCCGTGCTTTTCCAGCGCTGATCCATCCGACATTATAATGACCGATCGAAAACGGAATTTTGTTCGTTCGATCATCGCGAGTCACACGGTTTGGCCGTAAGCTATCCAGCCGTTCGATTATGGCGAAGTCGTTCGCTTATTTTTCCGCCGGCGTATCGGGAGAAAGCCGCTCGCGCTTGCCCGCGACGACGGACGTGGATTATGTCGTAACGCCATGGCGCGGTGCAATATTGTTTATGAAAAAGATCCCGCAAACGGGCGAGCACGTGCCGTCGATGCTACTGCTGCGGCTGCTGCTGCTGCTGCTGCTGCTGATGCTGTTGTCGTTGCTGCGCCCTCCGTCGCGCCGAGAAAATGGGCCGGTCGCGGTCCGCGCGATTATGAAACTTTTTTTAATTACGTAATGAGACGAAGCTCGCGCGCGGCGAAAATTCTCGCGCGTATTGCGGTATTGCAGGCCCGTTCACGAAGACATATGGATATTTCGTGGTCCTCACAGAAACGGAGAGAAGCTGTGCAAACTGAATAATCGTGACGAACGTTGTAGAATCAACTGAGATAGTTTCTAACGTCTCAAATTTTCCGCTTTGAGAGAAACGCTGAAATTATGCACCGCGATGTGTTTTAAGCGCGTTAGAGTTCAGTTGCGATGGAATTGAGAAAAGGAGCGAATCTCATTAAGAAGAGCTGGCAAGGCGTGTCGTGTCTAACACGCGCTCCTCGCGTAAATTAAATTCACATTCGAACGTGTATACAATCGCCTCGCGGAATCCGCCGATTGAAAGTGAACGTGGTGGACGCGTTAGAACGCGTTGGACGGAGCGAGGCGATGAATTACGCACGGGTAAAAGAGAGGCAGAGATAGAGAAAGAGAGAGAACGGTCCATTGGGGTACCGTCGAGGCTACGGAAAACTTACTCCACCTAATCGACGAAGTGGTGTCGGCTGTGTAGGTACGAGGTGAACTCTTGATTTAGATAAACCCACAATAAGAACGCAGCGAATGCTATCGTGACTCGATCAAAAGTTAAGGCGCTCGAGAAATGTCTTGCCCTATAAATCGATAAGGCTATTATATTCATCAGTTCGATCGTGTTCTCACTTCTCACATGCGGGTCGGTGAAAGACTGAAATAGTTAATGTATTAAAATTTATGTGAGAAAGAGAAAGAGAGGGGGGTGGAGGGGATCGTGCAAATTAGCTAATTATTTCGCTCGTTTGCTTATCTTCTCAGGGTCCTTTTCAGACGAAAACTTTTTCTTCTCGCGGTTTCGTGGCAACGTATGATTTAGTTCCTGCTCTGGTAAAACGAATAAATTACCACAAGTACCGACGAAAGTTTTCATCGGGAATAAGATTCGAGGAGCGAGCGTGCACCGTGCGTACTCGATGCGTGCGTGCCGTTGCATGTGTGTGTGTGTGTGTGTGTGTGTGTGTGTGTGTGTGCGCGCATGCCGTCACACGTGTGCGGCGACCGAGTATACGTCTTTAAGCCGAACGAACTCTCTTCTCGTTACTCGCGATTCCCGACGAGCAGATTAGAAATTCGTGACTTCGCTGGAACGATATGTTCGCTCGACTACTTCGACGATGGGGAAACATTGCGCAAAGGGATCGGATTGCGTTATCGCCTGTTTTGGGCGGAATTTCGCGCGGCCCTTTCGTTTTCGCGCCACTCTGCACTCGCTCGAGCGGAAACGTGCGAGTGGAAAGTGATCCGAACGTGGCAAAATTCAATGATAAAACCAGTTCGCTCTCGTTGTCATTGCTATCGAGATGCAAAAACGGCGGGGGCAGGAAGGCGCACAGGATGCGACGAGCAGCGAAAGTCCTGTCTCTATTGCGGTCTTCGAAGCGACTCGCTTTAATGCTCGCGCTCCTCATTTTTATGGATCCTTTTCTCTGTTCACTCGAATGAATCTGACTCATCAGCCGCGTATTATTTGTACTTCGTAGCAATATCGCTATGTTTATATAACTAATAAATATATTGAAGATGTAGCATTTCGAATTCATCGTTTTAGGGATAACGAATTCCTGAATTTTTCTTTAGGCTATCTTGAACCGAAACGGTCTCGCACGGTGCATAAACTGTCGCAAGAGAACAATGATATATTTTGACTGCGGTAGGAGCTGAGAGCTCCTTCTAAATAAATACTGTGATTAAGATTGATGAGGCAATATAAATTTCATTACATTTGTCGAAATATTGCGGCGCTTCGCTTTCTTTGCTTTCGAGCAGAGTAACGCGCACAGATATCCAATATAATCTCGAAATTAATAAAACATACAGATACACAGTGCGTTTCACCGAAAGATCGAAACATTTCTCGAACGAGCAACATTCAACGTTGTGAAAATTTCGCAAGATCAATAGTTGCCAGAGACTTGTTCCAAAATGGGACAAATTTAAATCCGTATTTTTCAAAAATACGTTCGGTCTCCTCGGTTACGCAGCTCCGGCGAGAGTGGCGAACGTAATTTGCAGCGCACAACGCAAACAGATGAAAAGACGATCAAACCTGTCTCTCTCGGCTCCGCTTGTTTTTCGCTATTCCCTCATGAAATCCACCGTCCTCACATCGACTGGCACTTGAAATGCAAATTCACAAGTATACCGTGCGATCACGAATGACAGGTACGAACACCTCGTCGAGGAAAATTGACAGTGACGTGCGCCCGGAAAAATACCCGTGCGGTTTTTCGGTGGGACCGCGGACAACGGAGACGAGACGACGGTTTTTCGTGCGGGTGCGGGGCGAGATCGCGTCGTCCGGTCCGGCCAGAAGACTGCGCGATGGAAGTGGAAAAGCCACCAGCAGGAGCGTTGCGCTCCGACCACCATCGTCAGGTTGAGAGCTTTCTACGACCGACGACGAGGCCGAAGGAGGGAGTCGAACGGCGCATTGGCGTCTTTGGGGCCCGACCGGGGCATAGGCGTAATTTCACTGGAGACTTTAAGGACCCAGAGACCGGGAGAGAAAGGCATGAGAGAGAGACTGGGCGAGCAGGCACGGCACGTAGAGAGACACCTGCGTCGCCACCTGACAGAACGAGACGCTCTCGCGCTCGTGCACGCGGAGCCCGGGGATTCGATATCGATGCTATAAGGTCATTGCTGCGTGCGGCCAACACGCAATCGCGATATTTGCTCTCGGCCTGCAATAGTCATCGGATCAATTCACGGTTTCGCTTCGCAACGAGCCCCCTAGACGTATAATTACAACGAGTCCGACATACGTGAATGATTACAGTCGCGATCTGTTTGATTTCAATTGATAATCTGTGGCAATTACGGCGTATTATTGCGTTAAATACCGCCGGTGCTTGAGCTTTGTGAAAGATCCGAGCATGATCGGATGACAGATAGGAGTGGATAAAATCGGTCGAGGATCGGTTAAATGAACAGTTAAATTTTTATGACATTTATAATGCGATTCGACACCTACGATAGCTTTGTACTTTAGAGAATAGGGGGGGGGGGGACCTTCCATCAAAGGTCTTTCACTGCCTTCGGGGTATTCCGTATTCGTCGCGATCCCTTCGTCATCTGTCACCGACCTGAAACCTAGTGTACACACCACGAAGGATAGGTATAAGAGATCGATCAGAAGAGCCGAGTGAAAGTGGAACGTCGGGCGTTAATATCTTGACAAAGGATGCCGTAGGAATAGTCGTAGGCGACACGCATGCCTTGAGGATGTTCCGAGCGATAATGATTCCGCGTATCGCGACAGCGCGGCGAATCCGCGGTGAAATGTAGGAAATGTAGGTTTTTCCGTGACGGATATCTTTCGTAATCCTCACGCGGAGACACCGCGCACGGCCGTCACGTCGAGTTTTCAATCAATTATTCTTCAGGGTCAAATGGATATCGTTGCCGATACCGAAGGGAGTAACAGGATCTCCATGCGACAATCGCGCGAGATTAAAGCCTCGCTAATGCGTGACATTAAACACGCAGAATTTGCATGCCACTTATCGACGAGTGACATTTGAAGAAAACAGCGATACGTCATCTGTGCGATACAAGTGCGAAGATTTCTTCAGGAGCATTATAAAGTAGTTGTAAAGATTGTCATATTCCCGACATTACGTCATGTCGCATCGCGCAAAAGATTTACTGTATTTGTTACATTACGGACGTCGAAACGCGTGTAATCGATAATTTATCTCAATACGTCTACATTCATATACCGTAAAGTTTATTTATTCCGCTAGTTAAATTAGAAAAAAATTCTGCCAGTTTAATACACGTTTACAGTTTCTCGTTTACTCGCTAGAAATAAACTCTGCTGTCAACCGAGCAGATATAATTGCCTTTGTTTCTAATTGCTAGAACCGAATAAATAAATTACGAACGCTGAAGTGAGTTCTGTTCGTTCTTGAGAGATTCGAAAATTTCATTAATAATTCGAAGTCGAGTGGAAGATCCTGCTTGCTACAAAGAAAGGAGCGTCTGGCCTCGTGCCACAGGTTTGTCCGCTGTATGAGGTCCACGACGCTTTCTTGGCCATTCGAGAAGTCAACGAGTCCTTTCTTCCTCTATCACCGGCCATCGGCCACCAAGGACGACGCTTCTTGTTCCTCGTTTTCTTCATTTTCCTCTTATTGCTCGAATTGCGACTCGCCGTACTTATACCCGCAATCATGGGCTTTCTTCGCGCGGAAGGTCGAGCACGTGAAATCGAGTTAGGTGTTTTTTTTGCATCGCTCGTCGAGAAAGGTTGTTGTCCTTAATGATTTTTATGGTTTAATTTGACTTATTTAATGCGATAGCGGAACATTATCTTCGACAAACATAACTGCGCGCTTTCCACGCTCCAATTATCGTACTTCAATATAAATCTTGCTGCACCTCAGTGAGTTTTAATTTAATACTTTAATTTACTATTTTCCTATTTTCTCAGTTTACTTTCGGAGTACAACCGACAAGATCGGGTGGGACATCGTAAATAGCGCATTTAAAAGTAGAAGCCGGTCAATTTTCCCGTCACTTTTACTATCGTTAAGACACTAATACCGCTTACATTTAACGGGATAACATTTAATCGCTTTATCCTTGGGATTTTATAAAAATGCGTTTTTATGCGGAAGAATCTATAATCGAGACTGATGAGTCGACGACAATAAAAGCTACGTCGGCATTTTAATGATCCCCAGATGTTTTCGCATAAAACGATTGCGCGAACGTGATATGCTAAAAATCACGTAAAATCAAGCATATTCCTGGATCAGTGGGTCGAAATTACGAAAGAGGATAAAGAGCCGCGGGTGTTCCGCGTAACGAGACGCGCATGCAAAGTGCAAACGGAAAACTGTAACATCGCAGTTAGTATCCGACAGAGAAAGATAGAGAAGAGGGTGGGGTCTGACTGGTCAGTCGAGCTCTCACTTTCTATTGTCCGATCATGCCAAGAAATTGTCAAGCATGAATTTGATTTAACGCTCCTGCCGCATAAACAGCGCTTCTTCAGCCGCGACAATTTTACAATTAATTTCTCGGTTGAACAGGATTTGTATTTTTTAAATTTACGATTTCTTTTTGCAGTATACATTTAGATGAACACTTCTCGGAAATTTCGTGCAAAACGTAGCGCTAGGAACATGCGGTTAAAAATAAATGCACTTTTTCAATTTTGTGAAAACATAATTGTTTAGTTTATAAAACCGTAAGAAATTGCTAATCCATTTTGCAAACTCTATTTTATTTAACAGCGATAAATAAGGCAGGCATCCCTGTTACTTTCCTGTATCGGCAAACTAGGGATTCGCGTATTATTTTCACTTTACTCTTTGCAGACAAGTTATATACTTTCGATAGCGTTACGCGTTTGTAAGAAGCTTATATATAAAATAGTTTATTAATGTACATACAACTATTTATATAAAAAATATAGGAATTGTTAGATCTTATTTCCATTCACGTCTCTGTAAAGCTCGTCGTTGTTGCCGTAAAGTCTCGGTGAATCATCGCAGTCGACCTGTAATATTAAAATTAATTGAAAGGGTTTCGAAAATAATTTAAATTAATTGCGTGCCTCTATATTAAATAGTTTTTAGATACCTTAAACCACCAGTCACAAACGCGAGTGGTTTGACTAAAAACTGTACCGTTCGGGCAGAGAAAACTGAACTGACGTCCATTTGGCAAGCACCAATGCCACACCTTGAATGAAAAAGAAAAATATGAATATTAAGATTGTTATAATTATCAACCGACAATGAATTTTCCAATCTTTTCTACATACCTCTCCAAATCTTACAAAGTATTATAAATATATCTTTTTTCAAACAATTCGATTATTATTTTGCAACATATTTTTTGAAATAATCAGTTTGTTTGTTTAAAAATAATTTATCACACATGTCAGGTCTCTTCTTTAACATATTTCTTAATGAGATCAACAGGATCTCATTAAATGTATGATACTACTGAAACGCATTTAAATAATCTCGAATATTGAAATGAGAATTTGTTCGGTGACCATATGGACGCACCTGACATCTGGCCTCGGGATCGGCATAATATCCAGGTAACTTCCCTCCACAGGTAAACGTAAGTCCGAACGGCACCGAATTGTAAATTGGATAGTCTACGCCAGGTGTGTAACCATCCACTTGCTGCAACGCACAAATAATTATGCGTGTTACAGATAACTATCGTTTTTTTTTCTAACAGGTGTTACCGATTTAATTTGTAAATCGTTTTTTTCTGGTGAAATATATCTTGTATTCTTATATGATTTTAAGTCTTTTGAAGCAATTACATAATTGTCACACTGTATTTAGGGCGCGTTCTAATTTGCATTGCAAATCTCGGTGGTTGCGTCGAAACAATTAGCGAAAACAGTGAAACTTGGAGAAGCATAACCACGCAGAGCCACTGTTATTGTTCTGTTGGAACAATAACAATACGTTTCGACATATATCATCTCGACAATGGCATGAATGTGGATACATGCTGTAAATCGGACTTCCTCTCTCTTTAATGCGAGCACGTACATTCAGCCTTAATTAACTTACGTCAATAAATTTCATAATTTATTTCTTTGCATTAATTATTACATGCAAAGAAATGCAGTATATAAAAGTATGCTTTTAATTATGCTCTACAGAAGTTGCTCATTTTAAAACATTATTTTCAAAGATTTTAAATAAATTATTATTCTCTCCAGCAACTTGATTGAAATTTCAGCTAATTTATATCTTTGAATTATAATAAATGTAATTAGAGCAACATTGAAAATCAATTTTTCTGCAAATGTATTTCTTAAATTAATTAACATTGTTTAACAAATACATTAATGCTTATCCCAGTTTTTCGCTGCAAATAGAACGCGATATAGAATTGTTTTCGTAATTGGCCATCGGTCAAAACGAGAAAAAATAAGGAGGCAGTTGCGACACGACGCGTCGGCTCGAAACCGTTCAGTGCGTGCACGTGCCAATGTTTGACCGGAAGTCGGGTTACATTGTTTCTCCCTAGCGGATGCGCATCTCCGCGGCTTTGTATACGATCTCGTGTTTACGATTTCACGTGTACATACATAGTATGCAGATGTACGGTTCCTTCCTTCTCCACGCGCCGAATCTAACCGGTGATTCCAACGCTTGGTAAGAAGGCCGGCACCGAAAAAGTGATTCACCTAGTTACGTTGCACTTTTACTTCCAAGGAATGACATGTGTCGAAGTTCGAAGTTCAAGCAAATCCACGCGATGCTTATTTAATGAAAAAGTAAACGGTGCAAACTATACAATTATGTATAATTTGAAGAAGAAGATAATTCGAATAGACTAAACATTCTGATATATGTGATATGATAAATAAATTTTGTTTTAAACACGAAAATTATCGCGAGTTATTTTGTCATTACAGAATAACGTCGTGAAAGATGCGTTAGTCGAAGCAGGATAGTGAAAAACATTGCATAAATTAATTGAGTATCTTATCTTTCCGTTCGTTAGCTTCGTGGCATTGAAGCTGCGTTTTATTTCTCGGCTTATTATTCTCTATCCCGATTTTCATCGGTTTCGCGTTCATCATTTCCGGTGAAATATGTCTTCTAGCTGTTAATTGCAGGATCGGATGCGACGAATCCACACAAATGGTCATGTATTGTTTCTTCTCATCATTAAAATTAATTAATATAACATTTCGTAATATTTTGTGAATATAAATTTATTATTATCTCATAATAGTCACCGAATATTTTTAAATTAAAATAAGAAAAAATATGGCTAATCACGCGTTACTTTTTCTTTTAGAAATTTTGTAATGCAACATTGAAATCGTGGTTTATTTAGAATTTCGGCATTGTGGAAATATTCATGAGTTGCACTTATATATATATACCACCAGACTTATATATACCACCGCAGAACACGTTTAGATTAAATCCAGAATAGACTTTGTCTAATGAGGCGCCTCGTACGCGGACGAGAGAACATGCTCGTGTAACACGGGTTAATTAATGAATTACTTCATGTTACCACCTTAAGAGAAAGATGATGCGTGCAGCTATGGTTCACTCGCTGTTATTGTTACGCGATATATCGTGAGAAGCGACGATGAAAATGATAATTTTCATACACCCTGCTAGGTTTTGTAAAAGTGGAATATTTACGAAATATATTCCCCACCACCACACGTGCATGCATATTGTATAATCATTGTGTGACAAAGACATAATCATTTTCATGGAGTTGTAAACAAATTTTTTTTTTGACAACTGCAGTATTGTTTGTGAGTTAAAAAAAAACGGTTTGCAGGAAGATTTTTAACTTACCGCCATTGTTTCATACAGTAAAACCGCGCCGAAAAGCAAAAGAGCGCAGATTATTACTTGATACCTCGAAATCATCTAAAAGTTGAAAATTTAATTACTCAATAATCGATGTTTAAATCAAAAGTGTATTAGGAATAATTTTGTATCTCATACAGATAAAATTAAATTTACAAACATCTATAGATAAAATTAAATTCACAAATATCTATTTAACTTTATTGTTGTATAATTTCGAAATGCTGCTATTATTTTTGGAAATAAAAAGTAACCGAAATTATAGTAAGAAAAGAGATGAGGTGTGGTGGATTAAGTGATGTGCTTACTTTTCTGAAAAATCTGATCCCCTTAGTCCGCAGTGTCGTGCTGCGTGGTGATCATTTATCTTTCCGTGTTCCCTGTCTTTTCAGTTTTTCGTGTACCGCCGCACTTATCCGATTTGCTTCAGGTTCGTAAGGTGATGCTACTTCCAAAGTATCTTTCTCAAAGGATTGTTCCATGAGGTGGTGGTATATATATGGCTTTAGACACATCAGCCAGACACAAAAGGGGGGACTCTTGAGAGTCTCTCTTTCTTGGGGCTCCCACATCAGACGAACGGAGAAAGAGAAGATCCCAGAGCGGTGGAAGGAGGGATGTTCTTCTGTGGTGCAGCAGATTCTTCTCTTACGCAATCGTCTCGTGCTCTAACACCCGTGAAAATATTCGTAACCATCGTACTTGAACCGTTGTGATACCTGTGCTCTTCTTTCCGTCTCCCTCGAAATACAAGAAAATTCGAGTGGTTATTATAATTACCTTTTTTTCCGCATCTGAATCTTCATAGAAATTTGCTTCCATAAAATTTTATTTAGATTTTTTTATTGTGTATAAAATAAAAACGGTACTAACTGAGACCCTTTCTGAGCAATATCTCACCTCGTGGAAATCTTCAGTCTATTTGAAGAGTTTAAAGGAGACTTGATATCTCACTCGATCAAGATGCGCTCAATAAATTAGCTACTCTTACTTGGGAGTTATGTGTCTAATTATTCTGGCCGCTGTTAGAATTACAAACGACTAAGGAAAATACTGGTTATGCAAGTAAAAATATACACAGTTCACATCTGCGATAATGAATTAAAGAATTTGAAATTTAATTCGCATCTCCAACTAGTGAGAAAGCAATGACGTTTTTCTTTTTTATTAGTACTGTAAGTACAGACTGTAAATTGATATAAGTGACAAAGAAGGGAATTACATATCGAACACAGAGTCTTGTCTTTGTAATATCAGTATTCAGTGCTTTTCCACTTTGCTAAGAATATGATTGACGTATCATTTTGTTACATAAGCGATCGAGTACTCTTAGTTCGCGCGATTGTATCGTTAATTAGCTGTTTTGTACGTCCACGCTGGAGGGATTGAGATCAACGCGTTGATCTCTTCGATTAGATACGATCCTTTTTTTTCTTTTTTTTCGATTTTAGTTTTTTTTTTTTGCAAAACGGAAATGCTCGTCAGCAAGTCGGACCCGAAATGATTCGTTATTCTTATCGTGCGAGATACATCCAAGGTTGCTCTGTCGCGCAACGCTCAAGCTCGTCATAACACGAATCAACGAATGTGAATCTACGTCGTTCTGTCTCTTATTGCTTCTTGAGATTCTCGCGATTGTACAATGCCATGATGTGACATACGCCATTCATGTTTTGGCAACCAACACTTTCACCCTGGATCATAATGGCAATCTTAGTATTGCGACCTGTTAACATATACTAACGCTCGTATTCGCTAATGAGATTTTTTAATGACCGTTGCTGGACATCGGTGTGCGCGAATTTATGATCTATCGCGATCTATCGCGATGCTATAATTGCGCAATACAAAGGAGACATTTCAAGATCTTTAATTTATAAAGTTCTCTTAGGGAGATTCAATAGCCCGTTTTACTTTTTTAAATCGGTGGGATCTTTAATTGCTAAAGTTCTCTTAAGAAGATTGAATGGCCCGTTTTGCTTTTTTTAAATCTGTGGGACAGCGATGACATTTACGAGTATTTCGTTTAACGTGCGCGCGGCTGACTGCTCCGGGAAAATATCTTCATAAACGCATTAAAAACATGACCTTGTGATACATCGCTGAATTAAGAATCGCGAGTCGCATCTCCCGCGAGGTCGAGCTCATTTGCATTCTGTTACACGTGCGTCAGCATCTTCCGCTTTGAGCCCCTTAATTTTCGAAACGCGTTTCGTGCCAATTAACGATGGATAATTGACACTTGTGAGCTTTTCCAGATTGACATGTAAACTCGGTGGAAAATCAGACATCCGGCCGTTACGGGTCGTTGATGACTTACGCCATGAATTATGCACCGTCATTTTCCCTTTGAAGCAAAAACTTCAAGTATCACGTTTTAATTTTTTATAATCACATTATTTTAGATTTTAAAAGATTAATTATTTTTTAGTTTTTAAAATATCATGTATTTTTAAAAACTAGCTGTAAGACTCCTGTAAAGAAAAATTTTAAATATCTATAATACATTTTTTACGCTGCACGGAGCAATTCTTTAATTGCGTGCGTTGCGTTTCGTAGCTTTTATATTATTAAAACATTGCGTCATACATACACATATGCAATAATAGCATGCATTTCAAGAACAGGAAACAAACACTAGGAGAGCGCATCCCTTCTCTTCTTACGGCCGATTTCGCACGGATCGTATTGCAGCTCGCGTTGCGTGCGGATGCGGAGTGCCACAAACCGCGGGCACAGACTGTGGTTCTTAATTAAATTATCTGTCTGCTAATTAGATATCGGAGCGATTGCAAAATATTCGTGACAACCGTGGGAAGATCTCTTTATTACTTTTACGCGTAAATGAAATTACGCTGGAAAAACACCAGCGAGGAAAATGTCTTTCCCGCTCATTAAATAATCCGTCATTAGCTCATCGTTTATCCTGTAAAATAGTCCTGATTTAAATTTAGGCTGAGAAATCGTTGACCTGAATTACAAAACGCGAGAGAAAGATTCTAAAATAAAACATAAAGTCTATGATATAGAAAATACACAGAAAAAAAGAAGTGTCAAATCAAGACTTAGCCTCGTATATACGCAACAATCTATAATCTTGGAATAATTAATATATTGCGTTAAACGAAGAAAACTTGCTTGAATGAAGTCATTTATATAATTCAACTAAGAAAAAAAGGTTGAAATGAAAAATTAAAATTCTTATAAGAAGATTATAGATTGTTGCGTATATACGAGTATATAACTACTGATTCGATACTTCTTTTTTTTCTCTGTGCGTTTAGATATAATTCTCTTGGCAAAAATTTGTTACTTAGCGATCTCTTGAGATCCTAAATCAAGTCCCTACTGATGGTTTAGAAACGTCGTTGCACTTTTCTAAAAATAGCTGGAGTACTATGCTTGAGAAATGTAAGAAGATATATTTCGAAGGAAATGTTTCTCGCGACACTCGTCCAGCATCTTCGCACGATGCGCTCTGCGGTATAATCTGCCGCAATTTCATAACGCCTTGACTTCCGAGCGTCTTCTTTCCTGTCGCCGGATGCCAACAGAGAGAGGCGCATGAAAGTTATTCTCACGTTTTTACCGCTCGCCAAGCGTCAAATAATTCATCGCGGATCGGTGATAGTTTCTGGAGAAGAATCAGAGAGATTCCTGGAAGATTCGTTGATTGCCGATGATAAATCCAATGATATAACAAATAATTGTTGGTGCATTACGACACATATGCCGTTATTAAATAAATTCGCGGGAGAAGCATTGTTTCCATTTACGGCTGCACCGTTCCATATTAATTGCAGTTATAAACGCTCATTAATGGGGAATCTTGTGTGTATTTTATTACGTCATATTACTTAATGCGATTATGATTGATATCTGTGTGAAATGAAGGATGGAAAGAGGGCAAACTGAGAGAGACGGATAGATTTGACGGAAAATAGAAATATTTTAGACACAGCCAAATTTTTTGTTTCTCGTGATTAAAAATTCCCGACGCCGCTGTTGCGCATTGTTTCTGTCGCATAAATTTTATTGTGTTTCACTTATGTAAGTAATAAGAATTATGATGGAGAGTGAACGTCAGGAAGTTGCTCCGCAATAGTGTTAATGAGTCCATTATTATTAAATTCCATATATTAAAGACGCAACTTTGAATATTATTCGAAAAAATTGTTATAACTTACAAATGGCTATAAAATTACTACGCTCTCTATATGTACGTCTATGAATGTATATGCAGACATATGATTAAACTAAATATTCTGTGCGATACATTCTGTGATAATTCAAAATCAGAGGATTCGATCTCGAAGTCGAGATCTGAGAGTTCCTCTTCCTCGTCGCGATTGTGATTAATGTCGGCGGCGTCAGGCCTTATCGCCCGCGTCACCTTAGGTTTATTGCAGGTGTATCGGCCTCACACACAAAGGCATTCGCGTACGTAACGTGCGTACGTACACGCCTATCGCGGCTCGTTTTATCAGTCAGCGCGATTCCGAACGAACGAACAGCGGCGACGGCGCGCGCTGTCCCACATTTTCAGTCGCACGTACACGACAGTGCATACCGCAGGTGCCTGTCAATCGTTCTCTCCTAGATATTCCGGTCTCGGATCCGCACGGAGAGATCCGCGGGTACGCCGTGCAGAGCCGTGGCGAGTCTCGTTGCACGCGGATGCACCGCCGCCGTCGCGTCGCATCCGCGTCGTTCTGCCCGGCGCGACGATGTTTCCGGAAGCGTGGGCTTTTTCAGCCGCCACCGCCGCCGCGCCGTCGCTCGCCGCAGGTGCGTCGAACGGTAAGATCGCGATCGGTCGATCGCACCTGGGTGAAACGCACGCCACGCATCGAATTCACCTCGATTTAGAACGAGCTGTGCGTACACGCGCGTTTGTGTGTGGGTGCATTCGTTTACGCAGGGCTGCATGCAGAAGCATCACCCGAGTGCTAAAAATCCATAATACAGCATATGTTACGTGCACTATAGATTTTTAGCACTCGGCGTATGATGTTTCTGCACGCAGCCCTGCGTAAACGAATGCACCCTGTGTGTGGCTTCGTCAATCATGTCAACCGTCGCTGAACGCAGGAAAGTGAAGGTAAATAGCTGAAGGTAATCCGCCGCGTTTTCAATATTTAATGCTCCGACCGTTTTCGAATCGGGAGCGATGGAATTCCGCTGTCCATCGCTACAGATCGGATCTTTTCGTCCGAATGGATCGCGATTTCTCCGATAAAGAGCATCGCGTTTGTGTTTCGTCGCGCGTTGCGACTTGCCGCAACTCGATTTCCAACTCGGGTCCGACGGCTCGCGACGATCATTGTAATTAACATGCGGCTATTGTTTAAATTAACGATCGATGGTGCCGCGCTCGGCGTGGCTATCGTATAAATTCTTCGCCCGATAGTTTCGCTCCCGTCTCGCTTATGCAATCGCACGCATCCCTGCGTTTGCGCCACCGACCGATAAGTCGCTTCACGTTGAATAATTGCGCATGTTTTCTTCGTCGAATATTTAGCAACGAGAATTTCGACCGTAAATCTACGACACCTGGCGTGTCGTCTTTATCGCGAATGTTGACTGTGAGACAAGCGATATGATAAAGCAGTTCAATGATCATGATGACGCACTTCGTTATTGTTAAAAAAAAAAACAACATAAAATAATCTTCGAATAAATGATCGATGAATCAGTAACACGTGATTAAAAAATCACCAAGGACTCAAAAGAGGGTTTCTCTGTTACTATGAATAAAGTGTATCTTACAAGCTTATCTCGTTGATAACGTTCTCTATCTAAAGTTTGAACTTGTGAAACACTATGTTTTATCGCTATGTTTTACGGGCCGTGGCAAAACAATTTTAATTGCAAAAGTGAAGAAACTGATAAAAAAACAAGTGGAACGGATGGCTCTGCCTGAACGTCTCGTTCTACCTGAGTTATTCGTCGGCCGTTGCGCCTCGCAAAATGAGTATCGGCGAAATGAAGCGTGTAAGTACGCAAATGAGAGGCATCGGATAGTTTTTATCGGAGGCCATATAGAACAATCTCTTCTTTACGTGCACAATTTTTTCTAAGTTTGATTCTACCGGCTTACTCTATCAGAGATCTCGATACGTTGAGAGAAGAAAGAAACGTATGCTTATATTTTTGGGAATTTGTGTTAGAACGATTTAATCGTGCGGCGTAACACACCGTCAAGCTTTTCCCCCAACGAATTCAATCCGCCGCGCCGTTCAAATTCCGTGAGGACGTATGCGTGGCACGCATCGTTAGAATCTCCTTCGTGACACGACCGTAATAGCTTCCGGTCAGACATCCAGCGGCGCTCGCTTCCGGTTCCCACCCTACCACGAGCATGAAAAGGGGAATTGGTTGATTTCGCGTTGTCAGATGTAATCGCCGGCCAAATATAACGTATAAATTTACGGGGCGTTTGCGACTTTTTCCTTTCCGACGGGAGCGCGAATATCGACGCCGAGATGTGGGCGAGAACGTGCGCTTTATACTATAATGTCGTGCAACGTGACGTATATGATACGGGCAGCGCAATTGTCTGCGCCATTAGAGCGTTTTTGAACGTTTTTCTTTTTAGTAATTCTCTCTTTATTATCTCTTATTATATAAGAGGCCGAGATTCTGCGAAGTATCGTCGAAGAGACTAACGGAAATCTAGGAAACCGTAATAACGAGCAGCGATTCCATTTCATCTGTTAACGCTACCGTTATCGGGCATCCCGAACCTTCTCCTCTTGCTGCTCACGCACATGCACACGGATGCTAATTAATTATACGAGGTGTATTCTGACTTCTCGATGGTATGCGCGATAATAATGGGTTTAACATGCAAACTGTCTGTTTTACGGGACGGCGATAAGAGATACTCGCGTAAAGCGTATATTTTAGAAAATCCTGTTTTTACGAGACACCCGTTGAATAGTTGCTCGCATTAACAGTCCTGCTATTGTACGCGGGTGTAACTCGACGACAGGTGTACAGGCACAGCTACGTACAGGACGTCCCATAAAATACGTTCCTTTTTTACACGTTATTTTTTGTGCCACTTTTAGATCCATTTTTTTTAACTTATTATAAAAATTTCTGGCGCATGGATAATGACCGTCTTAAATGTAATGTAAATCCGAAGAGAGAGAGAGAGAGAGAGAGAGAGAGAGAGAGAGAGAGAGAGAGAGAGAGAGAGAGAGAGAGATCTTTATAGTAGAATTTTTTAAAATACATATTTATGTAGCACATATTTTGATGGCTAAATACAGTTATTTTACTGAGAAAATATTATAGAGGAAGAATAAGATATCGTTTAAAGAATTTTGTATCATAGTGGTTTGTGCGATTGTTTATGTAATTTTTACAATATTAAATCTGCATTTTCATGCACATAGATAAAAATTGTTATTACTCTTGAAATAATGATTGTGGATGCCTCGTAAGCGCGAAGCTGAATAACAGAAACACACCACACCTGTAACCGACGGAATACATTAATGAATCCTTCCTCACCTGACTATCGGTCACCTGACTCATTTCCTGTGGACTGAAAGAACCCCCGGTACGTTTAAAATCGTCGATACAATTGCATCCCGCGCGCATCCGCTGTCGGGATGTAATCACAGGAACGCGAACAAAAAAACCCGTCATTGTCGCTACGCGTATTGCAGAGAACAGTGAAAGTTAAAACAGTGAACGTCTATCCGTTGTATAAATTTTTTTCTCCTACGTTTATTTAATTTATAACACAACAAGAGATTGGAGTTACAGTACGTAAATTAATATATAGGATATTAAAAAATTATGGCAAAGAGTAATTATAAAGACAGTAAACGAGGAATGAATAGATAATTATTATTGACAATGTTGTATAATAGGAGAAGAATAGGGTCGAAATAATAAGCACAGTTCTTATTAATTCCCTTATTGTGTCATAACGTTGTAAATAGAGGTTTTGTCCGAGCGATTTCACTATAAATAGCACAAATATACGGTTCGGTGCAGTGAAGTGGAAGAAAGGAAGAAAAGGAGGCTCCGAGGAACCAGTACGATGCAAGGTGCAACACGTGCTGCCCGACAGCTGTTTTCCGGTTTAAATTCGGACGTTAAGTCCATTTTTAATTTCGTGCCCGGGCGCACCTTCAAATAATAATAATTACTATGTGACACGGGGTGAGTCCTTCTTGTCTGTTGCAAACTCGCGAGTCATTCATCGAAACGCGCGTCTTATTCATATATTAGAGGCCGCGTTCCAGGGAACGCGACCGGAAGTAGATTATCGTAAGAGTTGCAAACATTTTCTATATTTCACTGTTTAAAGATTATAGGAGCTCCGGACTGCACGATAGAATAAATGTATTCTGATCGGCAAATTATTTGCAGGTAGCCTGTTATTTCTGCCCGATGTAAGAAACGAGAGAAAAAATACAAGAGGAAGAAGCGGCATATTTTCATATCAACCAGCTATGGAGGACGAAGACTTTGGTTTCGCAAAGAGAACGGACAATGTCCTGAAGAAGATCCTTACCGTTAATAATGATACAGCTCATAACGTTGAGCAACTAATCTATTCTCCACCGAAGGTTGGTTTTTTACTCGCGTACGATATAATTTTTGTAGCACATATCCCGTTGTGAACAGTAATAATTAACATCTAATATAAATCTACAGGAAGATAGATTTGTTTATTTATTTTGAGATAAATCTCTAAGAGACACACATTTAAATTTCATACTGCTTATGACTGCAACATTTCCAGCGTACAATGATTTTTAAAATATTTCTAACAAGAAATAAGTATAAATTTTTATTAATTGTTGTTTTATAAATACTAAAAAATCGTTAAAATCGACAATAATTGAATAGGTTAAGAAGTAGAGATTTTAAGATATTCTTTAATTTGCGTTATTTACACGTCGATCGGATTCACTTATATTGTTTATACACACGTCACCTAAAAATGACGTTTCTTCTTATCGATAAAATTATCTACTGTTGCGATGAATATCATCACATTTCTCAATGGTCGAATTGATAAAGACGTTCCAGAAAGTAGAGAAATCCAAATTCGAAGTGTTCGAACTCTGGCTGGGTGTCATTTTTCGCAACATATTCTATATATTCCGTATCTTATATATCCTATATTTTCTATATTATATATTCTCCTATATTCTAAAGATTTGTATTAGTATTATTAAGTTGATTATTAATTTAATTATGTGATTGTACCTATTCTAGCTTTAGTTTGAGACTGCGTTTCAAGACAGATAGTAACGGCACGTGGTTTGTTAGGACGAGAAAATCCATTCAGATATAAATTCACGCGAATAATATTATTAGACACAAAAGATCCAGCTTGACCATATAAGGCATATTTTTATTTATTTGTGTTACTTATATGTCGGTCTCGAGTTCATTACATCAATATTTTTTAATTTTTGTAGAATGATGATATAGAGCGTGGAAAATTAGAATTTTAAGGGGCGCATTGTAGAAATATGAAAGTAGATCGACATTTATAACTTGATAAAATGTAATTAGACATCGGAAGTCGTTGGTGGAGGTGGATCATCGACACCAGCGCCTCGGATCGGGGCCGGAAGCGAGGGTTCTGAACGCGCGTCAACCGCCGCTGGCTCAGTCGTGCCCAACACGCCGAACATACCGAACGTGGTGGAGTACCATCTTAAAGTCAAGCCTAGGTCAACGACGAGGCACTGCCGACTCGACAACGTTCCCGTGAGTAGCGTTTTAAGACTCTCTCGTGGAGAACGCAGGTAGAAAGGCGCGCTCCGGATTATTGGTTGCGCGAGGATCGATTTGTCGTTTCCATTAGCGTTATTTATCATTACAATGTTTATCGAATACGAAGCGTCGTCGTGTTGTAAATTATCCCGTTATTCATTCCGTGTTTCGCTTCTTCTTGATTTAAATTCACGACGCATTCGCATTCTTTTCCCTATCCATTATAGGCCGGTATTCATAGTCGGTTCTTATATTTAAGACCGTCTTAAGTACAATCTTAAGCCGTCACCAATCAT
Organism: Temnothorax nylanderi; assembly: GCF_030848795.1. Taxonomy (NCBI): domain Eukaryota; kingdom Metazoa; phylum Arthropoda; class Insecta; order Hymenoptera; family Formicidae; genus Temnothorax; species Temnothorax nylanderi. Next base: position 1,401,203 of record NW_027249073.1, read on the forward strand.
GCAGAGCCGTATTAGCATCTTAAGACATTACTTAAGACAATCTTGAAATAAGAACCGACTATGAATACCGGCCATATAGAAACTTTTAATCATCAGTTGTTTAGATCACAAATGATCGCTTTTGGATTTTTCAAAATTTCGATCTTGAAATAATTACTTCAGTAGACTCGCGTATTAAGGAACATGAATTTGAAACAGAAGGATCAATTTCTGGAAGAGATGAAAAAGGAGAAGAGTCCGGTGTCTTCTGACGATAAGAAGAAGGATCTCGTGTCGAAGCTGTCGCGTCTCTCCATCGACAATAATGTTTTCGAGGGCTCTGTTGATTTGCCGCAAGTATTTCAGGTATAATTTTCAAACTTTCAAATAAGAGATTGAACTTTTCGGAAGTCTTATACTAATATTCACTCTAGCTGTTCCAATTAAATAGTCAAGACAGAATTACACTGTCAATATATGAACAACAATATATGAACACTTATGTAATATATATGTATATTTATTTATTCTGCATATAGTATAAAATAAATTTTTTAGAAAAAATTTTATACGGAAGTTTTGAATTAAATTAAAAAATTACCTTATTAATTAGTGTTTCTAATATTTAAGATAAAATAAAATAAAACTTTAAATTAAAAATGAAATAAATTTAAATAATCTATTCTGCACAATTTCTTCAGAATTGATATTGTAATTTTTTGAAAGTTGATATTTCTAGAAGATGTTAAATGAAGGACGCGTCGTTAAGATTTCGAAGTTTTGTTTAAGAATCTTTAGGAGATCCGTTACGTATTCAAGACTATTTAGGCAGGCCGTTTTCAGGTGAAATATTTGGGGTCCCATGATGCAAGAGGTCTCTGGGGCATCAAGCACACGAGAAGACCCGTCGATAATATGGTCTCGGCCGCAAAAGCTTTGCCGACTAACACAATGCTTCCTCTTATAAAGCTGGTAGTCTCCCAGGAGGGAGTTGCCTTGCTGCCGCTGGACAAGAGGAAGCAGGATGCAAATTTATCCAGAATGTATCCTATTGAGACGATCTCCTACGGAGTACAGGATCTCGTTTACACCAGGGTCTTTTCTATGATCGTCGTCCGTGAGACGGAGAACTTCAGGAGAATGTCACCGTTCGAATGTCACGGTTTCGTTTGCGAATCGAAGTACTACGCGAGGCAATTGACATACGCCCTTGCTGCAGCTTTCGAGAATTATTCTAAAGCCGTAAAGGCTCAGGAGAAGCTGACCGGAATCATCACGAACAACACCGCCAGGAAGAGATTCGCGATCGACCTGAGGAGTCCCGAGGAAATCGAAGCGGACCTTACGATGGACTCCGAAGCGTAACTTCTAAAATCTATTGTTATTTATTAGATTAAGTTATAGATTAAGACATAAATAGATATAAAGTTTTAATTAGAAAAATTTAAGAAAAGGGAAAAATTTTTAGAAGGGATTTGCACGAAGAAATAAAAAAGCTTGAAAGTGATGAATTTGCGTATATTTCGAAAACTTACTTCGAAATATACGATTTCGTATTCTATATAATGCGATGTAAAATAGATTATTATATACCTTAAATAATATTTTTTTTAAAAGGACAATACAGGGTAGAAAGTATAGTTTTACAATTAGATTTTCAAAAGGTATCATCGCATTTTTGTCACGACAAAGAGATCCATTTATATATTCAATCAGAGACTTTGAATTCTCCAGATATTTCATAGTTTTCGTACACAGTTGTTTAAAATTAAAGTTAGACAAATATATTTTTTTTGCAATGGAATAATTACTCTGACATAAAAAGAAAATTTAACATATTTTGTTTGTATAGAATTAAAATAGATTTATTGGAATGCATTTAGTAAACATACATGCTATATAAATAATAAAATTGATACATAAGTTTATGTAAATAGTTGCAGATACAATTATATATTACTCGATATTACAACCGTAATCGAGTAAATAATAATTTTTTTTATTAATATCGCGGATGCAGCATATTCTATATCGTATTTCTGAAAAGAGACAATTTTCCATCTTATATATATATAGATATATATATATATATATATATATATATATATATATATAAGAAATATGCATATGAAATATACATAGTTCCTTTTTAAAACAAATCGATGATTTCGATTCATTTATTTAATATTCAAAATTGCATCTATGTATGCGTTACGAATTGGTGCGCCAATTCGAAAATGAAAAACATATTCATCATCTGAGCGTTGTTAATATAAATATGTGTGTTTGTATAATTGTTGTTTGTTTTATTATTTTATCGGCATTACGAAAAGTTAAATAGGTCTCGACTTTCCGAGACATGATAGCTAGTTATCCAAAGATATCGAATAGAAAAACGATGAAACGCAAGAGTTGTGGATGATATTTCACGCATCGCGACTTGTGCGATTTCATGAAAATTTTACGATGATTGACGAATCGGACGATGGTTTTGGATCTATTTCTAGCTGTCTTACGTGTGCATGTATGTTTCTAGTTTAAGTTTATTACTCTAAGTCTAAATCTATCATCTAATCATAACATTAACGAAACCTATAATAGTAACAGAGAATTTATTGTTATTTAATGCACTTTTTATATTTTTTTTAGTTGTTTTATATTAAGTTCACGAAAGACCAATATCGATACATATCAATTGCTGTAAATAGTTAGCGTTGCCAACAACACCTTTTTATTGTCGTGTACATATTGCTCATCTAATAAGTTCTTATTTTGATTTTTTTTCCTTCACGTTTGCAAGATTATCGCGTCACGATGTTTACATATTTTAGGCTTGGGACAATCGTGTAAAGTTTCTCCTTGTATCGTGTGGCCTTGCGCTTTAGCTATCAGTATTAGATGTATATTTCGCCTGTACTTATATATTATTAGTCATAAAAAATATTTACATGATTTTTACCTCAACGTATATAATACCCTTCTTTAATAATAATTATCACAACAAGTGAAAAGAACCTGTCACTGTGAAAAGAAATTCCACTTTCCTCCCAGTATCTTTTATTTTATTCGGTGAATAATATTAATTACATATATGAACGTTTAATATATTTTTGCACATAATTACGTAATATACGATTTGAGTTTTACTCGTATTTTATTAGTACTGTACAGAGTTTTATTTTACACACATTAATTATGTGAAATAATATATTTTACATTGTAAAATAATTGTGTGACAATAATTTAAATTTTAGTTCTACGCATTATCTGCCATTATGAAGGTTCTTACGAGGCAAGTTTATAAGGGATAAGCGATTAACTTAAACTCTAAATGAGCGTTTAGTCATCCTTGACCGGGGCAAGCTAAAATTTCTTTTATACTTTAATCGAGATTGGCTAATCATAATAGTCATCACATTTTATAGCGCTATTTCTTTTTAATAAGCCGATTAAAAAATGTCAACTTTTAATAAAGCTGAAATAACTTCTCTCGATTTAGCAATCTCGAAGTTTTCGGGGATGACTTTTTCGACAACGTTTCCACTTCAGGTTTCAAAATCTTCGTCGCATTTTTCTTCCCTCGGTCCTGATCTGCCTCTTCCTCCTCCTCAACTTCTTTTCCGATCTCCTCGTTCAGAGAGTAATATTTTTCCGATTCCTCGCATGGTATCGAGCTTTCCGTTTGTGTGCATACGAATGTCGCCTGTAAGTAAATCAGAATATTATGTCTCTGATTTAAACCAAGCAAAAAATAAATTGTCACTGTATTTAATATCAAAGTATCCCTTAATATTTTCTCGTTTCAAAAATACGTTGACATACAGAGTCAAATGTTATCGTATGAAATATTAGTTCACCTGATTGAAAACTGTTTCGGCGGGACAAATGAAGCTCCACCTAATTGAGCCCCTTGTTTGCGGCATGCACACGTGAAACACTTGGCACTCGTTCTCCATGTCGGCATAATAACCATAAATTCTATCCTTGCACGAAAATGTATCGACGATATTCTCGCGAATAAGCGTTGCGTTGTCGGGAAGCAGCAAGGCACCAGTTTTAGATTGCTGGAAAATTTGATTGAAAAATTCGATTATCATGAATCGCGCACACGATAATCCGTGAAGCATTCGCCGGTGAAAAAGAATGTAGAAATATCGACGTCTCTAAGGACCTTGAATACTGGAGTAGGCCTTTTGGATTTCGGCTGTTGAGGCAAACTCAGAGCTATCGCGAGTAGACCGAGAAGTAACGCGGCGACGAGCTTCTCTCGCGTCATGATTTTAATGAGATATCGCGGAATACACGTGTCTTCCTATGTTATCTCTTCGAGCGCGCTGGTGGTCCCTTGTCACTGCGGTTGGTTCCTCGGTAAAGCTGACGTTTTATTGTAGTTTTGTGTTCGGGGATCTTGAGAAGACTGATGATGTGAATTTCGCAGAAGGGTGTTATATAGTGACCTGCGCGAAAAGATCTTGAATATTGTATGAATGGCCGATTCTCGGTACATTGGAATCAGTAAATCCATCACGTTTGGTCTGCCAATGACCATCGCCAGACGTCCACATCATCCTCGAAGGCCCGATGCAAATGCCGCTGCTTACGGCTTGATGATGTGCTCATTTGGCAATTTTTATTTATATTATACTTATAAGCATAAAAAATACTTTGTTGCATGATCGGCGACTTTTTTGACGCAGGAAATCACACACATGATATTTGAAAGAACGTAACTTTTTATTAATTTATTAACTTTATTCGCTTATTTTCAATTTGCTGTTAAATTAATTGAGCATGGTATTAAATTCTCGGGTACGGTTTGTCAATGCAGTGATTGCAAATAGCGCATTCATGCATTTGTTTCAAAACTTCCGAAAATTTTCTCTTAATAATTGTGTCAAGCGTATTAGAGGAAATGATTCTGTTTGCGAAACATTAACGACAATTGATAGTTTATCAAGACATTAACAGTCAGAGAGATCCTCCGACTGAAAAAGGATTATTTTCAAAAGGAGCCAAGTGCGTTGAATCGTCTATGAGGATGCCAAAGAGACGTGCAATTCGAAGGCCAGATATAAATTACATTCAGACTGACAAATGTGCCGAAATTCTTACGTGGAGGTAAGTTTAAATTTCTGGCTTTTGATCGTAACTCTTTGATCTCATGGACTTGTTCTCTATATATCGTCGTTACCTATTTTATCCCCAAACGCGATACGTTAGTCCCATTCCATGATTGGCTGCGTTCCAATCGAAGACGGGATGTCTTTCGTGCGAATTCGGCCATCGAAATTCGAGGGCAGCCCCGGCCGGACTTTATCTTCGTTAAGGCCGCGTCGCCAGCAGCATTTCTTCGGGTTGTGAATACTTAATAGTATATCAACGAGATAAATGTATCCAATTACGAAATCGCGCTTGGTTTTGGTTATCGACAATACGCATGAACAGATTAGTTTTTCTAGAGGAAATACACGGTAGTTCTTTAACAAAAAAGTTTTTATATGGACAAGATGTGACTTTATATTTTCATTAATTTGTCAATGGGTAAAAGAAAATTCTATAGAAAAATAAAAGTAATAAATGTAGATTACGTCACAAAATCCAGATATTATCAATAGCGTTGTGTGCATCATAAGAAGAAACAATAAATTATTTCATGTATAAATATAACTTTTTAAATAATTTTCTCTTCTTTTAATAATGAAATTAACAGACAATTTTATCTTAAATTTACCTACCTGCGTTATAAATAGCGTTTCTTTATTTTTTATTTTAAAGTTTCTAAAAAAAATGTCGGATACATGTTTCTTTCGTAAGAAACTTCTTCCTGCGGTTCATGGCGCATCGATGTGCCGCAATCGTTGCATAAATCTCGTGCGTTTATCATTGAAACGATCAGTAGCAAGGTGAACACCCTGAGTATCGCCGCTCCTTAAGGATTCCAGTCGCATTATCCGTCGTGCTATGACGAGGAATACAAAGATTTCGGGATGGTCCACCGGTGCGACTGAAGAAGGTCACTCGATTCGTGCATCAGAACCGCCAAAGTTTCTCTCCGTAGCGACGAGATGATTTTTCCTTCGTCGATAAACGCAACCCCTGCAATCGTGCCTTAAAGAAATACACGCGAAAGAAATCGTATACTTGTATAATTTATTAACAAAAATTTTAGTACACGCTTCTGAATTCTGTGGAAATTAATTAACGGTAGCTATTACAAATTATTATTGTCTTTTGCAAAGAAAATTTTTTTAAAAATATATATAATTTTTCTGCTATTATTATATAAACATTTAGAGAGAGAGAGAAAGAGAGAGAGAGAGAGAGACGTTAAACTTAGGTCTAAGGTTTGCTGAGTTTTTTTAGAGAATGTAAATTTTTTGTAGAGAATATATAATTTTTTTCTGCTATTATTATATAAACATATAGAGAAAGAAAGAGAGAGAGAGAAAGAGAGAGAGAGAGAGACGTTAAACTTAGGTCTAAGGTTTGCTGAGTTTTTTTAGAGAATGTAAATTTTTTGTAGAGAATATATAATTTTTTTCTGCTATTATTATATAAACATATAGAGAAAGAAAGAGAGAGAGAGAGACGTTAAACTTAGGTCTAAGATTTGCTGAGTCACGATACGAGTAATAGCATGTTCTTTTAATTAAAATAGTTGATCCTAAGAAATCTCTTCGTAATGAGATAGAACAGGTACTCGTAAGTAACTTTGGTATGACTTAAGGCGATTAAAAAGTATTTTTATATATGATAATTAGAGGTCAGAGAAATCTCTCCGATCATCCATCATTAAAATAAAACTCAAGATGATCGTGTAACATATGCCGGCTCACGATGCAATAAATTAAATAAATAAATACTATACAATGTATAAATAACGATGTTGTGTCGCAAATATTTCCTGACTCTCAGACTAAAGTTGTTAACTATATAAAATTAAAAGAACGATGAGACGATAATCATTTTGCGATGAAATTTGTATCATCGTTCGGTTCTTCTTTGATGTTTCTTGCGCAAAAGGATCGTCTCCTCGGTCAAATTTATGCGATCTTGATGTCAGTCCTTGGGTACGTAAGCGCGGTAAGCAAGTTCCTGAGGCGTTTCGTTCGACGATCTTCCCCAATAACCATGATCGTGATCGTCGTGATCGTAGTGATGCTGATGCTGTGCATGCTCGTAGTAGATAACCTTGGCAGGATTATTCTTCTTGATCTCTATCCAGAACCTGGCGGCGTTCAGTATCAACGAGATGACAGCGATGATGAAGAACTTGAACTGGAAGTGGGTGCTTATCAGTTGCAGCAACAGGCTGAATTTCGCTTTCAGCAGCATCACCAATGCCAGAATTTTCTGCAAATGTTTCAGCTTCTTCTTGCTGAACTTCTTCTTCCGCGCCTCTTCTAAAAAAAATTGCAAGTATTATTATACGAATTTTCTGCGAGAAAATTTCCTTTTTGCGAGTCTGCGCGCAAAAAGGACTTGTAAAACGTGAAAGTGAATGATAATTGCAACTGTTGCGAAAGCGAATGTTGGAAACAACACTTTTCTTGTAAATGCGATAGTGGCATTTTAGCCAAAAATTGCTTTAAATAAATTCGGTGTGGACATGATCTTAATCGAAGCACGCAATCTTGCGAACGTAATGCAAGGATCTCCATGCAGGTTGACCTACAAACCTTAACCCGTAGTGTATTTCGTTTGGCTTAAGCGCCACGTAATCGTCCGCAACCGGTACAACTTTCTTAAAAAGAGTCACACGGATCGCTTTCGCGGAATTTTCTCGCAATATAAAAAAAATATCTCTTTCGTGTCCTAAAAATACCTCTTCCGGTCAAGGTGTCTGTGGAATGGATCCAAAGATTCACGAAATGCCATTGATACCTCCTATCATTGATTCCACTCTTGCCCGTCGACGAAATGTTAAATAGATATGAATCATAGCGAATTAGCGTAATGCCCGTCGAATTATTCAATTTGTCGTCGGCAATTTACTCGGGAGTACCGTACAGTTTTTTGTACGCTCCAAAAGATAACGAAGATAATATTTCCGGTACCGTTATCAGTCATCAGCTAAGATTTTATTTGCTTTTTTTTTGGCAAATCTGACGATTAATATCTCGTTAGAGCGATTCTAATAAAACCGTGACGTTCTTTGTCCTACGAATTTAAAATTAACGTTCGCGGACCGACTCTTATTTTTTCCGCCCGTACGTATGATTCGTGTCTGTTGACTTTTGCTGGAAAAAATAGGCAAGAAAATGGCGAGTGATGCGATACCGTTACCGTCGACTTGCCTAAGTCGTGACATTAAATTAGCGTAAACTGCGTTACAACGTCGGCGACACGCGCACACGAGCACAATTGCGTGCAAAACATTTAAACAGCTCGCTAGTGACCCAGACGGGAACTTTGTGGGTCCGATCGTGCGTTAACTTGCGGTTTGCTTTGCCTCTTTGAAACGTTAACTATAATGTTTACGTTTCCATTGACGCCCAGTCGATGGTTAAACGTTGTGCAAACAACAGAAAGTTCGTTCATCTTTATGATCGCGAGGCACGTTACCCGAATCCGCGAAACTCGCTCGCCTTGTCAATGCGATTTACTTTCCTACAATTGATCTAAGGCCGGTATTCATAGTCGAATCTTATATTTAAGACCATCTTAAGTACGATCTTAAGATGTTATGAACCAATCACAGAGCCATATTAGCATTTTAAGACATTACTTAAGACGGTCTTAAAATAAGAACCGACTATGAATACCGGCCTAAGATACAGTTGAACGTCGTTCATTCATAGATCCCATTCACCAACGTCGATACTACTTCCTTTTTTAGCGACTCCACTTCTGATTGAACGGTACCTCTGTTCACGATGTTGATTGATTTATAATTATACGATACATTGATAGCAGTTACTATTTGTGATATATTATTTATATAATATTATGATGTAATATTACATCATGATATTAAAGTTGATCGTAAATGGAAATCATAATCGTATAAAATTAATCGAAAAGTTAATTATCCTAGATAATATTTACACCAAAATTATTTTTCATGTACGTTTTTTCGTTTTACTTAAAAGTATTGACTACAATGGCTACGTTTCGGGAAAACTATTAGGGAGACAAAGTACGTAATGGAGAAGAAAATCGGCACAGTAATTTTCAGGGCACTCAGATGAACCGACTTCCTGTCGTTACATCTCCAATAAAGGAAGCAGTTACGAGTTCGGAAAGAGTTAACCGACTTTGTCCAACAGCGGCTCTCGGGAAGCGCAGAAGAAAATACGACGTGCGTGGACGACCTTACACGTGTTCCACGTGCCGTCTCATCGCGATTAGAAATCTGAATCGCGAAATCGCCGATCTCGATCTACGACAGCTTAATTATGCTGACACACTACTCGGCCTTGTTTGTACAAAAGTGAGAAAGAGTTTATATTATTTTAGTATAAGTAGTAAAGAGTCACATGTTGTCAGACATCAGCGAAGCAACAATAAAGAAGAAAAAAAAAAGAAATATCGAAATAAGCGATTGCATGGAAAGAAAGCGATTAATTCAGAACTTAATATGTCAATAAGAAATTGTAAGATATTAAAATTATCTCCCTTCCCATTGATGATATTGCTATTCTAATTTTCTGATTTCTAATTTTCACCTATATTGTCCTGAGCGTCGTCCTCCTCTACGATTTCTTCCGCACCGTTCTCCTGCAGATCATCAACGACCTCAGCGATTATATTGCCAGCTTGTTCGACTACCGCGCTCATCGGCGGCTCGTTCTTCTTCCCGGTAATTTCCAACTCGATCTGGTCCAGGTCGCGGGCCAGTCTTGTCCTGAGGCAATTTCCCGCGTGGTCCGTGAACATACACTCCAGAATACCGATGTCATCCTCCTTCGGCTTGCTCTCCTCCGTGCAATGAACGTACAGAGCGAGTCCGAGGACCAAGAAAACTGGCGCGATTATTCTCATGGTTGCCCGTCTTTTCCGCCGAATTTATCGACCCTCACCGATCGAGGCGCACCGTTATCACCACCGAAAATCGCGCGATAGCTTCCCTGGTCGACTGGCTACCACGTCCGTCACCCTCTTGTGCTCCGTTTTTTTTCTCCGATCTTGACCGTCAACCGTAGCCTTGGACCGTGTGTCACAAGCTCGAAGTGGTTGTGGAGCGTGCGTGGTCGAACATATATGAGACTGGTGTCCCTTCCATCTCAACTTCCGCCAATAGTGGGTTTGGTTTCATATAAGTCTACCGGGTACCCCTCCACCGTGGTGGTCTTTTGTGGGCGCCACGACGAAACGTGCGGTATCGTCCCAGAGGGATTGCGGGTTCGCGATGTATTGAATGGAAACGAACTCGATAAAGTGGGATACCTCTTCTACATATATGTCACTAATACATGGCAAATCATTCATGGAGTAACAACGAAAACACGACAACTTTCATTTTCGTAGTAATATCTCATGAGACTTCTATTTCTCTTCCATTTTCATATTTCTATTATCCAGTTCGTATCTTTTAATTTTGTCATCTGACTTTCATTTCTTTTTAGACTAAAAGTAAATACAATAAAAATAACGCGAGTACAACATACAGCACCTGCTTTTTTAATTAGAAAAATTTATAAAATATTTTTTTGATTTTTTAGACGATCAAAAAATTGGACAGAATTCGAATTACATGTAGCAGCGATTTTAAAGTAGCGTACGAGCGACTTGGCACACGCGTTTAACAGTACGTGGACCGACGACAAAAATTCCACTTGATCGGCTACACGATGTTAACCCAATTCTGGCTTTTGTTATCGTTTCAAGAACAAAGAAATATCAAATCATAGTGAAATCGTTGCTTCGAAACACGTTTAAATCGTTAGTTACATATGTGTGTTTAATATAGCTCTTATTCTGATATACCCCGAACATTTTTTTTCGCTCTATGTATTCTCATTTATCCCGTTTGATTTAATTATTTCAAGTGCAATAATACTGTTTGTTTAAGTCCATTTCGCCTACAAGCCTTTCACTGGAAAGATTGAAATATCACTTAACGTTCGTTCGATCACCATAAGAATAGTAATCCGCTTTTCAGACGTTCAGAGCCTCGTAGTCACGCGCGCCGGCGCGTGACAACTCGACTGTCACCACGTGTCACAATGGGGTTCTTGTGCCGTTAATTAACACGATCTCAGAACGTGTAGCCGTCGGTTTCGTGAATTATGCATCAATCATACGGGAATTTTCGCCTTACCTTTCACTGTACGATTACTATACGTTCGCCCTTTCCGTATTTTGCTCGCGTCGCCTTTTAATCGTCAATTACACGATGTAATAGGCATAGTGGCGCGCGCGAATATCATTATGATAAGTTGCGCATACGTATATGGAACCTGTCATAATAAAACGAAATACAGCTTGTTCGCGTAAAGGTCTCTTCGCGCTGCCATTCAGTACGTTTGTTTTTAATAATTTAAATTTTTCTTTTTTCAGGAAAGAATTATCCTCTCTAATATCTGAAAGGACAACCGTGCAAACCAAGTGTAACATGCTATTGTAGAACAGAAATGCTAACGTGGGCTTTACTATCGTTACCGTTATCTCGTTATTATTTATGTGACAGTTTTATCACGTATTTGCTACTCTCGAATATGAATTTCAAATCAGTCTAGTAATGATCTCTAAAACATCTGGTCGACAAGTACTAAATACTTGACCCTAATGTACATATAAACAACGCTTTTTTATTACTACATTTGTGAACTGAAAGTAATGAACATTAGTATTTCTTCATTAAAAATTTAAAAAACGTGCAAATTTAATGATATTTTTAATTGTGGATTAGCCCGGCCACACAATTTTACTGGTCTGACTACATTTTTGCTCTCATACCGTTTTCATTCCCGTTAGAAATTAAAGGAAATTAAAGCTTACAAACCTATTTTTTACAGTCCTCATCAAATGTTTTAAATAAATTGTGAGAAATTAAACGTAAATTTAAAAAGATTTTTTATCGTAATATTTTTATTTATTTCGAATTTGTAATATAACTTAATCTAAATCATACTTGTATAAGTGCATATTATAGAAAAAGCCGTGTCCAAGAGACAATTAAAAAATAACGAATAAAATTTTATTTCCAAAATTATTTTATGATATTTTAGACGAGATCATCAGAATATTTATATTTTAAATTATTTTTATCTTAGCAAATGATTCATTTTGTGGTAAATTATTTTCGTGATTTCGCTAATTGCGTGATAAATTATTTTATCCATAATGACGATAAGTTTTTAAAATCGAAAGTTGTGAGTCTCTAGACGTAGCTCATGTTATTTAAATAAATGTTAGCATATTTCGCATATTCAGATTAACAAATCTGGGTTAAAATAAAATCGGCATTGCACAAAATCGCGAATTTACGACCAATACCAACGAAACGAGTATCCCTTGAGAGCATGCTCCTTGTCGGCCGCCTTCATCTGCGGAACGAACGTGATGTTGGGCTGATGCCCGAATTCGTTGGACAGATACCTCACCTGCGTGTCGATACCGTTTTCGTTTTGAGATCGATAGCTACCGTTCTTCCTTCCGTCGCGATAGCCGTCCTCGTGATGGCCGTGCGACGTTATCGTGTAGTTGAACTGATAGTACAGATCGTTCGCCATTTTTTCCAGGACTCGATCACTCACGGCGACTTTATTCGGACTGTCTTCCTCGGACAACAGCTTCTTCGCAGCCCGCACCATGCTTTTCGTAATGTTTTTCATGTCTTCTTTCTTGATATTCTTAGCAGACGTGTTGGCTGTAAAAGAGCGTGAATTTATAGTTATCCCATTCACTGCAAACAGATTCTTCTTTATCTTACCTGTCAATATCTTCATCATCTGCTTTAATATTGGATCCATCTTTTTCTGCGGTGGCGACTCTGTGACTCTCTTGATAGGTTTTGGCTGATCGTCCTCTTGCTTTATTGGTATTTTACAGCCGCCGCAGGCCTTCATCACGGCTTCGATTAATTTCTTCGCTGCTTCCGGCCTATCTTTAAATATCTCTTGCGCGTCCTCCACTTATTAGGCCAAGACGAAACGTTTCAGATGTTTAAAATAACCAAAACACATAAAATTTAGATTTGTTACTTTAATAAAGATATAACTCACAACTCGTTATTTTCCGGTTCCTCTGTCTCGTAATAATAAAATCCCCATCTTTGTCGGTCTTATATCCAGTCTCGTGATAAACACTATCAGCTGTGATAAAACCGTATTCCCCGGTAATAAGCCCCTCGGCATCTTAATGAAGAAATACACAAAAACACTTATAAGCACATTATTTGAGAATTATGTAATTCATTTGTCTATAATAATAAAAATCTCGCCCGACACTTCTTTCGATCGATATACCTTTCTTTTCGAATCTATGTTGAAAATCGACTATGTTGAAGGAGAACTCATAAGGCCTGTTAACGCTGTTATCGTCCGCGAGCGTGCGATGTTGCGTGACCAGGTAGCACAGCAGGCACAGAAGATCGCCCCATCTCCTCTGTAACTGAAAATCGCGTCTGCTTTATCGCGTGATAACGTATATTTTCCTCCGTCGGCCTTGGATCCTCACCACGAAGGACGACATCCCTGACGAAGATCCCTGCGGCTTCGAGTTCACGCGACTGAATGATGGCACGAGCGAATCCTCCGAGCATGCAGCGGTGACGTAACTAACGAGAAAAATGTTCTCGTCCTCTCCGCGAATTATCTATTAAACGATCTAACGGAGAGAAGACAACGAGGGAGAAGAGAAAAGCGTGAAGGGGACAAGGAGGAAAAATCGGGAGGCCTTTGACGTTTTTCTCGATGGGCAGATGCTTTCACACATTTTGCATACTTGGCTGCGAGGTAATTGCGCGGGGTTCATTAATGATCGTAGATCGTCGTGGATCGAATGTATCGTGGCTGTAAATTGCGTTCCGCGCTATAAGATATATTCATGTTGCTGTCTATGACATAACATTAAATTTTATCGACGTTTTTACTTGAGTTACGAGTGACGCAAATAGGAAAAGTGATAAATATTTATATACAAATTAAAGCTCTCAAGATATCAAAAAGATAAAATAAATATAAAAGGCAAGTAAAGGAGCGGACGCCGATGGTGAAGCAAAAATTATATTGTACAGTAAGGTAAATCCTTTAAAATTACAGTTACAAATATTTCGGTCTTAAAGTTTAGATTTTCTTCAGTATAGAAAATTATGAAATGCAGTTATAAGATGGTCATTGTATGATTGGTTAGAACAAATACCGACGATAAATATTTATCTAAATTCTTCACGCAAGTTATTTAGTGGACATAGTACACCTCTTTGTTATTGTATTTAACACAACTTTCAGTTTTCGCAGATCTTCCACTTTATCTTAAAAGTTGAACTTAACATTGTGAGAGAATAATTAACATTAATATGTATCAACAAAAGAAATTTAGGCTTTCTTTAACGTACGTAAACTTATTTAAATTTTATTAACTGCTGTAAATTAATTAAAATTTATTGAACAAAATTAATTTAAATTGTTACTGACACAGGTGACTTTCTGGTGGACATTAACAAGCTCGGGTTGTGAAGACATTTACATCGATCACGATAAGCTTGTATTTATTAGATGACCTTTCGTTTTAGTTTCTCACACTTAACGCTGTCAGATCGATGGTTGTTTCTTGTTAAGAAACGAGCGCTCTTGGGAGTGCTGGACGATGCAGGATTATAATAAATTAATGCACGTTCAATGCGCATAGGTCAACTAATCGGACACTGAATAATGTCAGCAGAATCTTGCATTTTTTAACGCCATTGTGCAAAGCGTACGACACATTCTAGGGAAATCTCGTTACAGCTAATTTGCTTCGATTAAAATAATCTGTTAAGAAAATCGTGAAATGTAGCCTCGATAAAATATCGAGGATTACATTGTTGGAGAAATTTATTTTCTTGTTTTTAAGTTTTCTGGGTTTTGCCTGTAAATTGGACAGTACGGTAAAATGAAGGTCAGGGCCGTTCGCGTCGATTCGGAAATTGTGCCTCGAAAATTTCATCTGAATATATATGACGTACTGGATTTGACAAGATTAGAAATCGCACGATTCGATCGAAAGTTAGCACCGTTATAAACTTCTGGTCACGGTGAGCTATAATCTTGGAGACGAAGCCTGGACGTCGCGTAGTTAAAATTGCGCGTATTACAGTCAGACATGTAGAAAGTGTCAAATACTACAACTAAGTCGACGCGACATTTGCGAGAGAAAATTCTATTTTCGTGACAATCTGAAAATTTACAATTGATGGATATCAGGTTCTTTATAGTCGTGAAACTCAAACTCTTCGTGCCCAGTAAAATTTCTCCAGACTGGCCTGATGTATTCGTCAATCGTTCGATTTTCCGTTGCAATCTGGAACAGGCTGGTATTAGACACTCGTTCGTGGAATATCGAGTTGCTGTAGAAGCGACGATAGAGATCTAAATTCTTCCACGTAATGTTTACGCGGTTCAAGCAGTATCCGCGATAAAGCGAACGTTTGATTCTTATTTGCTCGGGTACGCACTGTGCATCATGCATTTTGTAGTCCAGAAAACGGCCTGCCGATCTGATTTGTATTGCGAGGTGTCGATTTCAACACGACGATCCTCGTGGCATACCAACAATGCCAATCGCTCGCGGAAGGTGGGTTTCTGGCACATATACGCATCAGGAATATCGACGTCTCGAAGATTCAGTTCGTCGTTACGAAGCTTCCGATATTTGCGTTACGATCAACTTGTATGTTCTTCTTATTCGCGTATAAGAACGCCATTTGTGCTTCCGCCGTCAAGAGATTTTGTGCTCCCCGAGAAGCACAGTGGAATTCTAATTTCGATTTCGATGTCGAATTTACCGAGAGAGAAATGAGGAAACCTGAATGGGTATGTCTGCACGCAAATGTGAGAATCTGGACCAAAATGCCGTTATGTGGAGGCCCGAAGTGGGTCAGTCCGCAGCCGACATCTTGATACCGTCACTCTGCTTAATACGAGGCAAAACGCGGACAGGTGAGTACGCAGCCGACGAGAGATCAATAATATATTTTCTCTTATTGCGAATCACATTGTTCACAAATAAAAAAATATATATAACGTATGTAGAAAATAATTTAATAATTTCTATATAAGAACATGTAAATAACTTTGAAAATTAATAAATTAATTTTGCACATTGAGCGTTACGAACTCTCGATCGATATCACAGATATCCCCCCGTACTTTTGAGTGTACCGCTTTGGAAAATTGGTTCTGCATCACGAGAATATATTGTTCTTATTGTCACACTCGTATGCGTATTTTATCTACCGAACCATTCGTCCTCGTCCTCGGGTTGACCGTGATGTCCGTGACGATAGTGTGCGTGATGATGCGGTCGACGGACTATAACTTCCGAGTTTTGAGAGCTTCTGATCAAATTGTAGATCATTATTGCGATTGCTAATTGCGCCACCATGATACTCCTTAAAAGTGATATTTTAATGGTCGCTAGGGCGCCCGGTAGAGAGAGTATCTGGAAAAGAGACGGATTTTATCATTTCTTCTAGGGAGGAATGTTTAATGAGAACAGTAAATAAGAAACCTGCATAATAAATGGCGTCATCAGCATCATGTATCCTATTCTTTCTAATGGACTTTTCTTATTCTTGCTTCTTGCTTGCACTTCCGTCTCTAAAGAAGAGAAATCTTAATCTTCCTCAAAGATAAAGTGCAGAGTAAATTTAAATACTGTCAATACCTCGTAGTAGGTCGTGAACTCTCACATGAATATTGATTTCACTGTTCGCCAAGCAAAACTTGATTCCCGGGAAGATTTTCAAGCTTTGAGTTTTGCTGAGGCTGATTTGGGAATTGTTCCATCTTTCTTCAGCTTCAATTAACAGTTTTGACGATGTTACTAGCCAGATAATAATATGGCAAACGAAAACCTTTGCCCCATTCATGTTCTCGAATTTACAATGGATTTATATTATTGACTGAAATATATATATCGAGAATTATTTACAAATTTTCTTCCAAAATAGAAGATGTATTGCTGACGATTATATTTATTAAATTTATACACGATGTTAAGGTAAATTCTCAAAATAATAAATCTATACATTTTTTATAATTATCTGCACATACAATTGATAAATTTGATAAATTTAATAAAGATTTAAAACTACTCTACCGTTAAATTATTTTACAAATTACTTAATATTTTTATAACTTACGTTATGTTTTTTTATGTTGTATGAAACATGAGATTATATGATGCTAGATCCACACTTATATCATTTTCACGGTAACTGTGCATCTATATTACACTATTTTATGATGTGTCATCAGTGATACTCGTGACCCGCTCACAGTTAATTAAACGAACATTTCACTAACGTACAAAAGATACCAAATGAAACTCTTTTAGAAACTTTTATTCGTCTGATCTTCTCTCCGATATACACTATATAACGCGTCGTTCTCCTGTTCGCTTGCCATGTAGACTGCACGATGTTACGCGAAGCGCAGTAGAGATATTTTACTTTTTTGTTTCATTCAGATACCCCACGCCAGGTTACCTTAGGCCGGGAAAACTGGGTCTCGTTTACCGGAGAATGCTATTTACAGCGGAACCGACGTAACATGAATATGGCTCGCTCAGTGGTCACTCGCTACAGCGGTCACTGGCCGCTCGTCGATAAATATATTAATTTTAGCAATCTAGGAGAATGTGGGGATAAGAGATTTCTCTAAAAACATCTATTTCTAATAATATTTAATTCCTTATAAATATATCCTTATTTCTAACATGAGGTATGTGTGTAGTTAATTCTTAAATATAAATACTTTTCGTTTTGTACGGAAATGTAGTTCTACATTATACGCATTTCACAAAACTATAGGCCAAATTAATATTTTGTATGTAATTGTTGTTTGATGAACATGATGATAGAGATAAATGTATCTTTTTTTAAATTTGCCATGCAATGTGCGTAGGACATTATCCAATACGTTTACGTATTTTGAAGGCACATCGTGTGGTACATCTCATATATAATATGTGTAATAAATATTATATCATGATAAATAAATTATCAATAAATAATTACATATTTATTGCGTTATAAAACGCTACTTGTATTTCCTTTAGAAAAGGAATTTCGCTCTTTATACTTTGCAAACTTATAATTATTATCATAAGTTAGGAAAATTCCTTTGGTATACCTGTATCTGCTTAATTTACAGTAAAATATGCGAAGAACTCGGTCACAGCGTAAAAAGACCTATTTTAAATTGACATTCTAATTCTTATTTTTCGCACGAATAAGTGCTTCCAAAAATAGCGTCTGAATAGCAATGCCATGGCGAATATTAATATCTACAGCCATAAAAAGTCAGATATTAATAATATTATTTGAATAAATTAATAAACGCAAAAAGACAAAGAATGTCTTAAAATCATACAAATAGTGTAGCTTCTATTGATGGCTATTACGTTTTGTTATGACCTTTTTTTGGTTAATGGCTTTTCAGTAAAAATCTCCTGGTCGAAATATATGTAATTTATATGAATTTTATCCCTTATAGTAATAAGGGTCCTCATATGCAGGGGCACTCGCCCAACTTTGGTATATTTGTGGGTGACCATGGGGAAAAGCGCTGTGAACGTGTACGTGAACTGGCTGTTGTGATGGCCATGGTTGCGTTGTGTGGTGGCCGGAATGAAGTTTCGTCAGAAAGGTGCTCAGTTTAAGTACCAGCAATATGATTCCTGCAAATAGTGAAACGCAGGGATTAAAACTTCCGTTCCGTATATGTTAAGAGAAGCCATGTATACATTTTACGGATTGGAGAATCTTATAAAACTTAATATATTCTAACAACAATAAATTTAACGGATGGATAAGTAAGTGAACCGGTTATCGAGCGAAATGAAAATTGTAATAATAAATTTTACGATTACGACTGTTACGACAGGATTTTGTTATTCACGATGATGAATAATAAATTTAAGTAATTTATCAATTAACAAGAAATGAATAAAACATTTTTTTATGTCAAATTATTTATCAATAATTATGAGAAATACTGGGATAAGTAAAAAGTTTTACGTGTGAATCTAACGCTCTTGAGTACTGAACTCATATATTCAGTAAATGGGTCAGCAATATCACTTAATCATGTATGCAGGTTACGCCGTCCACAGGTAGCCACGAGACTGTTAAACATTTGTGTGGGTGACATTTTTCATTGGGTTATGAAAGTAACGGTGCTTACCTACAATAAGTCCCTTCGCTGAGAGCGCTATTATTAACATCATCATTGTCATCATCACTCCCATTTTATACATCATCGGCATCAGCATGAACTGAATTCTTTTGTGTCCAAAAGTGCGAGACTTTTCTTCAATTTCTGCATAATATATATCAATATAATCAACATTATTATTTATAATTTTAAAATGGATACATATTTTAAATAATTATATGTATAATCACTTCAGTAAAGAAATTAATGTTGAAATTTATGATTCTATTATCGCAAAAAAGTTTTTCTAATTCTACTTTTTCTAATGCTTATTTTTTATTATAATAGACGTAGAAATAATGTTACGTTCCTCACCTTGAACTGGTTTCCTTTTGAATGCGTTTACCAGGATACTCCGAAGACTTTCGATGTCAGAAATCAGCGACGCTGGTTCCGGGACCAACTCCAGTTTCGTGGTGTTGCATCGTGCGATTTTATAGCTGTCCCTCGAAAATTTGACGTTCGCGGCCCTCGTTGCAAGCACATTTTTCGTAAATGCAGTCGCCAATAGCATGTACGCCAGGATCCGGCCAATCGCCTGCATTCTCAGACCGGTTTACCACCACCCGGACTCATCGACACTTACGATCCTTTTCTTTCGACCGATCTTTTTTCCCTCTGCCTTCTCCTGAACCTCCTGCGACTACACGAAATACGTGTTATTCGGACCCGCACGAGCAGCCGTATGATTCCCTCCGACTAACCGAGCGGTTCGAACTCGAAAGAGAATTGCCCGCTCGCTGCGCGCCGACTTTCTGCGCACCTCTTTCGGACTCCTTCTCGGTACCTATTTTACAAATACCTCAGAGAATCCGGAGAACGACCCGAATTCTAACGTTAGAAAGCATTCTTTTAACATACCGCATGTCTTACAATAAATTACACGGCGATAAAATTCTCTAATCCACAACTGTTGCTCGAGAAAACGTTTTACTGATAACTAATAATTTATATGTGAAATCCTTTTTTGATATATAAAATTTACTAGATCTCATTTTTAGCAGATCCTTTATTTAAACGATGTTACATTTTGATAAGAGGAGAAGTTTTAGGAATAACACGTACCTACCGTCTTTCACTTTTTACGTCACGTCACTGTCACGGTCATCGTGCAACGACCGTTCACGCGTGGCCATCACCTTGAAAAGGAGTGGCTGAACCAAGAGTAGTTGGAACGCATTGCTTCACAATTTTCCGATGAAATTCCCCGCAACACGTCGATTACACACGCGCGCACACTTGTATAATCTTCACTTCGGGAAATATTTTTACGAGTTTGGAATATCCGTTTGTGAACAGTATGCAATTGTGAACACATTTTTTCAAATTAGTTTTCTTGGTACTGCTTATTCTCCTAAATACCGCCGCGTCAATCTTCCAAACGCACGACAGCAGCAGCTACTTATTTGTGTAACGTTGCTGCAAGTAGTGGTCCTTAACGAATGATGCACCGCGCTTCCGACTAACTTAACAACTGCTGCCTGACCTCGTAACGAGACATTACAAGGAACATTATGCGTCATAAAGTTTATTAACGGTCTGGCGTCAGTAAGTAGCTCAAAGAAGAGTCATGGTTGATGATCGACGCGGTTTACCTCGTTACGCTTATTATAGAGCCGAAAAAGATTGCTGTACAGCTAGTTACGTTATTTCAATATAATTCCTGAATAAGGTAAAAGTATAAAATGCAAAAGATGCCCGAAATTATATTATAAAGAAATTACAGTTTTCTATAACGCTTTCTTGCAGCATAGAAAAAATGCGTTAATATTTTGGGGATTAACGTCAAGTGATTGAGACAATATGAAAATATCGAAAATCGTTAACGAGAATGGAACCGCAGGAAACGATGCCGAAGCAGTAAAAGCGGCATTAAACGTTGTGAACGCACCGTAAGCAAGGCAGACGGTAAAGGAAAGGCAATACAGGTTTATTGCATCGTCTTTGCGCATCCAGTACGGAAGGAGCGAAGAGAGGGAAGAAGTAGGGAGCATCGCGCCGACCATCTTGGAAAATAAAATTCGCTGTAAAAATGCATTACTCTCCACTCCCCACGCTAGGATGCCCCCTTCTTCCTGGCCATTCCTACGAGTCTCGATTCCTTCAAGGACTAAAAATTCAACCCTTTACACCAGCGCGAGCAGAGACCGCGCGAGCAAGACTGTATTAAATACGAACGCGAAACCCGATCTGTGATCTTTATTTATGCAACATCGCGTTCAAAGACCTACGGATTATTATTTTTCTTTGCTTCTTTCGATTTTCGCTTAAGAACTGCATTCGCTTGTCATCCATCGCTAATTAATTTGCTTTTGCATTCTAATTAATCAGGAGTTTTTATCTTTTTAAAAAACATCTGTGATTTCTTATCATTGATATAATTAAAATATAATTGGACGATATAGATGTTTACGACAAGACGTTTCCTAGTTAATTATAGGATATTATTATAATTAATAATAGTTTTCTTAATTAATAGAAATAATATAATCAATATCATTTCATTATATAAAAGAAAAGTAAAAGCGTTCCATTTTAAAAAAAGAAGAGTAAGAGATTTTTATGAGAATGGTCAAAAAAATATTTTAAAAATATTTACGACTGTAAAGTAATTAAGGGCCAATGAACAAGCAAAAATAGATGTTAAAAACAAAATTAAATTTATATATTAACTTTAATACAATGAAATGGGACATTTTAACTACACCGAGTCTTCATCAATCAAATAGATTAATTATATAGATTTAAAAACGGAAATCGAGTAAAGAGCGATATATTTAATTATGATATAGATTTTTATTTTAGACTCTGTTTCTCGGTATGCCCGATGTTGTGTATATGAGTTGATCGTAAAAATGCACGTGCACTTAGCTATGTTTACGGCGTTTCTCGTTTTCTTCTTCTAACGTATTGCCCCAAGCGCTAAGAGCGCTCGTAAACCATAATTGTCAAACGATCTGAAGTAAATGAACTTCCTCAGCTTCGTGACAAGCAACTCATGCCGTAAACAAGACAACTAACGCTCGAACGGTACGACTAATTTGCACGATTAATTGCGTTAAGGAAATCGCGTGTCGGGATAAATCGAGCGATCGATGCACCTGATGCCATTGCCATTTCCGCGCAGGAAACGCAACCGGTCGGCCACGGCGAACTCGTTGGCTGCGAAGCTCGTTACCCCGCAACCCCGAAGTAGCCGCGTAGAGGGGCACCGCAAAAATGGAAATGCCAGACTGTTATTCATCTACAGGTTTGCTTCTTCGTCCGTGAACTGGCTACAGTCGGCGTGCTTTAGGCGATGGTATGTGTATCACCATGTGTGTGGCTGACCATAGACCGGCTCAGAAGTGGCCGAGACATTCGCCTCTCGACCGCGACCATGAGAGCACTCAACTCTCGACGCCCACGGTCAACTACGAGCATCCACCGGCTCGTCCCTCTCTGTTTCATCCTTCTGCTTTGCGTCCTTCACGCACGAGCGCGGAGTGTGCCTCACGATGACGGCGGTGTCATTGCGGATCAAGTGCACGGCAAAATTTCGGAACCGGTGAGCGATTTCAATCCTGATGGCGTGGACAAGGAGGAAGTGGATCAAGCGCGAAAAAGCTTGGCGGTAGCAGAGGATAATACAGATGAAGATGTTAGTGGCGAAGAAAGAAAGGATCCAACGGAAGAGATACTCGTCGAGGATCCTGAAAAGATCCCGACCGAAGCTGCCGAAGGTGATGAAGGTAGCTTACTGTTTGTGGCGAAGAAAAGACGACGGAACGACGTGAGCCTCTCCGGTAAGCCCGTGTTGCAGGATGGCGAGAATGTCGCACAGACCGTCGAAGAGAATGCGCAGAAGGACGAAGGTATTCGACGATTTGACGCACAGATCGAGTCCGACGATACCGTGGAACTGGACCAACGAAAGATACCGGACAGTATCACGGAGGACAGTTCGAATTCCCAGAGAGATACCATTGAGATCAGCGTCGAACAATTGCACGAGGATGTGAAAAACGTGGATGTGAACGGCGACGAAGATAGGGCGGAGCCGGAAGGAGAGAAACATGCAGACCCTTCTTCCAATCTTGAAGAGAATTTGGAGGACGCCAGCTCGAAACAGACGGAAAATATAGATCTAAATAAGGAAGAAACGGGACAGATCGAGAATGTGGCGGAACATAATTTGGATGAGGCACGAATAGAGAATACCGAGGATGTGAGTGAGGATGTACGCAATGAGCTTCGTAGCTTACATCTTGCTCAAGCGGAAGAAACCGAGAAGAATCAAGAAGAACACGTCGTCGATGAGGTTTCGGACGATGAAGAAATCGGTGACAAAGATCTGAATCTGAACAGAGAGAATAGAGCCAGCGTTCCAGGTAAGTCCAAGTACAAGAGTTCGACTGTCTATCTAAATGCTGAGCAGGGCAATTTGCCCGGTCGAGAGCAAGAGTCGATCGTGGATGGTCAAATAAAAAAATTGATATCTATACGAAATGACGCCCTTGAATCCATCGGCAATGATGCGAAACAGTCGGAAAAATTTGATGAAGAAAGTTTTCTTTCAGAGAAATCGGTTGAGGTCGACGCTGCTGAAAAGGACGAGATTCGCAATCAACGTGATAGAGACGTGAACGTGGTAGCGACGACTCAGAGTGAGGATCTTGATCAATCACTTCCAACGACGGAAACTTTAAACCGCCTTGAGAAGTGGAAGAGTCAAGCCGCGTTTCTTCAGGATCAAATCAAGAACAGAACGTTTCTTCAGTATTTGAGGGAACAGGCGATCCAGGTGCTCCCTGACATTCCGAAATTTACGGAAATTGAGTTGCTGAATACTTTGAAGAATATCGCGCTAACGCGGGAATCACCTGCGAATGAAACGTACTGGGCTAGCTTGAACACAACTGAATTAACCGAGAACCAATTGGAAATAATAAAGTGCGCCGAGCAACTGGTGCAGACGAAGCAGCGACAGTCGTTTGTGCAGAACATGGGGGAATGCATTAGCGGTCTCAGTGTCTTGAATTGCATACGCATCTTCGTCTGGCCCGTCGTGCTCGACAATCTCCCGGAGCCAGTCAAGCAGTCTCTGAACAACTTATCTCCGATCGAGATAAACTTGATTGACCTGTTTCAGGGTAACAGGGCCAAGTCCGCAAGATCGGAGAGCAACGTACATCGTCCGCGGCTGCTGACGCCCGAGTTTATTGTCTTCAACATTCTAAAGGGCGCTCTGGAGTCGAAAGTCACCTACGATTTGGCGCCGAGCTACATCGATCCGACGAATGAAACCCTGAGGGCCCTGCTCACCGTCGGTCAACTCCAGATCCTGCAGATGGCCGAGAAACTTCTACCCGGTGAGATACGTCGCGAATATTCCGACAGGATGTTCTCGTGCGTGCGCAGGTTCGAGTACTTCAGCTGCGTCAAGTACTTCGCCTGGCCGATGGTGAAACAGTATCATCCGACGCTGCCGGCTTTCCCGGATTACCAGAGTTGGTACCCGGGATCGATAGCGTTATACCCGCAGTATCCTATCGTTCCTTTTCCCAGTTTCGTGGGCGAGCTTCCGGAAGTCGTCGAGGCTGACGCTACGAGAATGCGGAAGCCTAAGCCAGAAGCGGTGATCGTGAACATCCTTCAGAATACCCTGAAGGAGCACGCGAAGGTATCACCTCCATCTCTCGCCAGTACGGATTCTTACGTCGCTGTACTCCCCCCGGAACAATTACTGTCGATACACATGGCTGAGCAGCTACTTCCTATTCCGTATCGTCCGGAATTTGTTCAGAAGACCGTTAAATGTATTCAAGAATACAATTATGTGACCTGTATTAAGTATTCCACTTGGCCGACGGTCAAGCAATTTAATCCCGGTCTACCGGATATTTCCGATTGGCTACCGGACTGGCAGTTGCCCGATGTTTTCGGTTATTTCCCGGATTTTCAGTTTCCCGATTTTTCCTCGTTTTTACCGCCGTTTTGGGGAGGCAGCCAGCCATCGACTACACCGACTCCACCGATCACTGAAACACCATCGGAATCTAGTAATTCCACTGCAGGAGAATCGCCCGGTCCGATTTCCACATTATTATCTCGTCAAAGTGAAGTTTCTTCTAAAGCATCCAGCGAGTTAGAGAACAAGGTTACAGATATTTTAACAAAGGTACGTACTTCCCTGAGAGCGACACCGAAAAATTCGCATTTAGTCGTCAGCGAAAACGTAATTGTTTTGACAGCCATCACTGAGAAACAACTTAACATATTGCGATTAGCAGAGAGCCTTGTACCGCCCCCGGCACGGGCTCCTCTCGTCGCTCAAGTTATGTCTTGCCTCCAGACGAACAACGACTTTCTCAACTGCACCAGATACGTCATTTGGCCCACGGTCGCTCTTTACGTTCCCAATTTCCCCGAGTTTCCCAATGATTTATCACTCACCCAACGACCACCAAAACAAGAAGATCAAGCATCATTGAAAGACAGGAACGCTTCGCATCAGGCTAACAAGGACCAGCAGGAGTGGAATAAATCGCAAACAAATTCCAACGTGAAGATTATCTCGAGAACGAAATTTCCGCAGAGTAACAGTCCCGTGATTAGCGTCACTGGTACTCGATTCGTGCCAATATTCACGGAACATCCCGAATCGGTGATACTCAACATTCTCAAGACGATTCAGCTGTCTTCGCCTAACGTGCGAGATGATCAGGGTGTCAAAATCACCGGCACGCAAGAGTTCGGCGATCTGCTTAACGATCAGCAATTGAATATCCTTAAGATAGCGGAGAGTTTGTTACCCGATGCAGCCCGTCCTGCTTCCGTCAATCGAATGATAGAATGCGTTCGCAAGGGTAACTTCTTAGAGTGCTCGAGGAACGTCCTATGGCCGAGTTTATCGGAATATTTTCCTAGACTGCCCAGCTTTCCAAATTTTGGAGGATATCCTCAAGCGACAAACAGTAAGTCCACGTTAACTCAGAATCTAACTGACCCATCACCATTTTCAGAGACTGACGTTAAAGTCGGCCAGCACGGAGACGCTACTGTTACCATCACAGACACCAGGTTCTATCCCATCTTTTCGGAACATCCGGAAGGTGTAATTTTAAAAATTCTCAAGGCCGTGCAGCATTCTACGCCGGGTGTCCTAACTTCAAGAGGATCGCCAATTACGTCTCACTTCACGGAACAGCAAGGTAATATTGTTCAGGTCGCAGAAAGTCTGTTACCGGAGTCGGCAAGGCCGGTCTTCGTGGAAAGGATGGTCACTTGCGTTCGAGAGAGCACGTTTCTCGAGTGCACGAGGAATATAGCTTGGCCAACTATTGCTCAATTCTTCCCGAGACTGCCAAACTTTCCCAATTTTGGAAGCTACCGAACTCTGCCGAGGACGAAACTCAATTTATCATCGATCCTACTGCATAACATTTATTCCGAGAATCAGACATCTAATGAGGAGAGTGAAAATACGCCGAAGACTGCTGTAGATACGATCGAGGATAAAATAGAGAATGCATTGAAGAATCTGTTGAGCAAGAACTCGTCGCCGCGTTTGGAAAATTCCTATCTGGACGTCAATAATCCTGTGATAGGCACTCTTCTAACTGGTCGAGAAATGAACATTGTTAGATTAGCGGAAAGGGCAATACCGGATTCGACACGTCGCGAATACGTAACCAACATGCTGGAATGCGCGAGAAGCAATAATTTCGTGACCTGCACCCAGCATGTCACTTGGCCGACCGTGAGGCAATTTTCGCCGAATCTGCCGAACTTCGAGGAGTTCTTCGGTCAATTTCCATTCCCCGGCGTCGGTCAAATTCCCGGTATCGGTCAGTTTCCTGGCGCGAGTCAGATTCCCGGAATTGGTCAGATTCCTGGCGCGGGTCAAATCCCTGGTATCGGACAGATTCCTGGCGGGGGTCAAATCCCCGGTATCGGACAGATTCCTGGCGGGGGTCAAATCCCCGGTTTCGGACAGATTCCTGGCGCGGGTCAAATCCCCGGTATCGGCCAGATTCCTGGCGCGGGCCAAATCCCCGGACAGATCCCGGGTATTCCCGGAAATCCTTTCGCCGAAAGCCCCAGCTTACCACAGTTTCCTTTCCCTCAAATCCCTATGTTACCAGGCGGATTTCAAATTCCTCAGTTTCCAGAATTGCCTAGCTTTGGCGGCATAAATTATTCGCAACTTGAAATTCTATCGGACGCGCCGCAGGAGTCGAAATCGCAGGAGGCCAAGTCGCAGACGAAGGAGCAGACGATTCAGTCAAAAGTTGCGCACGTAGTGGAGCAGACGAACCAGATAAGTGGAGCATCGAGAGCTTCGAAAACTTCGTCAGTAGGTGAATCAGTCTTATCCGTTAAACGCAGACTAGCTCTTTTTCTCGATATTCAAGATTATTAACTTATGTTTTTCTTTTATTTTCCAGACGAGCAAGGAGTCGTTCCCGGATATCCTGGACAACCGTCGAACATCCTCATAGATATTTCCAAGGAAAGAGTCCATTTGTCTGATCTTGAGCAACAGCGAGGTTCATTGTCGGAATCCGTTCTCTCGGGCGCATCGTCCAAGAAACACGAGAGGAGACGAAGAAGTACCGATCAATTATTAAATTCTTACTACGAGACCGAGGGAGAAATTAAACGGGCTTCGGAGACGACAATGGATAGCGTGTTCCCAAACATCACGGAATCCGACTTTCTTCAGCTTCTAGTTAATATTACGAAATCCGAGAAAATTGTGGAAAGAAATCCCGAAAAGAATCCAAAGAAATACTTCGTGGATACCTTAAATTCTACAGTCAGAAATTCTCTAACCGCCGATCAGTACGAGATCTTGAAACTGGTGGAAGATTTGAACGAGCATACCACGAATCGCGGTTTACTGTCGCAAGTAGTTCAGTGCATACTTAGCTTGAGCTTCATCAGATGCATGGGCATTTTCATCTGGCCAGTAATCACTAGCACCGTGCCATCTTTGATCGGCTTGCCGTCATTGCCTTTCGGAAGATCGACAGAGACCGAAGTACAGAATTTCTTTGGCATGTCTACGAACGATTTTGAGAAGGAACTGCTGACGAGGAAGGAATCCATGGAAAATATTTTCCTGGATTGGTACAAGACGGCGATGGAGGAAAAGTTTCAGGTAGATCTGGGTTTCCTGAAGCTTACTGGTTACGGGAACGGCGAAGTCGGCATCAGTTTCAGTGGATTCCGCGAGGGTAGAGCTACGAAGATCAAAGACAACAAGAACTTGCCGAGTATCCTGACGATCATCAGCGATATCATGGAAGAAGTACTGGATCAGCGGCCGGACCACGAGAAGATCAAGAAGGATAAGGAAAAGAAGGAGAGAAGTCTGGATGACGTGCAAGAGGCGAACTTTCAGCTTCTACAAGAAAGCGACGAGTACGCGGACATTAAGCGATCCATAAACGACGATCAGATAATCACCATGTTTCTGGATAAAATCAAGGCCAACGCAACGGATTTCGCCGATGGTGATGTCGCTCAGTTCCTCGACGTAGAGAACGCTTACAACGCTTTCAGCGTACTCTTCGGGACCCGTTTGAACGAGAAGTTTGCGAGCAGATTGAAGGCTTTTACCGAGGAACATCTAAAGAAAGATAATCCTGAGAAGCATATGAAGAATCTCAGCGCGGAGGAACTAAAGGTAACACCTTTGAAGGGAGAAATTACCTATGAGCTTGAAAAAGAATCTATGGAAAGTGAAGAGGAACGTAAAAGGGAACACCGTGGAAAGAACGAATTCAGATCTTTGCTGAATGAGTATTCAGAAAAGTTAGCGAAGCAGAAAGTTTTTACGGAGAAGCTCGAAGATCCAGATAACGATAATAGGATCAAGGACACTGAATCGTCCTCCGACAAGAATATACGCTCGGAATTGAGGATCCAGTTGCCACTTTTGCGAGAGGACTTTATGTCCAGGAAAGTCACGAGCACGGTGATACATCTCGGAAGAGCATTGAAGATGAAGATGAACACTTTGATGCCTGGAATCGGTTTCGTGATAAGTTTCATCATTCAAATGGCCTTGGCTCACGCGAGAGCGGCTGCTACCATGGCTGGTATGATCAGCAACATGGCCCTCGCATCGGCCATGTTCGGTATGATCCGACAAAGCTTGTTCGGGTCGGAAAATCCGCAGATTAAATATGTATACGACAATGATAAGATGGGTCCGGGGATTACTTGGCCGAACCACCATAGGTCATATTATCATCATGGAAAATAGTATTTTGATTCGCCCAATCAAGTTTACTTATCGTTCTTGATGTATACTATATTAAAATCTAAAATACTAAATGTGTGTGCCTTGTTAAGAATTTTATATACGTCTCTGTCGTTACAGACTTTCCTCGAAGTCTGAAACAAATCGGATTATATATTGGGTTAGCTTTAATTTTTTATATTAATATTGTCGTGGTCGCGTTCATAAAACAATGTAGTTTTGTG
This sequence comes from Temnothorax nylanderi, assembly GCF_030848795.1. Lineage (NCBI taxonomy): Eukaryota > Metazoa > Arthropoda > Insecta > Hymenoptera > Formicidae > Temnothorax > Temnothorax nylanderi. Next base: position 1,431,022 of record NW_027249073.1, read on the forward strand.
ACGATTACGGTTTCTATGCCTAATAATTCTTTGCGTCAAAAAATTTCACTACTTCCTGAAAAGAGATTAGTTGAAGAGTTAGATATTAATAGTTTCTATGGATGCGTCCACATTGTCTTTCGATACATTTTACTTACATTTTAGCAACACGGGATTCAAATAGAGTATATTTTCAAAAGTTAGAATAGATAATATTTAGAATCTGAAGAAACGGTATTTTCGTAGATGGTTATGGAAACAATTCCTCGCAATTATAATCATGCGCCATTTCGCAGGAGATATTTATTTCATTGTCATGGGATTATATGGTGGTGGGTGACACTTTTTCATATTTTCTTAAAGATTATATAACGAGTACGGCATTAAAAATTATATGTCATACAGTCGTATCGCAGAAAGAATATTGAACTGCTAGCGTAGATTTTAAGACTGACATGCTCTTTAATTATGTCTGATTAAAAATAAATGAATTGTATCTACCTTGTATAATCCAGTAAATAATGCTGTTGTTCCCTCCAAATTATAATTATAAATTAATTAATTTTAATAATTTCAATTTTTTTATACAATAAATATTTTAATATTAATATAGTTATAAAGTTTTGCAAAAAAGATTATGTTATAACTAATACAACATTTGAAAATATTTAATAGACAGAAAACGGAACTCGATTATGAAGATTGTTAAGAGAATCAGAAATGTTAAGAATTGCATAAAATATAAGCTGAAAAATAAGATGAAAAAATCTAAAAAAATTCACATGCCGACATTATTTATAAAAGAGCTTATGTTTTCAATTTTATGCAATTCGTAATTTCTGTATGATTCTCCTTGCAAGAAGTAATAAAATTATACATGCATTTGCAAATGCATGTATAATTTTATTACTTCTGCAATAATGATATCGAAAATACCGGCGCTACAACTTTCAAGAACCTTGAGAAGTCAACAGTCAGGAATAAACTTGAGATTATTCTAGACTACCACGCTGAAGGTCTTTTCTCTCTCTTTTCGTGCATTTCTTTCTCTTTTTCTTTTATTTTTCACCAGTTTTACGCGTTGCATGTAGCAAATGTGTATCAGAACGCAACAAGAGCACAAAAGAGATCGGAGTTAAGATCATGATGTTACATGCAATCACTAGAACGTTGAACTACTACGAAAGCAAAATAATATTACCTTAGAATTCTATAAATATCATTATCTTACGTTTCTCGTGACGATTAAATATAAGCATAATATAATTTATCAATTTTAATTCCACTGATAAAATATTGCGTCAAAGAGAAAAAAATAAAGCAATTCCTTCAACAAATGTTGCATTGAAACGCAATTAATTGTCCGTACGCATAACTTCACGTCAAGCAGAGAAAGAAAAATAAAATAAATTAATTCCAATCAAAGCCGTTTGACGCGTATAATAATTTGATTTGTATAGAACTCTATAACGGTATAAACGTAAAATGCATAAATGAATACACAATGTGATGTAAGATAAGAATATTTTTAGTCAATCATGAGTGGCAAAACAGAAGGCACTATATCTTCTTGATCTACTTTCAATTCGTCTTCCTCCATAATTTCTTCTGTGATCGTTCTCGATTCAATGTCCGCGGAATAAGATAGTTCATTTAAGTAGTACCTGCAACAAATAATTATTAATTATGTCTTATAGAGAAACATATAATTTTCGATCGAGATCTGAAAATATCGTAAAACATACCATTCATGAGCGTGCTGACAATCGATATTTTCATCGTCCGTGCATATCCGCTGTTTCTGATCGAACACTGTATCATTAGCGCAGATCACTGGGAATCCATCGCCTGAATTTTCGCAAACATGAAATATCCTGCAATTGTAATCCACATCGGCGTAGAAGCCGGACGGCATATCCTTGCACGTAAAACGAAACGTTAGATTAGCGAATACGTCGATGTCGTTCTGTTCACTCGATATCTCCTCGTAAGTTTCCAAACGAGTTCTGTCCTGTATACAACATAATAATTTGTAATTTTTAACTTTAATCATAAAACACAATATATTATAAATAATTTTTAATTTTTAACTTTGATCACAAAACACAATATATTATAAATAATTTATCAAAGCAATTAAAAAAATAGATTCTTACAAAATGGTCCAAAGTAAGTTGATTCGTCATCTTTGTATCTGTATAACAAAAAATACACAAAAATAACTTTAAGCTTTCAAGCGATTACCGAAATTTGATACAGTTAATTTTGAAACTTACTCAATAATAATGAAAAGTTGAGCACGCATATTATAAAATAATTCATATTAATCGCAGTTTCTAAAGCGAACATTTTTTAATTTTTGATGCCGAGATTACAGTTCGATATTGACGAACGCTATCACTCGATCACTCGATGGATAACGCAACCGACTGCGCGACTACTCTTTGTCTGAAACTGTAGAACTCGAAGAGCTCAATGACCTTAATAGCCATGTAATTTCTGAAAAGGCCCGTCGTTCTTTCTCATTATCATTTAAACGACGCTTAACTTTCGCATCCTGCTTTGTTGAACGATGTTTTCAGAGAAGTGAGAGAATATCCAAAGAATAAAAAAATCCGAATAATTTTTTGAATGGAAAGATTAAAAATACTTTAACAAATTCGTAAAGAAGAAAAAGTGATAAATACGAATTGTTGAATTTTTTTAGCATAAAAGAAATAATGTAATATTTTTCTTAAACTTTTTAGTTGGAAATGTTTATTTAAATTAATCCGTGCACCAACAGATGTCGGCTTCATGCCGTAAATCGAGGGACTCAGTTGAGTACCAAGGTAACTACGCTACGTGAAGATACTTTCACTAGCATCAACCAATCCTAAGGTGCTACTCGACTTTCTTCTACGCGAGACTTTGCCAGGATCGTATCGTTACATGCCAGGTTAAATGTTATGTTATGTATTAAAATTATGCAATAATATTTATTTATTAACTTGTGTAATGTTTATAATTTGAAGAAACTAAAAATGCAGGTCAAAAAGAAAAAATATAAAAAGACAGATGAATGAAGAAATATTCATAATTTAATAGCTTTATTAATAATAATATAATCTTTATAATTTTTTACGTTCTTATTATAAAGAAAACTTAAAGTTGAACAAGTTAAATCTTTTTTAATCATTCGTAACGAATGATTAAAAATAATAGAAATTTTTTATATTCTTTACGAATGATTAAAAAATATTTAACTTTATTATTATTTTTGACTGTGTTTCATATTAACAGAAAGTTTGGTCAGATCACTAATGCAGCTGATCTGCCATGACCTTCGAAGATACAATTTTATCAAAATGTAATCGCGGCGAGTCTCTCCTTCTTTCTCTCGCAGTGGCACAAGGTGGGATGTCCACGAAAGGACAGCGCGTATCAACTGCCAATGAGGGAAGCCTTACTTCTCAGGCTGCCTTTCTCTTTACCTCCTTGCCTCGGCTCAGTTTTCACGGCAGCTTCATCCAGGAACCACATACAGAATGTCTTGAAGACACGCGGTGAAACACTCGAAACGTGTATTCCTCTCTATTCTTCTCTCTCATTCTTTCCGCTCCTGCATGGTGAGGACAAAAAAGGACAACCCACTCGGCGGGGAACATGTAACCCTGAGGATACCAGCAGTGCATCCTTGAAGAAAGTCACAACGACTTTCGTGCTTTTGAGAATTGTCGGGCAAAGTGTAACAAGGTACCGTGACTATTTTTGTGATAAATGATCAAATTGTTTTGTTCCTGTTATCTTGAAATTGAGAAATGCTAAAAAATTTCTTAATATAATTATTTCTTAATACAATAATTTCTTAAAAGTCTTGCAATTCGCCGACCGGTATTGGAATAATCACAGATATGACGTTGACATTCTGTATTACTGATAAGGAATAATGACTTATCAAATGGTTTATTAGACTTGTTATATCTTTAAATACCAAACGGTGCTAAGTTTCGTAATGTTCGCGGCTGGGTATCCACGTGTGTTTAGGCGCGTCATTTCTCCGCTCAGCAGACGGTGACTTTAAATGCGCGCACAGAACGTTACGCTTCTACCTTACTCGAACTAAGTGTCTTTAATATGTAACTAACTCACGTAGTTTTACACAAAGTTATTTTTATTTCATTGCGATAATAGTGATTTTTAATAATTACTCAGACTTAGTGTACTTAAAATTAAATATTAGTACAAATTATTTTACTTTTGAAGCGTTTATCATTCAATACAAGATTTTTATTTCCATTACATTATTTTAATCTTTAGACTCTAGAACAATAATAATAGTTTTACAAACAAAGTTCTTTATAAGTTATAGAATTTTATAAAATAATTGAGTATAGTCTTTATTTTAAATTTTTTAAAAAATTATTCTCGTTATAGAGTCGATGATATATTTTTAATTAGAGAGATAATGTAATATTACAAATAGGAAACCACACACGGTTAAAGAATGCAGACGTAGGGTGTTGCACCGTGCGGTATCCGCAAGGACGACTGGTGAAACGAAAATATTCTCACCTGTTATGTTGAAGAAATACACGGAAAAGTGCATCTCAGTTCAACAAGGGAGTTCTATAATGGGAACTAATTTTAGTACTTAACTGTGTTTATTACGATGGTTGTGGTGAATTTTTTACGTAAAGTCGACTGCCTTTGCTACGCTAGCACAATAGCTCTAATTGATAGACTTTCAGAAAGTGGAGCGTGGCGCAAGTTCTTTTTCTCTCTGCTGTCGTTCTTTCCGCTTTCGAAAAGCGGAAGTCTCACGTTTGGGAAAGCCTACTCTTTATTGATGGCTTTCATCGAGTTTCTAAATATATATTTTCGAGTCAGTATACAAATACGAGCAAAGAGTAACCATTCGAGTTTTGAGTCAGATACTTAAGATAGTTCAGTATAAATATTCAAGTATCGTTACGTCAATGGTACCTACTGGCGTACATTCATTTTTCTTAGATCCGATACGAGTTTGGTGTCACGAGAGACCAGCGTGATTCGGTCCAGTGGCTAGTTCCTTGGTTTATGAGGTAGAAATATCAACTGAAATAAAGTGAAAGGCGCGTGTGTTTTTCTCAGTATATCGTTTTGCTTATAAACTCTAGCATCTCAGATTCGCAGATTATACTGATGACAACTTAAAGCTTCTACGTATATAAATCCATAAATATACTTTTACTCAGCCTTATATCTCGCCTGAGATAAGCACGATGAATCTCCCTCGTTCATAATGCAGATGCTGTTGTTCTTCTTACATATTGTGCTCGTATATTATATATCGCGAGCGTTGTATACTGATGCTTGAACTAGATCACCGTGCCTTTCTTCTTGCCTGCTTGAATTACTAGGGCTGTAATAAGGCATAGTTTTCCATTTCTCAGATCGGTGGGTCCCACGATTATTTTAATTGTACGCTACCGTTAATTGCGGGAGCTTCGATACGACGATTCGATTAATAGACACTGGGATGTATCGAAAGTACAAATTGACAATTCAACTTTCATTGTTACCGCGCAATTGTTAATTAATGACAAAATTACATCGCAAATGTTTTTCATATAATAAAGAGAAAAATATGTTTCAATTCAATCAGGGAAAAGTTGGAAATAGGGATAAACAGTTACATATAAAATATAATTAATTACTAACAATGATAATTGTATCTTTTTTTCATGGCCGATCGATCTTTTCAAATCCACCCACATCCATCGTACTAAGACCAGATGATGATCTTTGAAAGGAGGTCGGTTATTATGCGAAGATTATATTTGCTAATCGTCCAAGTTTCGAAAGAAGGACAATCAATTTGCAATAATAACCGCAGTGCAGCGTCGTTGCACGCAGCCGTCAATTTTCTATCGAAATTTCATGCACGGTTACGCAGGTGGCTCATCGTTTTCGCGATAGTGCACAGTGAAAACGCATTGGTCTAATTGCGTTAACATTTCCGGATGGACAAGCCGCCGCTTTCGTAATTTTCTTTTGCAAGACGCGCAACACGAGGCAAATCGTAATTGACGTATGAGTTAAACGTCTCTACGATAGCTTATAATTTGCGACGTGACAGAAAGCGTGATCGCCGGAGTTGCGTGCCTCCTTTCTAGAATCGCGTGGGAAACGCTATCGTTGGTACACGATCAATGAATTAATTATGATTGAATCAGCGAAGCACGATCGACGAGAGGATCATCCGTGAGATCTTGATTTTTCACGGCGTTTTTTTGCTACGCACCCAGTGGTCGGTGCGTAGGTCACATCGTGCGTGGGTTGCGTCGAGTGCCTTGAAAAAAGCAGAGTCTCGTCTTCAAGGACACTTTTGGGCTATCGTGATAATCTTAGCGGTTAGTCACCTCCGCGCGCCTCGGAAATATCGAGAGATCGCGGGATCTCGGCAATTCACGTGGGATAATAAGCGACGGGATCGGATCGCGAATTCAACGACTGATGTAATCGTTCTTTTGCTTAAACATAGGCAACGAACTTCGAAGGACCCGTTGAACAATTCGCTCGCGAAAGGAGCTATTGCGATTTTGAAGCTGAACTGCGATTTTACTTATTAGGTGTGTAAGCTGCATGGTTATCGGCCTATTGATCTATTGTGTACGCGATTAACTAAGGGAGTTCACGCAGCGAAAACTTTCTCACATTTCAGACGAGACGCGCGTTGCGTCACAGGGTAACTAATTGAAACGTTCACCATAAACATAAACACATCATGAGTTTGCACCTTGTCTATAAAACAAATATCGGTATTAACCCTTGTGTGACGTAATATAAATGTAACATAGTCTTTCAACGTAATTTACTCTTTATTTTTATTGAAGAAGAGACTATGTAGATTATACCATGTATAATTATTTTAAACAATACTTTCTCATATAAAATGTATTGTTATATCTATTGTTGCATTTATTCGCACTCAGTTATTATGTAACTGTTGTATAACATGTAATTACGAAAATATTAAGTAGACTCCTTTTCCCTTTGTGTTTCTTAAGGTATTAAAATGTTATCGCCACTATTGCTGTTGGGCATGGTCGTGTGCATAATGGGCGGCTACGTGCCGCCCGGGCCGAGGTTCAGATGCCCCAAAAACGCGATTTACATTTACCCCTGCACTTGCCTTCGGGGTAGCGACAGGGGTTTGTACATCCGTTGTGAGAATACGAATCTGGCCAGTCTCAGCCTTGCCTTCACGAATCTGGGGAACGAGGGCATGCCGATCGAGGAACTGGTTCTATATAAATGTAACATAGGTGAGTCGATTTATTATCACGTCGTAGAAAAGAAGAGATACGTGTGTGTATATATAGCATTCTTGCGGAAGGTGACGAAATAAATCGGCTGAATGAACAATTCCGTTTTTGCGAATTCGCAGTACGATTTTATGGGCCCGCTCTGTATCCGTTGGACGTGCGAGTGCTGAAGTTCATCGACACGCCGCTGAGATTGATCGAGGAGCACAGCTTCCTCGGTGTGAACCGAACTCTTCAGGAGCTGTACGTGATAAACAGCGACTTGGAAAAATTCCCTCGCGAGGCCTTGCAGATTCTCGGCAATCTTAGCCTGTTGAGCATCACGGGGCATCGGATATCTACCTTGCCAGGAAATAGTTTCGGTGAAAGCGCGGCGGCTGCGAAGCTGGAAAAATTGGAGATTAGTAACGGTAATCATAATCTCATCGCGAGGTATCATCAGTAGGAAATGCACACCGTTTCTGATCATCTATCTTCTATCTATAAGATCTTCAAAACGATATAATTTTACGCGAGCTTAATTTTGATACTGCACACACAAAAATATGATTTTAATCAAATATTATTTCTTTACACAATATTTATATATAAGAGATCGTAAATATAAAATTATAATTCTTGACCGAGTTTTATATTTTTCAGGCACACTTTCTTCCTTGCCTGTGGAAGCACTAACGCCACTCAAGAAATTGAAAACTCTAGATCTTCACGGTAACAAAATAAAAGATTTGAAGAGGAATCAGTTCAAGGGTCTAAGAGACACTGAGTTTTTGGACATTTCTCACAATTTAATCGACAAATTAGACACATCTCACTTGGCCGATCTCGTCAAGATGGGATGGTGCAACATGTCGCACAACGCAATCGCCGATTTGAAAAGGTTGACAGACTTGAAGAAAGTAACTATGATTAAATTTTCGCAAGTTATCTAAGATCGTTTCTTTCGTTTTAGAGGAACCTTCGCTCGGAATTCTGTCTTAAAGGTCTTGAATTTGAGCCACAACAAGATCAGAAAACTCGACTCAAACACTTTTCGTGGCATGCGTTTTCTTAGACGGCTACATCTGAGTGACAATCAAATCGACGACGTGGGTCGTGGAACTTTCGGTTCCATTACCAGGATCGGCACCATCGATCTATCTCGGAACTTTATTAAAAAGATCGACTTCCAAATGTTCCATCAGCTGCAATTCGCTGAGGTATATACGTACATCTGAAAAATTATACTTATGTGTAATCCTTACACAATTTTCTTTTAATAACGAATTTGTCGGCGTAGCTTTTAGACGTTTCCGAGAATTTCGTGACGATCGTGGAGAAGCTGGCGTTTAAAGATATTTATTTGGCGAAAGTAAATCTGTCTCACAATGAGATTTCGAAGATCGAACCAGGCGCTTTTGAGAATTGTGTGAACATCACGTTATTGGATCTCAGCCACAATAAGCTCGAGAATATCTCCAAGTATTCCTTCGACAGCGTATCGTATGCTATGGAGCTACAACTCAGTTATAATCTATTTACGGCTCTAAATCAGGTAAGTAAAATTCTTTAGATGCGCAAACGATTAGACGATTCATATTGCTTTATTAAAATATTTATTTTTATTACGTCTATTAGTGAGAATAAATATTTTAAAAATATATCTTTTTGCAGATTCCAATGCACAACATGACGGGCCTGAAAATATTAAACGTTTCCCACAACCTGATACACTCCGTTCCACGACAAACTTTTCCAAAGCTGTACGAGCTTCACACGATCGACATATCGCACAACAATCTGTCCGAAATTCACAACGCCGTATTTCAGACGCTTTTCAGCTTGCGATTCTTGAACATGTCACACAATTCTTTGGAGAAGATAAAACCATCGACGTTCGGGCCGTTGCCGACGCTTCTGGAACTCGATATGAGCTACAATCAATTGAACGACGTTGCACGCGGTAGTCTCACTCGATTGGCCAGTTGCAGGTGCGTCGCTGTCCATTAATAAAATTGAGAAATGTTATTCCTGCAAAATAAAATACGTCTATTACATTTTAGGAGTTTAACGGTGAAAAATAATCGCCTGACGAAGATTTTCCAACTGCCGATTTCTCTGGGCCATTTGGACTTCTCGGAGAATCTGTTGGAAGAGATTCCGAGCACCGATGTGTGGCCTGCGATGAATGCGCTACTCTCGCTGGACCTTTCGCGGAATCGGCTGGGCGATAACCTGCAGGACGGGAGTTTTGAAAACCTGCTGACCTTGAGAATCTTAAACCTGCAAGCGAATAACATTACAAAGCCGCCCTGGCAAGCGCTCGGCAGTCTGAGCAGTCTGCAGTATCTTTATCTGCAGGTAAGACAAAAATTTTTATGGGGCAATGCGTTCCCCCCGAGGTACAGGTAATCTTCCGGATTTTTACCGACGGAAATATTTCAGGATAATTACTTGACGAAACTGGAAAAAGCCGCCTTCGGCCGTCTACCGATAGTGTTCGAGCTGAACCTGGCGAACAATAAAATAAACAACGTAACGAGCCGGACGTTCGAGGGCCTGCTGCAGCTGCTAACATTGAACCTGACGAACAACAACATCAGCTACATACCGAACGGCGCGTTTCAGGGTCTGGTGTCTCTGCGAACACTCGACCTGTCGCACAATAGATTGGAGAAGCTAGACAACAAGACGCACGGACTGCTCGACGACTGTCTGTCTCTGGAGAGGCTAAACCTTAGTCATAACAAGATATCATTTATTACCCGGAAGACCCTGCCGAACGATCCCTGGATCCCTTATAGGCTGAAGGAAGTCGACATATCCTACAACACAATGCCGGTCGTCACTTTCGACCTCATCGCCGGTGCTAAGAAGATTCAATACTTAAATCTCTCTTATAATAACATTAATGAGATCAGAAGATGTGAGTAGTAAACTGGGAATGTCGCTTTTAATAGCTTCGACAATTAATCGAGTAATGGCTTACCGGCCGATGTTTCCTGCTGAGAATCGCCGTTTATTAGAGCGTTGCCTTATTTCAGATGTAATCGGGAATTTAACGGCTTTGCAGACTCTGGATCTATCGCACAATGACATAAATGACGTCTCCGATCGAGACGTCTTTGTACCGCCGTTAAATTTAACCAACTTGCACTTAAGTAACAATCATCTGAGCCATGTGCCTCTCGACAAAATTCTACCGTTGCCAAATCTAAAATTTCTCGACTTGGAAGAAAACGAGATCGGCGTCTTCGACGAGAGGTTCATGAAGATTATTCAGAACGGCACTGTGCTCAGATACTCCGGTAACGATAGATTAAATAATAAAAAAAAAACAAAGAATAATGGAACTCATAATTAAATCGCTAAAAGAAATTAAAAATTATATTAGAAATCAAATTTTCTTTGTCACACATAGATGTTTAAAAAATATATACTTTTATCTCATGTTAGGAAATCCCATGCACTGTGATTGTCATGTGCGGCCATTGAAAAGGTGGCTAAAAGCTCAAACGCAGCTTCCGACGGAATGGTCGAACGTGATGTGTAAGAGTCCGAATTATCTCGCAAATAAATTTATCTCGGAGATAACCGAGGATCTCACGAACTGCGGCGAGAGGGACATTCAAGAGGAGCCTGAACTCGATATCACACCCGACGTGAAATATCGAAGTATCGACTAGTACGTTCTATTTTAGACATATATATATATTGCATTGTTAAATTTCCGTTATAAATATTCTTGACAATTTCAAATAATCATAAATCATAATTTTCTTCATCAGTAATAACGAGGATAAGAGTTGGAAAGCGACGTGGTACGTGACGTCGCGCGAAGACATCGGCGACTTTTACGTGGTGGTTCGGGAATCCGGCAGCAGCAAATCCATGATCGAGAAGGACGTCGTTTACAGCGAGCGATCTTTCAGGATCCACGATTTGAAGGAGTCGAGCACCAAGTACGAGCTCTGCGTGCTCGCGCGCGATTCCGTGGGGAACGTCAAGCACTATAGAAATTCGCAGTGTCAGATTTTGAATCAGCGTGACTCCAGCTCGTCCGCTAGCCTCAGGGCGAGCCTGTACTTCGTGATAGTCGTTGCTTCCTTCTGCACCCTTATGAGATTTCGTTAACCTGCCGAAACTAGTGTTTACAATTCTTAGGAAGATATCTAACGTTCTCTGTGGAAATAGTAAGATGAACACACGATGAAGTATCTTCACATATCGCTAGCTCAGTTAAATATTTCCGATTTACTTATCTTAGGCTTTTATCTACGTCGCGTTGAAGCGCGAAGCGATGTGATTGTACAATAAATTAATATATTCCTCGAAAAAAGTGATACGCTGTGTGTGTTGTACATAGACCGTATTGTATTTTGCTCGGAAGTAGGGACGTTGAACGTCGTTGTGTATTTATTTTTGTAAAATATATATCTTGTACAAGTCACATATATTGTTGTCATTTAACAGGAATGGATTAATCAAGATTTGACATAAAAAGAAAACGTGTCTGATAACCGCGGCCGGATCCATGCAATAATTAACAATTTAAGTATACGAGAGGGATTAGTCGATGATTAGTGGACGAATCGTCTTAAATAAGGACCGACTAATCCCACGATATTAATTTGCTGTCGCGTTGTTTTACAGGCGTAGCCTGTTCCGCGGCTAATAAAGTGTTCGCGACTTACTGAAAAAATTCTCAAGGAAGTCAGCGGTCTCTCGAGCTTTGCGTAGTAAGATTATTTCATTATCTCGTGAGGAGACCGTAATTAGTATCCACGATAAAACGTGGTGCATCGTGTTGCGCTAAAAAAAAAGGAAGAACGGGGGGTTTTTAATGAGGGCGAGAAACAGTGGAAGAGTCGTCGTTTCCGCGAAAGGGCACGCCGTCGCGAATTTATTAGCGTCGTTATAGAAGATGTGTCGATTACACTCATTCGCGACGACGACGATGACGACGACACGACGTTGGTTTTTCTTTTATTATTCGCACTTCGTTAACGCAGTCGCGCGATGGCAATTATCGGTAACCCCGCGTGATCACGATATCCCGAGAGAAAGAGACAATGCCCCTCGCGCGCACGCGAGTTCGGTGGATTAACGGGAATTTAAATTACACGACGCACGGGCGTATTTGATTAATATAGCTTCGGTTGGCATACCGGAAAAAAAACAATGCACACACGCCTCTTGCCGTTCTGCTCGGCGGCCTGCCCCCTCGATCGGGATTAACGTCGCTTTAACGCTTAATTAACGGAGTATTCCTCGGCAAAAAGCACCGATCTTCGTTGCTTCAGCAAAATTACAGGTTTTATGACAGTTACGAGTACGTGTTTTTGAAATCTTATCTGATTGATTTTATTATTAAATCTTTATTACTTACGTGAGATACAAATCAATTGTCTTTTTTCTCATATTATTTTTATTTCGCACACTTTCCATTTTCAATGAAAACGGAAGATGAATAAAAAGATAAAGAGATGTTAAATGATAAAATAATGCCGTTTCAGAAAATTTCTGTGTCTTGCGATCCTTGGATCTGCGATATCTGTAAGATACGAGATTTCGTTTCGATATTCATATCTGGTTACGAAATATCTAACCAGACACTTTCACCAGAGGCCCAATAATGGCTAAGAAGTATCGTGCACGAGCAGGTACGAGCTCTCACGAAGAACCACGAAGATGGTACCCCCGTGTGGGCCCCGCGGGACAGACATCTACTTGTCTGGGTTCTTGTCGGGGCCCAAGAGACCTCGAGGTTCTTAGGCATGGTAAATTTACATTTGTCTCTTCCCTCGTCGACAAATTGCCGCGACCACGTCGACGTTATTGACTTCCGTCGTAAAAATCGCTGACTCAGGAAGGACAAGCATATTTAAATTCTACAGTCTACACGATTATCATCGATAGAAAAAGTTCGCACGCCTCCTCCGTGACCTCGTGTCACCTTACTATCATTTATTTTCTAACTTGTCAATGGATATTAATTCATCGCGTTCGCAAAACGTCGTCGTTAGGCGTTTTAATGCCGTTTTTTCTCCGCGGCACTGGTCATCGCAGCCTGTGAGCGTATGAATAAAGTAGGCAGAACACATTTACATACGCCGCTTTGGGCAGTGACTCACGATGCATCCATGTAAGGCCCAGAGCGAGAGGTGCCGTTGGCCCCACACGCCTACGTTAAAACGTTCGCCCGTCCGTAAGCCGAAGACAAAGGGAGGAAAAAAAAGAAGAAATAAAAGATAACCCGTTCTGTAAAAGGTTCGTCTGCGCGATATCGGCTCACGATTCGTCGAAGATATTGAGACCGCGTCTGTAAGGCCCAAATCCTTGGCGCTTGGCGCAGGATCTCGCGTATCGGGGCGTGATCGACTCTGCAGGGTGGTGAGACACGCCTCTATCTGGAATACCTCGATGAATCTTCTTCAGCCTATAAATCAATTAGCGCGAGGGACTTGTTATATCTTCCCGCAAGTTATTCCGGCCCGCAAGCTCATTCCGGTTATCAGATAAGCACGCGCAACGTACACACGCAAGCGCGAACGCATACGTGCGATCGTGCCATTGCGATCGGTTTGCGGCGGCTGCCACTTTCTCATCCGTGTGTCTTTTGTTTCTCGATGACAATGGCGTATGGGGCTTATTATGCCCACGGATGATGCTGGACCGCAAATCCGGCTAACATAATTACCAGAAATATTAATTTAACTCCGGATAAGTAGCGCTCCGATTTGCGAGAAAATTGAAAGGGCGGCATAATTATGTTTTCGACTTTTCCCTATGTAACGGAATTAAAAAGAACAGTCATAAAATAAGAAAAATTTTAATGCAAGAATGTTATCACGATCACATCTTCACGCATTATATTTAGCAGGATTTATTCAAGGTTTCAACCTTGGGCATATCCGGCGGATTCACCAGCCTAGAATCAAATGAAAGAATCGATCTTTCGTAATTTGCGTCGGTCAGTTTTGTCGTTTAATCAAAACTGCGTAAAATCGTGTTTTATTGCGACGTTTGATCCACTTCTACGCCACTGGTCAATGCTGCAGTCTGGGTCTGCTGGCTGGCAGTGCTGGCGGTTCAAACTCTCCCGAGTCTCCCGCCAGTCTCTGAGTCTCTTGTTCCGTCAGTGTCTCTCGCGTGTTCGCACGGGGAACATCGCTCGCGCGTCTTCGCCAAGGCCCATTCCGGCGAGTCCTCGGGCTTTCCCATTAACGACGAGGATATTCGCGGACGGTGAGAGGAGAATTCGGCTCCTCGCGCCCGGGCCGAGCCGCGTCGTCCCCGCCCGGCTAAATGAGAGTCCCTCGCGGATAGTACGAAAACACTCGGTCCTCTTCTCTCCCATTCCTTTCCTCTTCCGCGTCCGTCCCTCCTCTCTTCAACCCTTTGTTTACCTGCCCGACGCAGATCGCGAGTGCACGATTCGCGGACGCGTTTCGTAATTACCCCGGAGAATGGACATGGCCGACCGTTTCTGGAGACTGGCCCTGTGCTGGATATGCATCGTCGGGCTCGCAGGCGCCAACGGTGAGCGATACGCTTAGATTCAATCGCGATGGAACGTGGTCTCCGCGACCACCGTTTTATTTATTTAAAATAATAAACACGTAGGAGAAAGTATACGAGGGAAATGTACGCGCGTCGAAGAAATCTCAAACGTGTACCGCGCGAGTACAGGCGTACCGCGTTGTCTGCGTTCGATTATAGCGTTCAACAGTAATCAGTGACGAGGAGGAAACATGACAGTCGCAAATGAAAGTGACGTTCCTTTGTTTCGAAGCTGATTACGCTGCCGATCGGCGGCCGACGCGGCATAACAAATAAGTGGCGTGACGCGTCGCACAGAATGCATCGTAAAGTTTCGAAGCACCTGACGCACGCGCGTCTCTTTAAGTAGGATGTCCTAGATCGCGATGCCTACGAGGTATCACGAGAGAGATCATAGCATAGCCAGTCAAGGTTGCGACGTTCCCTCATGCGTCGTGCGACGCGCTCGTTATGACTGACTTTAGGCTCGTTACTGTTGACGTTGGTAGACGTTTTCTTTCCTACTCGCTTCACGGTCCGGCTATTTATGAAAATGGCAGTGTCCGACCGCAGATAGAACAAACCGACAATGAACACGCACGCACGGCGCGACGTCGGGATCGTTTTGCGACTCGCAAGAGTCGCAAGGAGTTCTTCGCTTCTTCCCTCGACACGAGTCTCACGTGTTTCGAGCTTCAAAAATCGTCTCAGGCACACCTACCGATGAGTTTATACGTTTTCAGATCACGTTCAGCGGTCGCGAATTCTCCTCGCGTACGTCACGCGATATTACGAGGCGTACCGAGTATCCTTCATCAAGGAGATTCTCTCGGAAGTGAAATTCGCTCGCGAGCTGGGCAAACAATGCGCGCGCTCGCATCATCCTCGACGCAACGCGCAATTAAAAAGTACCCGCAATCAGGGAACGAAACTAGTAATTAGTAATCGCGCGACACTTGCAATTAGGGCAAGGCAGAGGATAAAAGGCTAATTATCCGTTAAGGGCCGCTCGGCTTGGACAAACGAGAGGGGACAGAGCGACGGTGCATTCGAAATTAACTGACTGGGATTACTCAAATTGAAGTTAATCATACTGAAGTTAATTATACATTTTGTTCATCGGTGGAAGTGACCGATTTGCGAGTTCCAATCGTGCCTTGGGAATCGAGGCTGCTCCAATTGTTCCTCCCGAGTCTCTCTCCCTTCGTGTTGACGTGCAATTAATTAACCCTAATAGCAGCTAGATACGTCGAATGAATTGTATGGTTTCGCAAATGTGAAATTAGTGCGATTGCGGGATTGTGTAAGAGAGAAACACGTGTGCGGAAAATAATTACTCTCTGGCAGTCGCGCGCGCGGAAATTCGTCGTGTGTGAGTAACCAGACGTTGATGAATCACGCCATGACTCCATCGTGATCTTCTATACCTTACCGTGTCTATATTTGTATTGGAAAATTGCGCGAACCATTATGTAAATTAGAGCGATCGCTAAAAGAGAGTTCCCGGTATAAAAATAACACGTAAGCAACACGTAAGCAACTCCGCAACGATTACATCACGCTACGCTTCTTTTTTTGTAATACTTGAAAGTCAGTTCGCTTAGCGATTAAAATATAAAAATAACTATATCAGCTATATCAGCAATAATTAATTAATTTTATATAGATCTTTAATGGGGATCTCTTTTTGTGCTGTTTCATGATGTTTAGGAGAAAATTTATTATTTCCTATTATTTATATATTCGCTTGCGTTGTAGCTTTTCTTCGTCAGTAGATAGATCGCAATCGACTTCCTTCCTGTATCATTACTCCATCGCGGGGTTACGTCGAATTCTCATCGCCAGTCGGCGAAATTGATTATCTAGACTCGTATAATGGGCATAATTGAGCTGACTTACGACTACGGGGAAGGCAAACGCGGGAGAGGAGAAATAGGATTCTGCGATAATCGCGAAAAGAAAGGGAAGGTGAGCAAGGAAATGCAATTTTCTGTGTTTTGTGATTGCGCGTGTGTTTCCCACCTGCCCTTCGTTCTCTCCTAGAATCCGCGGAACGATCTTAACTGACTATCGTCCCGGAATTAATGGGAGATCCGTGAACAATGTGAGCTAGCTCCCGCACTAACGTGTGTCCGTAACGGGAAAGACACAGAGCCAAGATTAAATGTTTTGCTAATACGCGTCAAATATTGGTAAAACTTTCGAAATATATCTACAGAATTATCTATATTATTTATACATATATATTTAAATTATATGTATAGAAAAGGCTTAACTGTGTGAGGCAAAAACAATTCCTTACGACCGAAGATAATTTATGAAAATGAAATAATGCTAATTAATATATTTCTTTATTAATGATATATTGGCATTACCAACAGAAGACTCCTCTGTGTTATTTATTATTAAAGGATTGCAGAAGAGATACAATATTTATCGTGGATTTCGATCTAAGGAAACCTTGCCTTTGTGTAGAAGTGCAATTAGTTTTTCAGTAAAGATAGGATTTGACGCAAAATGATGGACAATAAATTACGCTTCCCTTTTAAGTTAATAAAATTCTTCATATGAAGAAACACTTCTATCGCTTTTCCGAGCAGGGTGCTGAGGCGCATCAGTCCGTTCTTGTAGCGAATGCGTGCGAGTGGGAGAATCATGAGGAAAGAGAAGGTGAAATTTGATCTAAGTAGCTCACCGTTGTTACGCCTTGCGCTCTATTCTCTTATTTTACCGCCATTATGGTTATTAACATCATACTTAATTGCTAGACGGCAAATGCGAATTGCAAGGTATTCCGTTCCGTTCGCGGACGGAGTCTCTTCTTATTGGTTTTCACGTGTGGCCGCGGGCGTGTAACATCGACGGATCGACGATAGATAAGAAAAATCGACAATTGGCGAAGAGAATGGAGTCATGCAGAAAATTGGCGCGCGCTCTGTTAAAATGAAATGTCAGGCCGCACTCGCTCGTGTTCAAGGATAATGAGATTTCTCGCGGTTTTAAAACTGTTCGCTTCCTGGCCGGTTTTTTTTTGTACGGCCGTTCTTTACGGAATTTTTCCCATGTGCGGCTCATGAAGGTCGATTTATTCATTATACCGCATGGAAACCGCACGGAGTTTTACGAGAAAGCGAAAACGCTCACACCGAGCGGAAAAGGGATAGGGCAAAACAGTTCCACCGACTCATTCGTGCTCTCCATAATCGCGCTCAAACACGTGGTCAGGAATGAGGAATAATACGAGAGGCGAGGATCAGAGCCAGTTGCGTACCCAGGAAGTTGTAAGCCCACCGTTGAAATATAGAGACCCGTTCGAAGCGACCCGTTTGAACGTTAAATGAAAAGATCGACTCGAAGAAAACAGGAAGTTTGCACTTTATAACATATGTATCACCGTTATAAATTCTATTTTACGAATGATATAAAAATACATAGCTTGAAAAACGATTTCTTTATTAGAGAGAAAAAGATCTGTCGATTAAATCAACAAGTTCGCTTGTCTGAATTACTTTGGATTGCGGGAAAAGCAATAGCATGGCTTCTCTGTTTGTCTGAATTGCTCTGGATTGTGGGAAAAGGCACGATAATTAATATAAATTTGAACATAGCTGTCTATTTTGTTAAAATATTCTATATCTATAGGAAAAAAGTTGGGTAATCTTCGGTCAAGTATTTTTCACTTAAATAATGACTATTATATGCTAAATAACTAATTATATGCCGGTTCTTTTTCTAACGTATCTCTGGAAAATATAAAAGAACATTTAAGAAGAATATAGTAAAAATAGGGACACACGTTATTCTCATATTGCAAAATATGTCGCTAATTGTTTTCATCCTTGAAAACATCAGTATGAAAAGAGATGTAGGATGACGCTGTAATGTTACAGCACTGTGAGAGATGAGGATGTGGGGTATGGGGAATGCACAGGGCCCTGGAATGGGAAACAGAAGTGGGAGTGAGAGTGGGAGTGAGGAATCGGTTGGGAGAGGCCATAGGAAAACCGGTTGCCAATCTGCACGGACGCGTTGGACAGAGCGCTGGGGAGATCATCGAAAAAAGGCCAAAAAGGCCGAGCTCCGGTTTCCAGTAAAGCGATCAGACTTTTCCTGACTCGCGAATCTTTGGATCGGTTCGCGTTTACCGACGAAGTCGGGCAGAAGAGATCAAAAGCTTTTCAGACTTTTTTTTAAATCTAAATCGCATATGTAACAAAATAAAAAAAGAATTAATTAATGCAAACAGAAAGTTGCAATGATAGAATAGATAAAGAAAGACGTCATCTTTTTAATTAATACCATATATTATTTATATATCTAATACTATCATATTAAGGCATCATTAAATAATTATCTTGTTTAAAAAAACTTTATAATGACGATTTATATGCTCTAACAATGAGTTACAATGCGGATAAGCAACAGGAAATTAATAAAATAAATGTCTTAAGAGATAAACGTGAGGCGATTGTTCGCGAAAGGGATGCACGAGCGTGACTTGATCTATTAAAATGTCATTAATCAAGTAAAGAAATCAAAGTCTCGAGATGGCTATCTCGAGATCGATTGCCGCACTGATGTACCAGATAATCGATGTTGCACTGTCGTGCGTATTTGACGTAACGGCAACACTTTTTTTCCGTCAGTCCATCCAGACGTGCTCTATCGGCAGCGATCTTTTTCCTTCGCCGACTAGAC
The DNA here is from genome assembly GCF_030848795.1 of Temnothorax nylanderi. Taxonomy (NCBI): domain Eukaryota; kingdom Metazoa; phylum Arthropoda; class Insecta; order Hymenoptera; family Formicidae; genus Temnothorax; species Temnothorax nylanderi. The sequence continues at coordinate 1,450,509 of NW_027249073.1, forward strand.
AGCACCTCCCGTACTCGGTTTCTTCGGCATTTAACGTATTTCCTTCTCAGCACCTCTCGTCACACCTTTCAACGTCCTCTCACTCGGTGACCCTAGTTTCATGAGCTATTCCAAGACGGACAAATATTTCCTGCGTAATTATTTATACGTGAAAGATAACCGCGCGCGTTCTGCCGCAGGCACGTTCAGATACCAAAAAGGAAGTGATCGAAGGTCAATGTGGCATATTGAATGCGCCTGAAGCGAAATGGCAACGACAGTAAACGTTCAATTTCTCGTAACTCACAAATTAAATGACGTCTTGAACAGTTATCTCGACGTGGCACGAGGAAAAGAACGTGGATGGATAGTGAACCCTGACACGTCATTTTTGCGATAGCTTTATGAATGGCGACCCAACCCATCGAGAGAGACGAACCGTTCGTCACGCGTTTAATGACACATCTTAACATATTCCAAGCCATAAATATACGATATCTTTTCGCGATTATTTTTTATTCTTCAGGTTGCAATGTAGGAACGTTCCCTTTCCGATTGGTACTTTAACGCGTTCGCCGTTAGCTATATAATGGATTTTTATCTATTAAAATTAAATGGAACGTAAAAGCACTTACTATTTTAAATCTTTATGATTTTAATTAAATGTTCTTAATCTAAATTTCAATTATATAAATTTTATAACTCTCATGCATTTAAATTACCACATTTAATATATAATAATTATTCTTCCTATACTAACTTATTGATAGATATGTCAGTTGGATATTTATAAAACTGCGGAAATATTATATATTTTTTGGGGTCATCACCGAATTATATATTACCTGGGGGAATATCGTATTTTTACGTCGATACCTTTTGTGAGCATGACCTCTTCTCTCAGGAGTTCTTATGTTTGTACTTTGTACTTCACGTGTGTATGTGTGTGGGGGGCCCAGCCAAATATGGCGGATACCGGTTGGACCACTTGAGTGCACGCGTGTCACCCGGTACATGCGTAGTGTTACGGATTCGTGTGCACGCATCGTGTGTATTGTGTGTGTGTGTGTGTGTGTGTGTGTGTCTGTGGAGATACCATCAGACAAGAGCGCGCAAGGGGACAAATTCTCTGCTTTATGTTAACGGAAACACTTTTGCGATCCTCGGCAATAACTAACGTGATCTTTTATATATATATTGCTCCTTTCCATTTAAATAATTTAAATAACGTACGCATTACATACGTTAAATTTTTTCTGTGGATTTATCAGAGACTGATTAATTCCGTTACACACTAATTAAATTAATATAGAGCTGTCTTAAAAATTCTTGAGATTTCACGGTGAGCCTAGGAGAAGCGGTGCTTAAGCGCATTGAAGCGGTACACGATCAATTCGTCATACATTTTTGTTTTAATTTATAAATGATTTAAAAATAAATCTTCTATTCCACACACATTGTTGGAATTATCAAAGAAAGTACATCTCTCAGAGAATCCGAACAGGGTGGCTTGATCGTGAAATCTCCAGAAGAAGTAGAATTCTAAAGACTCAGCCTCTCTCGACGAGATTACAATTAATAACGGTAATGAAGCAATTTTTTTCATTAGCATTAACAACGTGACCTCAATGTATCTAGTTGCTACCAGGAAACGTATGGCAAAATATTGCGAAAACATTTCCTGGTAGCAACTGGAGACCGGAGGATACGTGTCGGTAGGACCGAAAAACTTCGATTTTACAGTGTTCCGCATCCGCGGAGCATCAATCGCGATGTAACGAATGATGCGCGGAACGAAATTGTTTGCTCACCGAACTTGCGTCATTTATCACGAAGTGTTATCCTGCTACTTTCCTCGGTACCGGTTTGCTCCTCCTCGGCAAAAGAACTAATTCGTATAAATCGCTGTTTTCCTTACGCCCTGTGCTCTCTTTCTCACTGTCAGGAGCGTTCATTTTCATGATTGATAATGATCCGGCGAGCAGCGAGCCACAGGTTACACGCGAACTTCGTCATTAGACACGTGTATAATCAACTAATCATTAATCACACGTGACCGTTCTTTTTTCTTTGCCGGATGCCAGGCAAACGATCTTCCAAATCCGCTGCTCACTCTTGTTTTATTAATAAAGACACATCGTAACATAGAGACCTGAATTAAAAATACGTTTGAATGAAAAATTCCTGATTGCAATTTTCGATTAATCAATGGATTAGTTAATGGAAGATCAGTCTCTTTCATATCCAGTATCCAAATTATATTAATTTGATTACTTTAACGTTAATATTCATACGTTAACAAAAGCGGCGAAAGAAGATGCACTAAGCGCTATGACGACTATGTTTGGAATATATTTTAAACGGAGACCGACGACCCGATTGCGTGTTTTCATTTCGCAGAAGCACGCTGCACGATACGTTGAGCAAGTGCACTTAGCTACGTATTTGCGTCCATTTTCAATGTAACTGTACTGATAAAGTTGTGGATTAATCGAAAATTAATGTTAATGAAGACAAATAATTGTGCGGCGCTAAAGAAGCGGGAGGTAGACCTCGTGAAATGCGAAATAATCTTAACGAAGTAGAAGTAAAAGTAGAAACATGAGTGCGCAATGCGAAGTGAACGCTTACACTCAAGGCCGCCCGATCGCGCAGCGCTTTATTCGCGATCGTTCGCGAAAAATGATCGGTGTTACTTAATCGGAGAGAAAATTGCAAGATGACACAACCAGAGTACGCAGCCGATTTAACAATTTAAGTAATAGCGGGAAGACAATGTCGATCGTTTTATAACACGGTGAATCTGTTTTCCATGAGAGGCTATCGGCATGCCTATTAATTATCGAGCGGCGGATAAAAGCGAGAATGTGTGTCCGGCGCGGACGGTGTATCGTCATAGTCTGTCATTTCAGTTTATTACCTATAATTACTCCTATCGCTCGTCATTTACACCTGCTCCGATACCGCAGCCACTACACGTATTTACAGACTATGGCTGTGCTACTGCGTCTCGTGATCCTCTTTCCCATCCCTGACGTATTCGTCGTAATTGCAATATTTTTTTATACCTTTTCTCATGATTCACACTCCATAATTATCCCTACGTCGTTATTTCATCAGGCGCCGCGGCCCCCGTATACGTTTTACCCACATTCTATTTCGAATAATGAATGTAACGATCGTATACCAGTCAATTAGGCGAGCCTAATAAAAATGACCGTAAAATGTTGGTAAAGTTTTATTTTATTGCAGTGAATCATTCTTTTTAACGGCACTCTGCTTCGTATTCAGAAACATTTCAGTAGTTCAGTAGTTGAGAAACGCGAACGGTATATTGCACAGAATAGCATTAGATAAGGTATCTTGGTGTGGTGCGTTGTCATTAGAGAGGAAGGTAACGAGGACTGCTCGCGGATTTTTTTACTAGATGCTTTATCTGTTATATTTTATACATGTCTAATGCATCTACGTAGCATCCACGTTATACCGCGGTGCTCCAACTTGCTGAGCACCTACGCGGGAAAGAGGGACTCGAGGAAACAATTAAATCCTGTGATCAGATAGCGCTGCGAGTATCCTCTGGAAAATGTATTCCGTGCTCGGGCTGCGTCTAGCACCAGTCCGGATAACAAAGCGGTCTACCGGAAGTCAGATAAACTCCGGGGACTTGATTCGATATCTTAGAGATGACAGCCGTGCGCGCGCGTAGTAGCATCCGAGATAACAAAGGATCCTATCCCTCTGCGAGATCTTATCTCATCCAGTCGGTTTACTCTCGGAGAGTAAATCGATTTTAAGTGATCGATTATCGGGCGATATTTGTCAGCGTAATGCCGACAGTCATTCTAAAGTAGAAAACGAGAATTGATTGTGATCGTAGTTGTTGTTATAGAGCTACATTGGTCGAATCATTTAACATTAAAAAGAAATAAATAGAAAAAACTAATCATGTAATCCGAGAATCTATAATCAAAGCTCATATTTATGGCTTATAAAAGATAAATACGTTTATTGACTCCCCTCAGGGTTGCAGGGCGTTTTGTATAGGGACGTTCCCAACCCTTTATTCAATTCTCATCCAATACTACCCTTCTCCTCTCACTTAACCCTTTGGACCAACGCGTTGCAACGGCTTAACGTCTCTTTCCGAAAGACGGAGCCCAGTTTGCTCCGCACAAGAGCCTATCTTGCACGGAGGGCGCAGCTTTCGGAAAAAACTTTTCATGTTTACATGGCTCTAGTGGACTCGAACCTGATGGTTCCTCAGATTACGAGTCTGGCGCTCTACCACTAGACCACACTGCCGCCCTTATTTATGGCTTATAATCATATAAATTATTTTGTTGTGCAATACAAGTACATCTTGTAATATGTGATTTAATAAAATTGGCTGTAACGATAATTAATTGATGATTTTTGCGCCATGGAATATCCGTGAATGAAATGAAAGAAATTTCACGGGAGAAAAATTTACAAAAATTTCGCTACGATTCGCGGATAGTGCGTCTGCGGAATGCAGATCTGAAAAGTGCACAATGGACTATAAATAACGACACGTGCGAGCGTTTTATGCACTGCCGAGCCATAAAATTGTTTAAATAATTGTGCGGCTATGCTCCGTGGGACGCCGACTTAATCGTCGTCAGGATTACCGAAAACGTACGTATAACGGTAATTCTCGGTAGCGCGCATAATTTGTATACCGCGTGACGTTATAAATAATTCATTACATTTTCGCAGCATCCCTCACCGACACGCTCTGGGAGATAGGAGAGGCTCCAACAAGAAGCAGAATATTAAACACGTTCCAACTGTTACCTTAATTTAACTTAATGTGCCACGCTTGTCAAAAGGCATCTAATTTCCGTAAAAAAATATTTTATTATCTAGATGTACGTATCGTGGATAGAACGGAAGATATTTTTTCACAGCTGTGATTTAAATATTAAAAAATCATAAAGATAGTACAGAAAAATAGTTTGGTAAAACTGGTAAAATTAGTCATCGAGGAAATGTCAATCGTTTATCGTTTCCAAGCAATTTTAAGGATTGAGGCTTCTTAGAGATTTCTCTCTGATTCGTCCTGCGTGTGACTCGTCCGTCTTCTCTAACCGTTCAGGGTCTCCGAGAGAGTCTCCGTACGTGATGGACGATCGATCGTTTCCGCGCTAGCGATTACTCGCGACGGCGACATACGGTAGCGCCGATATTAACGACGCAGCGAGAGAAACATCGAATTCCGAAGGCGACCGTCGCTTTTAAAGGGAATCTCTCTCCTGCGCGCGATTTGTAGTCATTCGGTCGATGCTCGCGACGCTCGGTTTGCCGTGAATATCGGATTGTATTACTGTCACTGGACGCGCCTCGCTCATCTCACGCGATTCTCCTTACCTTTCGCGTGTGGCGTATCCAGCTTAAAAATAAAAATCATAACACACGCGATATAACTTGTAGATTTTACACGATCGGCAGAGTTGGTATCTTTCTTTGGAAGATTGCAAAAGGGAATTGTTCGGATGACGCTCAGATTTTGATGTAAAAGTAGAACAAGTATAAAAATCAGTCAAATAAAATATAAATAATGCGGTACGCGCATACTTTTTAGTTAAAAAATTATATAATTGATTGAGAGAAAATCGGGATCGCGTAAATTAGACGCCGGAGCAACAAATGTCTAATGCCAAAATAAACTTTATTGCATTAAAATCTAATGATAATGATTAAATTAATATTTAAATTAATTAGTCGGAACTTATTACATTATCATATTTATAGAGATCTATCTCATAATTATCGTTTACAGAAAATTTTGCCTTGCAAACTACTGCAACTGCATCAAGTCATCAGACCGTGCCAATCCGATTGCAACCGAAACATCGTTCCCCCGGTGGGCATAATAGCCCAGTCGGATCCAGGAAGTCGGCAGAGAAAGTACCGAGGAAGGCACTAACTAGATATCCATCGACATACGTGCCTCATCCTTCGCGTGCTCTAATCCCCGACGATCTGTACCCGGTCGTAACCGGTCCCTCTGCCGTCCGACGATTCCGTCGTTTCCTCGAGTTTCGATCGACAGAATTGTGGGCCGCTAATGATCACTGATGATCAGTGATTTACCGAGCTGGCGGCCCTTGTAATCGGCGTGCGCGTACTGCCGCGGCGGGCAAAAGCAACCGGAATGGAATCACCGTTACCGCGTGTATTCGCCATAGCTCGCCTGCGCTCCTCTTTTATCACCCGACGTTACTTGCATTGCTTTGATTAAGAACTTTCTGATCCTGTTATGCAGCGCCCTTTCTCGCCTCCCCCCGTTACGCGTCCACTCGCATGATCCGATCATGATACCCCGCGAATGATAACGCAAGTGATTCGTGCGTTATCCGACTTCCTTGTCGACGAAGACGTCTCGATCATTAAAATTATAAACAGCAATTAAATTTCGTCACATAGTAATTAATATACGATTTGCAATGGATCGGGGTGATCTGCGAATTTTGTTGATCGCTGCTAGCTTCGTACATCAGTAGAATCAACGAAGAGTCTTTCCAAAAGAAAAGAGGAGAAAACAGTACTTCCGCACTCTGTTTATACGAATCACAATTAAAGTTAATAAGATGGGATATATAAAAATAGGAAATGAGATATCTAAGCGATTACATGTGATTTTTGTGCTTCTTAAGCAAGACTGTAGAGAAGAGACTAAATATAAGCGGCGTAATAGCGGCTGAAAATTATACCGTTTAACGCGAAGCGTAATTACACGACGAAGAGGCGTATCATTTAACGATTCGTATAGTCTTTATGCTTTTTCGAAACCTATGTAGCCTAGCTGCAGATATAACGGGAGTAAATAAAAATAAGCCAAGGGAAAATAAAAAATGAGGCACTCATTCTTGCAAAAAGATTTATGTACATTCACGGAAATTAAATGGCAGGTTAATGTCACTCACCGATCCGGTATTACAGCGAAACGGAGTGATAATCGTACTTAGTATATTCGTAATCTTCACGTGCGCGCTATATACATTTCCCTTATTACGGAGATCATATTTTCTACTCGTTATTGCATGCGTATCTTATATTTGCACGACGCGATTGCTTTTTGTAGTGCCACCGATCCGGTTCGCGCCGATGACGATCCGTTTAATTTACAATAGATAATGCTAATAGATAACGTTAATACGATGTGTCACATCCGTGTAAGAGTTTCCTTGTGTCACGTCATCGTGTCGCTTTGCTCGCAATGCGCGAAAAACCGGCAGCGCGCAATCGCTATCCATTTCTTTTTTCCTTCCGATCATTCGGTACTGTTATCCACGCCAGCCAGCACGCATACGCGATAACTCCCCGCGAATATTAATTGATTACTGTAATGTAAGACCGTCGCATTTACCGTTGTTCGGTTTGTTCGCTTTCGTACGAGAAAAATTGAAGGATCGTGTTTCATTTTTATACGTAGCTAGTTACAACAAGAGATACCTGCCTCGCGAAAGAGAAGAAGGGACTGTCTGTCTTTTTGCCGTGAATATTTGTGTTCCAGGACCAACCGATTTGACGTTAGTGCTTGTGTTATTTGAAGCTTAATCGCTTCCGACAACAACAAAGTGTTCAAGCGTAATAAGCAGGCAGCGCGTTGATTTTTACCTCGCCGCGGAAAGCGGAAAAGATGTTATTGCACGCAGGACCGCCGATTCCTGCACGTTCGATCTTCGCGGGAGCCCGAACGCAGCCGCGCAGAAGCGTAATTATTCATCTCGGGGTCTCATCTTAACACTTCGCAGTAATGGCTACAAATTATTGTAATTCCGACGATCGTAAATTGGCGCAATTTACTTCGCTTCTTCTCGGTAGCGCAACGAGGTAGCCGCTCTTGCGAATTCCGCGCTATACGAAACAAAATAAAATGTCGTGCTAGCGGAGATTGGCACTGTTATCAGCAGATGAAACCGGTCATTGGGCAGCCGATTGCTGGTTTTATAGTAATATTGAATTTTACCACTACGGGAATATGAATGGAAAATGGGAATCGGACGAGCCGAGGAAAAAGGGAAGAACCTTAAGTACTTGGTACGTTTCTTAGAATCAAGTCGTTATCATTTTTACCTTGGGAACGGCATGAGACTAAAAATAACTCGTTGTTTTACAGCATGATGGACTCGTTACTCTTGAGAGGATTTAGGCGCGTTAACGGGAATACAAAAACGAAAGTAAAGTGGCGGTGCGGTAAGCTCGTCGGGCAAAAACCGCGTTGAAGATAATGGAAACGAGCATAAAAGAGTGGGTCGCGTGAACCGGGTTACGAGGAATCGGTGGAAAATTTATTTTGGTCATGCGAATTAAATGAGTCCGACTTACGAGCGAACGTACGAAAAGCGGGAGCCCACGCGTTGAAGGCATACGAAGAAGAAGAGGAGGTCGAAGGTCGCGAATCCTCCTCATCAGTCGGGAGGTCATTATCGGTTATCTTGCGGAAATCTTAATCTTGCAAGCTGAAGGAGGCGCGTCGAAGTGCGCGAAAGACGACGGGGGGTGGCCGGTAGTACGGCAAGCGCGTTGTAAAAGGGGAAGGAGGAAGAGAAGCACGGGGAAAGAAGAAGAAGCGGAACTCTCTCAGGATCGACGAGAGGACCGGAGGTAGTATGTAGTACCTTCTCGAGTTTAATGGTAGAAGAAGAGCGCAGGAAGAAATAAGAAGCGTCGAATAATAAAGAAGGATAAAAGGGGCGCGAACGGCGACGTGGAAGAAAACGAAGGAAGAAGGTCAGGTTCACGGACCTCGGGCTAAGATCGAGGGATTAACGAGTGCACCACATTTGAAGCTGATAATTATGCCCGATAGTACGTGAGCGCGGCGTCGCGAATAATCTCGGGCGGAGTAAATGTGAAGTAAATTCGCGATCGGGACGGGCAGAGCGGCAGAAAATAATACGCGAAGGAACTCTGGTCTACCCTGATATATTTTGATCGATTCAAGGCTAGCGTCATCAACGCAAGTTAGTTTCAGCCTCGGTTTAATTAATCCGTCATCTCCGAAGATTGTACGAAGATGCAGAGTAAATTAAAGTACGTTCCTTTCTTGAGTTCTCGAAAATTTCTTATATCAAGGAAAGAAGAGATAGAGTAATGTCGCTATAAAATTTTTATAACGCTGAGGCTTTCTTGCTCGAAGATTTTTTTGCGCATCAATTGTTTCCAATCTAGTAGCCCGATTTATAGCTTTCTGACAGAACAATGCAGACGCGGAAGCGTAATATTGGATCGCCGCTTTCGAAGACGGTGACCACGCAAAGGAAAAACCACGTTGCCGCGGCAAGCTCAGGAAGAAGGGAAGAACAGTGGGTGAAGGAAGATAAAGAAGAAGAGGAAGAAGTCGAAGAGTGGTAACTCAGCGGGGAGCGACGGTCGGGGAAGGGAAGCTAAGGTCACGGACCTCCTTCTCCCCGAGATCGGCAGAAGATCAGCCGCGACTCGCGCCTTCGCTACCTTCGCGAGAACGCTTAAACTTGCTAATGGAAAAGACCGCCGTAGCTTCGTAGGGATGTTTAAAAGCGACACGCTGCGCAGTCACGTAATTTACGCGTTAACTGCGCGCGCGGGACGGTCTGACTGACAGACGTTGCATAAAGTCCGCTCAGATAAGCGTCTGGGTGACGATCGGAGGAGAGTCATTAGCGGAGGGGGATGAATATTCGCGACACGTTTTGTGTCAAAGGTGACGGCCTCCGCTGAAAAAAAAAAATGAAAGTGGCTCTTTCCGCCGTGAATACCGAGAAAAATGCGACGTCCGTCGTCGCGTCACGCCGCTGGCCGTCGACACCGAGTGAGCGAATATGCTGATGACAACAAGTTGGCGCATATTAAGCGGACAGAACAATTTCAACGAGTCGAGGAGAGAGGAAGTACCTTTCGAGACCGTCCTCGCGCGGTGACCATCCTCGTGCGTGACGCGACTGCATCGCATGGATAAAGATGAGAAAACGCTCGAGATTCGAGATAATCTCTCCTGCGTTCCGAGAAGGCCCGGCCGGGGAGAGACGTATGGTCCCATTAAAACGACGTAAAATCACCCCGGGTGATTTCCGCAGCCTTATCGTCGGTGTCATTTCGGCCCGTCGTCCGCTCGTCTCCGTCTCCGTCGTCGGCAACGACGCGACACGCAGGCTCGCAGACTCGAGGACTTGATCAACGCCTGTCAGATAGTACCTGCTAATCCTCCGGAGTGCTGCAATCCGGGCGCAGCGAGCGCGGCAGACTCCCGACCGGCTGCCGGCTGAACATCAATTTGTCTGCCGGAGGAAATAAAAGAAAGCACCAGTCTCTCCGTGCACTTCCTGATGCGCACGCTCGCCTACAATGTATATTAAACATTCTACCGGTCGTTCAGCGTCTGTCAGCCGACGTGACGCTTGTTTATCTTTGCTTCTCGCGAGCGAGATGACTTCTGCAGACCGCGCGGAACATGCGTGAAGGCCTCCTCTCTTTCTCTCTGGATTCTGGTATCGCCTCGAGCGATCAAATGAGCTGCTAAACCACGTAAAAATTCAGCTCGAGGCATCTTATTTCTCATTGAATCATCTCGGCTACTAGTTGCATTATTTATCCTCCCATTATCGTGATATTAGACCCGCATTGTGTTCCGTGAAACGGAAAGTAACTAAGCTACATGTGTGAAGGATCAGTAAAAAAGTTAGAGAGAAAAAAATAGAAAATAAATTTATAATTTAATTGGCTTGTTTCGAGCAAGTCGATGCCTATACTTGAAACGTCTAGCAGAAAATTAATGATACCAGCGACGTCCGCAGAGCGTTATTAAAACGTCACAGTCCCTGATTGTTCACTCTGTCATTCATTATCGGGAATCGCGACATGACGGAGGGCTTGGCCGGTGGTTGCCGGACTGCCTATTCCGGGATGCAGCCGAGGATCGGATACATTGCGTGAAACTGCTTAGGTCCTCACCTCAGTCACCTTGTCGTGGGGGAAACGTTCGCCACGTTCCCTAACAGTTGCGCGCACGTGACGATGATACCTCACCGTGAATTATTGCCCGATGCGCGCCGGGCTCGCTGCGAAGCGCGTGCGTTAAGTGCGGGGAAAATATTGCTACCTCGCGTATCTTCCGAGATTAATGTTGAATTATACCCGCGACGATATCCCCGGGATTGTTCCCGCGTCGCTTCCTGCTTTGACGCTCACGAAGACACAATCTTCGACGACGTTACAGGTCGTTCGAGAGTATTCCAGTGGCATTTTTGTTAAGAAAGAATTCTTTCCTGAATTGGTGAAAGAGCTTGCACATATGAGAAAGATGCAATGCACTTGAATTACTTCGTAAAAATTATGTAAACTTTCTATTTTATATCTCTCGTAACTCTCGTTGAACTTGTCTCAGGATTGGGACGCGTTCCTCTCGATACGTGGCTTGACGTCATCCGCGGTAACGGTGAAAGTATCTATCATGGTATTCCGCGAATAAACAGGGTCTAACCCAGTGGGATATGCATCATCACACATTTCCCGAGCGCATCGCTGCGCTCTTTGCTTTTCAAGGTCGAGACGTTTACGACTTTATGGGGCAATTATCGTGGTATACAGCAACTTAGTTTGCGGATATGGCTAACTTCTCATTCTTCCATAAAGCAAAATCGTAAATTGTCTTGAAAATTCCTCTCTCTTATCCAGATATATATTTTAAGTATCGATTCAAGCGATGATTAATATTGATTACACATAAAGATCGTAAGATACAAGAAGTAGCGAAAAACTTTTAAATGTTATAAAGGAAGACTAATTCAATATCGTATTTATATTTTAGAAACGTTCTATATAATTTTTCCTATTCTTTCACTTTAAGCTTCTTTGAAAATAAATATTTTAAATCACTCATATTTTGCAAAAGTGTTTCCATGTTTCTTATAAAATAGTCATGTTTATGTTTCAGTGCAAAGCAAAGTAAGATGTACCAAGCAATTGATGGAAGTGGATATAGTGAGGAGTAGTCCGCAGGCGAAGATATATCTCCAGCAATTCAAGCATTTTCCGGGTGAATATATTCAAACATTTTTTACGTTTGGCACTTAGGAGTAAATCAAATTATGACTCACATCGAAATTTCTACTTTTGCAGACGAGGCTTGTAAGCCGCAGTTTCACGATGGCGTAGCCACGTTTAAATTATCGCTGCTGGAACAGGACATGTTACGGTGCGGCATTACAAGAGTCGTCAACAAAGTCACGGTAAATCATAATTTTATTTAACAAAATTCCAACTTAATTCTCAACTGTTGCGTTAACGTACATTCCGCCTTAAAAGGTCGCGCGGAAACCTCTGCATTTACATAATACGAGATATAACGTTTTGTATCGGGATTATGAATTTTGATGACGCAGGGTCAGAAGATGTACTATCATCGGGTAATAGTGGAGGAACCTGCGGATTCCAGCAAACACACGTTCACGGTGAAATGCGTAATCACCGAAGTTGTCGTGGAGCCTGAAATCACCGTCGCGGCCAATCACACGGCGGTACGGCGGAGCGTTCTTCCGGCGGGCTTTCAGGAACCTGAGTAAGTCATCAATCACTCGACATTAAGGCGTTTGATATTACGACACCAAGTATCCGGCATTCGTCATGACGCGGACGCAATCGTATTCGCTTTTGTTGTGTTTGTTGCGATAAATATGCGTAATTCATCGTGGCACAAGTAATAACGCGCAATAAAGCCGCGGAGATAGTGAGTGGGTAACGTAAATAGAAGAAATCGCAAGGAGGCGCATCCTGCTAATGAGCGTGATATTTATCAAATCTATTAGATTGACTTAGCCGTCCCGGGAGATTCTCGGACCTCAAGCTTTTCATTTCTCGCAAGTCATCCGACAGTGTTAATCGCGTCGTACCTGCCGCGATAGACAAGACTCTCTCACACTTCCTTCGTACGAAATGATCCCTCGGCATGGGCAAACGAGTGGGTTTAATTACCCGGAAGTCGCGCCTCTCGCCGCGCGAGTGTGAGAGAAAAAACTTCTCTCCGTACGGAAGCCTGACCTACCATTTTGGCGAACGTGACAATCGCATCCTGTCGAGTCAACGAGCATAGCTCCATCGTCGTGCAAAAAGCGGCATCTCTTATTGGCCAGCCGCGATTTATTACAGATAGCTCGAGAAGCAAGAAAATTCATTCACGTTAGATTGCTTAAGCATCCTTTTCTTTCCGATCGATTTTTTTTACTACTAGAGATAACTATGTTTGCTAAATGCAAAGCGAGAATATAATTTGCTAAGTGATACACGCCTTCTTCCGTTCGTCTCCGAGACAGGAAAGTCTCGGGGAGAATTTTATATCGGCGTTTCATATCTCGACGACGATATGTAATAAATAATTTTAAAATCACTGAGTATAATGAAGTGCAATTACGTCGTATTCTACGCCACCCAAATGGATGAATATAAGCGTTATCGTTTCCCGCGTCTTCTAGATAAGCGTAGATCTCGTTTACGCCGTTAGCTTCGCAGAACGGGTATTAACCAGCGAGAATATCGTATCTTATTAAATTTGCAATCAGGCGATCTTCTGGGGCATGTTGAAATGTTTTTTTTTTTCGTTCTTTAATTGGTCAAGTCGGCGACTTACCGGCGAAAAAGTAAAACTGGTCGCCGATTTGCATGCCTACGGAACAAGACGATGCAAAGCAGGCGCGGCGGTGGGGCTGCTTTATCGGCGAGGACGGTGAAATTGTGTGGAAAATTCGATGATTACAAAACGATTGACCGGCCGATCCACATTCGAGCGAATATATGTTTCCACTTGACCTGAATATGCGTGCAGAAGCTAGCTAGACCACTACAGGAGTCATCATCATCGAGAGTTCGTAATTTGTAAACGAGTCGAGATGCTGCCGTCTGATTTATTTGCACAACGGTCGAACGCGCGTTACAGCTGCTGGAAAACCAGTATAATATATTTCAATCCGTGAGACCTAATCAGCATTCCCGCTTTTTCCCTCTTCACCTCGAAAATCGCTTGACGGGTCACTCACATCCAACATCCAACTCGCGCGGAGCTGTTTCCAGCCGGTCTAACGTTTACTCGGGGAAACGTGCGGTTCGACGCGAGTACGCAGAAATAGGCGAGGAATAGCCGGACGATTGAGATACAGGGAAAATTGCATCGAGCACGGCAAAAGAGACGTTGCGATTTATGGCTTCGTACAGGAAGATGGAAGACATAGAGAAGATGGAAGGAATAAACGTTGATTATGGAAATGAGCTTCCGCGACGTGATTAAATAACAAATTCTTCCTTCAGCCTCAGATTCAAGTGAATTCTAGAATTACCATTTGAGTAGATGCCAAGGAATTTGAAGCTGAATGCTAAAGAGACGCAACGCGCAAGTGTGACGGCCTCTCGCGAAATCTTTCTCCGAAGGGGAGACCGACATCAAGTACTTATTAAGTTCGCCGAGGAATTTAATAGCGGGACATCCTGTGTATAGTTGAGACACGCGGTGACATTACGAGAGTCGATTTTATGGTGCGACGAACGGCGGAACAGCCGAGTCCATTGCGCAACGGTTCCTTTACAGATGGTAGAAAAGCCACGGCGCGATTTTAGCATGTTGGACGAAGCGTCGAAGAGAGAAGAGAGGCCTGTCGGAAGGATCCCTTGCCTTCTCCCGAACGAAAGTCGCTTCGCCGGTCGACATTCTTCAAGTACCCTCCGGGGACGTGCTCTCAAGAAAACACAGCGAGGAATTTTTATCGCGACTGCCGGCCGCCGAGGCAGTAATTTATTGGCGTTAATCGAACGTACACTTCGACGGATCGGATCTCGCGCGAATTCCGTAAATCGCCGCATCGTCCGCTACCAGGAAGCCGCGGTCGAAATCTTTATTGTTGAATTATCAAGGGATGACATCGCTGCAACTATCCCGGGTTCGAGTCACGCGACGTAAAATCTTCCCATTAACTATCCCTGCTTGTCGACAGAGCTGCATGACTTCTGCATTGTACATGCCTATTTGCTCCGGGATGAATTCCGGAGTTATTAGTTTATGATGGATAATTATTCGGTTAGTTTTGTTCTCCTTCGAAGAAAATCTGAGCCACGAACAGAGTTAAATACAGAAAATTCTAAGGATTCCTCCAGTTAACGATGGCTCGGACAAATTGAATTTCTCCCCGAGCATGCCTGATACATTGCGTGTCTCCTTCAATAGAAAATAAGTCGCGTAATTAAATAGTTTTTACTCAACATTATATCGCGTATACGAAAGGTCGTCACGCGTCAGAAAACGATGTAACAAAGCGCGCTCTGTGTCCGAGATAATGAAAAAGGAGAACGACGCGACGGTTCAGAACGAGGAGGGAATCATGTAAAATAACACGAGTCACAGTCATAATAATGACTAATGATTCCCAATGTACCAGTCCCGATACTTTGTTATTGAACTGCATTCCGTATACGCGCCTTTTATTTTAGAACTCGATCTGCCCGGTTCTACCTCGTTCCTCATTGCCGCGTACGGATTCCTAGCCACCTGGTAATTTCACGGTCTACCCATTCTGGCGAACATTCGTCTTCGTTATTTCGTCTGTCACCGTGATTTCGCTAGGACGACGATCCACGCCGCCCGGTAGCCCGTAATCCAATGCCATAACGTCGCGGAAGCGAGAGATGAGTCTGCACGAACTGGAGCACGCGTATACCGGCTCGGAATTGATTTACTTGGCCGGAAAATGCGACGAGCACGCACGGATGGTTCGCCTTTTGCGTTTTTTTTTCTCGATAAAATGGATCGTGCTCGGGGTCGCGCGCATAATCTTCCGCGATTTTGCATAAGACCGTAAAGTGGGTCGAATCTTCCTACGGAGATAACTGCGGCGCGGCGCGGCGCGGCGCGGCGCGGCGCGGCGCGGCACGGCGTCACAGGTCATCGCGATGGTGTGGCGTGTACAAACTGCCGCTGGCTTGGAATTGCATATTTGGATACGCAACATTGATTACCGTACCGGCCAGATGGTCGCCCTTATTATATGATTTCATTTTGGAAAGTAGGCGATTGCGACCTTGCGGTTTTCGGTTCTATCCATTTCTGTCGAGCAATTTATTGCGGATTTGATGTGTGGCAATCAGACGGATTTAAGTAGTTCGCAATAGTTAAACTTATACAATTTAAAGGCTTATTGCATGGTATATATTATACATATATTATACCTGTGATGCAAGATATGCCCATAGAAATTACAGAGAAGAAAAACTTACGAAAGTTCTTAGAGATAATATTTAAAGTCAACTTTCAAAAGCCTATTATAAATACTATTTTTAATTATTATATTCTTTTTCTAACTCTTACACTGTTAAGTATTAAAGGATGAAATTTAAACCAATATCTGAGTTAAGTAATATTTTGTTATTTTCAACTACCATGTGTGTCGAAATTTATTATTTTAATACAAAACTGTATTATTTTAACTAGTATTTGTTTTAGTTAAATTAATGACATATCGAGTAGGAGCAGTGGCGACTTATAGGTTAAAAATGACTGAATATAACTTGATATCACGAATTTAACAGATGTAGATAGATCAGATTTTAAAGAAATTTATTTACCTGCTTTAGAGTGATCGACATACGTGAGGAAATTTCGGGAGCGGCACCAGTTCCGATCCTCGGCGTCGGAGTAAGGCAGGGTGGAGCTTTGGTGACCGGCGAGCTCAACGTCAGTCCCGGTACGCCGTTGCAGATGGAAATATTTTTGGACAACGATTCAGCGCCGATCTACGGCCTGCTGGTGACTTACATGTTGGTCACCGACACCAAAACGCAGGAGGAAACGATTATTATTAACGGGTAATTGATCAACGTCGATGGCGTTGCGCACTTGATTGAAGAAACATTGTTTCGCACTACGGTTCCACTGTACGCGTTTCCGCGCGTTATGGTGCGCGTCAAATATAGTTACAGGGTTTTAACGCGCGGCAACGCGTGCATCGAAACCAGTTACATGCCACATTAGCCACATGTGCATAATTTGCGCACACACAGAAAAAAAGAATATTGTTGATTTGAAAGTATCTTTAGTTTCAACGTGGAAATCTTGAAATGAGATTATATTACGTTAAACGAAGAAAATTTGCTTGAAAAAAGTCATTTTATGTGATTCAACGAAGAAAAAAAGTTTAAATAAAAAGTTGACATTCTTATAAGAAGATTATAGATTGTTGTATAGATTATAGATTGCATGTATATACGAAATAATGAACGCGTTAATTTGAGTATACAAATTTTGATTTAACACTTCTTTTTTTTATGCAGGTGCTCCGTTGATCCTTACTTGTTCGAAAATTTCAACACCGTGGACGGCGACTTCCTGACGGCGAAATTCCGAGCCTTCAAGTTCCCGGAAAGCACCTACGTTCAGTTCCGCGGCACCGTTAACGTCTGCTTGGATAAGTGTCCAGGGGTATGGCCTTATTATTTCGTAGCACGATTATTAAATCAGCGACTTTTTAACTTCATTTACACAATCGTTATCCTTTTTTTCCGCTCTGTCGGACGCCGCTACCTCTCGTTCTTTCATCAAGTTTATTAAGATGCGTGCGTGCATGTTTATTTCAGATCGAATGCAGCAACGGGCAAATCGGTTTCGGCAGGAAAAGACGAGCCATTGAGATGTCAAGCACCGACAAGAATAAATTGTTCGAGGTAACCATGTCGACGTTCATCAAGGTCGATTCCGCGGATGACGTCACGATCGATCAAGGTATATATCTTCATCTCGCCAAGAGAATGAGCGTTTGAATAATTACCGTGTATTCATCATGTTTATGGCTCCTGTTACGGTGTGTATACATGTACTTCGTATGTTGTTAGTGCTTTCGGGATTCATCAGGAAAGGAAAGAACAGGACGCACACGAAGGAAAGGGCGGTGATCGCTGAAG
This sequence comes from Temnothorax nylanderi, assembly GCF_030848795.1. Lineage (NCBI taxonomy): Eukaryota > Metazoa > Arthropoda > Insecta > Hymenoptera > Formicidae > Temnothorax > Temnothorax nylanderi. The sequence continues at coordinate 1,468,428 of NW_027249073.1, forward strand.
AAATCAGGGAGCAGTCCGATCCGACGACAATTAAGACGCACGAAAGAGCGTTTCTCGCGGAAGAGATAAAGGAACAGTTTAAATACAAAGTCACCGAGGTGGTACTCAATGGTTCCTCGTGTAGTGCGCTGAGCTTGTCTCTCCTTTTGGTCCTTCTTTGCTTCTACAAACTGTTGTAGAAGATGAGATTCGTGTTTCCTGACAAAAAGATTGCTAACTGTAAATAAGACGCAGTCTGAGATATGTTAAAAACATGAAGGAAAAGTAAGAAGTATTGCTTCTGGGAATGATAGTTAACTTGCTCACTAATAATCGAGAGATTTCGATCGTCATAACAGCAGATCACTAATTATATAGCGGTGATCAGACAGTGTATAATCAAAATATGCCTTGAATGAAATTTGATTTAAAATAACGATATTTCAAAGTAGCGTAATTTCCTCAAGAGAAAACTTGTCTTCATTGTAAAATTACCGTCCATGTTAAAGTACTTTTATGCGTGATATTGAAAATACGTTTAACAAGAATCGAATGTTAGGCGACAAATTCGATAAAATTTAAATTATCGAATTTGGAATTCAAAGAAAGCTTAAATAATGGATTAACTATCTTGGCGCTAACATAATAAACAGTAACATATGTATATGATTTCTCCGCTCTGCGACCGCCGAATTTTCAATCGCAACGTTTCAGTTTTTAGTTTTATTATATCTTTTTTTAATTATATATCGTAAGTAACTGCCGTATCTCTTGATAGAATAACTGCCAAAAGAAAATTGGCCTTTGCGAGCGGAGAAAGACGAAGACCTAGTCGTGCGACGAGGTGTAATATTAAAATGCGACTTAATTATTTACTAAGTAATTATTAATTGCGTATTTGTAATCTCAGTTTAATTATTACGTTAAATAAATGTAAAATAAATAAATCGACAGCAGACGCGCGGCACAGTGATTATTTTTTAAGTCACAATTATCCCCTAATACTCATTAAAAATAAACTACAATAATAAGGAACGTATTTGAAGAATAGGCCGATTTTAACTGAGTTAAAATATACTATTTTCTGTTATTAAAAATACAACGAAAATGCTTCTGTCAGGCAGAAAGATGCATTCGGGAGGAATTATGAAATTATAGATATGTAAGCGTTATTATAAATATAAATCATCAACAGCGTAAAATATAACAAAACATATATTTAGAATGTATAATAGAAAAATATTTCCTTTACAAAATATAATTTTTGTCGCATGTATACATATGTATGTATATATATCAGATATAAAAAAAAACATAAAGCTTAACAATAACGTGGGGTACTTTCAAGATATACTTTCACTCGTTTTGGTACTTGTGTTACATTCGGAAAATACCGAATTTAGTGTCAGATATAGGCGCGTTCAGACTCGCTGACAAACTCAAGCCGAGTACGACTCGCGTGTCCACCGGATCAATCACACCATCATCCCAAACTCTAAAAAATATCAGGATATTCGTTAAAAAAAAAAAATTTTTTTTTATGCAACGACAATAATTTACCTAGCACTGGAGTAATATGGATTGCCTTCTTTCTCGATCTGTTTTATAATTGGATTTTTGAGATTCTCTTCTTCTTCTTGAGTCCACTGCAAAATCGAAATATGTATTTATATCTGCATGTTGAAGAAACAAAAATTAAATCATACCTGTTTGCCTTCTCTCGCACGTTGCTCCCTCGTGATTTGCGCTAATACGCTCGCTGCTTGCTCTCCTCCCATTACAGATATTCTAGCGTTTGGCCAGGAGTAAAGGAAACGCGGGGAGTAAGATCGACCACACATTCCTATTCAGATATTCGTATTATCTTAAATTATCTTTTTCTCTTTTCAGAAAGAAAATATTAAAATAGCTAAAAAGAGATACCGAAATTCCCAGCTCCGTAGGAACCCCCGATTATCACTGTGATTTTCGGCACCTGCGCGCATGCTACCGCTGTTACCATTTTAGCGCCATTTTTGGCGATACCACCTAATTCTGCGTCTCTACCCACCATAAATCCTATATTGATGAACTTGTTTAATTATACAATTGCGTAATACGAATTTTAATACATTAAGGTAGTTCGATGATGAATGGCCGAAGTCAAAACAATGTTTATAATTTTTTTTATTTATATGATAATAAAAAAATAGAATAACGCATCGCAAAGCTTCGTAACGACGTAAAAAGACCATTAGTAAGTAATTTTTACGTTGTAGAATAATATTTTGCCTGAAATAGATTAAAATAAAGTGTGTGTTAACGCGTCGCTTGACTAGTTTTCAACTTTAATTATTAATTTAAAAAAAACTGTACGGTGGATGGTGTTCACCTTCAATTATAGGCTTTCTCACAGTGTCCTCTTTCCATCGATATATATTGTTCGGACATTTTTGGCAAAAGATTTTTCGCAAACTCGTGTTATTCATAGGAAACTATACCTCTTTTCCTATTAGACCAATGTTAAAATCATTAAAACCACTTAATTTTGAAATTTAATATCTTGAGAACGGGACGGTAAATTATCTTTTTTCTAGGCTTAATCGATTCAGGAGAGTTCCTTCTTTCGATATAAAAAATAAAACCTATCACTTTTGGCAAAAGTTGTTTCATCATCGAACTACCTTAACGGTGTTTATATAATTGTACCTGTAATATTTTGCAGAAAGATAAGAGGGATTTTTCTTTGAGCGCAAAGCTGTACAAAGTGAGTTCCCTTTAGAGCACTTTCCGAAAACAATACACCGTTGTTCGCAACTATGCCAACAGGATAGCCGTAAATTTTGGCGAATCCAGTGACCAAGGTTTCGCCGTATTGCGCTTTAAATTCGTGAAATTTTGACCCGTCCACGATCCTCGCGATGACTTCCTTCACATCGTACGGACGTTTCAGATTCGCTCCGACGATGCCATAGATGTCATCGATGCCGTGGACAGGCAGCTCAATGTTTTTACTGATTTTTACATCCATAGACTGTTGCAGATTTAAATCTTTCACAACTCGACGTGCAAGATACAAAGCATGCGTGTCGTCTATCGCGTAGTGATCGGTTACGCCAGATTGCCTACAATTTTAATTATAACTGATTGTGAACATTTACGATCAGTGTAGCGTTTAAAATCATTACCGACAATGAAGCGCGGCTCCTCCTAAGTCTTCTGCTGAAACCTCTTCACCCGTTGAAGCCTTTACCAGTGGTGGGCCAGCCAGAAATATTGTACCTTGATTGCCAACTATAATACTCTCGTCCGCCATAGCAGGAACGTATGCACCACCTACAACATGAATACAAGTGATAAATCAGTACATAAAACAAAAAATAAATAAATGTTGAACTGAATATCGATAATGGAAAATAATGACAAACCTGCTGTGCAACTTCCCATAACCACTGCGATTTGGGCTATCCCTTTGGCGCTCATGTTTGCTTGATTATAGAAAGATCTGCCAAAGTGCATTTTATCGGCAAAAACATCAGCCTGTTTGGTTAAATTTGCACCACCACTGTCGACTAGATATATGCAAGTTAATCTATTTTCCTCTGCAATTTCTTGTGCTCGTAAATGCTTCTTGACCGTGATGGGGTAATATGAACCACCCTTTACGGTACTATCGTTTACAAGTATTACACATTCGGTGCTGAAAAAAAATATTTGGTTGAAATACTGATGTCGAAAGAATCTAAAATGTTGATTTTGTCATCTATGGGTCATATACCCTTCTACTCTTCCGATGCCAGTAATAATTCCTCCCGCCGGCACTTCGTCCTTACCATACATCTCGTAACCCGCCAATTGCGAGAACTCTAAGAAAGGCGAATTCTTATCTAAAAGAGTATTTATGCGTTCTCGAGGTAAGAGCTTTCCTTTGCTTACATGTCTGTCCCTGGCTTTCTGACCGCCACCCTCAACTATCTTCTCCACAGTGTCTTTCAACTGATCAACAAGATTTTTCATTTGCGCGTAATTCTCCTGCAAAAAATAATTACGTTTACAGTATATTTGTAGATAGATACGTAATTTATTCATGTTACAAAATTCAGTACATTTATATTTATAATATATCTATATAGATAGACACGTGATTTGTTTATATTACATAATTAAAGCAAGAAGCACATGTTTAGAAGTTAATATTATTCATAATATCAAAGGTTGATCTTCGTGTATAGGTTTTATAAATTATGACGTTTATATTTTCCTCCAAAGTGGCACAAGTATAGTTACAAAAAAAAAAGAACAGTGAAATGCACAACTGTACTTCCTAACCTGATAAACCGGTGAACTGGTGTCCGGCGTGCTGCCGATGACGGACGCTTCCTCGTGATAAAATCTCACGAAGGGCCGAAAATGCCTCAGCAAATACCGACTCCGTCGTAACATCGTTCATAAATACTTTTTTACCGCCACGAGAGAAATGACAGTCGACAACAATTGACACGTCTCGTAACATGCAAGTCGAAGTTAGTGAACCTACTCAGTGACGCACGTAGAAGAGATTGTTTGTTTCTTATCATATGGGACCCACACGTACACATATGTGTGCGCGATTAGATACGTGCATGACTGGCATTATTCGATGAATAATCGATGGTCGATGTCGATGGTCGCGCGGGGCGCGGGGTTATTTCTAGGCTAGGTCAGAGAGAAGCCTGACTCAGGCTGCGGTCCACTTGCTACGCTTGACGCTACAAATGCTTCGAAGCATTCCTCTTCTCTTTTCTTTCAATGAAGAAAGAAGGAGAAGAAGAACGCTCCAAAGCATTTGTAGCGTCAAGTGGACCGCAGCCAGATTGAGACACGGCTTTCGATAAGTTGAAAATTTTATCGCTATCGCTATCCCTATAATCCCTATCCCTATAATCCCTATCCCTGTCGTTATCGCCTTGCATTGTGTATTGTGTAATGGCTTCTGCACACAGACGCGGAAACGCTTGCCGCGCGGCAAGAAGCGACGCGGTAGCCAATAAACTTTTGGTTCTTACGGAAAAGCAACACGTTGATTGGCTACCGCGTCGCCTCTTGCCGCGCGGCAAGCGTTTCCGCGTCCTGTGTGCAGAAGCCATAAGGGGTTTTCAATTCGTCGTACAACATGAGATGTTTCTAAACGTAGGATTATGTGTTAATGTCCTAATTGCAACTCATTCAGAAAAAATCGTGTACTGTTTAATAGCTCTACGATGGAATTACTGACTCGTTTGATTCAACCGTTTCACTTGAGTGTCAATACAGTAGCGTGATCGAGCGGAGATGAAACATTACGCCCTACTTGTTTCTATGATTTGTCGAGATATTTTTGAGCGAAGAATAATAGTCTCACACGTTTGTTACGAATACCTTTATTATATCGAATTAAATCACGTCGAACGCGGCAAACTTTAATGCAGATCGTAGGCGAAATAGAACAGAATGTAGATCCTTTACCTGTTGGATAGCTTCCTCTTTTGGCTTCTGTACACAGGACGCGGAAACGCTTGCCGCGCGGCAAGAAGCGACGCGGTAGCCAATCAACGTGTTGCTTTTCCGTAAGAACCAAAGTTTATTGGCTACCGCGTCGCTTCTTGCCGCGCGGCAAGCGTTTTCGCGTCCTGTGTGCAGAAGCCATTTGTTCTTTCGTGTCGCTTGAGCCACATTCCTATACTCGCTCTATGCTTGTTTACAATCCTACGACCTTTCAAGGAGTAATTTAAACCGGCAAGCATTATCCGAAAGAAGCACCGTGCGCCGTCTCGCTGGGATAAAATTTCCTTCTGATTGGCTTCTCGTAGCCACGTGACCGTCGCGGGCATAGCTAATGAAACACGACGCTGCACGTCACGTGACTTAGGGCCTAAGCAGAATAGCTGAGTTATAATTTTAAGACAGTGTTTTATGCTTTAAATCTTTGTTTTTAGCAACGCACAATACTGTCTTGTGTCTCAAGGCTTACAATGTTGACACTTTGTACACTCGTTTAAGACTTGAGACACAAGACAGTATTGTGCGTTGCTAAAAACAAAGATTTAAAGCATAAAACACTGTCTTGAAATTATAAGTCAGCTATTCTGCTCAGACACTTACTCTAGAAATCGTACGAGATTCCTTTCAAAACGCGTTCTTTTAAATCGCATGCGTTTTCTTCTCGTATTAGATGCACCAAGTGCGAGCGTCTGTATAAATCCGCGATGTGGCATAAACTATTGCTTTGCATGCAAAGCCGAATGTACAAGTCATACGGATTGATCAGAGAGATTCTGCAAGTAGTGCAATGAGAAAAAATTGAAATCTCAGGAGAACGATCCGGCTGCTAAACAAAAAATGATGGAGAGTGCACGGACTTGTGCGGGGAGACGGATCTGGAGGATAACATTTTAGAAAATAATTTGGACGAGAGGAACACCAGAGAGTGGCGAGGACTAGCCATTTGATTCAGACGACGAGCAAGAAGTATAATTAAGGATCGACGTTTCAGAAGTTTGTGACTTGATGAATACTCGTTCTTACGAACGTATATCTTTCAGTTTCGTAACTTCGAAACCAGATTGTAGAACATCAATTTCGAAGATCTGAATGAGCTCCGGTCAGCCTTATCCGAAGCAGTGAGGCGAGAATTTGAGGCACTGATAATAATAGAGGCGAAAAAGTTGATATTTATATAAGTTAATCTCGTAGAGGACTTGCCGTGGAAAGTAAATTATTTCAGTTAAAGAGGACACTAAGAAAACTTATACCAATTTATAAAAAATCTTTCTTTGATTTAACGAATTGCAGGTTGGTAATAATAAGGTAATTATATACAAAATAGTATGATTAAAATAGTGCAACTAAATTTATTATTTGCGTTTAGGAAGTGTCCCTTTACGTACCCTATAACGTAAAATACGCGCTTAAGTAAAGATCATTCTTTACTAAATTGAATATTATTTGAAATGTATCCAGGAGACTGCCCGTGTTTTTGTGACTATCTGTGAGTACATGAGAAACACTGAAATCTTCCAGGATGGATCTCTCAGCAATTGAATCCGTTGTAGAATACGTAAAAAGTGTGAGTAGCTCGTACACCTATATATAAATATAAATGTGAACATTATAATATATTATTATAAAATATGTATAGGTCGATTGCCACAAGATGAACAAATTTTATCGGCGCTAATATTAACCGGCATTTCTACTTTACAAGAATCAGGCGTCGAAATGAAAACCGTCTATACATCCGCGGCACTCTTCGAGCTTCGATTCCTGGCAGCAGCGAAGAAAAAAATTTTAACCTGCAAGAACTGAAATCAAGAATTCATAAACAGATTTTCGCAGAGATATAGCGAAACGATGCGGGCTTGTCGAGAAAGAATATACTTTAGTGCTTGAAGAAGTAAGAATATTATTGGGCAAAAAGCGCCGAAGCAAGTGTTTTATAAAAATGCAATGTTTTATTATTTATTAATTATGCTGTACACTGTACTATCATTTATTACAATACTAAATATTTTATTGATGACATTTGGATCTCAATTAACATTCACATATAATTCTCTTAATCGACATGTTCTATATTACCAGTGCTTTGTACCGTTCCCTTCGACATTTCCCAGGATTTTGTCCCATTCCGCAGTTTCTAAAGCAAGGGATGCTAATTCCTCGATCTCTTTGTTTAGCACGGTATCGTCCAGATCGTCCTTGCTCAATGCCCTCAGTGGTTCTATTATGTCTGTTTCCATAAGTTTTTTAGCGACGTCTTTCGTATTTTTCATCATATTTAATGCAATTTCGATACCCTTACGTTGTAAGTCAACGTTTGGATTAGTGAATAAGTTGTGTAGGAATTCTAGCGAGCAATCCGGATAGAGTATTTCTTCGCAAGCCTCTTTGCTGACCGCCGTCAGCATCGCCACTGTTCCAACCACTGCCTTAACAGTATCTTCATCCTTGTCCTCGAACAATAATGTAAGATACCCAACTCGATAAGGTATCTGCTCGCAATATTGGACAGCAACTTCACGGCATAATACCAAATTGTTTATGAGTTGTGTGGCCTTCCGTTTCAACATGTTTTGTTATCGTCATGCATATAGTCCTCGATTTTCTCAAATCCTGCCTCCTTGAATACATGTTTTCGCATGCTGTCGTTGACGCTAGCTAGATTGCACAAAGCTGTTAGAGTCTCGCATCTCTCATTCACGGAACACCTCGAATTCAGGAGATTTATGATCGGCTGAACAACCTCCATCATTATCTGACCGGGAAATGCCTTCAGGAGATATCGTGAGTGCCAGATCGACCAGGATTCGCGAAGCATGCTTCTTCTATAAATAAATGTGAATATTTCGTTTTTATTAAACATTAACTTATTTTAAACCTAATTTATCAGATAATTTTTACAAAGTGTAAGTAAAAAAATATAAGAAATAAACATAAAAAGCAAATTGATTTGTCCTAAACTATTAAACAAAAACTATTTCAATTTATCATCTTAACATATAGACGGACGCGTGCGGATATCTTTCCTTCCATTGATTAACCAATTCATTAACCAATTGATTTATATGATCATTACAGAATATGAAATAAAACTCCTGCAGTTTAGAACATTGTTTCAAAATAACGGAACAATTATCAGGTATATCAAGTTCCGCGTCAAAAAGATGTAACTTTTTTAAGTTTTTGCACTGCGCTAGTAATTCCAACCGGTGATCAGTGAGGACAGCATCGAACAAATAAACTTCTTGCAAGTTTTGATAAGAGGAAAGTAATTTAAATAAGCTATCATCAGTAACTGAATAATCGAATCTGTAACAAAAATTATATAATTAATACAGTACTTTAATTGCAAAGAGAAAATTTATGTAACTTTTTCAAGATGCTCGCAAAAGAAGCAAACAAATTTCAATAAAGAATACAATAATGTGTGTTTTAAAAGAAAATGTAGCACACACACTTACAGATCAAGTTTCACTTTTTGTAAATTCTTACAGTTAGCGAGAGCATTAATACCCTGAGATGTAAGATCACGTGCGCACAGTAATGAATCTATTACTTCCAAGTCACGACACGAATTTTCCAACTCTATTAGAACTGCATCGTTTATCCAGTCTGTCGATAACTGACGCATCCGTTGATTATTTTGCAGTATTTTGCAAAGATGTTCGGTTCTTATACCAGTACCATCAACGTTTAAATGTTCCAAATTATTTAGCCCCTCGAGATACGAAAATCCTTTGTCTTCAATTATGTAAGAATAACTTAGATCCAATTCTAAGAAAAATTTGTATTACAAATTGTTATACAATTTACCAATAATCTTGACAATTATATACATATACTATATGCATATACCTTTCAAATTTTTGCATGTCTCTGAAATTTTAAGTAGGACAGGATTTAAGTCGATGCAGCTATGTGTCGTGTAAATGTTTGAGTCACTTAATCTTAAATGCATTAAACGTCTGCCGCAATTATCAAGAAAGTTTACGAAATCATTAACATCAAAGTTGCATCCTGTAAGATCTAATTGTTGCAAATATTTACATCTAAAAGAAAGAACAAAAAAATTACACAATTTAGATTGCTCACATTCGCCAGACTTATGCTTAGTTTCTAAATGACTATAAAGTTATGCCCGATCTACAATAGCTGTAGTAAGCTGTAGTAAGCCTCAAGATGTAAGAAATTGACCAATCACAGTCGATTATTCTCCTCACATTCGCCTGTAATTGGTCAATTTCTTACATCTTGAGGCTTACTACAGCTATTGTAGATCGGGCCTTAAGATTTTCCGAAATGTATTTTTTATCTTACTCAATGTATCTTTTATCTCATTTTCCGATACACGTTATAACATGTTCCACCACGTGGTACTGTGTTTCACACGGTAGAAGAGCATACGGCATACACACGTTCACGTGCACCAAAGAAAAAAAATTGCAAAATTTAAATTGCTTACGTTCGCTACACTTACGCTTACGCTTTTAAAAATGACTAAAATTTTTCAAAATGTATTTTTTTATTTATTTAATGTATCTTTTATCTCATTGTTTGATATAGGTTCCTAACCTAACCTAACCTTGTGACCGAACTTTAGGTATGAGAACGAAATAAACTCACTTTGAGTTGAAATTACGGTCGCCACGTTTATCGTTAGAACGTAGAACGTATGAGAGCCAGCAATGTATACGAAGGCTGCTTATCTTCCTTCCTTCCTGTCTCGTACCAAGATACAAAATGTCCGCTGCTCAGCTTCATGCGTATAGTAATGGCCAATGTCCTCGGACAAGGTCGCGCACTAACACTCGGTTCACGAACGATTTCGTCAAGGATCAGGGTGAGGATTATTTAAATAATTATGATGTATCTCGTTTTGAATTAACAAAACAATCTCTCATCCTCTGGCGTGACACCAACGAGCTGACGTGCCTACACTGCCTACTTCTCTCCGACGGAATCCCGCGTACGTAGTGACCGTCGTTGTACTGCTCGACAATGAAATGTTCCGGGAAACTTTGAAGAAATTCCACTAAATTGGAATAACCGAATTGACGATACGGTATACGGGTCTTCTCCTCATTATAATAGTCTCTCTCTAGAAGCGGTACAGCTGTGGCGCCTTTCCGGGAGACCAATAACGCCAGGATAAGCTGACGGACCTCGTCAAGTTTCTGGTTGTTCATCTTTGAAATCTCTGACAACGTATCTCTTCATGAAAATGAACAATTTCACGTGCCGAGTCTTCGCCCTGCCGCGGTTGCCGGTCGCGCAATCACAACGATATGTATTTACTTCTTGCACACGAATACAATTATGCGTAAGCGATTGACGAATCAAACTGTTCACGGGCGTTACCCGGGTACAATACTCGAACCTCGAAATACGTCGTTAATATCGTGTTAAATTACTCGTAGAACGAACGCTGCGTCAAGACTTTTAATAGTAATCGCGAATCGCGAAACTGTCCTTTCCCTGAGCGTATTTACGATCTCGAATAAACGATATATAATATTGCGCAATCTAGAATATTCTAAGACCGCACTCGACTATACGTCCGCACTCTTTAACGGTTAGGCGAGAAAAGACCTCGCCTCGACCTCGACCCTCGACCTCGGCCTCGACCGCAGTGTTGTTAAGCCCGTATCACACTAGCGGCTCGCGGCCGCGACTGCGATTGCGATTTCGTCTCTTGACCAATGAGAAATGCCCGAATTGCCAGCAGCTTCTTTCTCATTGGTCAAGGGACGAAATCGCAATCGCAGTCGCGGCCGCGAGCCGCTAGTGTGATACGGGCTTTAGACGGGCCGGTTTTTCCGCGCATGCGCGGACCTATTAGTACTGGAAAGAGGTTCCATTAGTCGCCCATACAAAATTGTTTAAAAATTGTGGAAAATTTTAATATATTTAATATACATATATGTATACGAAAATATAAATATTAAAAATTCAATAATCTGTATTTAATAATAAAAAATTTTAGTAATAAAAAATCAGTTAAAAAAACAGGAAGGAAAGTGATATAATTTATGAAATAAAAGAACTTGTAAATAAAAGTAAAATATTTTATTTGGCAGAATCTTATAGAATATTAACATTCGTTGCAAGGGTAAGGAAAACTGCCAAAAACCTTACCAGTATTCATAAAATAAAAGTACATTTTGTTATAAAATGGTATAAGCATTAATATAAAAACAAAAATAATATTGAAATATTTGTTTCATAGAAAATAAAAAATTAATAACATTTTAAAATTACATAAACAGTATTTAAATATTTAATAATCAAATAAAAGTAAAATATGCATTTTAAAACAAACGTATTAAATACTATTAAATAAAATACTATTAAATAACACAAAAATAAAATTTTATTTATTATTTAAAAAAATAAATAATATTAATATTTACTTATATATTAACATAAATAACATAAATAACAAATAATTTCCGTATAAAATGCTCTTTGGTTTCAACTTAAATTCTGAAATCATACAAATGATATTAATAATAATAATGTTTCGGAAACTGGTCCATTCGGGTTTCTAATTCTTCGTCGTCGCTGTACTTTTCTATTGTCACGCATCACAGCAACATAGAAAACTAAAGCCTCATACACAGGTGCGAAGCAACCATCGGGGCCTCGTAGTATTGAGTATGATTTGAATATTTTGCGTGACAAGTAGGAGGTTGCAAATTCGACATTATGTGTAAATGTATTTTTAATTTGTTTCCCTGGATTTGCAACACTTTTGTATTAATTTTGTAACACAAAATTAGTCATTAATAAGTTGCAATAATTTGCGTAACTAGTAGAGGGTTGCAAATTTATATTTGGATAAGGGAAGACATTTGAAGCACTCCGTAAAATTTGCAAAACTTTTGCAATTTTTTCACGCTTGTAAAAAGTTCAAAATAATAATTGTTGCTAATTTTTCACTGTTGCGGACCTTGTCCGAGGTTGCAAACTTAACAGCTTGTGACGAAAAATAATCTCAACGTTTGCAACCAATTTGCAAAACTTTTGCAATTTTTTTGGCAAAATTACGACTAAATAAACAATTGTTCCATCATTGATTTAAAAAAAAATATGTTGCGTGTAACATAGAAGGTTGCAAATTGGTACAGCTGTTCGGGGCAGTTGTAAAAGTTATTCTATCGGTTTGCAGCACTTTTGCAATTTTTTCCTCCAAGTTACAAATAAAAACGTTATTTTATAAAAAATTTCAATGTTGCGCGCCTCGAAATAGGTTGCAAATCTAATACATTGCGGAAAATATTACAATAGACATTGCTTTAAGTTTGCAGGACTTTTGTAATTTTTTTCGCAAAGTTATAATAAATTAACGTTTTTTGCAATGTTTAGCATGTTCCGGATCTCGGGGATGGTTGCAAAATGAGATTTATTGTTATTTCAACTCACCCAATATTCCATCAAAATTTGAAAACTTTTGTAATTAAAGTGAATTGATTGTCTTTAATGACTGGCCTATGACCCTCAATCAGACATTAATGCTTGCCGGTTTATTTACACTCGTTGAAAGGTCGATCATTTGAAAAGTAGAGAAAGTTAAGGGTGTTCGAACAGCACGAAAGAACGTTACGAAGAGGAAGCTATCCGTCAGGTAAAGAATTCACGTTTTGTTCTATTTCGCAGACGGTCTGAACAAAGGTTCAACAAAATATAACAAAGGCTGTTAAAAATAATACGAGATACGTTAGTAATAATCGGGAAAAGAAGCCACACGAGGACACACGAGGTCATTAATAACTCAAGCTTCACGCAAGTAAATTTATCGCGCGTCTCAGATAATTCGCTCGCTCTTATCAGATTCTCTTTCGTCGGGGAAGTTGAATTTCAGTAAAAAACGGTATTATTGAACTGTGCATTTATCTTTTACCCATTATATATATATACATATGAGTAATTAGGCCTGTTCCTTTTTAGCTGAACTACTTTCCAACGTCAAAAGAAAAAGAGGAAAGATGAACTGTGCAAGAAGTTCAGCTAAAACGAACAGATCTATTGTGTCATACATGCTGTGACGTTGCAGTTTCGCTGCATCGTGGCAGCGCCCCGCCGCCGTCACAAGGCGCGGGTTTCGCGCCCGAGGACGGTCCAAAGAGTCGATGCGAGATCTCCAGGGGCATAGTTGAGGCAGTTGAGCGCGTTTGCATGTTCTGATCCTTTTATTTTATTTTGTATCATGCGTGGCGCCTCACCGAGACGAGACACGGATCTTCGAGGGAATGCGAACGAGAAAGGGAACACGCCGGGAGAATCGAGCCGAGAGATCGATCGACGAAAGCGGACCGCGGCGAGGCTCGCGGGCCGACGAGCACAAGAGAGCGCAGGAGGACACTCGCGCGGCGCGTGACACAGCGGCGGACGGACCCGTAGAAGCAGGGCCCCGGGACGTCGGGAATGAGCTTCACCTGCTCTCCTCACCTGCAGACTCCGGGATGGATGGCCACCATTCCCGGACCAAGACGGAGGAGCACGGAGACATTAGCGTCCCGTCCGCTGCCGGGAAAGATCCCGGCGAAATCGCCGCGCGAGCGAGGAACCATCGAGCGCCCTGCGGGAGCCGTGATTGACGGCCCTGCGCAAGGATACGTCGCGAGCCTGCGAGCTCACCCCTAATTGGCCCGCGCTATAGCGTCGAGGGGCCGCGTACGCCCGGGGTGGGGCGCGCTATTGATTCCGCCATCGAGCGAATTTCGGCGAGCACTCTCGGATCTCGGATCGTCCATCGGCAAAGACGCGACTTACTCGTCTTATCCTAGCGCGGCGAATTACGCCCGGCACTTTCGAGCCTGACGACGACGACCGGCCTGACTTTTGATGGCGGCAACGTATCCTCGGGAGGAGGCAGATCATTGGTGAGGAGCCTCGCGAAATACTTTGTGTAAAGCCACGACACCGCTCTCCGGGTCGCGCTCTCGCTCGGGAATAATTCCGGTAATTAGCGTTATTTGCCGATAAGGCGTTGATTTAGCGATCGACAGCGAAAGCGAGAGGCACCGGAATGGTCTCGTGGCCACGGGATCGCGGCCGACGACCGCAAGCCCTTGGAGATCGCGGTTGGTGCGTCCACGAAGAGTTTCAATATCGCGAATACGCCCTTTCTCGCGACTTCCGTGTTCGCGACCGCGTGCTTTGGGGCGTCAGAATGCGTGCCGCGGAGACTAAGGTTTCACGCGCCATTACCGTGATACCCCGGTTCGTTAAGTGCCAATTCATGAGACGCTGAAAATGAGCGTCAACAAGGTGAACGTGGTGATTTCGCTTTGACGCTAGCGTCAAAGAAATGAAGTTGAATTTGTTTAATATTCAGCGTCGTCGCTGAATTATCGTTAATCGTCCCAGTACAATCAAACATAGACTTCGAAATACGTAAAATATTAATTATTTTCAAGTAATATCTTTAAGTAATAATATTTTATGGATATATATATATACAATATATAAATAAAAGATATTATTTTTGAAGATTTTTGCTTGCTGAAAATGAGCGTCGAGCGTCAACGTGAAAAGGCACCTTTAGGATATTATTCGCGTTCGGTTGTTTCTCGCGTTAGAATAATTGCGTTCAGATGGTACTTGCTTTAGGATATTATTCGCGTTAGAATATTATTCGCGTTCGGTTGTTTCTCGCGTTAGAATAATTGCGTTCAGATGGTACTTGCTTTAGAATATTGTTCGCGTTAAGCTGGATATACACTTAGCGAACGAACACCGAACAAACAGCGAACGTAAACGTTTGTTGTCATTATTCAACAGATATAATCAAAAATTTCAAATTGCTACATGCAGCAAACATCGAATCTGGTCGAATTCTAGTATTTGGTGCAATCGAAAGAAAGAACAAATAACCTAGGAGCAAAAACGCGAATATCTGAACGTTCGCATTCGCTGTTCGTTCGCTAAGTGTATACCCAGCTTTAGAATCCTATTCGCGTTCGGTTGCTTCTCGCGTTAGAATAATTGCGTTCGGATGTTACTCGCGTTGAATTATTACTCGCGTTGGGTTATTACTCGCGTTCGGTAGTTTCTTGCGTTAGGATATTAGTCGCGTTACTAGTTGCGTTAGGATATCACTCGCGTGGGATGCCTAATGGCGTTAGACTATCACCCGCGTGAATTATCATTTTGCGTTTGAATGTTATCCTTTCCGTTTGCGTCAGATCTAGTGTTTCGTGTCCTCGTCTAGTCCGTGTAATCGCGTGCGATGTTCCACGTTACGCCTAGCGTTCTGGCGTTAGATATTGCGTCGTCGTGAGATTCTCACGAACATTGTACCCCGTAGTAAGGGCCGTGCGATCATTCGCGTTAGGTTTAGGTCCATTGGCGACAGAATCCTTTCGCGACGACAATTGCGTTCTCGCGCGCCGAGCGTGGCGCTGTACAGTATAATTCGCGTTCATTACTCTGGATTATTATTGCGCCTTGGGTTCCGTTCTACTGTGTTTAATTCAAGTTCGAAATTAATGTTTATCTAATCTTGTTAACTAAACCTTGGTAATATTATCTAATGTCTGACCTAGTCCGTTTCGTTTCTGAGTTCCGCGATCTAATCGTTCTCTTTAATTTTATTGTTTATTATTTACTCTATCATTTACAATAAACCTTGTTCTTAATATTCATTAAATGTGCGAGTGTGTGATTTAGGCGTCGCCCCGCCGAATCTTGCGCTGCCCTTCATCAACCCCGCCCATAACCGTTAGGTCGAGCTGGCCGATCTCTCGCACACCGGATTCCTTGCGTTTTGCGTTTCTTTCGGGTGTTTGCGATCTTAGCGTACTTAGTGGACGCGTGTCTACGCGTCTGGCGCCCAACATTACAATTTCGTGTCGAATTGCCGGACTGTGCGAGGAGTCGTCGGAGAGGCCCACCATCCTTCTCTCCCTAACCCTTTTGATCCGTCGTGCGCCTCGGGCGCGAAAAAGACGTGACAATGCATATAATTATTTCCCACTCGGCATGTAATATTTCAGAAACATTTCTGCAACATTCTAATGTTTCTGAAATATTAGATGCCGAGTGGGTTAGTAATAATTTCATCTTCTGTGCTTTTTGCATTTAAGATAATACATATATCAATAAGAGACACGATATAAAATGTCAGAGTCTTTCTATGTTAAATCATAATGCAACGTTGCATTATGATATATAATGCGATATATATATATTATGATATATATTTTCTTATGATATATCCTTACATTACCGGCAATTGTGCCGGTCTATTTACACGAAACACATATCCGAACTATAACCCAAATGATCTTTACTATCTTTTTTTAATTACAGTTGACCGACCGAGAGCATGATTCAACCGAGTGGATCCACTCACAAGGAGCGATGTTCTTCTACAAGAATTTAAGTCAACTTTTAAGGAAATGTGTAACAAAAATCAGAAGAAATTCTTCCGAAAGCCTTCGGTGGAGAAACTGAAAAAAATGATCATGGAGAAACTTAAAACGGATAAGTACAGTGATCCGTACGTCAACGACGTGTGGATGATGTTTGAGGATGCCAAGCTCTCTAGCCGCAAGACTTCACAAGCCTACACAGACATCACCGCGGTAATATTTATCTGACGACATTATTACAAACATACTTCACGTGTTCGTGTATAATTTACTCTTTTTTTTTAAAACAGCTCTCGGAAGAGTTCGAGCAGAAGATATTATAGATCGCGCAATGTAAAATTTTGGTTATTGTTGCGGCAAAAAGAACACCTTTAACCCGCAGTTGCTTTATTGCTACAAGCAGCGCTGCACGATACCTAGGGATGCAAAGTATTACTCGTATCAGAACAGGTCAGTATACACAGTAAAAATCCAAACGATGTCTGATGTCTTTCCACAATCTTTTGAAACCAAAATCGGATCCGAAACAGTTAGCCATTCCCAGGGGGAATTGGTACATCGGATCACCCGTGTGAAGTTAGCCCCCCAACTTAAAAAAAATTAATTTTTGTTAGCTCATTCGATTGCTTATCGTTTGCACATGTATGCATATTTTAAATTTTCGTTTGCACACTTCTAGTAAAAAAGTTATTAACAAAACAATTTTTTAGACTTCTTAATATCACGTTTCCCATGACTTCCATCCTCTTGTTTTCTATATGGAGCATTCTTTAACCATTGTCCTGCATATGATGACAAATCCGCCACAGTTACATTAGGTCTCTTGTTATGAATTGCACCTAAAAACGAAATAATATTTTAGGTAAGATTGCTGAACACAAGCAAGAAATGTTTAAGGAAAAAGTATCTTACTCCTGTAAAACACATATATACGAATATTCAATATGTAATACTCACCTATAATCACTTCCCATAATAATAATTTGCAAAAGGGTTTCTTTTGGTTGCCATCGCCTCGAAAATTATATTTACACGCAAGAGAATTAGTAATAACTGCAGCCATAACTGCATATAATACTTCATTATCTTTTACTTTACACTCCTCTTTGGCTTTAACTTTCAGTTGTGCAAAATAATGTACCTTAAAGATGAAAGAAAGACATCACTGGCTGAGTTCAGTAGAAAAAGCAGCTTAACACATTTTATGCCACGTGGGTCACCGGTGACCCTGAACTTTCGATCTTTCAGGCCGTTATGTAATTATTATAGAACACAACTATAATGAACATACTGAGTGTGTCAATCACCGGTGACCCATGCGGCATAGAAGACAAATGACATAAAATTAGTTCGGCATGGTGTAAATAAGAGTGCAATATTGCATGCACGTGTAATTACGAAAAAATTGGTCTTCTTTCCGACAGATACATTTTATGTGAGAAATGTTTCAACGACATTCCTGGTGACACAGTGACGTTGGGAGACGATCCAACGCAGCCTCCATCGTAAGTCATATCAAATAATTAACCCGTGTAATCTTATTGTTATCAACCCGGTATAGTTTATAAGACGTCTCTGTTCCTCGTAGTGCCTTCGAAAAAGGACTGTTTCTGAAAATGGAGAATCACTTAAAATTGGAACCTTTTGTAACCTGTACTTTCTGTGGCAGGAGAGTACACAACATTTGTGTACTCTATATAGAAGAAATCTGGGGAGAGTAAGTAATTCTCTTTTATTCTACTGCGAATTAATTTGAATTATGTTTTCTCGCGATTAAAATAAAATGTTCGCGTTATTTACTGTCTGCAACTTCCAGATTTGAGAAAACTGTGAAATGTACTCGTGTACTTAGAAGTTACTTTTCCTTTGACAGGTTCATCTGTAACAATTGTTTAAAGGAGGAGGGACCGAAACGCGAAGAGAATAAGTTCAATGCCAAACAATTGCTCGTAACGAAACTCGGCACGCATGTCGAGACGCGCGTGAATAATTTCCTGAAGAAAACGGAAACGGACGCCGGTAAGATTGTGATCAGAGTGGTCGATTCCAGGGACAAAGTGGTCAAGGTCAAACCCGGTATGCGCAGCAGATTCGTCGAGAATGGTGACATGCCCGGCGAATTCCTGTATCGCGCAAAGGCTCTATTTGCGTTCCAGGAGGTCGACGGCATTGACGTCTGCTTTTTTGGTATGCACGTGCAGGAGTACGGAAGCAAATGCAAGCCGAACACCAAACGGATTTACATCGCGTATCTGGACTCTGTCCGCCTAAACTTCATCTGGTCTGAATTTCGAACGGCTGTGTATCGAGAGATTCTTCTTGGATATATCTCGATTACGCGAAACAACTTGGGTAGGTTTATTATTACATTGGATGTTATGTAGCGCGTAGCGCACAATTGTTCATATATTTTTTTAATATACATAAAATTCATACCTTAATATATTGATATTAAGGTATGAATTTTATGTATATTAAAAAAATATATGAAACGAGGAAAATGTGAAATTACAGATACGCGATGGTTCACATTTGGGCTTGTCCACCTTCCGAAGGGGACGATTATATTTTCCACCACCATCCCGTAGATCAAAAAATACCAACACCTGAGAAATTGCAGGATTGGTACAAGAAAATATTGGATGAGGGAAAGACAGAATTCTATTTTGAGACAGAAATACAAATGAAACTTTTGTATGCAGGACATCTTAGAACAAGCCAAGGAAGACAGGCTTTCGTCCGCGGCGGACTTACCCTATTTCGACGGTGATTATTGGCCGAACGTTTTGGAAGAAAGTATTAAATTAAGAATTAGATCAGAAAGAAGAAAAGAAACGTAAGAAAGCAGCAAATGCAGCGGCAAACGCGGTAAGTTGTAGAAGATAAATGTCCCTATTTGCACGCAATAACCGTCTTTCTCGTCTCATGTATTTATGTCTTCGGCTTTGTATCTCCTCAGATATCTTCGCTGTCTGAAGACGCGGAAAATAAGAAGAAGACGAAGAATACGGTAAAGAAAAAGGCGAAGAAATCTAACAAATTTAAAGAGAATCAAAGGAAAAACAGCAAGAAATCGAATACTTTTCAGACTGGCAATGATCTTACCACAAAAATCATTGACACTATGGAAAATCACAAGAAAAAGTTCTTTGTGATTAGGTTGCAGAGCGCTCAAGCAGTCAGTTTGAACGTAAGTTTTTTTTATATCTTACCGATCTTTCTCCTCCCTGGAAGCTTGGTTTATGCGATTATTAATTCTGATCTAAATAGGATGAAGAGCCTATCCAAGATCCCGATCCCGTCATCAATTGTGATCTAATGGACGGCCGTGACGCATTTCTCACAATGGCAAGAAAGAATCATTACGAGTACTCATCTCTTAGAAGAGCGAAGTTCAGTTCCATGTATATGTTATATAAATTACATAATCAAGGCCAAGACAAGTTTGTGGCTGTGATGAATACGAGCCCCACTGGACCTGTAGCCGCAATGCAGGCTGGACAACAGATTTCACAGCAGATGTCACAGCAGACACTGCAACAGCTGATGCAGCAACAGCAGCAGCAGCAGCATCAGCCTCAACCGATGGCAACGGGTGCGCAAATGCCGCGGCAACCAGGCGTGATGGGACCGGTTAGACAGGTCGGTCCGCAGGCAAGCAATATGCAGAAGCATGCTCCTCAACAGTTGATGCAGACTCTCAGGAGCCCACATACGCCCGGCCAACAGAACCAAATACTCCAAATACCCAATCCACCGTTGATGGCCGCCTTTATCGACCAACGAGTGAGTTGTTTAACACTTAAAAAAAAAATATATATAATATATATATATATATATATACCAGGGATTATATATATATATATATATATATATATATATATATATATATATATATATATATATATATATATATAATCCCTGGTAGGAGAATACGTCAAATGACGTCTTAATAACGTCTTAATGACGTCATTAGACGTCATTAAAACGTCTTTAGACGTTATTCTCCTACCTGGCATGTATCCATATTATTACACAGATTTGATTACTCTGTGATCTTCTTAATAAATAGACTGCGCTTGTTCATCAGCAACAACCTGGTCAGCATGGTGAGGGAGTCGGCGGGCCATTGGATCCTAATCAACCCCAACAACAACAACAACCTGGTTTGCAGCATATGATGTCCCAACACCAGCAGCAGCAGCAGCAGGGCAGATGCTGCAGATGCTGCAACAGCAACAACAGCAGCAGCAGCAGCAGGACAGAGTCCAAATACTCCAAATACCCAATCCACCGCTTATGATTATTTTCAAAAGATAATTCTTATGCGCTTCTAATTTATCTTTCAATAAAATATTTAGCAATATAATTATATATTTACCGAAAAAGATCTTTACAAGAGTAAAATTTTAGATAATTTCTCTTTCTCTAATTATTTAACTTATCGAGATGAAACAATTTTAATAAATGGAAAATAATTATTATGATAAGAAATAATACTCACCCCAAGGTTGCTCCGTCGGGGCCCGATGCCTCTCCCAGGCCTCCTCCTGCTCTTAGGACGTCAGGCCTCCTCCTTCTTCGATCTCCTCCTCTCACCGCACAGGACACTCGCGAGAAATTTTGTCGCGATCCTTCTTGCAGCACGGTGATCACGCATACCATAAAAGACGATAAAGAGAGAGAGGGAGAGAGGGCTATTAGATATTTAACATAAAATATAAACATAAAATAAGTTACATGTAAGATATAAATATTCTCGATTGTAATTGGTTGAGGATCAGTTTAATATTTATATCTTATATATACATGTATCGATAAATATTAACTTATTTTATATATTTTTATTGTAATAGCCCTCTCACTTTTTCTCTTTCCGACACTGCCGATAAAACATCATTTTGGTGCGCGTCCGTACTACATCTGCAAATGGTATATATACAACAAAATGATGTTTTATCGGCAGTGCCGCAGGCCTATCGAGAATCTCGAGCGTGCGCACTGCGCGTCACGACAGATTTTGAATCGCGGTCAGTTCCAGTTGCAGAACGCGTCGCAGCTCCGGCCCGGAGTCCGGCTTGCGTCGTTCCGTATTTCTCGCGGTCGTTTGTCGTTCAGATGTGGACCTGGCGCGCCAGAATCTAGCCAGAATTACTGGCGAGCGACTCGCGAGGCGTCGGGCGTTCGTCGCAACGTATATCGAACGTAGCCGATCGCTAGATAGCCGCGATCCGCTCCGAAGACCCGGCATCCGCGGCAGCGTCTTCCATCTTAACGCCAATCCGCTCGTCGAAATGCGGCGAAAGTGCGATGCATGATGTACGGTCATCGCCAGGTACGAATATATTCTTTCATTTTTATTTACTCGCTTAAGTTTCAACATTTCGAAAACTGTACATTGCGCGTCGATAAATCCCGAATGGCGGTCAATGCGGTGAAACGCGCCGTGATTTTTGGGTCGGAAACGCGATTTCGCCGCCGTATTACTCCTGATTGTCTGAACTCCGAAAGCGAATCCTCGGCGCGTTTAAAAAATTGTTCATAGACACCGACGTTATAAAATTGTGATGCTACGCACAGATATCGCGATTTTAATATAGTGATCTGCTTATGTACACGCCTGATTCGTACAAGAATTTTTCATTTTACTATCTTACATATGCAAGTACGGGCGGATACAATTCGGATTAAACGGATCTCTTCCAAGCCTTGTTAACAATTTATTTTATTCTTATAGTCAGAAATCTTGGAGATTGTTCTCTCGCACTTGTATATTTTACTTTGCAGAAATTACCGTTTTTGTGAAAATTAATTCTGCTTTTATCTTTTGTCATCTCTTTATGAATTAAAATTGTTTTTGTTATTATTTTATTGTTTTATATATAAATATAATATATATTTCTTTTTATAATTCTTTTTAATTAGGACAAGTTTATAATTTTTGGTCCAAGAATGCTCTAAAAACTTTAGCTACATTATTTTCATATGTTATATATTTTTTATATTTTACAAATTGTAGATATTAAAAGATGTACTTAACAATAGTAACAATTAATGAATTAAATAAGAAAGAGCTCTCTCTTAAATACATCTGATTTATTTTTAATAAGAGAGATGGGAAAAGAGAAGAATCAAGTCTTATCTTTTTCTCTCATCTGCGCATTGTTTAAAAAAAGGAAGAAAAAGTCTCGGCGTTCTCCATCTTTCTCTGTTTTTCTCTCTCTCTCTTCTCTCGTCAAGATATTTTGACTAAGATATATACAGCTAATGCAGTCTTGATACTTACCTGACACAAAATGGCAATATTGATTGGATGATTATGAGAGTTTTAGATATTTAATTTTATGAATTTTAGAAACAATGTTACGAATTTTCTTTTTTAGGTGGAGCGATTGCGTTAGATGGCAGCAGCTGCGAAAGACACTGCTGCACAGCTGATATATGACAATATACGCAGTAGTAGTCCGAGTAGTTGCAGTAGTCGCAATACGTGCGCTTCATGTTGTTGTCAAATCCAAGTTGTAGGCGGAAAAAGCAGATTAGATATTTCTTTGTCAGCCAGAGAGATATTTTTTAATCGCAATTCCAACTAATCTGCCATTTTTTTGTCATTATTAAGCACAGAGGTTACTGTCGCGCGACGAAGATGCCTAATCTAACCAATTTATCCCATTTTCCTTTAAAGGTATGTAAAGGTAGTGCCAGCTACATTCTTTTCTGTTTCAGTGTGTGCGTTTTCAGTGTTTTCATCGATACGGCGTGATATTGTATTGTACTTTCTGCAAATACGTAACACTTTACTGCGAAAACAAATTGACATTTGCGTGTATATATGAAGCCATAATTTATTTCCGTTTTGTGATTGATAGTTAAATTTATAAATACTTATATAAATGTTGCATGATAATTGAACAAAGGCGAAAGGATATCGTTTATTATTATATTTCTTTCAGATCATATTTGCAATTCACTTGATGCTGGTAACATGGTAAGGACAGCATTGGATTCTTCTAAAGTGGAGAAATTTTATGTATTTGTAAGAACCTGTACTTGTATTATAATCTGTGTCACATATAAAATATACGTTACAGGGGTATGCAGGGATATTGGTGTCCAAAATCTGTATTGTTCTATAATTTGCTATTCTTTGTTTGTATATTTTGGGCTGTTCATAGCGTCGAATCAGACGAACCACTGCAATTTGTAAGTTATTAAGGGAGCAAGAGGAAAGGACTTATTTTTTTTTATTTAGAATTGGTCGTGATTATATATTGTTTTACAGGCATTTTTCATAAATGTACTCTCTATATTTCTCGATGTGATTACGTTAGCAGTCTACTATCCATCAGAATACAACCGTGAGTATATATATCGAATATATTATATGTATATATGTCTTTCGCATTGTTCATTAAAGAAAAAAGCAAATAGGATAGGTTAGGTTAAAATTGTTTATTGATCTATTCTATACAAAAGATGTAATCTGTCTGTAGTCTGATTTCACTAACTTGTAGATGCGTCTGATAAGTTTAGCGCAGCCCTTATGATCATAAATTTGATCGTACGTCCTATCTCGAGTATATACCTGCTGCGAATAGGCCAGGGGAGAGGTGGCAACTTAGCCACAGTATTTGCACCGAGTCCTGCCATGGGTCAGTAAATCACTGGCTACGTGTCTACGCTTTTGTAGTGCTTCGACGAGATCTGATTTTAAGTATGTGCACGTACGCTTTACTGCAAACTATAGTTACTCTGTGCATTATTAATAATCAATGACTTTTAGTTACCTAGGTTTCTATGTACCTACCAGTTATGGCACTTATTTTACTGCCAAACTGCTTTCTCGCCCGCATTTATGTTGCATGAAAGTGTAATGTGCCGCAGCAGCAGTTCCTGCTTCTCAATGATTCTGCGAAATTAGACTGTATGTTATTTCGTCCAAATTATTTACAGGTTACGGCAGGCAAGATTACGAAGAAATTTCTCATCCCGTCCCACAGAACTCCGATTTTGAAGGGGTTTAAGATTGAAACAGAGATTGTTCGAAAAAGCAGCTTTAAATTCATGCAATATACACATGTCTGGCACTGTAAGGAGACAACGTTTGTGACATAACGATATTTTAGATTCTAATTTCATAAGATTATTAATGCTATATTAGCATTGATAAATAATTGTTTAAATTTTATAAGTTGTCTTACATAATGTTTTATATCGCCAAAAATCAAAGATTATATGTTATTTATTCATGTTAATTTTCTATTTTTTGGTTGAATTTTATGCAATATGTTAAAATATATATGTATACAATGTTTCTATATTTTGTTTAATGACACAATAGCGATATAACAATGGCTATATTATAGAGGCATTAGTTACTTTAATCAACTGATGATTATATTTATGAATTATGATATTACTATCGTCTATTTAGCGAATTAATCGAATACAACGATTTAAATCTCGTGTATTATAAAATTTCTACACAGATCGCTGTACGTACCTAATATTTTTAATATATTCAGAATCTATTCTGTATAACTATTTCTACTATTGACTTGTGAATAAAAGATTTTAATGCAAACATCGTCGAAGAAAAATCGTCCTGAAAGAATGATTGCCGACAAATATCCATGACAATCGTTCCATGTCTCCGTCGAGAAACCGAATTCCCTATCAAATTCCTTGTTTAGAATTTATTTCTAAAAGTAAAAAAGAACATGACTTATAATTTTCTTCGCAAAATCACTCGTTTGACGTACTTATGTGTATATTTCTTTACAGTGTACAAAATTTGAAGTCGGGATCGGCGCGATTCGAAAACGGCGCGCGGGTGCCGCGACGGCGGCGGCGCTCGGCCACGGACGCGCGGCGGCGGTGGCGGCAGCGTCGCGGGTATAAGAGCCGCGTCCGTGAAGCGGCGCGCTTCAGTAGTGTGGGTGATTGTAGCGGGAGGAGGGTGGCTCCGCGCGCGGCCGCACCGCGAAACCGTGCCCACTCGCCTCGACCACGGAACGTCCACTCGTTTTCACGTCTCGTGCGAAAACATGGCGGCCAGCGACGACGAGCCGATGCATCTCTACGAGGTCTTTCAGAACTGTTTCAACAAGATCGCCAACAAGCAGCCTGGTGAGTGTGCGTCGTCTGTAGTGCCCGTGTCTCCCCTCGCGCACGGGATACCTTGCGCCGTGCGTGGCCTGTGCGGAAGACGAAAGCGACGGACGTCTCTCCTCTCCGTCTCCGTCGCCTGCTCCGGTGTCTCTGTGTATCTGGTGTTCTTATCCGGTGCGGCGTGCGTATTTAACGGCCCGTCGGCGTCGAGACGCCGGTCGATCGAGCCCGCGATCGCGCCGAGGATCGGCGCGTCGGACGATCGTGTCGTCGACGGCCGCCAGGGCTACCTCTCCGCTCTGTGTTTTGGTTCGCTTGTCAGTGCCCTGGACAGTGCTGCCCCGTCGACGGCAACTAGCGACGAGAGCGACGGCTCTCTGCCTCGTGTTCCCCGCGTTCTGATCACCCTCTGCCCCGACGCCGACGATTTTCCCTCCGTCGGCGCGTGTTCCTCGCCTCCTTGCCGTGCGTCGCGGCGCCGCGCCGGGATGCGAACAACATAACCTAGACGCGTCAGAGAGACGTCCGTCGCCGTACGCTGCTGTCATGTGCAACAGTGTGAGCGATGGAGCGACGTGTGCGTGTGTGTGTATATGTGTGTATGCGTGTATGCATGTGTGTGAAGCGTGCTCGTATGAATGCGCGAGGGTGAGCGCCGATAGGGAGGCTTCCGGGAAAAGAGATGATCGCCGTCGCGATGCTCCGTTCCGCTCTCGCCGATCTGTCGAGGCTTATATACGCTCGCGTTACGCTCGCACCACGTGCCGGGACGCCACCGCGATTGTACGAATCGTTAGTGGTTAATCGCTCGGATGTAATGCGAGAGTCCATAAATCGAATCCTTTTTCCTCCTTTCTCGAGCCTCTCTTCTCTCTTCCTTTCTCTTCCTCGCTCTTCCTCTGCCTTCCTCTCGCTCCCTCGGCAGTCAGCCTCCGCGAACGTTTTTCTTTTATTTCTCGCTTCATACACCTGCCAGAGAAACAGCCACGGAGCGATGCGCCGTTGCGTGCCGCGGAATCGTGCGTTACCTCTCGAAAGCGGTTCTCATCCATCGACAATCTTCGATTATCGCGGCACGTGTCAAAATTCTAGCCCCCGCTAGTCTTTAAATATCTAATATTTGACAGGTTTTGGTAGTTTTAATATTTGGTGGTTTTTAAATGTTTATTATTTGATCACTTCTACTGTTATTTATCGATTAAACAAGCACTTGATAAAGAAGATTCCAAGTGCTGCAAATAATCTTAGAATATTATATCTATTTATTTATTTTAGGGAAAAATATATCTAAAAAATATATTGATAAAATCTTTATTTCTATTTCATATTTAAATATCATAATTGAAACCATAAAAAAATCGAATATTTGTATCTTGCTTGCTTATATCAAGCTTGCTGCTATATTTCCTCGATTTGTTTTTCAAATAATGGTACAATTACTGTGTATTTGCTCCTAGTTAGACGACGTCGAATTATTCACATGGTATTACGCTTTTTGAAACCGCGAGATTCCCACGTTAATTATCGCCGGGCGCACAAAGCAATTACGAAATTACGATTGAGAGAGAAGGGCGCGAGATGTGTTGCGCGGGAATCCGTGGCATTAGTTGGTAACTAAGTCTCAAACGTTTGTTTGGTTTGAGACGCTGTTTGGAAGACGACGGTGCCTGTAGGGCCTCCCGTATAGGCTAAGTTCGGCGCAGCCGAGCGTCTCGGAAAGACCGCAAAAACTACGTTTTAGAACGTCTCGTCCGAGGCGTTCCCATATTCCTTTGAAAACGCTGCGGGAGCTCTGCGCCGGCTATTCGGTATAAATATAATTTATATCGCGGCATTGCGTTTGCCATGAAACTTTTTAGGGCGGCAAATGTGAGAGACGGCGCGGGAAAAGGGCAACGTACTGTCGTAGTTAGCGATCCCTTGCGCGCAGCGGTTTACAAAACAACGTTCTGCGTAATTTTACGAGACGCTCGAAACAATGAACAATCACCCCGAGTTACGTTTCGTTAAGTACTGCAAATGATTATATTCTCGGTAATATTAAAATGATAACAAGATATTTGATATCGCGTCTATCGAATGCCTTCACGTCGGGAATATTTTAACGATAGAAGATTAAACATCTCCGTTCTCGCCGATCGAAGAACCGTTGCGGCCAGGATCGATGGGGCTCGTTATTTACGCTCGAATGTTTCTACCGGGTGTCAGATTCGCCGAGTCTCGTTTCTCATAATTTGATAAATATGAGACAGTTGACTGTCGTCGGTCCGTTTCGGCCCGTTAATCTCGACGATTGTCGTTTCGCGTCGAACAGACCTTCGTCGCGGATCTTACTGCGCCGCGGTCGTTATTAAGGCTCGTATTACTTTGCGTACCATACTTAACGAGCTATATTACGACGGTCGCGAGCCTTTAATTCACGGCACGATCGCTCCGTATGCTATTTTGCAAACAGTTCGTATTAAATTTCGGTCTAATCGCAAGCGTAGAGGATAACAGTTGAAGAATTGACAACAGACTTATATGTAATTAATAATATTATTAATAACATTCTATAAACGTTTAATAATAAAGTTCTCAGTTTTTATTATTAATAACATTGATATAAAATAATTAATTTAATAGAAGAAAGACGAGGGAAATAATCATCGGGATAGAGCCTTGTCACGAAAGTAAATCACGAAAGCAACATCCTTATGATTTCCTGCAGTATCCTACAGTCGAGGATCGTCACGGGGTTCAAGTGCAAGGGTATCCGAAAATAGAGCGTCCATCCTACTTACCGAAAATACTTCCGGTGTTCGTTTTCATCCCTATTCCCTCCAATCCGAAAAAGATTCACGCACTGAGGTCTTTGGTTTTATTGCTTTCCCATTGCGCATAATTGACCGATCGACTGAAATTTTATCAGACACGCAACGCAACATAGTAACGTACATAAACAGATATAAAAGGCGGTCGGAGAGATAAGCGTTCCATTGTCCGTCCGTGTTTCATAATCCGCCGGCAAAACGGTCGCTTCGAGAATGATTTCGCGCCGCGTTTCGCCGTCGCGGCGACGAGATGCGTTCCGGAGCGGTCCATCGGCGAAGATAAACATTTCGTGCCGACGCGAGAAAATAATCTGATTCGAAATTACGCGTAATGCGAGGAAAACACACACGCACGCGGTGCCGAAACCCAACGGATCTAAAATTAGTCGCGCACGGTGTGACTCACGAGTAAATCTACCTGGGGCACTAGTTTGTTTCAGGAAGTAGCGAGCTCGATAAAATATAGTTTAACAAACACACGTGTGTGATTCACGTATAGCGCGAGCGTTCACGCATCGAACGTTCGAAATGTTGTCGCTCCACTTGCACTGCCGCCTCGTGTTGCGACTCTTAATCGTTAAATATTCTTTATCGGGTATCCGTTTTATATTTCAGTGTTTTAAGTAAAGAAATATCATTGGCTCGCGTGTCTTTTTGGCCAGCGCACGACTTGCGCGCAATTTCCCGTACGGAATAAGGTGGCCTTCCGCGAGCGAAATATTTCGGGCGAGGCCCGTCGAATATCTCAATAACGCCGTTTTCGCGACTCTCCCCCGATCGCGAGATATCCCGTATCGTACCGCGAAGGTTGCCATGCTCAACAACATTCCGGCCGAGGTCCGCCGAACCCCACGTCCCGGCGCCATTTTCGAAACTCTCCTTCCTCGGAGCGAGAGTTTAACCGAACGACCATAAACGAGGCTCCAGACACAACACTCGTGACTTAGGTCCTTCTCTCTTTTTCTTTCTCCGGCCACTGCCGTCTTTCTTCTTCCTCTCTCTTTCCTCTCTCTCTCCTCTCTCTCCGGAGAATTATCGAGGGAGTGTCACCGTGATGCACCTGCCTCTCGCTCCGTCTCTCTCTCTTTCTCCGTTTTTTTTCTCACTCCCGTGTACCGCCGCCTCTTTCTCGGCCTTTCTTTCCCCGCCTCGCGTGCACGCGCCTCACGCGCGCGCGTCCTCGAACTTATAATGGCTCATGTCGAAAACCCACATACTTAAAATATGGAGGAGGGTGCGTCATCTTCTGCCGGTGTCGGAAAAATGTACCATCGCGACGTCGCACCATCTAAGATTGCCGCAGAATTTTGCCTCCCTCTCGCATTCAAGCCTGACTGATTTTAGGAAAAAAAAAAAAGTTAAAATCCCCGTTAAAATCCAAAAAAGAAAAATCTTTTCTCTTTTTATAAAAGAAAGTGTCAGTTTCTTTTATAAAAATTCCTTTGAAAAATTAATGTTTTGAAAACTTAATTTTTTAACGCGATTTAAACATCTTATAGCGATCGGCACAATAATGAATGAAAATGTACGATTATCCGCGATAAAAAAACCCTATTTAATCTCTCCGTATAAATCCGCGATGTTCCACAGTCAGAACCGTCGCTTCGTTTATTAATACTGAGTGGTTTATTAATACTGGAGCGGTGCAATTTTGCGAGAGCGCGCGTTTACGCGAGATGCAGGCAGATTCCGCGAAGGAGATAGCGGTATCGCGGTTATAAATATATTCTTGCGAATTTTATCCAGAGTCGGCGGGCGGCGGTCTCCTTGGACGCTTTTCAATCCTCTCCTTAGGAAAGGCCAAGTCCAGAGTGCGTTCACGTATGCACGCACACAAATTAAGGGCGCGGGCATAATCTACATTTACAGCGGGGACTCGATGAGCATCTGCTTCTACCCCTCTCGCCCTCGACCGTCCCCGTTCACCCGTCGCCCTAAACTCGATCCCTTTCCCCGCCAACGAGCATCCTCTCCCAACCGCGCATTCTCCCAATCAGGATCGTTCCCTCTTCGTCCGTTGTATCGGCCTCGCTATCTCGCTCTCTCGTTCTCTCGCTCTCGTCCTCTCTCTCTCTCTCTCTCTCTCTCTCTCTCTCTCTCTCTCTCTCTCTCTCTCTCTCTCTCTCTCTCTCTCGCGTTTTCTACATCGCTCGCTCTCTCTCGTTCTCTCGCAAACATACGAGCGAACGCGTGCAGTGGTGTCGATAGGTCACGCGAATCCCTGCTCGAATCAACTGCCTTATCTCGATATTATTAATATCAATCTTATTACGCCGAAAAGTTTTAAATTTAACTCAATATATTATATTGAGTTAAATTGCATCATTAATATGCATCTTTATTACTTTTATACAACTTTTATAAAACGGAGTAATTACAATGACAATTTCAACTGCTTTATCTCGATATTGTTAATATTAATCTCTTATTACGCTGAAAAGTTTATAATTACATCAATAATATGTATATCGAGTTAAATTGCATCATTATCGTACATTTTTATTATTTTTATAAAACTTTTATAAAACGGAGTAATTATAATTTGAACTTACGACAACAGAAATATTTAAGTTTACTGAGTTTGGAAAAAATATACAAAATTACACAATATTATTAGGCTATCGAGATTCAGTCCGAGATAAGATAAATGGTATTTTTCTCTCTAATTGATAGAAATATTTAAATCAATAAAATAATTCTTCGCCAGCGATCAAATAATAAAACACGAAATTTCGTCGGCCTAACTGGCAGTAATTTTAATCTTAATAAAACAAAGAAATATTTAAATTATATTAATTTATTATTTTAATATCATATTATATTATATTAATTTATTATATTAATATATTATATTAATTACATAATGAGCATGGGAAATATATTATCTTGAATATTCATCATGCGACATCGATATTTTAATCGAAATTTTAAAGAAATTTTTTGGCATTGTCTAATGCGTCAAAATGGTTTTTTTTTGCAAATTGTGCTCGAGAGTAAAGTGTGCAATTCTCACATGCTGCGTATCGCACTCGATCTCATCACCGTTACTTTAGGCGGCCAGAAGCAACTGGCGGCGAAAGGCAAACGACGGAAAATGGAAGACATTTTAAGGCTTTTTGCGAAAAACACGGGTGCGCGCCACTCAAGAATTCCTGACTAATGCAAGTCCCTCGTTACCAAACCGCGTATACACCATTCGCCTCGCTCCTGTTATGGTCGATATGAATTTGCCACTGCGTGAAACTCGCGCTCCGGGTTCTCTCTCTTTCTTTCTCCGTCGGCACCCTTGCTCTCGTTACCTCCCGCTTTGTCTCTCCGTTTCTTTCCGTCCTTCTTTCTCTCGCAGTCATACTCCGCTCGCTTTTCAAAGTTTCTTTCTGCTCATCTCTCTGTGCATCCCTCCCCCTATCACCCTCATTTCCTCTCCGCAAATTTGCGACGCTTTGCGGAGAAGAGCAAAAGTCCATTAGCCGCGGCGAGAACTGGGTTACAGAAACAAGCTTGGCGCGATAAAAAAGATGCCGAATGATCCGTGTATATGATTCTCCACGTTCATCATTCGCGATGAAACGCTGCTGAAACGTCTCGCAATCGATCAGTATTCTTCTGACGTCTTAAAGACTTATAAAAATCTCCTTCATTTTCCTCGAATGTACATTTTGACGGTGATTATATTTTACCGTTAACATTTGGAGTCACTACTCGAAAGGGGGATACAGTTATATTTCAGGATTGGCAGTAGAGAGGCAAAAATAAAAGTTTATCTTTGAAAATCTTCTCATCACGATGCGATCGAATATCATCCTCCGTGAGGACAAATACCTATCGTCCTAGAGAGTCGTGTCTCTTACCAGCTTGACTGAAAGCACCACCCTACAAGGGGCACCATATCCTAGTATCCCCTTGCATCATTGGCGTAGCCACGATGGTTCTCAACTATATTTTATTGTTGCGCCGCAACGAAACATCGTAACGTAATGTAGCATTTAATATTCATAATTATGCATAAATCTGTTGAGGCTGTTAATTCTGATTACAACTATCTAAAATGGTTTATCATTAACATAGAATTTTTCTCTTTCAATTTTACTTTACATTGAATATCTGTGAAGCAAACTTGCGAACGTATACGATTGCACGTGGCTAAAATATTAAGAATGTTAATCAGTAAAATATTGAATACATGAAGTATTGAACAATGAATTAAAATTTCATTAACAAATGACAGTTTAATAGCAAAAAGTTAATAGTGATAAAAAATTATTTTCTTCCCACTTTTCTATTATCAGATTTGTTTCGACAAAAAAGTGACGACAAAAGTCAGGAAGAGATGGTGCAATGCCACCTGTAAAGCACCAACAAGCACGTGCAATCCGATAGAGAACGAATCTGGCCAGAGCCGTGTGTGTGGGCATGCACGCACGTATGCACGCACGCACGCATGCATACATATATGCATGTATGCACGTATATACGTGTAGGTATACATATGTACGTGCGTACGCGCGAAGCGCATATGCACTGGGTGTGTTTTCGACGACACGCGGCACCGACCTGCGCCACGTTCGAAATAGACATCTGGCCAGATTTCGTTAAGTTTGGCTCACATGCAGCCGAGGCGCATAGTAGGTAGTAGGTACGCGTACGTGCACGCATGTTGTGTACGCGCCATGCGTGTATGCGTATGCGCGACGCGCTCGTCCACGCGACCGGGGTTCGAACAACAAATGTGCACTCGGGGCACTCTCTCCTGACGGCGCCGGCTACGAAAAAGGGGCTCCGATTTTTTGGCAGGTGCCACTGTCCTCGAGCGCGCGACGTCACCTTCTGACGTTCAATGGCCCGCACGAAGCACGGAGGAATGTCACTTCTAATTGGGTAAACGATCATGAGATTCATGAGAATCCGTTGAGAGAAACGCCGATCGAACACGTTGCGTTAAACCCTTCTGTTACCAAGGACAATTTTTATTCTGATTTAACTGATTTCTTCTTTCGGTTACTTTTCAGAAAGAATAGGAAATAAAACACAATGAATTAAATAAAATGAAAATTATATACGAACTATTGTACCGTGGTGAGATCTCTTTTTACATAATCAAATTCATCTCGCCGCGCAATTCTCCGTAAAAAGAGAGAAGAGAGAGTGGTATGCATCCTTTTCATCCAATTAGTTTGAGTTTCTCAAGCTTTATCACGCTCGTTGCTGTATCGCGGAAGTAAAAATGGCGTCGGAAGTGCCGCGAGATCACCTGTTGAATGTATACCCCCGAGGGCAACCACCAAGATTCGCTCTCCTGCCTTCGGATCTTCATCCTCGTTGCCCTGCCGCGCGTTCGTCGTTCGTGAAGTCGTGTGAATGAACACGCGTGTCGAGAGCGTCGCGTAGAGGCGTCGTCAGTGAGTGCGAGCAAGATCAAGAGAAACCGGAACACGTGCGTGCCACGTGCCGACGGTGGCACGCGCGCGCACGCACTCCGGCCACTTTGGATTCTCTTTTTCCTCTCCTCTCCTCTCTTTTATCTCTCCTTTCTCTCTCCTCTCCTCTCTTCTCCTCTTCTCTCTCGCGCGCGCCTTTTTTTTTTTATACATGCGATTTTGCACACACGCCTATCCCGTTTTCACCGATCGATGGAATCGACGACGGGCGTACTTTTACTCGCCGCGAATCGCCATGAGCGATCGATCCGATCTCTTCTCGTTTTCGATCCAATATTATGCGACGATCGAGAATGTAAGGAGCGTTTCTCGAATACGTGGTAAACGTTGCCACGTGCAACGTTTACCAACAAGCAATGATGCAACTTGCGTTTAACCCACATTCTCGAACACTTAAATTAAATTCAACTGTTCAACGCAAAACTGGATCGCATTGACGACATAATTGCGCGAATTTGCTATTTTTGTAATAGTACATTATTTATTAGAAATTATCATTTATTGAAATGGTCATAAGTTATAATATATCTTGTATCTTGCAACTTATAGTCTTTAATTCTGAAATTTATTTTGAACTCTGGAATTAGCACCAGGACGTAAGAATTTATATATTGCAAAAGAAATATTAATCTCTTTCATGTTCATCTAAAACTCTAATTAATCATTTAGTGTCTTAATATTGAAATTTGTTTCTACGGAATAAGTAACATTTGCTTCGCCAGAGAATAATTAACACAATTAAGAATTTTTAATGGACTATATACTGGCATTGGTCGAAACGCGGTGACGATTCGTCACGACGATTATAATTGTTGCCACGATTATAATCATTGCCAGTATATAGTCAATTAAAAATTCTTTATTGTTTCTACGGCATTAATCAAAGATTTTTCTACATCTTTTTAAAGTTCAAATCGCGCAAAGCTCCGCGCGAACGTGACACAGTATCAACGTTGCCCGGTTATTTTAACAGCGACAGGTTGAGATGCACTGGGGCCCCCGTGGTCTGCGCCAATGTCCTCCAGTGGGCCCCTTCTAGGGTAACACGAAGGGGGGCACTGGCAGCGACAGCTGCTGCTGCTGCTGCTGCTGCTGCATTTCCCCCTTTGCCTCTCGCCACCTTCCTTCTTCCCCTGTCTCCCCATATACACACGCCCGCCCTCTCCTCCCCCTCGGCGGTCTACAATCGCCATGGTCCCGCGGGCCCCTTGGCACGCCGACATCCCCACCATGGGGCCCCATGGTCGCGTGGCAGGCAGCCTTCTCCTCCACAAAATACACCTTCGCTGTTCCGTTTACTCCTGAACGGCGCAACGGACGATACCTCCTCTTACCGCCCTTCCTCCATTTGCTCTCTTTCTCTCTTTTTCCCTCCGCTGCAAGTTCGCCGACTTTGTCACGCTACCACTTTCTTTTTGCTGTTTCGTTTGCTCGCTCGCGACCGTGACGCTCATGCGAGTATCGATATTCAGTATCGAAGTATTCGCAACCTTTAACATATTTTTATTTATTCTTTTCATTTAACATTAATTTCGCGCGCTTATGATAAGGTTATGATTTTTCAAAATGTTTTTTTTACTACCGTCTAGGATTTATTGTTTCGTGCGTTCTTATTTTGTATATAACTGAAAGAAAATAATCGACTTATTACATGAAATCGTTTAATCATTTCCCTATTCTATGTAATGACATAAATGGTTTATTATTAATGTGGTAAGATAATATAGGAGAAAGTAATATGAGATAATATTCAAATATTTTTCAAGAGCATATATATTAAGTTTTAATACTCTTAAGTTTATACTATTAATGGATAAATTCGTGAGAAAGAAGTAGCAGATAATCCTGTTATATTTCTTTTATTCTAAATAGAAAGATGTGTATCCTAAGTAAAAGAAGCTCAGCGACCATCTCACAAGACCAAAGTTCTCCGTTTTTTCCCTTTGGGCCAGTTGCGCTCTTTTGTACTCCCGCGGACTCCTGACGGCACACGCGACGTTTCTTTCGATTTCGGCTGGAGGGGGAAATTGGAGCGTGGCCAGAAGTTCGTCTTCACAAAATTTCTGCCTCCTGAAACTCCGCTTCCTCCTGCTTCCGCGTTGAGCCCCGTGGGACTCGGGCCGCGCACTGCGGTTTTCGGGACCTACGGAGCTCACCAGCGTAGGTACGGAGCCAGAGAATATAAAGGTCTGAAAGTAGAGCGTGCACGTTTTTCTTAATCTCGATTATTCTCGCTTCGACGATCTTACTGTGCATCCGCGATTTGGACCTTGTGATTCCTAGGGTTATCATCTAGTGAACATTACAGTAAAAATAGTATCTCACATTTTTTAAAACAATTTAGACAGCATTTTTATTTTGGTTTGTTAAAGCTCTGCTTTTTTCAACTTTGATAACTCATTCTTAAAAATAACTTGACAAAAACAATTGTGCATATTCGTATATCTTTTTAAGGTTGTTTTCATTTATTTAACGCCTTTAAGGGGACTATCTTGGGGCAGTTGATATATATTCTTTGTAATAATTTATAGATAATTGACTCGCGGGATATGTAGCTGAGTTTTATCAGAACAACTAAGATAATAGAAATCGCGCAGGCCTGGTTGAGCACCAATGGCTACCTGAGCCTTTTTTCTACGTTTTTTTTTCGTCTTTCTCGTCTGATTCTATTCTTTACTCCCTCAGTAAAACCCTATACTCCACCTCTCTTCGGGGTCGTAGGCCTCGAGGGTGGTAGGGCCCCCGCTACCGCCGTTTCTGTATTCTCAATGATCGTGGCTCCTTTTCTCGTCGCCCTTCCTTCTCGTTCTTACCTGTACAAGCCTCGAACACCCTTTTGGGTCGCGTGGCACTATGCACTGGCGCGATACACACGTGAATTCGAACGTAGGGTCGATCCAGTAATAAAGTTAGCGAATGCGGAGATTTAAGTGCAAAAGATTAATAATATATATAAAAAAATTTGGATTATGTGTGTGAAGCAATTAAACAATATCATTTTATACGAATATATCATTTTATATATCGCAAATATGTTTACAGGAAATAAATACATTTATACATTACACTATGATGACTATTAAAATAACGATTTTATAAAATTAAAGAATCTTTTTTATTAATAAAAGTATTTTTTAAATTTCTATGTTACTTATTTTTTATATTAAAGATTTAGGTTTTTCACTTTGCAGACTCCAAACAGCTTCTTGATCTTGTAAGAAGTTGCCATTGACAAAATCGAGTCAGAACTGCATGATTTCACTTTAGCTTTTTCTGATCATAATCGCAAAGTTGCTGAATTAAGATACATAATGACAATTTTATCCTGAAATACATACCAACGTAAACTGAAGTTGTTGGAGATGCAGCGTTGGTCGTCGCATATCCAGATTTACGCGAGAAGCCCCCGCGCAAAGCTGTTTGTAAAATTTACATCGGGCGCACAAAGAAAGTGTCGGGCATTTGTTGGGCGAGCTAATTGAATTAAGCCCGCCTCGGCGCGCAGGTGTTCAATTATTTCCTTTACCGCTTTACGAGCTCCGTCTTTGCCGTGATACACCCCGCGAGATTTTTCTTGGCGCTAGAGCGGCGTGTAACCTGCGTGCGGCATGCTCGCTCTCGGCAGGTGATCCGGTGGATATACCGCGAGAGACGATAGAACGGCGATTCGATCGACGCGCGAGATAGCCGACTGAATTATTTTTCGGTCAAACATGAAAACCGGCTGCCGCGATTCACCTGTGCGCCGTTCGTCTTACATGAGCTGGTCTCTTTGATTCTCGTTACGTCCAAACTGGTCCCTGAACTTCTCTTTTTTATCTGCTTATCACTCCTTACTTTTTCCTGATTTAACAAATCTAACGTACTTTATATAGAATATATTTCCTCTAAAAGACGTTTATTATTAATATATTGATAATATTATTGTTATTATAATATATTAAAATACTTCTTAGCGAGTGTAATATATTTGAGGATATCTAATAATGATAATTTGTCTATTCCATTGATATAATTCGCTGTGTATGAAATTCGAAAGTGCTTTTATAGCAATCTCTGCGAGACCAGCTGGTTGAAGGGATTATTTTTTAATGGGAAAAATCTCTGCTATATAAGATGAAGAGTGCAGAAGTTCTGTAAAATTAGCATTTATTATCAGAATTTAGATATATAATTGATAAAATTCTAGTCTTTCTCCGTACAATTTTAGAATTTTTAATGCGTTTTAAAAAGTTGTGACAATTAAGTGACGAAAATGAGCTACCAATTTCACAGAGTCCAGATGGTCATCTAAGCCAGGATCGTGTTAAACACACTCGATCGAGCATTCTCAATACGATCCCGGCGTATTCCTTTGTGCATACTCTGTCCTCGAATTTTTAAAAAATTCGCAGACGGTTGGCTTCTTGCTGGCAGCTACCCTTTTCTGCGTGAATGGTTTAGCGTGTTTTTCCCCCCTGTAATTAGTCACTAAGTTCAACGGTAAGCTTTAACGCGACGTGACGCTGAAATCCTCTTCGACTCTCCTCGGCCATTGCCCTGCGACATCAAATCGCGAAATCTCTAGTCGAGAGCTATATTTTTGCGGGCGCGAAATGCGGAGTATCCCGAGGTACTTCGATGCCGCGGCCGCGTACACTCACGCGTGTCTATTTGTCGCATTCGCGTTCTCTGCTTTTTTTATGCGTGCACTTTTGTTACGGGATGCCGCGCACTCCACACGAGCGGATGCCTCTTTTTTACGAGATCGTCAACGTTGAAAGTGTCCGGCAGTTTTGGCCTCGTCGCGCAATAACGCGGCGTGATACTCGACTTTTCACGTTTCAGTTTTTATTCAAGCGCAAATATCTCTGATGCTTGCATGGTCGTTAGAAGCTGGCTGAAAGCTTGATAACTTGATTTAATTTAATTAGAAATTAGAAATTGAGAGAGAGAGAGAGAGAGAGAGGGAGAGGGAAAGAGTGTGCTTGTTTATCAAATTAATTCTGTCTAACTTTTTAATTTAATTAGCATTTCTTTCATTTACTTTATATTGTGTCGTAAATTATGCAAAGACTTAATTATTTTATTAGATATCCCATCACAATATAGACATAAAAACTTACACAAGTGTATCTGAGTAAATCTTGTCACGAGTGCGAGTGGTATAATTTAATGCAACTGATTACAATAATTAATGAAATATGTATATCGATAGTCAATTTCCGCCTCTACATGTCTTCTATAACGCGATCGGTACTTTGCGGATTTTCAGCGGAGCAAAACACGACCGACACGTCGTGGTCGCGTGTCGTTCGTCGAAAATTGCCCGCTGTATAGCGGTTTTCGAGGTCGTGTCGCGCGAATCGCGAGGTGTAATATCGAATTAATGCCGCCTGAAAACCATACGGATACTATCGGACATCGCCGGTGTGCATTGCGTAACAAATTCCGCGTCGGCAGAACGTGCTACTGCTGATTCTCTTTCTCTTCCCTTATCAGACCGCTTCTTGTTCTTCTGCGTAAATATCGCATTAATCTAACGTTTCCGACTATCCGCTCGGCCGAACGTGTGAGGAAAACCAAACATGAAAAAAAGAAAAACAAGATCACTTCTAGATAAAGATTTTCATCAAAAAACTCAATGTGTCTTTCTGAAGTTAATATTATGTTTTATTATATATTTCAATTTTATGTTATACCAAATAGCATTTATTATTGTCCAAAATTAATAGTTCTAAATTTGACTTGAAATTCGCAAATCTGCCGTGATACGTGTAAATGTATCCGACATAACGATCCGCCATTAGCGGCGGGTCGCACGCATCTCGCGATCGTTCCTCGGCGTCTACGTACGGTCCAGACCGAGGGCGACACCCGCAACCAGCATTCCCGGCTAATTCTTCATCGAACAATTACCGAACGGATGACGGCGGCAGAGGCAACGCGGAAGACGAACTAGTCGTGACATGGAGGCCCGGCGCTCAGCACTACGTCATAACGGTCGAGCGGGCTTGCGCCGGCTCTGAGGATGACACGATGGACCATGGTTTAGCTTGTCCTTTGATGCATGATATTGCGGAGTCGGTGCCGCACGCTTCGGCAAACATGTCACGAGCAAGCCGAAACTGTTAGGATTCATAGTTATCTCGGGCGATCGTGTGCCGTCCGAGGACACTCGCCCTATCGTCCACGCGCGACTACATCCTCTATAATGTAACACGTATACACCTGTGACGCGTGTGCGTTCCCGTACGTGAATCTCGCTACTCTGCGATATCGCTACTCTGCGAATTTCAGAACATCGTAACATCGTTTCGAGATTTTCTAGGATAACTAATTCCGACCGTAGGGAGGGATCGGAAGGATATGAAGAAAGAAGGATGGAATTCGGACAACGCAATAATATATTTTTGTCTTTTTAAATCCACGCCTCATTAATTCATAACGTCTTCTATTGTTATGTATATATCATGAATTCTTTTCATATGTTAAGATACATCGATGAAAGGATTACAAGATGTTAAGTATAATTTTTTTAATATAGGGGAGAGGGAGAGAACACAG
Source organism: Temnothorax nylanderi (assembly GCF_030848795.1). Classification (NCBI taxonomy): domain Eukaryota; kingdom Metazoa; phylum Arthropoda; class Insecta; order Hymenoptera; family Formicidae; genus Temnothorax; species Temnothorax nylanderi. The sequence continues at coordinate 1,509,186 of NW_027249073.1, forward strand.
GATAGAGAAATGGGGGCAATACGGAAAAGTACTTGCTAGGGCGTATCTCGTCGAATAAAAATTAATCTCGATGCGGCAACGCGTCGCCCTACAATTCTTTCCGGGCGGTTTTTTGAAACGTAAATCCAACCGATCCTCATAAATTCTCCGCAAGACATGGTGGCGCGCCTCGCGCATAGGTTCGCGACTCCTATGGTAGGTATACGTGTTACGGGGTGGGCATTAATAACGGATGAAGCCCCGGACTGCGGCAACCTCGTAATGTTTATCTCGTTGTTTATTCCGCGTGCGTATCAGCCGCAACGTGGAAAACGCGCGTATACATATCTCCGCGCTCGGATTCTTAGCGCGATCGCGATTTTGATTTATAAAGACGCATCGCGAATTTATGCCCGGCATTAATTTTGCATCGACTCCTCTCTCGAGAGGGGAACTTTCTTTTCGCTCCCCTTTTTTCGCCCAACGACTCACGCGCCAAGAATATTGCGAACCGTGGGGAGATGCGGAATATTCTTTTTTTCTAATCCCCTACCCGATACTGCGGATATTTTGTCAGGTATCCTCTTCCTTTGTTTTCCTTTTATTATCGCGCGGCGTCTATTCTTTTATTTTGCCGAAGGATTACTCGCAAGAGCAGGAACGTTGAATTTATATAAAAGTTTCGTACGTGTGCCATATTATGATCCTCATTTCGTACATTTGATATAATTTACAATTATTACAATTCATATGTATCTATATACAATTCATAACCGATAGCTTTATGAAATTTTTTGACTGCACAATGAATTGCGATGGTTATTCAATCTCTTGACAAAGAGCATCTTGCTGGAAAATTGATCTTCACATATTTGTTTTATCTGTTTCAGAAAAGCCAGGCTTTCAGACGCCGTATGGCCCCACGATAGACAACGGAATGGTGAGTGATCTTTTGATATTGACCTTCGCGCCGAGACAATACCAATCGCAGCGATTTCTTTGCATGCGTATCGCCCTTTGTTCCTTCCTTCCCCATTCGAGCCGAGCGACGCCGACGCCGACGCGACGGCGCGAGAGAAGTTGGAATATTCAAGATCTCTCCCTTTGTTGCTGCGACTTGAACCTTTAAACGAGGCGGGATTATGTAAGAAATAGGACCGTAATAATTATTGCAGTCGTAGGAGCGAATTTATCTGAGAAAAAGTTACTCGCTCCGCGCCGCCCGACTCCGCGCCCTCCCATCCCGGCATCCTCGGCGTAATCCCAAAACTTTACCTCGGATGATATTTTCGGAAAGCGGTTCTCATTTCTTGCCGCGAAAAAGATATCCTTTCTGAGAAGGATATTATTTATCGGCACGAGAGTAACACAACGCGAAAATCAACATGTTTGACTGGCTCGTTAATCTTAATGGTATAAATTTATCTTCGTGACTTTGCTAGTTATGAATTAACTCTCATTCATTTAATTAATTAATCATCTTAATTAATTAACAATTAACATCCACAGTATATTATATGCGCAATAGCAGTATTGCAATGTCAGATCGAAACGAAAATATCTTGTTGTTCCACGAGGCTGAGTGTCATCAACCTCCGACTTTAATATCACTTACGCTCTTTCTCATCCGTGACGATGTATTCGGTGCATCAAGTTACTTGCACGTATTCCACGAGGAAAGAACTTGAAAAAAAATATTCTCTTTTCGGCGCGCGTGTCGTTGAAATTAAAAAGATTGTTATAACACTTATTTTCGAGTTGTTGCACTACTTTTTAAATTTTTCATCGTACGAAACAAGAAGCTCTTGTCACTTATCGATGATTCTTAAGTAAACGCGTTATACATATGTGGAACATGAGAGACCGCAGAGACCTTGCATTCATATCTATTCAACGTAAGATAATGATCCTACTATTTGAATTTCACACACCTTCCGTTCATTGCAATTCTTGAAAACCTATACTGTGTGACACAGAAAAAGCATCACTCTAAACGTGATTATTTTTAAATTTATGTTTCAGAATATTCCTTTAGACTTAAAATATAATTGATAAAAAAAATCAGCAAAATTGATTAGATATGTATTGGTTAGATATTTATTAGATATGTATTGAGTTTTTTTACAATGTTTTAAAAACATATTGGTTTTTTAAAATTCAAATTTGACCATTTTCTATCAATTTTATTTGCATTTTTGGTAGTAATAAATTGTAACAAATCTGAAATAATGCCTAGAGTGAGAAGACATGGTAATTGCCAACCACTGTTTCTGTAAGCTAGATGACAGCAGAAACGAAGCGAATACGATATACTTGAACTTTTCGAAAGCACTAGAGAGAGAAAGAGCAGTATCTAATCGACAGTCGTTAAACCATAGCTGATAAGGAATATTGATTTCGATGGATGATTTATTGAAGCCGCCTCCGAGTTATCGCTGTCGCATTTCCTCCATTTCGCATACTCCCCCAGCCTCATCCTTCCTCTCTTCTTTCATGACTTGTGATAGTTATCCGTAATCAATGCAAAATCCTATACTTTTTTAATTGAAGCTAATTTAGAAAAAAACTTTAATGTGTCATGAATTAAATAAAAACGTAGTACTTGTTATAAATTAAAAGGTAAAATTTTATGTAATATTATTTATGTAAATTAAAAAAATATATAATTACACAATACTTTTGCAAATTAAAAGGTATAATTGTACGATATTTTTAATGAGAAAAATTATTTTTTGTAGCTGGGATATTCTCAGTATGGAGATATCCCGTATTAATACCGTTTATTATTATATCGATAATTCGTCGCTGCAATATTGCGATTATAATTGTCGCGACCAGAGACGAAAATGAAAAAATTGCGGAAAAAAAAGGATGTGTTTCGGTTTCTGTTTCAGGCGTATAGCAGTGGTGCATTCGGTCCTACGGCGGGTGGACCAGGCGGGGGGCCGGGCGGGGGTGGCGGGGGCGGTGGCGGGGGTGGTGGTGGCGGCGTCGAGGGTACCACATACCCCCCGGACTCACCGTATTTTCCGTTCGGGACCAGGGGTGTACCGGTCACTGTGGGTACCGTCAGTTCTCCCACCCCCGTCGTGAATCCGGCAACCCCTGTTGGTACCAACGGCACACGGTTACCTAATCCCACTGGCGGTAAGTCCTTTGTTATCGCATTATCTTTATCGAGTATCAAGATAATGAAATATATGCGGATGCGGAAATTAAGAATGACAGATAGAAAGAGATAGAGGAAGAGAGAGAAAGAAAAAGAATTTAATTCTCGCAAATTTTCTATATTTTTACGTTGTAAAAATTTTTTTATCGGGATTATTCTCCGCACTGTGCATTATTTTTTAAAAATGAATTTTGTAATATGATTTCAGGTGCTGCAACTGTGAAAAGGAAGAAGGATGTAAGTATCCGATATTACATTTATTCTATTTTTATCTTTTCTTTTTTATCTCGTGTGATTGTTGAAAATTACTACCGCTACTGGAAATGTTGATCGCGCAACATAATTCCATTACTCATTATTTATTAAATTAATTATCACGATCGGTTTCGCTCTTTCTCGCAGCACCGTATATACGGGAGCCAGCGTCGAAAACAAGCGTGACTCACTCGATCAATGATTAGGCAGCTCTTGAATCCCACGATCGATAGCAACCGCGTTTAGATATTGCATTCGAACACCAGCGTGTCATATCGCAATCACGTGAAACGTATCTTTCGTATGTTTCCGCACAGCGTTTTTAACAATGTCCTCTATTTGTTTTCTCTGTAGAACCTCGACGGAACGGAAGGAGAGGTAGTGGCGACGCAACATTGGGTGAGTGTTTTGAAAAGAAAAGATATATCGTATCTTCACGACTCATACGCGTAAATTAGATTAGCTCATACATTAAGTTTTTTGCTCGTGTCTCTTCGGCGTCTGACGTGAGCGAGAAATATTCGGATGAGCTCAGGCTCGCGATCGAGATCTTTACGAGCGGCGTTATTGAGGATGATGATTTTACCATTCCGTGGCAGCCGGCACGAAACGCCGACGTTTCGTGACATTTTCCCAAGAACTTCGAGTCCGTCCGAGTCGAAATATTCTACCCTTACGAACACGTAGGAACTAAAAATACCCGCCGTTTAAAATAACATTTTTATGCTTTTTTTCTATCAGACGGTAATAAATGTTAGCGTTAAACGCTATATTAAAGTGAGAGTATCTCACAATTCTATTATATAATATTTTAATAACGTATTCTGGAAATAACTTAGGTCGAAAATCTTTATATGGAAATGACGAGAATAATTAATAGGTTTTTAATTATAAGGGATTAAAATTAGCCAATGATATCACGCAGAATTTACATCCTTATAACAATCTTTATGCGATTTTATTGATTTTCACAATTCAAATGATCGGTTTTTGTTGTTCAGTGATTTTATCTTTCAATTTCTTACGCGTGAATACTATGTATAGTAACTAATTGGCATTAGCAGGCTTTACTTATAATAAATTTTAATATACCAATTATTTTACTTTTTCTCGATAAAAATTTGATCAATTAATTACTTTACTTTGAAAACAACGATTAAATCTAGTGTTATATTTAATTTAAAAAATTAAGTATACCTTTGTTCTGTGGAAAATGGAAATATTTAACTTTGTTATTATAATTCTTTTATTCGCGAGAGAATCAGAATTATATAATTTTAATAAATAATGAACAATGATCGGAGCACCTTTTTGTAGCGTTTTAATTCCCTTTCTTTGATTTATTACAGCTATAATTTTCGATGTATTAAAATCATATAATTTTGTTTCGCTCGGAAAAATTTGGAAAGAAGTAACAATAAATTAATTGGCATAAATACTTTTTTGATCGAGACAAAGGTAACAATTCTTTAAATTATCGCTCAGTGCGCGATAATTTATAGAAATTAATTTGAAACACAAGACGAGAATAGCATGTGTTTATTTTATAATATATACGTTAAATATTTCATAGAGCGGCGATGATCGGTTGGCACATCGCGCTCGACACTCGTTTTTTGCGACGTACAGCTTAACTATGTTGTGACGCGGTTACCTTGTTTACATTCGCGCAGTGAGACTCGCGTCGACAAGCAGCGGTGAGCCGCGCTCCGTGTGTTGTATTATTATCTCCCGAGACGCGATCGCGCGACATATTAAGGATGTATGTCCGTTCAGTCAAAATAGAGGGATGAAGCTGAAATTTACAGAGATTGTGCATTTATAAATCCCAAAAACCTGTGTTAAATTTGCGATCGATTGACCGACCCGTTTCTGAGATATTTGCTTTAAAAGTTACAGAAATTGTATATATAGATATACTTCCCATGTAAATATCATAATATGTATCTCTGCTCATGTACGGTAAAAATGAATGAAATTTTTATGGTAGGTACACTTCTATATGACATCGAGAATTGCAATTACGGTTTTTTAAGTTTTCCTGTTAATATTTTTGTTTCAATTTTTTAATGATTTATTTAAACAATATCAAGTACAAAAATGGGAAAAATTGTGATTTTTACGCTTTTTCTGTCCCAATGATAACATGTTGTTTATGAATAATTTCTGAGACTAGCTTTACACTGTTTAATCAAGAAAACAAAATTATACTACATATAGCTATAGGTAAAACATCCTTAAAAGACGCTAAACGCGACGTATTAAAAGATACTAAACGCGAACATTTTTTACCAATACTTATACCACTTATCATTTCATTAAGAGAAAACGTGAATATAATGTATTGAATTTTTAACGCTTATCAAGCCGCGCAGTTAATTAATTTTTGTGACTAACGATTCGTAAATGTATCAAGACAATGACTGTCTCGAAGCGGATATATTTCGCGCAACTTATCTATTTACGTAAAACTCGAAGAGTCAGAAAGACGAGAATTATAATTTTTGTTCGATATAATACCGCATTTCAATTGTATTTATAATTTTCTATTTTAATTAGCTCGATTTCATTAACCGTGTTGTATCGCACGATATCACAGTGAAATTATCGATGCTATACCTAAAATTTTTTGGTTACAAAGTATTATATAACATGTGTGATAAATATCGAGAATGTGTCGTATAAGATGTTTACGCGATCGTAATTAACTATATTTTCGTGAGTGAATCTCGTGCCATAAAGGTGTCATAGAAGTAACAAGAGAGGGAAAGGCTCGAAGACATTGGGCGATGGCGGAGCAGAGATGATAAAATATTTACCGCAATGTAACATATTTAATATACATAATCTAATAATAAGATACACCACCGTTTTTGTGAAATTTTATAAAATTGCAATAACTGAAATAACTGAGTTTTTTTTTTTTTTTTAATTACGTGCTTATGAAATATGAGTTTTATGAAATATTTTTATAAAATATCAGTTTGAAGGATGAGTAAAAAAATAAATTTGCGTCATAATTATTTGTTGAAATTAAATTATACATATACAGGTGCTCTTATAATTTAGTTATATTTATTATCTTATACGGATCAATGTACTTTGCATTATAATTCCGCTATTGCACATCGTATCGGTAAATGTTAAATTATTTTTTATTTTAATTTGAGGATTAATAAATCCGATAGCAATATCTAGATAATCTATGAATGAAAATTATATAAAACGGATATAAAATATACATATGGAATTTATATCGGAGAAAAAATTGAGAGAAAAATTAAAATCTTCTCTTTAAATAGACTTTCATATTTGTTGTCTTAAAAAAGATAGACGGGCTAATTTAATTTAATTTAAGTATCTTCATGGTGTTCGTATTTCAACGAAGATTGGAAGAACACGTTCTTTACATGTCTTTGTTTAAAATAAAAATAAATCGACATAAAATACAGGGGGAAAATTGTTAATATTAGAAATATTATTTTATGTTCTCCTTCTTTTTCTCTTTCTAAATAATTTTTAATAGAATTTTAGGTCAGTGTTTGGCCCCATTTCTTTTTTCCAGGATTAAATATTGTATAATTGGCAAGCGAAAGAAAGCAATATTCAGAGTTTTTTTTAAATATGTATGTAATCATAAATCTAAATAAAAAAATAAAAGGAATGGAAATATTTTATAATTATATGTTTTCAGTATTGAACATTTCAAATAATTTCTTTAATGAAAATTAATGATTATTAATTATATATGACGCGTGCTAATCTTTTATAGTCTATCCATCCATATTTATTGATATTTTAATTTTATTGAAATATTTGAAATAAAGTAAAAGAAATCCAATATTCTGTCAGAAAATGAAAGAATCTTTTAATCAGCTGAGCGATAAAAATCAATATTATATAAGTTGTGAAAATGACACTGGTATGTATGTATATCAGTTATGAATACGAACGTGCCAAATCTACGTGATACCATTGATTGCCTATAAATCCAAAACGACATCGACGTTTTCGTATTACGGCTCGATTATTTAACGTGTTAGGTCTGTAATGAAAATCGCCAGAATACGTTACGTTAAAGTATTGTATGCTAGTGAAATACTGTGAATAATAATTATAACAAAGCAATGATAAGATCAAATTATCTTTTCAAACATCTATCACTTCATGCATTTGGAAGAATGGTTAATAGGCTATCTGGGTAAATCCGATATGCATTACAATCGTGCGATATATGATTACACAGGCAGTTCGTAATTCAATATTTCACTTCGCGTAAACAAGGATCCGCGAAATTAAACAACAATCGAGTCATGCTGGCGCGTCAAATTTGTTGTTTAGAGTCTCGTGTCTCAACGAACGATCGTAACCTGTAAATGACGCGTATACACGCGTGTGTAAAGAGAGAAAAAGAGAGAGGGAGAGAGCTCAGCCTTTCGCAAACAGATATAATATCGGTCGATTGTAAGAAATTCAATATTTGTCATTCGCTTTGCATGACTTTCGCTGAAAAAGGAGCAAATTGTCTTTTGACGCGATTAAGCATGCCACCAGCTGTGTAAATCGTTTTGATGTAACCATTTAACTGATTTATTAACGGATAAATCGTAGGATCGTCAAGGTTCCTCATTTCTTCTTTCTGCCAAATGCAAAATTCGAAGACGTCATAGTTTGCAAAATACAAAGAAATATTTTTTTTTCGTATGATCTAGATAAGATGATTGCTCCGTTCATATTGCTCGTATTGCTGCGTTTGCCACACAATTAGCCATACTTAATTATTTTCACGTATTCCCAAGGATATGCGTTCTACAATTTATTAAGAATTCTTAATTTACATGATCATATAAGAAAAGCAAGATCACTTCTGTTATACGTTACCGCGGGAATGGAAACGATAATAAATAAGGGAGCGGTCGTGTCCGGAGTGGGATAAATCTACGAGTGTCCCAACGGCGAAGATCGTCGCTAATCCACGCGATACGGCGATCCCTCTCGTTCGTATAAGCCCCCGCGATAATTTATTCAGCGGGCAAAACTACGCGATTACGTTTCTATTAGGATATAGGCACCGACGGCGTCCTCGAGGGTGCTGTAACCGCCGTCCCAAGTGGCTCCTACGGGAGTTTCACTTATCGTTAGTACCGTCCGCTGTCCCCGTGCTCGTTCCCCCTCTTTTTCGAGCCCTCTCAAACGTGCGGCCGTCGTCGCCGTCGCCCGCGCCGGTGTTAAAAAAACATTTCGCGCCGTTTCCGATGGGAATAAATAACCCTCCGTGCCGTCGAAAGGCCGTTCTGCAGTTCGCCTCGTAATTTTCGGCTCGACAACGGGTCACTGACTCTCGTAATCAACGTGTTCACTGCGTTTGATCGTATCCTAGCTATCGCAGTAAATCTATACTTATACGTTTGTACCGGAATTACCGAACGACCTCTCAATCATAAATCTTTCGACGAGTATGGAATCAAGTTTTTTCCGTGAAGAATATTTAATTTTTAAAGCCTAAACATCTGAGAATATAAGAAAGTTGATTAAATTTATCGTACTATTGTGGCAGGTAAAAATTACTCTCCTTGTTTTAAGTTTCTTATAAATCATTTGAAAGTTTCAGTTAGCGTGTCGAAACAATGCTGTTTTTTTTTATTCACGTTTACCTTAATTCACACCTTGTTTTATTCAGAAAAGCGCTGCTTTCTTTTCTGTTCTTTTCTGCTTTTCTTCGAACTCCAGTATCTTCGGCTGAAAAGACATCCGGTGGTTCCGAGCACCCTGTGCGTCCGCATACATTGTTCTTGATTCTCCGGGAAGACTTTTGGGGGGGGGGGGCACGTTACGAATTTCCGCCGCCTTACCGAAGGGGCAATCCTCGGGGCGTGCGTCGAGGATGGTGCACCGGCCGATTCGGTTAGGATCCCGCAATTCCGCGAGCCTTTTTCGGGGGTTTCGTGAAGAGTTGAGGCCCCTCCGTGTTTGTGTGCACGGAGGTCACGGCAGACCATATGGTGTCGCGTGCTGCGGTCACCAGACCGTGCAGCAGCAGTAGCAGCAGCAGCAGCAGCAGTCGGGGCCCCCCTTTCCAAAGGTCTTTCGTATCCGTCTATGGACGTGTATAGTCCGTGCATCGTGCCCGGGCCCCCCGGGCATACCGATGGTTTCACACTAATTCGTGGCTTCGTGGAATCCTGGGAGCCTCTCTGGCCTCCGATCCGATCCGATAGCGAGAGGCTGCCGTGTAAGTGGCACGAATTTACACGCGCTGTCGGTCGCTGCCTGTTTCCCTCGGTGGCACGATGGACCGCTTTTTTTTGCACGCGACATTAACACATTTAATATGGCCGTATCGTATGGCCGCGCATATTTTACGCGTTGTCCTTATGGTCCGCGACCGCGCGCACTTCTGCGAGATTCCGGCATTTCGTGCTGCCGGATTTATTATGTACGCTCCAAAGAACTCGAAGCGGATCCGATGCGACGCGACGTGCTGTATATTTCATATACTTATATATTTGTTGCTCATGGCAGACACGGCAGTCGTTACAATGTGTACGGCAGGTTCGAGTTAATTTTGTAACGCAATAAGCAATACTGGTTTTACCGGAGGGCAGGTGTTTGTTTCAGATAGTCATAATTGGTGGTATTTTCAAGTTTTTACGTATCTCTCTTGTATGTATTATTATTATTAGACACAAGGTGAGGGTTATTTATTTATGCATCACGCTATAGCTCGTATCAAGGTTAATGAAATTCATTTTTTATTTCTGAAATACAGCAATCGCTCGCGCGCGCGCACGTGCGAGAGAGAGGACGGTTTTATGACAGTGTATGTTACTTTCTCGTATTAGTTGTATATTAGAGAGCTTGTTCCTCTCCATGACGCAATGTGCTCCGATATACCATTTAATGCCCGGCTATTTACGCCCTCTCTGCGCGAACGTATCGGGTTAGTGAAGTAATTAAGGAGTTTTTAAATGCGCTTTCAAAGTCAAATTGCAGGTTTTACGTTTAATTGCCTCGTAAGACCCGCGATCCCCGGACGTTTACTCTTGTTTGCGTCTCTCGGCGCACAAAACAAAAATATCTTTGATGAAAACTGGGGGAGAAAACGGGCCGTTCACTTATTAATTAATGAATAAGTCCCTTAAATGGTCTTAATTCTTTACCCTCTGATCGTGCCGACGGAGTGTTTCGTGCGTTTAATTACGCGGTGAATTTCGATCGCATTTTATTACCCGTGCGTTCCATGAAGTTCTCGACGAAAGATCCGCTTCATGTCGACTTCTTCTCCGCCTCTCGCTCGATATAAATCGATGTTAATTTCGAAGGGATTTCGCGAGAGCTGCTCGCAAATTAAGCAGAGATTCTTAAACACACACGGAGAGAATTTTCTCTTAAAATTTACCCTGAAATCATGGTAGTTGTGGGACAACATGTACCACCAAGAATTTTATGCAAGCTATTCTGATTAATATCTACTATAATAAAAAATATTAGTATCTATATATTATATACATTAAAATATAAATTATGTTTGATTAATTTTACTAAAATATATCTAGGAAATTTCAATAATTTTTCAAAATTTACCAATCTGCTTGGTAATTTTTATCACGTTGTTTGTAAAATGTCTTTTGTATATTTTAAAAATTCCTTGGTGTGTGTTGCCAAGTTGTCCCAAGTTTGTAGTGAATTTAGGGGTAAAATATAATAAAAAATTCTCTCCGTGCACGCACAACGCACTTTTCAATCAAGTAAAATTGCAAGGTACAAAACAAGGAACAAATAATTATATAATAATTGTAGATAATAAAAGTCAAAAGAGAACAAGGAGATTAAACATTTTTTTAATTTATCACGTATGAAACAGTTTATCATAATGACGGAAACAAATCACTGTTATTTTACTTTTTTGATCTGATAGATTTTTTAAGCACAATGCTGAAAAAAAAAACCGAACGAATAAAATAAAAGAGTTCTGTGGGAATAGATTTCGTTTTAAGGGCGCAGCCGTCGAATTTCGGTATTCGGTGAATTTCGTCGATATCGATGTTTTCACGCTGACGTCGCGACGAACGGGAGGATACGCCGTATCATTTATTTAATCGCGCATCTCGTGCTTTGTAATAATCGGTTGCGCCCATCTCGAAAACAAAGTTGAGCGCTGTTTAAGAGGCGCCGTGAAGTCCGACGCTCCGATACCTTCCCGCCCTTCATGAGATTACACGGCTGATTCTTTTGGCGTTACGTGCATTCTTCGAAGAATTTCAAATTGTAGACTCTATAAAGTCGCTTTCGAAGGTCGCTTAATACATGCATGAAAGACGGAAAAGTGGCTCCCCGTTTTACGTATCGATTCTCAACGATCAAAACGTGAGAGAAGGAGAAAGGCATTTACTAATGTCCTTTGGACATTAATTTTAACTCTATCTTTCTAAAGATAGTTTAGAGATTGTATTTAGACATGTTTCTATTTTCATGTTTTTAATTGGTGGTGGTTTTAATTTTAGGAATTTTAAGTACTACACGTGGCAAACAATTTTTGAAGTACTGGGAAAATTAGTTTGAGATTGATTGAGAAATCCGCTGAGGAAAGGTGGTTCGTAAGTACACAGAGAGAACGGTTTCTTTGGATTTAATAAATTTTATTAGATTCAAAGAAATTTATCTTTTGGAATAGTCCAAACAAACAAATTTTTGATTCAACAAATACGATTGTTTGATTTTTCAAAGAATATATATCTTTGTCTTAAATAAAAAAATTGTTTGAAACGAAAAACATATTCTCTATCGCTTTAATAATACTATTGTTTCATTTAAATATCAATGCTTTATAAAAAATGTCTTAAACATTTATTTATTATTTATTTATTTATATGATATATGTGGTAGTCGGTTGACTGCTACATATATAAATAAATAAATAATAAATAATTGTCATATCTCCATCACTCGAGTGACCGGTGTGATGGATTCCAATGATGTGTACAACTGCGAGTGATAGACGCTTTCGCCGTGGGGCCTTATATACAGTCTCTGGTCGAATTTGACTTACGAGTTTAGCAGCCGCCTAGCGGTGAAAACGCTTATTACATTTATTGTAACCAAATAATATATTATTTGTTTGGGAAATATTACTTCAAATAATAGTGTCTTTTCCGTTAAATAATAGAGTTTTCTTGAATAAAAACACAAATTTTTCCATTCAAAAAAATATTATTTTGTCTAAGCATATGTTGTTTCAATGAAAGAAATGTCAATCAAACAAATAGGATTACTAAATCCAAAGAAATCGTTCTCTCTGTGTAGGTTTAGGACGTTATATGTAACGGGGTATCTGCGTTTAATATTTTATTCCCCAGCGCGACTTCGTAATTTGCGCAGCGGGAGGAGATAATCGCGATGATTGCGTAATATGAAGCCGTGATGCGCGGGGAATTATTTATCAGTGGCCGAGAGCGCGCGCGAAATTTATCGAGCGTGAAACGACGTCGACGAATAGCACACCCTGGGATCCTCTCTCCACGACTTGTATCGTGCGCGCGGATCAGGAGTATGTCCTGTCTCGTCAGCGAATCAATTATCGAGAATCGCGTGCGCGAGGCGAGCCCGGCGCGGCGGAAGAAGGAGAAAGAAGAGGAAGAGAGCGCGCGCGGGGCGGAAAGAGAAGCGGCTCGCTGCTAGAGACGTTGGTTGAACGTTGTTTGACGGGCACCTGTTGCTGGTGGCACACCAACGAATACCTACCTCTCCTCTCTGCAGCGTGCACTCTCGCCCGGCCACGCTGTTCCTCTCGTCCTCTTTCTCCATCTCTTGCTTTGCTCCGATCCTTTCGTGGCGCACGCTACTTCATCCCCCCTGCGTGCCATTGCACTTGTTTGCTCGGTTACCTCGTGTTTCTTTCGTATACGAGAAAGTGAAAAGGACTCGCGTTGGAGAAAGCTGTAAAGGAGGAATGACAAGTTTATAATTTGTACGAAATCTAAAGTGGATCTTGTGTACAAATCACGGACTTACCTTATCCTTGCGTTTTCATTGCGAGTTACGCTGTTAAATTAAGGCGACTATCACTGCCTGCGGAGAGATTTAGTATGCCTTTTAGCCGCCTTCATACGTTATTATCGGAAATAGCTGGTGACGTAACGCGGGTAGCGTTCGCGCGCGCGCTGGGAGAAATTCGACCTTTTTTTTTATTTCCGTAACGCGTGTTTCGTCACGGCAATAGCCATACCGAGGTCGTAATTTCGCGTGTTGAAAGCATGCGAGTGCGTTTCGCGATCAATCGGCCGGCCGCTTATCAGAATCAGTAAGTGGTTCGCGTCGTGGTATTGTCTGGATCCTTTTATGCTTCAATCTCATCCTTCTTCGTTCCCTTTTTTCTTTCACTGGCTTCCGCGGCGACACGTGCACGCTCTCTCTAGATACGCTGACAATTTTATTACTAGCTAGGTAGACCAACCGTTGCGATTACAATGGGCTATACATGTCACAGTCTAAAAATTATTCCGTAGTGAACGCGTACGAAGAACACAGATACGGAATAAATCGGTTGTTTAGCATTGTTTTAATTTATTCCGATTCCGTGTTGTGCAATTAATGACGAGAAAACTTCTCCGGTACGAGCGAGTAATATTTTAATGATATTTACGAGATACGAAACTTTCCTACACTGAGCTTAGCATGTTGAAGTCGAGTTACGATAATGCGAGCGAGTTTTAGACGGTCTCGCAGAGAAACATATTTGCGTTTAATCACATTTTATTTGCGAACCGCGGGGAGAGTGCGTCATTCGCATTCCGATTCGGGAGGCTGCAACGGCACGCGAGATATACTTACATATATACGGTAAACGCCGCGTGCGGATGCTCGTCATTTCGTACAAAGATGTAATTGTGTTATATTACAGTGCGTGGCGAGCGAATCGATATCTTTTTTTTTCTCGCAGAAGGTACCGTTACACTTAAGGAAATTATAGCTTTCCGAGCTTACCTGCGAGATATCGATGCCTCTGTCACTGTTCGCGAGGATGCTGATTCCGGTTTTATTCCCCGCAATAATCTTCCGAATAAAACGTATGTAGGTATTACAGATCTCTCCTCGTAACGATGTTTTTGATCATTCAAAATTTTTTTAGTCGTGTTGTTTCATCATTTTGCAAGCGTGACTTTCTCAACGGCGAAATCACTTTATTCGCAGCTCCTATCTATTATCGCGGCTTTTCCGTCATTCATCTCGTCCTTCTCGCGCGCACGCGTCTCGTGCAAACTCGCCGCAGTGTACAGAGTACACAGAGCGCCTCGGGTTTATGGAGTGAGTTGTCGACTTACACCGGGTAAACCACCCGGCCGACGGGTTGACGATGGTCGTTGGGGCGGTGAGATCAGCTTGGGTGAAGAGCCGAGAGAGGGAGAGAGAGAGAGAGAGAGACCGCGAATGCGATCTATACACATATTTTCTGCCTTCGAGCGCGATCGGTATCACGTACGCTCGCCATTGTTTGTCCGCACGAGTTAATTCGTCGCCGCTGTAGAGACGTATTGTGGGAAAACGATTAGTCGTCGATAAATCGAGAGAAAATAACAGGGAGATTTTGTTTCGTCCTAAGAAAAATCCTCCATTATCTTCACAAACAGCGTAATTGTATTGTATCTTCAGACGATTAGAAGTGATTCTTTAACGTTTCTATTATTTGTGTGTGTTTGTGTGTTTCTACGAACGCGCAAAGGTCGATCGCATTCAGTAATTTAATATATATGACATTTATATCGATGTACTAAGTATATATAACATTAATTAATTTATCAGATATCTCGCGGCAAGAACCGTTAATGATTACGTGGGCCCTATCAATAAATCTTTTTATCGATTCTCTGCTTCGTGTGGAAGCGTAATTTCAGATAACTCGCCTCGCGCCGTTTGTCAATGCCTCGTTACACACCGAAGTGAATTTTATTCTAATTCTAATACGGAAGTATAGCCTATTGTAGCATTACAGATTACAGCGATGTACCATACATCGGCGGCCGTTGTTGGGCCGCGGAGTATGCGAAATACCGTGCAAGCTGACCAAAATGCACGCGTGAGCGATAGTTTACGGTCATTGTGGGATTATCGCGATAAATTATTGCATGTATCGCAACTGCGCTTATCGGTATGCCGATAGTATTAATTGGGTCGTCGAGATTATTACCGGGAATGTATCAATAATAATTACTAGCTCGCCGGGGTGGAAAAGGATTTCCCTCGCAATCATAATCGACCATCCTTGCAATGAACGCAAAGGAGCTTTCACGGATAATTTATAAAAGTATTTTCGTTTAAAGCCGTCGCACGCAAACGTCAACTTTTACTGAAATTTCAAAGCAACAACCAAAATTATTTATGATGAATTATTTAATAAAGTGCCCGATACATTTTAGGTAACCATTTAATAGATAACAATTTAATTTAATTTAATATAAAAATATTATTAATATCAATATTTATTCGTACTATGTCATACACGGTTGCTGATAAAAATATTCTTATTATAAACGTCCACGGTTAGTACGAACGACATACTTGCTGAAGTGAGAATTTTTTGCGGTGCATTAAGGGGAACATTAAGAGATATCATCGCGCCACGCGAAACGTTGCGTTGTGCGAAGGGTTGAAAAGTGGCCCATACGGCTGGTCCTATGGATGGCTGAGTTTTTCATGGCGCATACAATATTTAATGATCCCGTCCACTTCTACCGCCCTTTCATCGGCCACCGACGCGTACGATTAATCTATTACCTTCGACTAGCACAAAATTTCGAGTGGCCACTATCTCCCGCCGCCCTTCAAAGGGTCACGTGGCCCGTACGCGGGGGTTTTCTACTCTAGTGGGTACTAGTGGGTCGTCGTGTATCCCGCGATCGTTTTCATGGGGGATTAACGATCGCGGTGAGAACTCTGAGCCAATTAACATATCAATGACATTAAACGGATTCTCCCATTTCAATCTTTTCTAATTTACTCGTATCAGCGTATGAAAGAATCTCGGATTTATCAGCTGTTTATTAATATTTTACCTTCGCAGTGTATCTTATCAACTTTATCGATTTTATATTTTACTATGTGCAACTTATCATAAGATAACTATGAATACTCAAAGTTCAAGGTATAATCTAAGCAGTCAATGTTTTGCTATATTCTTTTGGTATCTTAAAGCCCATAATGTGCCATGTAAAATTTTCTATGTCAAAATTTTCAAATTAACGGCACATACGGCGCGAGTAATTTTTCCCAGGGGGTAAGCTCTTTTTTTTCGCGAGCAATTGAGGCGTGCGAAGATTTCGGGGCATCGCTCGCACATCCATATATCTCTTCATTGACCGTGTACACCGAGTCGCGTGTGTGTGTGTTTGTTCTACATGCGTGGCAGTGTTTGCTCGATGCGTAGTGCTCAGCCGAGGGTGCGGGATGATACGAGCTAAATCGAGCACCACCCAAGTGTGCTTCATTTGTGGCGTAGCGGGCTGTGAAATTCGGGGGTGCTCTCGCTCTATCTTCAATTTCCTACCCCGAGCCGCTGCCCCCTCGATAGCTCGTGATGATTTGTCGGCTGTCTGACCAGACGTTATCGAAAATACGCGGCCAATCTTCCGCGATGATACCGATCCGGGTCTTGCGGGGCTTGCGAGCTTATGCAAAGCCCGCCGTGTTACGTGAAGCGAATTATTTGTATTATGTCAGGTATATTACTCGGGCGTATGAGTATATATCGGTCCGACATGTACGCTGGAATTTCAATGAATTCCGGATAAATGCGTTTGTTATATTTCGTGCAGAGCGGATATGTAGATGATGCAGAGTTTAGCGAATAAATTGCATTTATGCGTCAACAACTGAATATTCCTCAAAGTTCTATCGGGTGATATTCTCGCTAAAATTACAACCGTACTATTAAACGAATAGAATTAGAAAAAAATAGATCCTTCCGAGACGGAAAAAGAGTGATGATATAAATTTTAAAATTGAGCTGTTGGTAGTCGCGAGTAATTAAGGATCCGGCAACCGTAAAATATTCGACCCCCTCGACTGACACGGCTTTGCAGGTTATAATCCGTCGGAAAATATAAAATGACAGCTCCGTCGGAGCATAAAACCAACAGGCCTGGGGCGGAAAGGTACAGGTCGTCCTGAAAATCGAATATATACGGCCGCGGTGAACGGACCCGCGGGGATGAAGCGGCTTCCCTTCTCCCTCCCCTGGGGAAGTTTCGTGCCGGCGGAAAGCCGCGAGATCGTGTGTGCAAACAGCCCCCAGTGCAAACAAGCCGTGCACCCCGTAGCGAGCTTATATTATCTGTTTCGACGTGTACTTAAGGGATGCCGCGTCTCTTAAATCTTTCCCTAGTAACTGCATTTGCATTACGCATTACGCGTTTAATTTCCTTTTGCATACATCGCGTTATGTTACGTTAAGGGTCTAACCGATCCTGAGGTGACGACATCTTAGTTGAGAGAACTCGGAAACAATTTTATTCGAAATTAATTTTATTCGTTTAGGACTTTTCCAGAGTAGGACAAAATTTATTTGTTACCGTCAAATAAATTTGTATAAATTATATCGTAAATTTTTATGTCTTGGAAAAGTATTTTTATTCCTTGAAAATTTTTCTCGGAATTAGATGGACGTTTTCTTCTCGTTAAGTGCTAGACATGGGCGTTATATTTGGGTCAACGACCTAGGAAATACCGTTTCCATTTTTTGACCTGTATCCTTGATTAACTTCGAGCTCCGAAGTTATGCGGTCTCATCTTTCCCTTATCCTTTCCCATCGATGCGCAGTGTCACGCCTACGAGGCCCTTGAAAACTATCCTTGCGATACACAGGGAAAACTGATTAGAATTTTATTATCGCGAACGGCGGCGAGAGAAAAAAGGAGGGAAAATCTACTCTCGAAGGGCAGCATATGGCGCGACTAGCGAAGCCGCTCTCTCCTACGGCTTTTGAAGTTTCGGGGATGAAAGAGGCCGCCGTTCTTGAGTTTACTTGACTCTTGTGCCTCCCCCTCGGTCCCGAGGATTCTCTTGGAGAATACCCGCCCCTTGCTCCACCTCTTCCTTCCTCCTCCTTCCGTAGAAACCTTACTCACGAAACGAGCTACAATCCCTCGTTCTATCCCTCCGGAGTGCCCCGGAGTTGTCTTTCGGAGTCTCGGAACGACTACCGTTACGGAAGACGTTGGCCAAACATCCGTGTGAATCCTTCAGTCGAGCGAGAAGTGCTACGAGAATAAGCAAGCGGAAAAACAGGATATTTTTTCGAAACGTTTGTAGAAATATTTGTCTTATTTTTATGCATTACAAATAATTGTTAAGAAATTCTTACGTATAATAATAACTAGTAGCTATGTAGAGATATTTCATTATTAATTAATTTTTTCTTATTTTGTTATTCACTTTTTATATCCGGACGCAAAAGAGAAATGTAGATCGATAATTTAATAAAAATTCCATGTGTGCGAGAAATTCGCTGAGGCGAAATGTAATGTGCGTAAAGATATAGATGCCGTTGATCCTTGTAGCGATATTACAAGAGCGGGGATATGTTTTAGTAACAATCGGGGGTTCTCGAAAGGGACAGAGATACGAGCTTGGCCCTGGTAACATCGAAGGGCTCCGGGCGTATATATCGAGCCGCAGGAAGTTGTCCCGGGATTCTTTCGCGTCGCTCCCCCTCGGTAACTTAAGGGTCCCATTTCGTGAAGTGGTTTCCTTCCTCCTCCTTCTCCCGCTCGCTCGAACTAATAGAAATTTCGGGGCTCGGTACCTTCGTATTCGGGTAATGCACCCTAAGTACTGCCATATAAGATAACAGTAAGTGGGGCGAACCTCGGGACGACGGATAACGTCTCGCCTTAACGTCGCGCGCGGTTTTAGTCACCGTGAGTTAGCGCGTGTCGGGCATGTTTAATAATTTAAGACAGCGCGCCTTTGGCGTCGTTCGCGTAGTCGAATTGGGGAACAACGAATTGTGTGAAATTGATGGATCCGCGCGGCAAACGCGGGTTACATTTCCTCGTTAGATATCGATGGCTTTTGAGCTGCGATATTACTTCCGTTTGGGAGACACTACGGTAGTATCATAAGCGAAGACTGATATGAATCGTCGTGGATAGTGTTTCGTGGTGGTTTGGTATTTCTCTCCCGAGTATCGACTATAGTTTGACTCTCGGGACATGCACTACGTACACTATACACAGGATGGGTAGACTAAGCGACGGAGGTTGGTACTAAATCTCACCCTAAAGCATCCCTACCGAGCCACCCCTAACTACGCTACTAGTGCTCCTGCCGCCCCTCGTTCAGTGCCTCACATTGGCGTAGGGCTCGGCGCGGTCTGCTGTTATATCAAGATATCGATGTAATGTAATCACCATTCTCCGTGAATTATTCTTTTGTTGGATCAGATAATGATATAGGTGACTTAAGACATGCTTCTTGCAGAAATTAGATATCGATGTAAACTTGAAATATATTTCTTAATAGGAAACTTGAAACTATTTCTTAATATAATAGAAAATAGAAAATTTAAGAAATGTCATAAGTTACCTGAAATTATCATACATAAATTTTTAAACAGAAGAGAGAGAGAGAGAGAGAGAGAGTTGTTAGTATAGAAATTGAAATAAAGAAACTACAGGCACAATCTTCTTGCAGTGCGGATTGCCGACCGAGCAAAAAGATCGATGAGATAAGATACTTTGAGCACACGGTAAAGAAAAAAATAAAACGCTGCGAGCAAACGAAATACGTCTCTTTCGATATGGCACTCGGTTTTCGTCTCCTTTTCACGTCTTTCTCACAAGGTGTATACACAGTTTGATATGTTAGTATGCGAACATACCATAAGCCGTTGTTGCGGCCACATCGCGCAGTGATCGAGATTCGTTAGTTGATCTATATTTGGCCAATCGATCGAGGAAATACACCGCTATCTAGCCTTTATTAAGGCTAATCGGGATTAATCTCGCGAATCTTACAACACGAGAACGTTCGCTTCTGTTCGTGTCCGTCCTCGTCCTCGAGGAAATTGAATGGAATTAATTCGAAGGATTACACGTGGCAAGCCTTGGTAATGATAAATCACCGAGATTCTTCGCGTTGTGATTGCGTGTGAAAAATCTGCTGAATTAATCTCGCTAATTAACTCGGCATACATGAATATAAATTATATTATTTCATTTTAGATAACTGTTTCACGTTGAAAATAGTATTTTATTTTATTACAGCATCTTATAACTATATGTATACATACAATTACAATTGAGTCAATCGAATTAAGACAATCACGCGATTAAACTTTGAAGAATTTTTAGCCAAAAAAAAGAGAGAAAAGAAGTTTTGGATTTGTCACATTCACCCAATATTAGAGCCGGAGATAGAACAGACTAATTCCCGGAGCAAAATTTCAACCACCGCGTTAAGTCCGATAATTTCCGAAGGAAGTATTCTACGACGTGAAAGCGTACGGGGTGTTACTTCCATTACGCCACTTGGTTAACAAGAGGTCAGAATTAAGCCGTAGCTACTCGTCGCACGCTCCCGAGAACGATTTCGTTTTCCGTTCGGCTTACGCCAGTGGTGCGGCCCCAACCCACCCCTATATACCCCGTCGCCCTGCAGTTAATGTGTTCCAGGGTGGAACCCTGCCCCCCTCCCACCTTCCCATCCCAATTTCAGTTCTCCTACCACCCGCTCACCCTCCTCCTTCGCCCCTTCGAACTCCCCGAACCTGGGATCTCGGCTTTGCCACCACGAGAGAACGTTTCTCTCTTTCTCCCTCTCGCTTCCTTCGAATCGCTCGTTCATCTCTCTCTCTTTCTCTCTCTCTCTCTCTCTGTCCCTTTCTTTCTTCCTTCCTCCGTCTCCCTCTCCCTCTCCCGCTTCCGTTGGCGTGCTACGATTCGCGACTCTCTTTGTTTTAGAAATTAGAAGAGGATTACCGGATCCCCCTTTCAGCTGCGCTGTTATTAACTATTACCTTTTAGCCATTCACCCTCGGACACGATATCCACGAAAGGGTTGTGACGGGGGAAATTAAATCGGTTTCTCGCGGAGGTTTTGCTTCGTCCGCGCTTTTTACCGCGTTTACCTTTCGGCGAAATATCATCGTTTCGCTTCCCTTTCCCTGTGCAAAGATTATCACGTATGAGTGTAATTATTTCCGGCATTCTCTGAAATGGTTTTTAGTAATTTCACGTCAAGTTAGTATTGATTGGAATATTATTACTTTTGCTCCTACAAGTCTCATCATTGAAAATTACGAGATGGTAAAAATTAATTTGCGACATGAAAAGAACAACCGATCTCAAATTATAATTTCAAATACTAACAGATTCTATACAAATGAATTTGTTCGTGTGCAATTATTTGTTTATACGGGTAATTTACAGAGGATGCCAGCTGCATTATTTGACGTATATCGTATAATGATACCAGTTATGGTTTCAAAACGCTTGAACCCGCGCGTCGTCGTAACGCTGCCGACGACGCGGAGACACCGAGTTCCGTTTTCTTGCCGGTCGACGTTTTTGTCGCGTTCCCCCCGTGCGCGCGTCGCGGGGAGAACGGAGTAGACGAGGAGAATCGACCTCCGACAGCCACGATCTTATTATTTTTTTCACGCTCTCTCGAAAGGGGAATCGTGCGGCGGGGACAACGGCGCAAAGAAGAGAAGAAGAGGCGTCCGGGTCGACGACTCTTCTCCACCTTTCTTCGTCTCCACTTCTCTCGGGTCTTCCCTTCTACTTCTGCGTCCATATCTTCTCTTCCTCTCCCTTTATTCGCCTCGTCGTCTTTACGCGACCTGATAAGGTGTAAAAAGAGCGGGAACGTCGATGCCGAGGAGGAGATGCAAGTTTACACAGTTGGCAGGCAAGGTTACCTAATTATTTGTTAGCTGTCCAATGACGAAACACCTCGAGGCAACGTCGTGTCTCTTCTTCCTTTTTCTTTTTTTTTCTTATTAATTTTTATTATTTACGCGTTTCCTGGCAAAGCAGGAAAAAATTTCTTTGCAGTGCTATCACGCATGACATCGCTGTAAAATGACAACATTCTCAATCACTTAATATTTAAAAGGGCTTAATATGTTGCATTGATCTCTTTTAAACTTCTCTATAAATGAAAAGAAGAAAGGTGAGGAATATAGTCTTCCCGTATACGAGAAAACATCCTAAAAAAAGTTGCCGTTTCTGTGAAGTATTTTCTTCATGTATCTTGTTTCTTCATCGAAGCCTCCCGGATATTATCATCCGGACCGATCCTGCAAAGCGCTTTACGATCCGATCTGAGAACGCCATATGCCACCGATCTTGGGTTAGTCGCGCGGCGAGTATCTTTCGAGATTTATCGCGACTGTATTAACGGCAATCAGGGACGCCACCGGGCTCTCTCGTGGTCCTCGCAGCATCACCGTGAAGTTCTGAAATGCGTCGCATCAGCCGAAGATGCGTCGATTGTCAAAACTCGCAGGAGGTATAAGCGCTGTCGCGCGATGATTGATACTCGAGTCGCTGCGCATCCTCTCCTTATCAGCGAGTCGACAAACGCAAACGTTGCGTAATTATTTAATTAAATTGTGTCATTATTTGCCAGCGACTGTGCCCGAAACGCAGTGGCTTGTTTATCTTATTGGTATATTCCGATTCGGAGTAATTTCAATCGCGACATTTCGTGCTCTTCGTTCGCGGATGCTGCTATTATTGTGACAACAAAAAATTTATAAATAGATACAAAGAGACATTTATTAAAAGCCGTAAATAGGCGTTTGCAGATAAACATAATTTATTATTTCCTCTAGTCTTTATTATGTATATTTTTTTACATTTAATCAGAGCATTATTGTCACGCGATATACCTTGAATTTTTGAAAGAGGAGAAAAGCCTCTTAGTATAAAAAAAAAATGAGATGGGAAATTAGAAAAGAAGAGAAAAACAATTGGACGCAACGTTTAAAACAGGCAAACGTTTTCCACGTGATTTTTGACGAGGGTTTCGAAATTAGTGGGTCATCGTAGTTGGGATCATTATCGGTCGAAAAGATGAAGTTTTCTCGTCGCTCCCAAAGGTGTTTCGAAAAGCAGGTATAAACCCAAACTGTACATATTGACACTGTCGCATTGTGTCGGTTGTCATATTACATTATTTTACTGTCATTACCAGCTTTAAAATAGCGAGAATTTCTTTATACCTGCCGTTCCTATAGGATGGTCATTTATTTTGACCGTTGACTGTTTCCTGTTGACTGTTTGTCGACTGTTACTTTATGGCTCATTACGGCGACAAGTGTGTTCGCACTTTGTCGTCTTTCAGGTACGAACACCTTGTTACATTTACACCTCGCTACGTTTAGCGAGTCTAATTTAATGCATTACGCGCTTTTAACAATTTAAGACGACGAATATGTATACGTTTCCCTTTATACTAATAAAATACCGATTAACCTGCGCCATAAAAATTGATATTGTTCGCTCGCTCGTATGTTGAATCGAAATGAGATCAAGTGTCTTCAATAAAGCGGCCGTCCGCAATTGATGTCAATCGTCGCTACAATGTAACGGCGAACTATTTGGCCACATATAAACGCAAATACTTATATTATGCCATTCCTGCCATCGGAATTTGATTGCCGACTTGCAATCGTCATAATCGCCGGTCTTATAAACGATCGTATATATCGCGCGTCGTTAGGTTCGAGTAAAGTCAGGTCAGATATTAATTGGAGGCTCGTCGACAATTCTCGGTCGATCGACTCTTTCTTCTTTTTTTAAACGAGCTTCGCCCGTCGTATCCGGCGCTCGGTGAGAGGAAAACTGGAACTCTCGCTCGTTTGCCAAGTGGGTTAGATTGGGTCGGGTGAGGTTAGGTAATTATAAACCTTCGGGCCAGTCGCGTGGGTACGACACTAAAATTACTCACGAATATCCGACTAACGAGGCACCTTTGGCGCCACGGAGATATCTCGTTTGTCCCCCTCCCTGACAGATTTTCCGAAATCGTGGCGCGCGGGTCATTACGGGGGCTTGCCCCCCCCTGCCCCCCTGCCCCCTCGATCCCCGCGCGAGCTCGCGCGACGAAATGAAGATATTCTCGGCCGCGATATCATTAAACTTCGCCGGGCGCGGTAAACAACGCCATTTAACTTCGGGCAAAAGTTAAGCACGCCACCTTAAAATTCGCCGACGATCCATTATACAGCGGCGAGGCTCGCGCCGAGCTTTTAATTAACTGGGCGTCGGCGAGATCGGACAGTTTCGAAGAAACTCGCAATAGGACTCGTTACAACGAAATCCGCCGTGAAATTCCATCCGCCGTCGTAGCTTCCGTCGAAGCTTCCGTTTATTCTGCACATTCGTGAATAACTTGCGCTTTTATCGGAGCAGATACCTCGATAAATCCTGAAGAATCGCAGGATCCATCGTAACTTCCATCATGATCTTCAATCATATCTTCGTCTAAGATACTTTTTGGCATGTGCGTGTGGATTTTATTAATAGTGAGATACATTCTATATATTTTCTCTTTCTCCCTCGTGTCACGCACACCCACACCCACACACGTACACACGGAAGTGATATTAATATTGTTGCTGCGGGGAATTTCGCGAACGGCGTTCAGAGTGAAACGCGATAATCGCGAATGGAGATGGAGAACGGGCAGGCTCTCGTCACAGAGATCGACCGCGTAGTGGCGCGTCCTCGCGCACGGGGGGCCGATCCTCTTTGTCTGCCCGTCGTTAGCGCCGCGAAGCTTTTTATCTCGTACGTCACTTTTCCGCGCGCGTATGCATACGCACGTATGCACGCACGCATCTACCCACACGCTCTCGTTTTCCGGGGCTCCGTCCTGCTCTCCTTCGCTCGCTCTCTTTTCGACTCAACAAGTGGGCCGATGTTTTCGGCATGGGGCATAGCCTGCGGACAAGAGAGGAGCGAGAGAGAGAAAGAGAGAGGAAGAGAAAGAGAGAGGAACCACCCACACTCGCTCTTGTCGCCGATACGTGAACGTCTGCCTCTTCGCAGGCAAAAACGCTGGCCCTTCGCGTTAGGGGTTGCTGCGAGTAACGAAGGCGCTAAAAGGGACGAAAGGAATCGTCGTCGAGTGAACGAACGAGAGAAGCGAGCGAGCGAGCGAGCGAGCGGAGCGAAGCGATCGTACGGAGCAGCGCGATGGCGCGCGGAGTGGGGTCCGAGCGCGGGGCGCCCGAGGAAGGGATGGGAACCCTTGGCGGCAGGGGGGTGGAAAGGAGCCGTTGCGATCGCCTCCCCTCGCGACCGCGACGCGTCAGTCTCGTCGCGTGTCCCGTGGAGAGAGGATCTCTCGCGCGCGCCCGCTCTCGTATTCCGCCGCTTCCTCCGCAAACCGTATCGGCGACGCAAGTGAATCCGCAGATAACCAGTGAACGTTGTATCGCTTGTTTGCGCGGATCCGTGCCACTCGCTCGCGGAACCGAAGGAGATGCGGCGCGCGCGGTAGGACGCGCCACCGCCACCGCCGCCGCCACCGCCGGACGGGTTTCTCTCTCTTTCTCTCTCTCTCTCTCTCTCTCTCTCTCTCTCTCTCTCTCTCTCTCGTGTGTACGTCCGCGTTCTAACCTCGAAAACCGACCCCCGACGCCATGCAGCTGGTGGAGCGACGGCAGCGATCGCGCGCGTGTGCGTCCTGATGCGCGTGCACGACGCAACGGTGACACTACGACGATACGGCGCGCTCATGACTCCGCGGGTGATTTCGCCAAGGGGACGAAGATCGGTCAGCGATATCGACAGCCGACGGTAAAGGTAGCCGGCAGACTTCCGAACGGGCGTCGCGTTCTCCTTTCGTTCCTCTCTTTCTCTTTCCCTCGGTCTCTGTGCCCGTTCTCGACAATCGTGACAAGTGCGTGGTATGTTCGCCCTGACGGGGACGCGACCCCGCACTCCCCCCGATTGTTCCCGAGCCGCGGCCTCCGCGAAGCGGATCCTCGTCACGTGACAGCGCGTCCTCCTCTCGATCCCCTACCCTCCTTCGCCCCACCGTCCGTCCTCCCGTGCTCCCGAGATTTTTAGCGACGATGACAACGGCGCGGGGTCGTTCGCCGCGAGACGCCGACGTCGCTAGGGTCTGACACGCCGGTGCGTGTCGGTGACGCGCGCGCGCTCGAACACTCGTCGCGCTCGCGGATCGGCTCCGCGAGCCATCGCAAGGCACGTGCCCGCGTTCCCCGTTGTGCGCCGGTTCCCGGCCCGTGAATTATGCAGTCCAACACGATACTCCGCTCCGACATCGGCAGCACGGAGAAGCTGATGGGCAACAACAATAATCTCAACAACAACGGCTCGCCGGGGGCGGACATAATGTTCCAGATGGAGGACGAGGGCCTCACGCAGTTGGGCAGCGTCTTTCAATCGGCCTACCAGTCGATCGTGGGCGGCGGTCCTCAGGTAAAAGATCGAGGGGTGCCCTCATTCAACGATCCGATTACTCTTGGGGGCGAGGCAGGAAGGAGACTTCCCGAATTCATCTTCGATATTAGGGATCTGTCTGCGGGAGGGACTTAAATTATTAAGATACCGCATAAACAATTTATTACATTTAACGCACGTACGTCTATTTATTTTCGTGAAAATTATACTTGTTGCAATTTTAGCGAATTGCGCTGATTTTCTTGCATTTCGAAATATGTAACAAGAAGGCAGACGATTTCCAGATTAATTGGATCGACTGCGATCCAATTAATCTTGAAAATCCAACCGGTGTTTGATTCGTTCGCATAATTGACGATTTTCTTCTCAATAGACACCGCAGGAATATCGTTCTCTCTTTATTTCGATATTGTTATTTCGCTCTCGTGTGTGGTCCATGGCAATTCGAAACCGCCGTTTCGGACTCGTACAAAATACAATTGTGTTCGCGTCCGATGTAATTTAATCTGAACGATATCACATCCGATGTTCGCGTATAACGGGGGAGGGGGAAAGAGAGAAAGCACGAAAAATCGTATATCGCGAGGAATCTTTCCGACGAAAGAGGCGAGCGGAACTTTCCGTGGAAAATCTAAATCCCCCTCGAGATCCCGGCGACGGCGACGTCTCGGCGCGGGAAAGACGTTTTCCCCAAAGCGGATTGCGCGTCAATCGCGAATAGGGGTGGAATGGCGGGCAGGGACGGGATTGGAGGGGGACCGTACACGTTTTACGATTTTCCCCGTGCACCCGACGGAGCGTGCGGAGCACGCTATCGGCACAATGACGTCAGAATTACGTCACGATATGGCCGCTCTCACGTGGGCGGGCTCGTCGTCGTTCGGCTCGCTCTTTTTGCGAGCCCTCCTCTATTGTACAGGGTGCTCTAGAAATCCCTGTGACCCCGCGCGGCGCGACGAATCTCTTCTCCCCTGTGAAATTGACGGCGACCTTTCGCGAAATATCGGACGCATCGAACTCGCGCGAACCGCTCTAACAATAAATTGAGATGGTACGCGCTAACTTTCGAGCTGATTTGAATAAACGACGGCTTGGGCCGTCTAGATTGCGACCTAATATGAGATCCTTGAATGTCAGAGGGCAGTCGACGACGCAGGGTTTAGCTGCATATTGTTTCGGGAATACTTTTCCAAAACCGATAGGTCGGAAGACGCCGGCACGGAATATCGCGCTTCCTCGAAACTAGAACGGGCGATATCATTCGGCGCTCTCTCGAGATAGGATAAATCCTACATCCTGTCGAGATAGCGTATCCTTTCTTCCCGCGCTATCGACTAGTATTGCTCGCTCTAGTTTCACAATGTAATCTGCTCGCCTTACCGCCCGGTCTCCGTATTTTAGGCGTATTGTATCGTCGCCGGTGGCGCTCCTCTTGTCGTTAAAAAATAATGAACTCGACTCGTCCGGGTCGGTTTTGCGAAAATGTTAGTCGGAGATGAAAGAAGACTCCTCGAGCTGGACAGAATATACCGTTGCCAAAATATATACGCGCTTGGCATTCCGACGCGACTCGCGGAGCACGGTGGCGCGATAACATGAACGGCCTGTAAGAATTTCGCGAAATCAGAAATTCACGAGAGCGGGAGGGGGAGGGGAGGAGAGGAATATCGCGCCGGGAATGCCGGGACTGCAGTAAGAGGGCTGGGGTAAGAGGGGCGGGAGGGATGATGTCTATTCCGACATTGCGAGTCAGGGCGTATACGGCGAAGTGACTCATCATCCCCGCATTGTTTCGTTAAATGGAATTTCTATCTAATTTAAATGCGGCTTAGCTAGAAATAATGCGATTATGCGTTAGCTTATTCTGTTTGTTAATCTCCTTTGCACACCATTGTTACCCCGTCGAGGCGGGCGAGGGACACGGGCGGCGGAGGGCGATGCGATGAAGAGAGTCGGAGAGCGCGCTTCCCCTCCCCCTCGTCCCTCTTTGCGTCCCCTCTCTCGCCGACTTGCCGTTTTGTACGGCACTGTACATTATTTCAGTACAGTCTACACAGCCGCTAGATCCTCTCTGGCTTATGGACTGTTCGCAGCGGTTCTCCTTTTCGACCTGCGACTGCAAATTTAATCTGCCTATCCGTCGGATTTTCTTCCCTTAAGTAGGATTATTCTATAGAATATATAATTTAATATATTTGGTGTTTTTTTTGTGATTTAGACAAATTTTGTTTTAACTGACCTAAGAATATAGATTACCACGTAAATGAATTGATAATAATTAATGGAAACTTGACTTAATTGTTAATCTCATTTTATACTGCGATATAGTACGTACCAAGTTCGCCGTTTCCTAACTGAATTATGATGGGCGATAATGCGCCAATTAAGCCGGGAGCTTGTAACGTTACTGAAGCACAAAGGAATCTAATTTAGTACTCCATTTTTAGAATATCGGCATTAGGTCTAATGGCGCGTTCTGTAATTACTTATTCCTGACTGGGTGACCTCTTTTACATCTTCTCGGGCTTTGGGACCGGCTCGATCGGACGACTTATTAACGCTAACGGTACAAAAGCATTGTAATTATGCCTCTCGCGTTATGCCGAAGCAAAAGACGTATTTAATGACGCAAAGCGTTACGAGACAAATGAGATCGAGTAGGTCACGCATTTATGTTGTGTTAGATCGACAGCTGTCGGTCCATTATTTCAGTATCTTCGTCGTCAATTTCAATTCGCTTAATTGCCGCTTCTAAGAAAATAAAACGACCCGTAATGACAAATCGATGGAATCGTAACTACGGGACTGTGTTGCAAATTTTAAGTTTTAAACACGTCGTTTTAAATGTCGCTAGTTATTAAAGTAGTTAAAAAGGAAATTATGTCAATTATATAAAATTAATGAATGTGAACTAAACAGATAAAATGCAAATAAGACTGTCACTTTTACAGCGTAAATAGTTACTTGAATTAGATCTTGAAATAGATCTTCGTCGATCCTTTTCCCTTATAGAGCTTTTTTAGTAGAGTATCACGTCTGACAATCTTAATATTTGCAACTTATTTCCCGCGATTGTTTTGACCGTGGAAAACCGCGCTTCGTCGTTCGTGCGAGAGAAAAGTACAACGGTGCGTTGCTACGAGAATTCCCAGGGCTGTATTTCGCGGAAGTCACTCCGGATTAACTGCATTAAAGTTTCTCCGCGGCTCCCTTAAAATATTGCAACGGCTTAAACGTTTTTTAACGCCGAAACTTTTGCCTCCCTCGATTTATTCGAGAGCGAAATTATCCGTTATTTACCGACGAGAGAGCGGTAGGAAGGAGGGCGGTGGTGGAAGTGTTCTCTCTCTCTCTCTTTCTCTCTCTCTCTCTCTCTCTCTCTCTCTCTCTCTCTCTCTCTCTCTCTCTCGCTCTCGCTCGCTCTCTCTTTCTCTGTTTCTCACTTTTTTTTCTTCGCTTCCCTCATCTCTCGGCGGCGCTTTCGTGTGTCTGGCGAAACCAGTTTTTGATCGCGCCGGGTTAAGGGCGGCCATTTCCGGTCCGCGCGCGCCTTCCTCCCTCCTTCTCTCCGTCCCTCTCCGCGTCCCTCATATCCGGTACGGCACTTGCAACGTTTTAAACCCGCTGCTCTCTCTGGTACACTCGGACGACCTTTTTTTTCCCCGAGAGCTTGTCGGGCGTAAAATCTTCCCCGACGCGGCGTCGGGACGGCGAGAGGGGAGACGACGGCGCTCGAAAAATAGGCAAAAAATCCACCTTCATTATGAAACGTTATCTTTCTTTACGTCCGACTTAATTAGCTCGCCGCGTCCATTTTGGGGTATTACAATGCGCGGACCCGGAGTAACTCCGGCCGGAAATTAAGTCGCTCGTGCTGTCGCATGTGTATCACTTTGATGGATTAAGGCAATGATAAAGTTCAATTCAATTTGATTTTCGCCACACGTACGCGATTTTATGCTGACCTTTAATTTTTTTTCTCTTCTCGAAAGGAACTGACCATTCTCGAAGAAATTTATGCGTATATACCTCGGTTAATAAGTGGATACATGCAACAGACGTTTGCATTTATCCGTTCGTTTTACGACGTCGCGCTGAGACCTGCCATTTCTACGTTATTAATGAAGATTCATATTACGTGCTTCGCCGCGATGGCGCGTTTCTCTATAAGCTCGTTTCAGCCGGATACAGAGGAAGATAGAGCTAAGAAAAATAACACACATCTACCTCGCCGCATAATAAATGACTTGTCATAACTGCTCCCATTTTTGCATAATCCTATCATGGATTAATGAACTCAATTTCTTCGTACTTCCACAGCCATGATAATTTGGAAGTCGTATGATCCTTACGTATCCGTCGCCTCTCGTATCTTTTCGTATAAAAATTCGTTTCATTTCCAAAGTGAACGATTAATATGCGGGATAACGTATGCATATCCGGATTTCTCGAAACGAAGCTGCAGTTCGGGGCGAAGGGGAGGAAACGCAAAAGCGAAAGTGGCCGTCGATCGCGGTGGTCCAGCGGCACGCCCGCTTCAATTAAGATGAAAATTTGAGAGAATCGCGCGCGCGTGCAGGCCGGATCGCCGATCGGCGAGATCGTGAAAGCCACCGTCGTCGTCGTCGTCGCCGAATCGTCGTGACGTTCAGCGTTTTACGAGCGGTCCACGCGCGGCGATCGTCAGAGAAATAACTTTCGCGCGCGCGCGCGCTCGTTTTGGAGGTCGGTGTAATTGCCTTGAGAAAGAGAAAGAGGAAAAAAAAGAATCAATGAAACCGATAGGTCCGTTACGTCGCTCCGTTTCACCTGCCTTCCCACGGTGCGCGTTACCGGTGCGACCAAATTTACTCCGAGTAAAATGTGGTGGCCGTGTCGAGATGTTGCGCGTGTATATTGGTCGCGTGTAAATGTGCTATATCTGAAATTCCATCCTCCGAAACATTCTTGTGAGATAGACCGAAGTAATCGATAATATGGACTCTAACGTCGAACGTAATTCACTTAAAAATTTCACGCAGATGGCTCTTAGGCTTTTATTCGATTTCCTCGCTGCTTGCTTTGTCCGTTTTTATCTTGAGAAATTGAAAGGAATATTGTACTTTGTTGCGCTGCAGAAAAATGTTGGCGATGGCCGATGAGAGCCACTGATCACGCGAGTGCTAGGTTAAAAGCGGCAATGAATAGAATTGATATAAATGGGACGGCGACCTGGCTTCGGTCTCGAAGTTGATTGTTTTTTCTTTCCCCTATCGGCGAATTGGTCGACAAGTGCCACTTTATTATCGCAGCGAGTTCATTACCGTGCTTTT
Organism: Temnothorax nylanderi; assembly: GCF_030848795.1. Lineage (NCBI taxonomy): Eukaryota > Metazoa > Arthropoda > Insecta > Hymenoptera > Formicidae > Temnothorax > Temnothorax nylanderi. Next base: position 1,541,337 of record NW_027249073.1, read on the forward strand.
ACCGAATCGTCGACACGAATCGATTAAAGTAGGAAAATTTGTGCCCGCGAAATACACGTTAGCTTATATTAATGAACATTAATCAAGTAATTCTTACTTATATTATCTTAATGAAATTTTCTTTAGCCTGCCATTAGGCATTATTTTCTTACAAAATTGTTATTGATGATCCCTCATGTATTTATGACACAACATAATTTAGAAAAAAGTTACGATAATTCGGCGTGCGCGAGATTCGATAAAAAAAATTATATTGTTATTCTTGCGAATTTTATAACATAAATTGATATATTTTTTGCACTGCAATTATATCTGTTTACGAGATATATAGTCCTCTGCGGTGGATGTTATCTAGATGAGATGAAAGAGATGAGATGCGCTGACTGTACTCTCGCTCGCCGGAGGACCGCGGAAAGCTAGAAACTAGGAGTCGCGGAAATTCCATGACGGCGGCAGTTCCGGTCGATCGTCGCCGCCCGTCTCGTAATCTATGGTTGGGATTAGCATTAGTACCCCGACACGTATGCGTAACCCATATGATCGTGCTTGTAGCTACAAGTTGCGCGCGCGCGAGTGTACCTGCTCGTATGCACACGCCGAACGCGTATATATCCTGCTCTTCTCTCCGTCTGTTTCTCTCTCTCTGGCGCGCGCACGCGCGCGCGCGTAGTTCTCCACAATTTGAAGCACAATATATACATATACGTATACGCGCGTCTAAACAGATACGATAGATACGGCGGTTACAAACATATTCGCGCGCGGCGCGCGCGAGGTATAATTAGACGCGGCCTAGAGCCGTACTAATAGCGGTATCCTAGGACCCTAACACACGTCCGCCGATATAACCATTGCTGGTAACCATTATCCCCGGGCTCTGTTTGCGCGGATACGTCGCCTCCGGGACACGCGTACTCCGCACATACACACGCGCACGCACACACGCTCGCACGTGCGTTGTTTCTCTGCGCGCGCGCGCGCGAGAGCATGCGTTCGCCTCGTATCTACCGTTATATGCGTTGCGCATATTCTGTGTACCTGCCTAAGTCAGCATACGTGTATGCGTATGCGCGCACATACGAAGCGCGCGCGCGTGTCCGTGTGTGCATATTTGCGCGTGTGTGCGCGCGATCCTAATGAAGCCGCGCGCTCTGCGCGATTATGACAATTAGCCGGCGAGGTCGAGCGGTCGAAAAATGAGAAAACAAAGATCGTCAAGATCTACGCGCGGCCGACGATCGCCGACTCCGGTTCGCGCTCCCGTTTGATGTATATTTTCGGTCGGCTCGCGCTATAAATGCGGAACGCATATAATCGTAAATTAATACCCGGGCAGTTACGGCTGCGACTCTATTCCGCGTTGCACTCCGAGCGTTTATAAAGTATTCAAATACCCTGTCTGCGCGCCCGCTTTCAATTCCCGATTAATTTCGATGAAACTGATGATCCTTCCGAGACCCGGTATTATATTTTTAGTAAAATTTATAGAGAGGTTGCTATTTATTAAGTAGATATAATCCCTTTTTTTTCTTCAAAATGTATCTATTGTCCCAATGCATCATACATGACATTAACACGGTATAAGTACTGATATATTTGATATATTTGAGCAACAGAACCATATAATGATACGTCTGTAAATTAATATCGGTTTAGATTTATTTTATAAAAAAATTATCTTTTTATATTTATATCTAAATGATGAAGAAGTACCTTCAGTTCTTCACCATTGGTATCGTGTGTCAATTTTTAGCGCACGAGCTACGCCGGTCATCGGATGAATACTTGATGCCGAAACTTTACTTCTCCTAGTTTCTTTCGTACTCGTCGGGCATTTATTATAATATGTATACCGGCGAAGTAGGGCGGCAGTACGCTAAAGCGATGACTGAAAACGCCACCATTAGGAAGTAACTACGCGGCGCCGGATATCTCGATTATCTTCCAACAATCATCCTTCCTCTGAACAGGCGCGGGTATGCGTTCTCGAAACGCGCGCGTGTACATACACAAACGCGCGGGCATATGCACGCGAATACGTGCACATGCATCCGCGTGTACGTACACATACGGACGCACATTTCCGTATATCCACCGGGCGCAATATAGCAATACGGCACATACGAACCGCATGAGCGTGCGCTTATGTGTCCCCGTGCGTGTGTCTGTATCTGTGAGTACTATATGGACACCATATATACGTCCGATTATTAGTGTGTCACACACGCTTGATTTGGTAGCGGGCTTATAACGCCCGCTATAGCGCCGAGAGGCGCCAGCTGGATGTGTTTCGAAACATAGCCCCCCGACATATCCGCCAAACACGAACTTCCCTCTCGCGCGTATTCGTCCCCCCGATTCTCCGCCGATCCTCTGTTCGCGCTGATGATGATGACGTTGATGATGACGGGACTTGCGACGCGACGCGATGCCGCGCTAGACCGCGATCGAATAATCGAGATTTTCGGAGGCAGTAAAGCGTTGCGAGAACAAGGGGATATCGAGCTTCGGGTAAAATATTCGACTGAACTCCTGAGATCGTGCTTGATCGAGTTTTCTCTAATATACTTATAGTATAATCATGCGTAATAGCATAAAAATGAAAAATTAGATATCAATTCCGATTATTTTTCTACTACTTTATTACATACATTATTTCAGCGCGGAGGTGATAATCATGAATTTTATATTAATGAAATAGACCTCCGCGATCTTGTAATTGAAATTAGACACGGCGTACAGTCGTGCGCGCATTTTAATTATCATTCGCAACGGCACGGAATTTATAGTCATGCTAATTGTGTACGGCGTCAGTATTGATACACATCGCGCGACGGCTTGCACGATCCGCGTGCGCCAATAACACAGCGTGGAGAATTTATTAACATAGTCGTAGGACAGGGAATACGGGGCCGTTTAACGGCGTAGCCGAACGGCCAACGCAACGAAATTAGGCGTCGCGATTAGCGTTTCCGCCGATGGCCGGTGGCTGCGTGGACCGTCGACCGCCGATGTGGGTCTCTCATCTTAATATCGTGCGAGTGGGCGTCGCCCGTGATGACATGACGGGATAGTTCGATAGTATGTCGTGCTCAGAGATTTTCACGCACTGTCGACCGGCCAGCGGACGCGCGAACAGTGGAAACATATACACGAATCACCGTACCGTAATTACACGCTCCCCGTCCGTAAGATATGTCTTCTAATAACGGTCTCGTTCTCTTTCTGTTTCAGGTGAGTTAACAGTTCCTCTCTCCCATCGTGTGCCGATTAGTAGCCGAGAGCGCTCGCCGCGCCGGTGAGAGATTTACATTTATATTTCTCTGTTGACGTTCTTTTTTCTCATATATATATCCCCTAATTATAACGATCTCTATCGTGAAATTTTTAATTTCACGCTCTTTTAATTTTCATCTTAATTCTATCATATCTGATTTATAAATAGCATTTATAGTTTAATGTTTTGACACAAATATCCGAGTATATTTAACACAATTATTTACATTTAGTCCCTAAGTTGTTAATTAAATTATTCTCGTGCTAATGAAGTTAGATTAAGAGCGAGTCAAAGTGTAATTTCGGAGTTTTCTGAGACTCGAAGAGAAATACATCGAATCGAGAACTCGAGTCGAGCTAGCGAGTAGCGAGACGAGGGGGAGCTACCGTGAAAAAAAGAAAAATAAAGACGCGTAGGGACCTGAGTCCGCTCCGGGGCGAAAGAAAACGATGGAAACATGGCGACTTTCGGGCCATATGGCGTTTACGGGTGCCCAAGCACCGTAAACTTTCATGGACGTAGTCTAATCTCTCTTTCTCTCTCCCTCTTTCCTCTGTCGGCCCTCTTCCTCACGAGAACAGAAGCCTTAATCAGCGGCCGCCAGACTCTTAAAGGATGACGAGTGGTTTCGGCTGAAAGTCACGAAGCGAAGGTTCTTCGCCCTTTGCGTGTCTAGGTCGGGCTCGCATGGTTCCAGAAACTATTTTATTCCCCCGACTCGTTCGATCTGTGCTAGATCTATCTCGCCTCGTTCTCTATCTCAATTTTCCTCCCTTTCTTTTATACGATTGCACCAGATTTTCTCCGTTCGAAGCCTTTTAAATTTTTCCTTGAATTCTGTCTCTAGCTATTCGCGATAAGGAAATAACACCCCTATCAATCACAGCGTGATAGACCGCATCGATCGAGAATAACGGATTACGATACCCGCGAGTTCTACATGGCGTGACGCGCGAGCGTATTGCGCGAAATTAACGCTGCAACGTCCGATTAATTTCCATCGCACGTTTTCCGAGAAGACTACCGACAAAATCCCCCGCCGAATATCTAAGTCGGGCGGAATTATGCGAAAGCGTCTCCGGCATTAATAAACGTTTCAATCGTTGCCCTAAAGTTTCTCCGTCTCTCTCTCGCGAAGCGCACATTCCGTACGTACACGCGGTAGAATACACAATGTGCCGATTCATATGCGCACACACAACATCCGCGTGTGCACACACACACGTACACGCACCCGCGCGCTGGTCGCGTCCACACGCGGGCATTCTTGCCACCGAAACGGGCTTCACCTTCGACCCGAGGGATCGATCTGCATAGCGGGTAGCTCTCGCATAATCGCGCAAAACGCGCCCGGCGGACATGCACATGCAGGCGGACGGCCGCTGGGTAGGACCGTCGGAGCGTTTGCATGCATACAGGCACACAGGTGTGCATGCGTGAGTGTGCGTGCGTGTCCAGTGTGTGCCGGAGCTCCATAACGCGAACATGTTAGCCAGGTTAGGCGTCCCAGGGAGGGTAAAGCTCTCCCGCGCGCTCTCTCTCTCTTTCTCTATCTCTATCTCTATCTCTCTCTCCCTCTGTATGAGATAGAGCTTAGATTAGGTTGGCTCGAGCCAGTTCCGATTTTCGTGCTGATCTCGCGATAGATCGTGCCTGTTTCCGTGCCTGTCTCCATCTTCTACACCCGCAATCTTCGTACCTCCGTCAAATCCCTCGTTATTATTGTTTACGATTATGTCATAATTATGGTGCTACCCCTCGCAGCGATGTATCTCTCGCCTTTCTGTACGGTGTTAATTAGGTATAGTGTTTAGATTAACGTTGATATAAGGATTGGGTTTAGCAAACTTAATTTTTAGGAGCTTGCAGTTTTGACGTGAAAGATAATCAACTTTCTTACGCGAAAATATTCGCGGTAATCGAACTTCTCGACAAACATTTCAGTTCCTTAGCGTAATTCGTAATTCGCCGTTTTGCATTCGCAAATCCAATTATCTTCGGATAAGATAAAACGGGTGTTGGTACGAGTTATATTGCATCGGGGTGCATCGGGGCCCGGAATAGAAGCGCCTACGAGCCAGTTTCGATTTCTGCGGAGATCACGCGGTAGATCGTGCCTACCTCCGTGCCTGGCCCCCAGATTACTTCCCGGTGATCTTCGAGCGCGAGCGAGTTCACGTCTCTACGAGCGCGCGGCTCTTGCCGTTGTTGTTGTCGGCGTCGCCGCGCCCGCGCCGTAGCAACGTCGTGTATTCAACGAGTCCGAAACTTTTCGCGACTGTGCACACGACTGACGAGGAAGTCACGAACCAAGTTTTACCTCGAGGGACGCGTTTAGCACCGTTGCCTCGCTCGTATGTTCGTATCCACGGCGATTTTGCAACGGCCATTAAACAGCCGTTGAGCAAACTGATTCTCAATCCTATGACGATTAGTTCGCCGGAATCGACGATGCGAATCTCATCGTTGGCGCGTATAATTTCAGCGAACGCGTAATCGATTCCGTCAAAATAATAAAATATTTTTTTCAAGCACAAATATAGATATCGCATCGCAAAATCTACGAGATATTACACAATCTTGATCGCGAGTGTCGTTAGCGGGGAGGACGAGGGGGACGCGTCTCCCCCAATATATATATACGCAAATATATGATAATTTTTTAGTAAATTAAAATAATGTCTATATATATATATATATATATATGTACCTGAAAATCTTAACAAGTTAAACTTTTTAAACTGTATAGTTCTTTTATTTTTTTTACTTATGTATTTATTTATATTTTTTTTTAGTTTTTAAAGTCCCCCTTAAAAATTTATAGTTAACGGCGCCAGTGTCTTGATATAGATCGTCAGGAACGGCACCTGGCTTTATCGTTTCGGGAAATTTCCAGATAACAAAATGCTCTTAAACATCGCGAGTTTCCTGAAACTCACAGTTTATCTTCATCTCCGATGTAGATCTTTGTTTTCGAGCAAAGGAATGCGATAACTGGCGATCCCGAATCAAGAGTCTCGTGCCGATCCGCGACACCTGGCCTTACGAGTGACCAAAGAATTAAGTCCACTCACTGGAATACGCGATAAGATAAATTTCTCCGCACAGTTGACTTGGCGAAACGAAACGATATCCGCGATAGAAATGATTTCTCTGCGACGTGGATACGCTATATATCCGGTGATGCATCGGAATAGACAGCCACGTGTACGTCGCTCGCAGGCAAGTTCGATCGATCGTTCCGGGATTACCTTATAGACAATTGCTCGCTCGCGGACTAATTTCGCGAAATTGCATCGTTCTGCATCGCCCAAGCGATAATTGTTGTCGATAGATAGAGCGATTCCGCGACAAAGACTCGGCCCGGCTCGATTTCGCGAGGTCGATCCCGCGCTATACCGAGTGGCGAGATAAAACTGCCGCCGGTCACTTCTCGTACGCGATTTGTCCATGGCGACTCTACTATAAAATTATTGACTTTTGCTATAAATACCGTTTGCATCGCGGGCTATAGTCGACGTACCTTTGAGATAGCGATTTTTCACCTTCGAGCGATTCTTTCCGACGTTGCTACCAAAGAAGTTTGCTGTATACTTCATAAAATGATTGCAGTAAATTAAATGATAATATGACAAGATAAAAGAAATTATAAATGTATTTTATTATTCATTTTATTGATAAACTTGATCGATTTTTTATGGAACTTTCGCACACCGATATCGCTTTTGATACAATGAAAAATTTCAAGAGCGTTTGAATTGAGGTACTGCGAGGCCTCATGTCGAGAGTTCAACGTTCCTTGAACTTTGACCAATCGACACGCAGCCTCCTCTCCTCTTCACGCATTCTTACTTTCCCGGAGACACGGATTTTAATTCGAGCCGCGTGACCGGCCCCTTGAAATTCGATCCGAAATTACGAGACATGGTCCCCGTTCCGAGTTCCGGGCCAGTGGCAACAGGATGAGTGTGAGGAGGGAGCCCTCTTGCCTCTTTCCGCACAGTCCCATGGAATTATGGTTTCGTTGGTCAGAATTATGGTCGCGCTCTGCGCCCGTGACCGGGTCATTTCCTGAACGTCGCGTCAGCATATTCGTTCGTCTTCTCTCTCTCTTTTTTTCCACCACGCGCTCCGTTTCTTATTTTCTTTTCCACGTCTCTTTTTTAGATTCTCAACAGTCCTTAATATACTCTTACTCGTCCATTCCCTCGGACGAGAGGGCGTTTGAGTGAGAGTGCCTCTTCAACGAAGGGAATTACAGTTGAAAAAAAAGCATGGAAAAAAATGTGGTCCTCCCGCCGCAGGAAAAACTGCTCCCTCTCGGATCTCGATGATATACACGGTCTAGACCGGAATGACTTGGCGTCGCGACGCCGCGTACGTTTCTTTTTGCGAGCATGATTTGGATGATAAATCGTTTACCGATGTTGAAAGCGTGTACCAAACACGGTGAAGGTTAAAACTGGTTACCGATATGCATTACCGGCGAATATGGAATCAATTTCTCAAAATCAATTCGAAATAGAATAACCGATAGCTTTCATTACAATCCGAAGTAGTAGCAAACGCGATAAGACGAATTTTGCGACGAATGAAGGAGTATCTAAGAAATTTGCGATAAATATCTCACGATGTTTAAGAGCATGATGACTTTCTCGCCATTTTTTTTCGTACTTTCTTTACATTGCATTGTTAAGATAAGCATAATGTGATCGTGATAGGAAAAACATCCGAACACGTCAGGTTTGCTGCGTGGCTCTCTTGACACAGGTGTGCCCAATTCGGGCTTGTCTTCGACTATTGACGATTAAATTGTGCAATCAGTAGAACGTCTCACCGCTCATCTTTAATTACGAAACTTTTTACTATTGCTTAATAAAATTATTTTTTTAGCTCCGTAGCCATGGATAAATATTAAAATTAATCCCACACGTCTACGGTATCGAAAGTCAAGTTTAAGTATACTTTCCAATTCTCAAAACTTGCGAAATCTTTCTGCAGTATTGTATTTCTTATTACGCTTTATTCCCTTTTTCTGTAAAAAGTCCCGAGGATTGATTCGAATTAATCAGAAGAGCCTTAAACATAGTATCATTCTTTCCGAGGCGTAAGCTCATTATTATTGCGGGTAAAACAACAAGATTACCAGCCGGTCGAAAACCGGTTGTACGTGTTTTTTTAAAACCCATAATCCTAGGTGGAAGGACCTGCTGGGACACAGTGTGCCGTCGCACAAATTTGTGAACGAATGAACGAAATCCTTGACTCCCCGTGGCTAGCTCACCCCCCGTGACTATTGTTTCCGATTCCAACGTGGTGCGGCATTGCCATCATTCTCTACCTGTTTCGGAAAAATCATTCGGATTTGCCCAGATGTGCCACCCAGGCGAAGTGGATTTTCACGGTTTTCCCAACAGCGGGATCTTCCGAGGATTTCCGGTTATTTCGTAAACACAATTAAATGTATCTCGAGAAATTTATTATAATCTTAGGGCAGATCGGTTAGAGTAACGTTAACCGAAGGATAAGAATAATATTATGGTCATTTCAAGTTGTCGCTATCGTGTTATCAAACGTCCCGGTTCTATAACGTAAATTTTCGTTCTACTTGTGCTGCTATGAATTTTCGAATTTAATATCGACGTTCTGCATTTAAATGTATTTTCGATTCCGCTGTTATCGATTGCAATTTCGAGCACGTTATTTACGCGCGTATTTGTTATTGTTCATATTTATATTAATATTGCCAGAAGAGCATAGTATTTGCGTACGCGTTTCTTGCATGCACACGCACATGCACGCGCGCGCGTGTGCACGCGATGGCAACGTGAAACGATGACGATGCGCATGTGCGCGTGCATTCACGCATATATGCGTGCTAACGGCGCTTACGCATGCGCATACGTCGTCTCCGTAGCAGCTGTCCGCCAGGTGCGTGGCACCGTCGACCAATCGGAGGCCTCCCCTTGACCGGGGGGTGCTCAACCTTCGGCGTCCTCAATTACCTGCGTCCTATCCTGCAGGGATATAACCTGCCAAGGAGGCATTGTCCATCGGAAAAAATAAATCCGCCCTCGCGAAATATACGTTCGTGTGTAAAGAAATAAGAAGGACCATCGATGTACGGTGAGATTTTTATAAATGCGTATCGCGGGACGTTGACGTGTAACGGGAGTAAGCAAAAGCGTTGCTCTTTGTCACGAGTGCGATGCGATGATTTCGTTTGCGAAATGCAGAAGGGCTGCAGGTGTCGAAAATTAAAACATATTTTCAGAGAGTAATATTTATTAAACTGATTTATTTCGTTAGTGTTTTATGGAAAGTACTCATAATTCAGAGAGAGAGAGAGAGAGAGAGGATGCTGAAATTCTATATTAAAACCATAATTAGTATCGCAACAGTCATTAACATGAAATTATGAAATATTTAACGAAGTATAACGAAAGTTCGATAACGCAAACATTCATTTCGATGTGTCTTGTCTAATTATTAAAAAAATACAATTATGATGGGCACCGAAGATTATTTATCGCATGTAGATTATTTATTAAACTACTAACAATTAACGGCAGATTGCCGATTTTTCTAATAACGACATTTCTACTCTATCTATATGTAGCAGAACCGTCGATTCCGGTCTTTCTCTCGGCGCCGTTCCCTGCCTCAATTCTTGGCATCGCGCGGTGCAAAGTGTTACCGTTAAATAACAGCAATAGCCGCAAATTGCTGGCATTAGACGGCCGATCCATCGCGCTCGGGGAGAGCGCGTAATATTCGCGCACGCGTCTATGCACCGGCGCGGCACGCTGCAATGGGTCGCAGCAACGGCTGCTGTTGCTCCTGCTGCTGCTGCTCCTGCCGCTGTTGTTGAGCACTTTTGTGCCGATCGCTCGCGGCGTTTTCTCTCCTCTCTCTCTTTCCCTTTCGGGCGTGCACGCGATCGGAATCCGCAGCTGTACGAAAAGTCATTTTCGTGCCTCGCCGTGGACGGCCGTCCACGTGGCCAACTTGCGAAAGCGAGCCCACTCGAGGAAATCCGCGCGCGCGGTGGGTGCGCGCGCGTACGGATCGCTCTCTGCGAAGTTTGAGAAATCGGTGCATACGGGAGCGAGCCATTAAAGGAGATCGACGCCGCCTAACTCTCCGTCCGTGGCGAATTGTACCGCTCGCCGTGACAATGGCGCACCGCCTGCCCTCCCCCCTTGTCGACGGCACTATAAAAGTGAAATAGAAACCGGCGATACTATCGGGTTTGCGAGTTCTATCGTACGACGCTACGTCGCGGATAGTAACGAGCCGCGATTTATTAGCGCGCGATCGTTCCCGTCGACGACGTTGCGTCACGTTCGTCGACGATTCCAAATTGCTGCATCGGATGGTGACTTTGATCGATATAACGCTGAATCGCGTCGGTAAATTGGGCGATTTGCTATACGGAATTGAGGAAATGTATTTCATCGGCAAAAATATAGTAATAAGATCGGAACTGAGTAGTAGAATAGCGTAAATCTACTTTGTACTCTCCTAGACAAAAAATATTCTATAAATGACAAAATAATAGAAAGACGCTATTATTTTGTGTGACATAGACAATAGAATAGAGGAAAGACCCCGATTATGAGATACCACATCTATTTTGTGTGATTGCCGGAAGTCTATGGACAGAATTGAAAAATATAGTAGGTCATTATGAAGGAAATTTAATAAGCTTTAAGATGCTGAAATGTAAAATTTAATTTAAATATTGATTTTTCTGAAAATTAGAAAAATGTAAAAAATAAGCTTTCAAAAAAATCGAAAAAGTGTGCTCCTAATATGAGAGACCTCGGGAAATCGCTAATAAAGTGCAAAATACATCATATTGCAATTAAAAAACTTTATTTAAAGTTTTTGAAAGACAAATGTAATGGAGAAGCATATTTGCAACAATCGTAAACCCACTTATACTCAATATTGTACCTAATCTTCCCCCTCCACACTTCCCCCTCAAATCAAGGTCAGCACAGTCTTATAAATTCATATAAACCTTCCCTTAACGTTAATATAGTATTTTCTTTTCTTTTATTACTATACAATAACTTTCATACTCCAGCAACCCAGGAGTACCCTGAGTATCTCATGTTACGAGCACCACGCCTTGCGGTTTCGCGATCACCAAATCTAATCTCTACAATTGAGCAACTCAACATATCCCGTATTTTCCTATTAATACGACCTTACTCTATCGCTGCATGCAGAACTTATTGCCAAATATTTATTAATTATATAATAAACAAGGTTTAAAGACTCATATCCTTGGCACTTGACAACATCCAATTTCACAATTTCTTTCTCTGCAACGACTACACGCACGATCAAACAATGAATTTTCCACTAAATAGGTTTTATCCCAAGGGTAATAAGTTCATGGTGGAACCAACAGATAGGGCCTATTAGTTTAGTAGAAACCTTGCTGTCGCATATTAGGAGCCTATCTCATAATAGGGGACTTTCCTCTATATATTTTATTTAGAATATTTAGTAATTAATCGCATTATGGTAGATTCAGATTATAGAGTAATTAAAATAGGAAGTAATTATGTTAAAAATGATAAGGAGCAAGAGAGATATAGAATGCCAGATAAAAGGAGCAAGTGTGTTCTCGCATTTCTTGATAATATAATGGAAGTTTGCCGTTTAGGGAAAACGTCGGCTCCTTTGAACCGCCCGCGCAGGATCGCCGGTGATTTGCCGCGGAAACGTCCGTAGAAATGTCGCGCACGTGCATTGCGAGATATATCCAGTTTAGGCCACCACCGCGCGCAGAACGATTAATGGCCGACGGATGGAAAACACGGGAGAGAAAGGGGCCCGGCACCGCGGGGAAATGACATTTTCCTGCGTCTACGCTGTTTAACGAAATGCAAACTGTGAGAACGGGAGGATTGCGGAATCACATCGCGATACGCACTGTTCGCTGTTCGCCTCGGTATTTAGCTCGTTGCCTCACGTTCCGTATTGAATGCGGCAAATTGAACAATGTATGCTCGAAGGATTCGTTAGAGGCGTTGAAAATGTCATTAGGAGAAAGCCGAGTAGCTAGCACGTTGTTGTTCGACCCACGATATTGATTAATGAGAAAAAGTAATATTCAATTAACTGAATCACGTTGCGTTTGGCACGTATGTGTATTTCATGACACTTTGCGACTTTAATTTTAATGTCAAAGCTTTTATAACTAATTATCGCAATCAATTTCTCCTTATATGTTCATCGACAGCTTTCGTCCCTAGGATTATTGAAATTAAAGAATTGTTCATCTCGCAGAGGTATTTCGATATTCCGAATATAGAACATCGAAATTTTGACAGGACACACTTCTACAACGAGATTTCGATTAGGAGTGCATTATTGCTTTATGCACAGGTCGTTTTCGGCGTAATCGGCGCAATTCGCATCTCCATGCGATTTGCACCGTGAAATCGCTCGGTTTGCTATCAAACGATCAAAACGTTTCGCGCATCGTCGACCATAGCCAGGGAGATTAATGACAAGCTTTGATGCGTACCAGCAATTATTAATTACTCGCATTACGCGACGCCGCCGGACTCGACGTACGCACCGTATAATGCTCAATCGCGTTAACTGTTAGCCTTAATGCACCAGGAAATGAACTTGCCTTCGGTGATCACGTGGTATCCATTCGACGGCCCCATAATCGACTGTTCGATGATATCTGTATCGCGCATGGAGGAGAGGAGGATATATGAGGCGTACAAGATATGTATATTTTAATTTTATGCTTTATTAGTCGAGATATCTACAGCTGAACATTAGAAGTCGTACTGGGGAAGAGAATAATATAGAATTCATATTAATATTTTGATTCCAAAACACATCGGTCTTGTTCATTTCTCATTTTTCGTATTTTAACATTTACTTTTCATGCTTCGTCAACGATCGATTTGCTTCGAATTTCCGGTTGTCATAGCATCCGCATAAAATATAAATACGTACCGTTGTCTATTACGACACGAAAGGACGTTAACGACGAGGTTTATTCGATTCCCAATTGGCTGCAGGATATATTACGTAAATAAGTGACGACAAACTGTCACTCAAGGTGCGCCGGCGTTGTTGTTGGAAATTAATTCGCGCATTCCGCGTACTGTGCCATCCTTTCACCCGAGTTACGGTGACCGATCCGCGCAACCGGATGCCGGGATTATTCAGCAGGCCGCCATTTAATCGGCCTTCTTAATTAGCGTCCAATTATTTTATCCGCGGCTACTGGTACCTACTGTTAGAACACCGCCGGTCCGTGAGCACTTCGGGCGGAATCGGCCGATGAATTATTTATCGCACGTTAGACGGGTCAAGGGTACTTTACCGAGTCTACTTCGTGCCAAAAGCCATTAGCTCGAGATGATTGTGGTAATTTCTCTCTTTGGCTTGCATCTTTTTTCGATCGTGCGTTTCTTTCGTATTTTCGCTATTCCCTTGTCGCGGGAAAAAATTTCCCGATCTATCGAAATCGATCTTTCGGAAGCTTTCAGTATCGCTTTTATGTCCCTTAACGTATGTGTCATTAAATGAAATAGGTGTTAACGACAACTTTTGATTTATAGTACTTCTATTAGTTCTAAATTACATTGACATAATACTTTTACTTAAAGTGGGAAAAATAACTTGAACAATCATCCGCTTATATATCATCGCTTGACAATTTAATAATGTATGCGATGAACCTCGATCAGTTACAGCATTCACCATTCGTATATCCTGCTCTCTTTTGTAAGACAACCGAGTACAAATGGAAACGTTTTTCTTATCTTAACCGGGCCGGTCCGTTGCTTAAAACGTCGTTTCCCGTCCGACACGTTTCGAGGTCGGAATCGATAAGAGAATCCTTTCTCCGGTCGTACGTGGAATCCCATCAGGATTTCAGCTTGGTGTCTATATACCCGGTGTCCTTAGGGGATTCGAATAAGTACGAATGGACGACGATGCCAAGGAGAATCGTTCGGGGCCGCCCCGAGGGGGGTTGGCACTGACTACTTGACTGACAACCAATTATACGAGCGAGTTGGTCAGGCAGCCGCCGTTTATATATCGAACGAAAACCTCCGGATCTCCTTCGGGTTAATCTCGACGAGGGGGATAGGGAGAATGTCTTAAGGAGGATTATGCGTCGAATGAAAGAAGGACGGTCACGGCTGCATGCGAGACACGGAGATTTCTGAATGCGTCGAAAGAGAATCCGGTGATATTTATTGATCTGAGCCATTTGTTTACGTAAGACGGGATTAGATCGCGCCAACGAGGGTAACTTTGCGTCAGATCGGAAATAAAAAGTCACCCGATAGTCGCGAGAATTAATCATCGAACAAGCGGAGACCGGAGTTAGCGAGTTACTCCGGCGGGCGTTAAATGATACCGTTACGGTCCTTTTATTCATTATAGCGGAATCCAGAAGCGTCTTATCGTATTTAGAATATTCTTTCGGGAGGGCAGTTTCAATCAAGTGGTTGAACTACTTAAATCGGAACGCGTCTTGTACGCGCGGATATCGGCCGGCTTTAATGCATCGGCTTATCGGGAAAAAAAGTCCCAGAGCTCGGGGGAACTGTGTTATCGAATGCTTTTACGGTATAGGATAGGCGCGAACAACATGAGGCAGTAATTAGCGGCGCGGCAACTCGGGCGGTATCGTCGCTTCCAAGAAACGCGCTCCAATATTTTTTTCGGCGGCGTGCTTTTCTCTCCACTTCGCTACCTACTTTGCCCTCGTCTATATCCTTCGTCGGTGGATTTAGAATCGCTGTAGGAGATCGGGATGAGGACGGCGATGGCAGAGCGAGAAAGAGAGAGGGAGAAAGAGAGAGACGAGATAACCCCGGGGTGCAGCGAGATAAAAGCTGCCTGCCGTTTATTTTAATGAAAGCGACTGATAATCACGGGTCACCGAGGAGCGCCATGTTGTCTGCTCGCTTATCGCACTTTTCGTTGCTTGATTGACGCGCGACAGGAAGAAGTCAGCAAACGATGATACCAAATTCGTACTCTGGTCCTGCCTCGCGCTCTCTCCGTCTCGCTTCTCCGCGACTTTTACTATTTACTTCTCATCGCGCATCGTCCGAGAGCAAGGGTTCGGGGTCAGCAAAAATGCGACATCAGAACGCAGGAAACGCATCGCGATAAATTCGAGCGGGGGAACGGCTTAAAGTCACGTAACCAATTTTCATGACGGCTTTCCGCTGCGTGATTTTACCGAGCGCGTGGCTTAAAAATTCATTTCGTTCTAGTGGAACGAAAATTTCTACATATTTGCTCGTTGGCGTGCGTGTACTGCGCTAGCGGACAACGAAATTATTGCATAATTGTTATTCGCACCGGACGTGGAGAATTAAAGCGGAGTATCGTGAAAATAAAGCGGACACGAGCCAACGCAACACGGTTCGGGTCCAGGCCGAAGTGCCTAATAACGAGGCGCGGTCACTCGTCCCGGGAAATCGCTCGTAATTCTCGTATCGGTGCAAACATCATTTTTGCGCCCTAGGGGTCGCGCGAGAGAGCGGGTTCTCAACTATCGCTCGTCCGCCCCCTCCCCTCGCAAAAGCGCGCTACGATAATAATCGTCCGCGCGAATAACAATTTTTCGCCGCAGTTTCCACCCTCGAGCGCGCGTGTTCGACGGCTCTAAAAAATGGTACAAAAATCGTCGAAAAAGAGTCGATACCAAAAATCCTACCGCTTGCAGGCGAGCTTTCCATATCGCGCCACCGCGCTATGCAAAAAGCGTTGAGAGTATCGCGCCGACACGTTTGCGAGGATTTATCGTGCATTATTATTTCCCGCGAGGTGCAATTATGAGAATCGAATCAACGCGAAATTTTTTCTCGCTGTTTGCGTTAGATCGGCATCGTCGATAGGCATTATCGTCGAGCCTGACCGTTCCTCTCCATTTGACGATAGTCACAATCGCTTTTTCGCCTCGGCGCGACTCTTGCATAGCATTAAGTCACTTTCCTCGTGGGGCCAAGCCTAATTGGAATTATTATTATCATCGCGCCGCGCCGTGGAACAAAGTGTGGGTTACCCTGCCGTGATCATCGTCATTATCTCTTTATCGTCTCTCGCATCACATTACCACTCTCGTTTACATCGGACGTGTGTTCATTACTACGATCCGCGATAAGAATCGTTCTTATCGACTCCTCGTAAAAGGAATCTCGGGCCACACGGTCGTATCCATTATGTAGATAGATAACGTTTCTACCTAATGTTACGGGACTTTCAATTTCCTATAAAATTCCTAAGACTGCATTTATCTTCTTCGATCGAATATGCATATTGTTTTGTGTGTAAATTGAAAACGTAAAACGGCATTTCCCTTTCTTTTACACACACTGTTTTTACTACTCGAACGTAATTATCTAAAAAAAAAGTAAAATTACACCCTACAGGATTAGAGAGGGGAAAATTTCGGGTGTTACTATATAGTTTTCTTGTAACAATAGATTCGATTCGCTTGTATGGTGCAGAATCGTTTTGTGATCGACTGTGTCGTTAAATCGTGAATCGGCCTCTATATCGGTAACCTCTATAGCGGTCGGCGCGGTGGAAAACTGTTGTCTCGAATTATATTCCGCCTGTACTCTCCTCTCCTCTATATTCCGCGATGCATTGCGACGGCCGGCCGGGATTGCGACCCCGCGACACGCGCGATTTACATATTTCGGCGTGCGTTTGACCGATAATAATGTTTCACCCCGTTTTCAACGAATGGCTCCATTACCGTGGGCCGAGGCATCGTGGAGTTGACTTTCCGTTATTATGTGCTTTGAAAAATCAACCGCCCACGCACGTGAGAGAGCGTACGGGGCCGCGCGCGTATCGTCGTACACACAATGCAGCGTGCCTCGCACACAGAATCGCTTTCTTTTGTGTCGCCCCATGCACGCACGTACGCACGCGCGCGCGCGCGCGCGCACACGTACGAACGAGCGGCACGGTAAAATAGGGAACGACTGTAACTTTTCACAGAGGCGGCGAAGTCTGCGCGAGCCATTGATCATCGGTCCGCCTGGTATATACCGCGTTGAGGGATGGTCGTCGGCCGCTCGGCTGAATTTTGGCTATTTTTCGGTGGTCTGATGTTTGTTAAAATGGATATTTTATTGTCGTTTGTGCCATCCATGGCCACTCCATTCTTCCGCTCGCCCGCGAAAGCATCGCGCGCGCTTTCGTTAAACGATAAATCAATACCATGCAAATCCCATAAAGCGGTACCGCGCGCTTTCTCGGACCGGGTTTCATCGCGCGACGTACGATTCCGCTCGCTCGCCCGCGCGAGCGAACGAGCTCCCGTAATTCGTTTAGAAAGAAAGAAAGAAACGTAACTTTGTTTCGACACTGTCATCGATACGTTTTAACGCTTAGTATAATCTAATATGGACTTTCAGGGCTGCATTTACATGGAAATTGATAAAACTGATCGGGTAGAATTGCTCCGTTTCGAAATATAGTTTAATGTTTTAACGATGCGGTACCTACTGAGAAAGTGAGTAAATTTTTATTTTAGATATATATATATAAGTATACATGAAATATTTATTGCACAGGATATAGCAAGGAAAAATATAAATTTCTTATGACTTACATATAATTCTTCTTTAGTTATGTTATATCTCTAGTAAAAACCCTTAGAAAATTATTTAGTTTCAAGTTTTGCGGTCAAAAATATATCTCCGATATGTATGAAAAATCCAAAACACGACCATAAAGAACAATATTAGCGAACAGACGAAAAGAGCAACCGCGAGGCATCCCTCCTTGGTTTCTCTTAATAACCTCAGGGAGAAGAAATAAGGACGGAGGAATAAGTTGGGGTGGCATATTCTCGCAGGGCGGGGAGAAACTTCGTCGGCTTTGGTTAAATATTTAAGTAACAGGGCATTTCACTCCCGAGAGTGGCGTCGTGAGACTACCATCGGGGGATCGTCGTCGAAGGGAACGAGACGGTCGGCGACATCTCGGAACGCCGCATCCCCCTTATCTTTATCTGTAAGATATCTCGCGAAGGCGGCGAGGACGACGGCCTCGACGAGGTCCAATCGCGGTTTTATTGCCCCCTCTTGGAAGACGATTTAAGTACGTTTCTATGTCCCGCGGAAATTCACGGTGCGAGAAAATGCCTTTTGAAAATTTCGATCTCTGTCACCGCCCTCTCTCCTCTCCTTGCCTATCGGCTCTTTTGTCTCACTCCCCTCGGCTCTCCGTGGTCCATTTTTCCTCTCGATTCCCGTCTTTCGGTGAAATTATCGAGATCAATTCGCGCTTTGCCGCATAATCTGGCTCTAATTAAACCAATTAGAAATTATAGAAATTGAGCGATAAATTACGTTAGGAATTTACAACTTTGCAAAATAGGCTCTCATCGATTAAAACTTTCGTAACGAGTACCTACATTCGTGATTAAAGCTGATTCGCGAGTTCGGACCAACGCGAGAGTTATAAACCCGCTAATAACCGATAGGTAACGGCATTTAAATTAACAAACGGCACTTTTATACACGCGCGTTTAATCATATTAATAATTCAAAGTTACTGTAGCGAAAGCTTGCCGGCCGAAAACGCTTGTAACTCGCCGTGTAATTCGCCCTGCTATCGACACCCGTCCCACTGCATGCGTGCATTACGCGGATAATTTACGGATTCGAAACGAGCCGTTAGGTGTTATACCTTCAATTAAAAGCGCGTAATTCCGAGAGGCCGCGACGGGGCACTCGAGCGCGCCGAAACAGTTGTTGCTTCCCGATGTGCGAAGTGTCGTTGATGTTTCAAAAATGATACTCCACTCGATGCGATGGTGTATAATTGAAAAATCAGTGAAGCGCCCTCGACACCGTTGGCCGCGCCGCGCTCGTCGAAAAACGCACCCTCGCACGCGCGTGCACTCGTGCTCGAGTACCCTCATTGGTCGATACCTCGAATTGTTTTTCCCTTCGAAAAGCTGTCCTCGTAGCGTGCCCCATATGATTTTTAACTCGTCCGACACCATCGTCTTCGTAACGGCGTTAAACATGTTCCGTGATTAGCGTTAAACCCAGCCGATTATTTCTCGGTGCAAGATGACGTTGATCACGGTAGACGAAATACGTTGAATGTGGGCTTTGAATACGAGCTTCGCGTGCGCGCGCGAAATCACGGAAGGCGAGGTCGCCGCGAGTAAAAACGACCGAAAATACGAGGGAAAATAATAAAAAGAGATAAATAAATAAAATAAAAGGGACCTTTGTGTGCTCCTAGCAATTAATTATCCACTCTATATGCTAATCGCGCATTCGTTCGTTGGTTCGTTCCGCAGAGGCGTGCCATTGTCTCCTGAAAAATTAGAAAGCCCATTTACGGCCTCCTATGCGGTCTCATTAATTTGCGAAAAAATTTGCGCGGTGCCCGTTGGAATAGGACCCCCTATGTAAATCGCGCGAGTGCTGCATCCGCGCGATCCATAACGTGTCAAGGATGATCTACGCTCGTGTGTAAGTGCGCCATGTCGAAAAGAAATTATTTACAGGTGTGTGCGTGTCGTGTTTATGCAAATAGCGGAGTGCCCGGCGTGCCTCTCGTGGTCGGAATGCTCGAACGGCGTTCCGCGGCTCTTCACGTATTAACGAGCGGCATCGACATTCGTTAACCGGACACTAAAATCGCAATATCATAATGCCCTCCGTTTCGTTCGCGAATCGGCGATCTTTTAAAAAACGCAAAGAGCGTTCTTCGCGTTTCGATACAGGCGCGACACCGCCCCGGGACAAATGCTATAAATCGCGCACCTCGCAATTGTTGTATTTCCAATTCGATCGCGAACGGTTCCTCGAGCTATTTTGCGTTGCACCAGAACGGTTAAAAATACTGAAAATTTTTTTCACGTAAGCCTTGTTTTTTTTCCCCTTGCTTCATAAAAGTGCATTCGTTATCGGACTTAATTAATAATCATAAAGATGGAAATGGATAGCAATTATTTTATTTAATTCGACGTGCTTTGCCGCTCTCGAGGGCGTATTTCAATATTTTGGACGTTCCAATTATAGCGCTTTGCGGCCGTGCCGAGCCGGAGTTTTAACATCGATGTACCCGGCGATGATCGATGTAATCCACTTTCCACCGGCGATAATAAATAATAAAAATAGGAAGCGCCGAAAAAATGGCGAGTCACGCTCAGAGCGGTAATAATATTTCGGCACCGGCACCGTGCCCCGGATTGATCGGTCTGCACTTAACATTTGCGCAATTGCCGCAGGTGCGGCTACAATTTCACACGTCATTATTATTTGTTATCATTTAATTAATCGCCCGGGCAAGCATTTATTTATTTACGGTGCCGGAGCGCGCGCGCGCGCGTCGCATCGATCTCTCTCTCTCGCGTCGTGTTACGCAAACATGCGTATCGAGAGCGAGAGTAGGAGAGAAAACGTACAGGCGAATTAGCACGGCCGCGTCGCGACCGCATTAATTATTAGTACATGCTGAAACAAAATTAGGCGCTGTCATAGGCGTAATTTAATCGCGTGCGGGAAACGGTGTAATAAAGTCGGGCGAATCGTGTCGATCGATCTCCCGCGGGGAACAATTACCGGAAAAATTCGCCCGTTCGTTTCGCATTTCCTTTCTCATTTCTGCTTTTCAAACGCAGTCCCGACATACAACCACCCGATTTATTGTTGAAGATTATTTTTAATAACACCATCTCTTTAGTTTTAATAAAACTATTTCTATCTTTATTAATGCATTACTGTAATTATTAGTCTTTGCATATTAATCGCTATTCTACTAATTTGACGTTTGCCTAAAGTATTCCTACTTTGTAATAAGTTCTCGGAGAAGAACTTGTTCATGCTTGGCGTTTAAATATATTTCTTGTCCGTCTTGAGACCTGAGACTGTTCGATTATTCATTGACTAGAAAATATCTTTAAATAACGGATAAACCCTCAATGAGGCGGGCGAGAACTCTCCGATATTAAGGCGGCACAGCGGCATTAAACGACTTTACCGTTAGTTTGAGCAACAACTTCCTCGTCTCGAGGGTTTTCATCGACGCCAACTCGATTCGATTTGAATTCTGGATTCCGGTCTGGTACTTGCCGCGATCGGCGCGCTCGCTCGGCATTCCGGGATCGACCCTTTCGTTCGGCTCGGTAAAGTATCGATGCGCGTACAAGGCGATACGAAGATGAGGGTACGTGCACACGCGTGCGTGCGGATTTACACGCGTGCACACGGTATATCGCGGCCGGCGAGCGAGCGGGCGAGCGAGAGAGCGATTTATTACGTTTTTGCGGCGGGCTCTCCGCGCAATACCTCGCGTCGCGGTAATTGAATATCTGAAAATGTCAGGAAGCACATAAGTCTTGCGGAGTGCACGGCGCGGGGTCATTGCGTTCGCCAAGTGGAACGCCATTCTTACAGGACGCCGCGTTTCGGACTCCTCTATCGCGTCCTCGTCCCCAATAATGCAGCATCGAGCGAGCGTGCGTATTTCTTTTTACACGGACGCGTTATTATTATCGTTCCGCAAAGTTGTCGCGCGAGAGCTGTTTTCCGCGTTTCTTCGCGAGCTAGAGAAAATAAAAAAAAATAGAGAGAAAGAGTAACGATCGGCCACGATCGAGAAAGAAATTCAAATTGCGATACTTGGCCGATCGCGCGCGGTGTGCGCATCCTCATTGATCGATCGCGCGGATTCGAGAGCGTCCGACGCACAAATCATCCTTCGATCGTCGGTCGGATGCACCTTCTCGGTGGAAGCAGAAATTGCCGACAATAAATAATAAACCGAGCCGTGTAATTTGAGGTAACGGGTTTTCTCGCTCCCCTTCTCCACCGCTCTCCTTCCCCGTTTTTCTCTCTTTGCTCTCCTCTCCGCTCGGCCACGCATACACGTGGACGACATGTTGTTCGTGGCGCTTCGCGAGGAGACGCGTGCTCGACACGCACAGGTGCAAGCCGAGATTACACGGTCCACCATGCAAACCACGTCAGAAGAAATATTCTCGCGTTGCAGAAAAAGTTGCCCGCGGAATTGAGATGAAGAGAAGCATCTTAATTTGACCGTAAATATTTTCGCTCTGCAAGAAATTACTCGAGGGAGGTTGTATGCTGAGACACAAAATATATCACATTGCGCAATTAATGGATTTTAGAAGTTAGCAAAATCATACAAGTACTGTGACGAATGCGGACTAAAAGTACGATCGTTTCGATATGAATTTCTTGACCGTCGATTAATTTTCAAATTTTTACGGTAAACAGTATCATAACTTATTTGTATTTTATAACGTGATCGCTCGTAAAATTATCTAGAATGTGTGATCACGGATATAAAATTACCTATATGCGGTTAATTACCGCTGTGATCTATATTCCAGCTAACGATACGGACGCTGTACAGCGTGCCGTAACTCTCTCTCGCGTGCGCGCGTTATCCAATAATGCTTATTAACCGTAAAATTGCTTACGTCGTTTTAAGCTACATACAACGTGGCCGCGAGATTTTTCTTCAGTTCGGTCGTTCAATCGAACAACGAGCAACGCGAATAAGCTTAAAGCCCTTCTGCATACCGATTGCCGCTCGGCGCGTAAACGATTCTGCGAGCTCGATCGCTTTGCTCGCGAAAAGTGTGTGCGAATACGCAGCCGCTACTCAGTCCGCTAGGGTCAAAAGATGGCGAGGAGTACTGAGCCGTAAGATATTTATCTCGTGCCCACACGCGCCTCGTAAATTTGCGCGTCGCTGAACTTTTATACTTCGTCTTTAATACACTTTACGCTGCGCGGACGCGGCCTCGCCTTACCTTACCTTACCTTACCTCGTCCTTACCTCGACTTATCTTAGCGATTGAAACCGGTATAATTCCAGCGAGACCGATTTTCGATGCTATTTACGTGGAATAATGCATTTCACGCCGATCGCGCCGCGTATCCGTTATCACGAATAAATATACGGTTTATTTATGGGTCTCAATAGCATTTAAATCTGGATTCGCTGAAATTATGCCGGAATGAATTTTGCTGTCGGACATAAATTTACATTAACGCGAACTTTATCATATCGTGTTTATATTTCGCGATGATTATATGGGTTTATAAAGATTTACACGTTAATACATTTCAAACATTTTGAGCATATATCTCGGTAATTTTTTTGGACAAATCACTTCAGTTGGACGTGTTGCTTTTTCCGGCGATTGTCAGAGTGACGTTCTTTAATATGCACGCGTTTTCCGCAATTGCTGTCATCATTCTGGGCGTTATTGTTCACCGCGCGAGCGAGTTTCTCCGTCGAAAAAGCATCTTGCGCGCCCGACGATAGCGAAATAGCCATTAATTACCGAGAGTCGGCACTGGCCTTCTAATTAGCTCGAAAACCCGGTTTTGCTTTCGTCGTCGCCCCGTCCTACCGTAATCCGCGACTGCACCGCCCTTTTCTTCGGCGTTTCCTCGAACTTGTTAATTTATGAATGAGCTGCGAGTTAACGAGCTACGAAAATAAAAGTTGCGCGCGGCGAGTGAAGTATAGTTGCACCAGACACATTTTAATCTCTCGTGCTCCTCCGTGTCTTCTTCCTCCTTTTCTTCGATTTCTTCTTCCTCGTGAGGTCACATCGCGAACGAGGAAACATCTTTCATATTTTTTGCAATTGCATTTTTCGAAATGTCCTCGCGCTCCGGCAAACATACACGACAGCATTTTTCACGGGAGAACTATACATCATTTTTGCTGAAGGGTTATTTATTACGTACTTGGTCATATCTTCTTAGGAGCGAGCGCTATTCGTATCGAGCGGAAAAATACAACAGAAATAAGAATGATCGGCGCCAAAAGGATTGTCAGATAACAATGAGACGGTGGGACGAGTAAGGCAATTTCCGACACCGTGTATAATGCTCGGGGGTGCGGTGCGTCGTGGTGATCGGCTTTGTGTCCCGTTACCCTCTCGAAGGAAAAGCTTTTTTTCGCGTTCCTTCTACTACCCTCTCTGCCCGCCTCATCCTGTTTCAATCTAAATCCGCTTCGACGCGTATAATTCTATCGACCGATCAAATAATTGAAACGCTTTAATTCTCGGTATGCACCCCCACGTTACTCGCTCTGCGCCCCGCAACCTCTTCTTTATCCGCCCTATACATCGCGAGGGGTGGTACCAATATCCGTAGTTTTTCAAGGTTGAGGGCAGACGACGAGGCCTGTCATTATTGCTAAACTTTTCAAATTGGAATTGTAACGAGGATGAAGCGAGAATAATTATTTTCTTATTGTGTCGCTGAAAATGAGAATTTTGTAATTATTTAGCGAGAAGTGAATGAAATTAATTGATTTCACTTCCTGGTCAAATTTATAATTAATCAACTCGAGATATAGCCTTTCTAACAAACACTTGTTTAAAATATTTTGTTATTATAGGCAGCAGGTATTTATTAAATAAAATGAGTTAATTAAAATGATCGTTAACGCGTATGCACATGAAAAGACAGGATCCTCGGATTTACTACATCGCTCTGTTTTCAATTAACATCTCCGCATTGTCGGTTACGGGAAAGATCAGCGAGAAAGGACGGCGACGTCACTCCGGCGAAAGAAAGCGGGACGAGGAGGTTGGCAAGGGGGGGAAACGGTAATGACGCGTATTTCAATCCCGAGGGCGCCGTGGCCCCTCGGTAGAGGCGGCAGTTTTCGGGGGCGAACCTACCCCCTGCCCGTATCCACGGAGTATACAGTACATCGAGCGTGTAACGTCCCACTGTCAGCCGACCCTACCGGCCCCCACACATGTGTACGTTACACATACGCGTGCACGCATACACGCGCGCGCGGAATACGTACGCGCTCGCCCCGAGTGGGGGTCTGCCCTATGATTTGTAGCAGGGCTATAATGCCTCTAGCCGGCACCCTCTGCTTTACCCTCTCTTGTCCCCTCCCCCTCCCGTGCTCCTGTCGTAACGCTTCCCACCCTCATCCTCCACGAACACGCTAGTAGAACGGAATACACGCGCAGCTTTGCCCCCTCGCGCGTGTAGCGACATGTAGAAACGGTTGCCGTTTCGAGAGCCGGCTTCGAAGCCAAGCGCGAGAGATGTTCACGGCTTTTCATCCACGCTTTGGTGCTTTAGTATCGGGAAAACTTTCAAGTCGGATTGTACATTCGACCCATATTCCCTCGGTTGTTATACGAAATATTAATTAACTTTAATTAATTATTATAATCGTTAAAACTTTCATGTGTTTTATCGAGCAAAAGCGACTTTTGATGTACTTGTTTAATTTAAATTTGTGTTAACGTATGTGTCATGATGTAAAGTACAATTTTACAGTAATAATAAAAACCAGTGATCGTTGGAGCGATTTTCAATAAACTTGCAAAATGCTGGTTGTTACGAGGATCGAAATATGAATCGCGGTCGCGATACGCGCGAATTCATCGCTATTCGAACGAGCTCATTCGGTGACATTATCGCCGACGCTCGTCCGGATGAAGAACGGAACGATGACACGCGACCGTTGCGATTTAATCAACGTGGAAAATTAACTGGTTGCATAATCCGAAATGCATAGCCATTTTCGAGCGCGCACCATTATTATCAGCGCGCCTATGTGCGCGACGATTCGTCCAGATTTGACGCTGATATACGCGTGAGAATTCGCGAGTCGACGAGGTCATTATCTTAGCCGAATGACGAATTCATGGTCTCTCTCTTTCTCTCTCTCTCTCTCTCTCTCTCTCTCTCTCTCTCTCTCTCTCTCTCTCTCTCTCTCTCTCTCTCTCTCTCTCTCTCTCTCTCTCTCTCTCTCTCTCTCGGCGTGATATTTAAATTCCCAATCCGATGATTTAATCGAGCCGCGCGCGCTCGCGGTAATTATTCCGCCGATGAATTTAATCGGCCGTTATCTCGCTGTTGCGCGATTAATAACGGAAAAACGTATCTCACGCGTTGCGAATCTCGCGCATAAAATTTGTACAAATCAGGATCGAATCTGCATACTTCAGTCTCTAACGGGAAATAATTAACGATGATCGCCGCGCATTATAATAAAAATCAAATTTAACGTAAATAATTAGGGAACGTTTTTGCGAGGTTTATTTTAACGACTTTTAACGCGATCATCGCCGGATTGCAGTCGAGGAATGAAAATGGAATGCGGACGATACTTGATTTGTAAAATCCTCCGGATGCCCGGCGTTTAGGTTGTAAATGTAACGCAAGCCAGGAACTCGAGGTCTTCGACAGTTTGATCCGTACGACAAACGCACGACGGCGAGGTTTCCGTTTATTGGTACATCCGACATACGGAGCCGTAAAACTCCCGAAGATCAACAAGGAGACGAATTTATGGCAGTTTCGTAGCGCGACTGCCGCGAAGAGGAGAGAAGGAAAAGAGGGCGAGGGCGAGAGTGTGAGGTTGCTCGGAGAACGTTCGTGAGAGAAGTTTTAGCCATATTGAAGAAGGCCAAAGTCGTCGACTATCGGGTGTCTCAGGGTTGACTAGCCTCCTGAAACGAGAATAAAATTATTGAATTCAATAGAAGCTGATTACAATTTAAGTTAAGGTTGAAATAGGGAGACGGTAAAGGCTGGAAGTTTTATTAATTGAACTGCGATGACATCTTTTTCATTAAGTACTTTTGTAACTGCTATAGAATAATTGAACAGTTCACTGCGAAATATCTCTGTTCGCATATTATAGAACGGAAATTATTTTCGACGGAATTTTTTTTACAATATATTCATTTGCCGTAAATATCGCGGAAATCGAGTTAGGATGAAACGTCCTATAGAGGGAGAAAAAGAGAGCAAGAGAGAACGAGGGTGAGTTAAATTGCGAAATGAAGATGGCCTTACTGTTGTTAAGCGAACAACGGAACGAGAAAACCCGATGGTTGCCGCGAGTAAAAAGGAGATGAATGATACGGTGATACAGTTACGGGACAAAGATGGCCATAATTCGACGGTACGCTCGTCAGTGTCTCTCAGTTTGTGACAAATTTTCTTATCCTAATCGGCTTACCGAAATATTTTATGTGATATTTTATTCAAAGAATGGCCAATATAATCATTCTATCTATAATTATCTTTTCGTCTACATATCCAAAATAAAAGTTTTTTTTTAATTATAAGGGATGTGCAAGTATTAATTTTATTTTGTGATATATTTTCTTTGCAACTTACTATATTAAACGTAGCTTTAATATGACTTAATATAATTTAATTCATCTCGATTATAATTTAATGGGTTCTTCGGAGGAAAGATATTTCATGTCAATTTCCAAAAGCGTGTAAGATACATTGAGTGTCGCTGAGTATCGTGGGCTTCTGGATTTAAAGGGATTCTCCTCATCCTCTTCCTTCTTCCTCTTCTTCCTCCTCTTCCTCCTCCTCTTTCTCCTCTGCTCGACGAATAGCTACGTACTTTACCAACCGACCGACCGAGCGAGCCGAGTTATTAAATTTTTAATGTGTCTAAGTTGGTACAGTCTCCCTCTTCACCCTCTTTCATCCTCGTTTCTCTCTCCAGCGACTCGACCGGGCAATTCAACCCCACTGGCTGAGCGAGAACGAGTATCGGAGAGTCGCGGGGGAGAAAAAAAGGGGGGAGAGTAGAACGAAACGAGAAACAAGGAAGGGTGAGCGAGAAAGGGAAGTCGAGAGAGGGATCTGTGTGTTGTCTGTCGCAATAAATTTATGAATTGTTCCGAATTACACGGAAGCTCTCGGCTAATCGAGTTAACGCACGCCGCGTTGGGGGTAAGCTCGAATTTTTTCCAGTCTGAATTTGTCGGCCACTCGATACCATTTAAATTAACAGTCGCAATTAAAGTTCAAATACATTTTGGATATCAATTGGAATTTGTCGGTTTTAAACAATGCAAATAAGGGGAAGCATATCTTGCGGAATACATGCATCATGTCTCGTTTAAGATCGACGTGTTATGCTTAAGTTTTTCTTTTAAAAACAATAGGGATATGTTACTCCCGTATTAAACTTGTCCGCGTAATTGGATAGACACAAGATATCCATCTGATGACTGTGCGTTCGCATTAAACACTTGACGTTGGTGTCAAGTGACGGCTGTCAAGGATTGTTTGCGTGTCATCTACGTAGAACCTGCGAGCACCTTACCGCCACAAGCCACCGATCGTCTCGATGATAAATCGATAGGAACGCGCGCGTGCCTCGGCACATTGAATAATAGCTTCCGGATGTTTTGGAAATTCTAATCGTCTCCGATGCTAAATTATTCGCCGGAATAGAGGACTGGGTTATCGATTATTTAAGGATTATCGGTCTTGCCGTAAATTGACGCGAAGCTATTTCTTGAAGCTACGTCTGTCAATTCTGCTAATTGGCATCATGGTAATACGCTCATTTAAATTGCAAGTTAAGTGTTCGATTTGTCGGGAACAAATTAAATTAATTCCCGGTTTCTAGATTCGCGAAGTGTTTTAGCGCGCAAGAATAAGTAAGTGCAGGATAAATATGAGGTCATATCTAAAATAGACCTCACAAATTATCTCGCTCTCACACCGAACCCCCTCAAGTCTCATCCGATCTCGTACATCGTGATAACGAAAAAGCACGCGATAGAAACAACCGGCGGACGAAGGGTGACGTCAGTTCGTCAGCAAGAGAGTCGTATATCTGCGGGCGAAACTTCACGAGAAAGACACCGTCGCATAAATTCGCGGAAGTCGCAGTGAGATTCGACGTTCGTCTATCTACTTTATCTAAATGACACCGTCAGGATCCACCATGCGGACTTTATCCCATTATTCGCATGCGTCTACGTTTCTTCACGGACAGCATTTTCGAAGCTCAAACGAAATCGATTGTCGCGATTTTAAGCGTTCCGCGCTTTTCACCGGGCATTTAATTACGCGCGCGAACTGCGGCACTTAATTCGGCGAAGCGGGGCCGAATTTCAGCGACGAGGGAGAGGGAGAACGGTGGCGACCACTGTTAAATAACAATTACAGCGACAACGGAGGGAAAGCAGCCGCCGAAATGTCCGTGTAACGTCAACCGGCGGTAATTTAACTGCCGCCTCCATAAACAATCATAGCCGGGGCCATAATTATTATTGTGCAGCGAGCGCGGGTAGCAGGGACCGCGCGAGCGACTGGAGCACATTGTATGCGCGCTGCGCGCAGCGACAGTTAAATCGCCATCGTTAAATGTCCGGCTTTACGAGTGTCGTTGAATCGACGTTCTGTTCGTTATCGCCGCAAACTGCCCTCGCCCGCCCATTCTCTCTGCCTCCTCCTCCTCCTCCTCCTTCTCCTCCTCCTCCTCCTCTTCCACCCCGCGCTCCCCTTTTTTTCTATTATTCTTTTCGTTATCGGAGTCAGTCGCGAGTATTTTTGCGTCACCCGTTGCGTGGGAGACTTCCGGCCGTCGCTTTAAAGTGTCACGTCGCGGAAGTCCGCCGCGAACGCGTCTTTTAACTTGCGATGGACGTCGCGATTCTTCGAAATCTGTCAAGTGAAATCTCTTTCTCGCGAGATGTCGGATGAAAATTGAAAAAGGATCGAAATTGATACAACACTGGTGTACGTGTGTATGCGTGTGCGTGCGCGGTACACTTCAAAGATGTTTCACGCTTTTCGCCAGATCTGTACATATGCTTACATAGCGATACGACAGTAAAATATACAGAAGCGGACGCAGAGGCGCGGCGGTGTAGACAAGATACGTAGAGGCGTGTTTGGCCTTACGAAATTTACATTAGCGATGAGAACGACCAATGTCCTACCGGGAAAGGCTTGACGTTACCATTTTGACGAGACGAAGGCTCTGTACGCTTCTATACGCATCACAAAAACAACGTTGTCTACCTTCTGCCTTCGAGTCGCGGGTATGACATTGATTGTTCTCGTTCCAGGGCGACGATATAAAAAGTACGTTCACGGCTCTTCCAAGTTCGGATTCGCGACAATTCTGCCTCTCGGCAGAAGTTGCTCGCCGTGTACCTAATGAATCTTTCAAAGTACGAAAGATGCGCTGTTTTCCCTCCTCGCGAATACCATAAAGGGGGTCGGCTCTCGAGAGGACAAAAATGGCGCGTTGTCCTGTCGCGTTGTCCTGTTTCGGAAAAAGACTTGTCGTCGCAAGTCATGCGCGGTGGAGTTAAGGCTCATTTACACCGATCGATTTCTAAACGATGTCGAGTTACACTGACTTTCACATAACTTGTAAAATAATTTATATATGTAATAAGGGAGATACGGCAATTGCTCCAATATATTAAAATCAATACTTATAATTTATTAATTTATGAGTTAATAATGATTATACAATGATGATTATGTTGGAGTTATTTTCTTGTATTTTCTTTTCTAGGATACCATTAATTACGTATTTACTAAGCTACATTAATTACCAATAAAACGTTTTATTTCGTATCAATTACGATCAATTATAATAAATCTTAAAAAATATTGGGGCAGTAATAAAAAAAATTATTTTTTTTATTAAGAATCGTTTAACTCGGATGAATGTTGAATTGTCGTGATGCGCAAGTCACATGGCCTTGGCAAAGGAAGAACGATGCATTCTGTTTTCCTCTTTGTTAGTTTGCGAACAAGTCCGCGATGTCCGTAACGGAGACGCTATTCTTCGGGGACGCATCAATCGCCGAGTGGTCTTCGCGTAAATGGCTTCGCGCTGTCGTTTTCGGCCGTCGGAAGCAGCGTAGATGGACAATTGACACCTTCCGTGGATAATTAGTTCCGCGAACATTCTGCATAACCTTTTTTGCCTCTTTATTCTCATATTGTTTTATATCTTCACTGAATAAATGAAGAAAAATAATTCTCTCCAAGCTATAATGACGATGATTTTTCTCTCGCTTGCAATATCAGTATTAATTGATGAAATGAGATCAAATTAAATTTTATAAAATTTATAAAGTTTATCTCGGTCATCGCTGACTAATTTCTATCTTTTTTGTTTCAGGTAAGTTCAATACCGAGCAACAACAAGAGCCACGAGAACGCTTCCGTGCGAGAATCGTAAACGCCAACTGCACTCACGTGAGTCGTCCGCTCGGTTCCTAACGTGAGCGTGAACACGTGGGTAGTCGCGATCGTAAGCACCGGGCGTGCTTAATTCATTCAACTTTCTAACAGCGCGCCTACCCGACGCCGCTCGTCGTTTTCCACGCGGGCGCGGGCGCGGAAATATTTGTCATTCGTGTGTTTATGCCGCTTCTTTATACAGCTGTAATGTACAGCCATTTTACGTGTTTACCTATAGCCGGCACGTTAATCTTCGACCGCGCCTCGTGGAAAACGATCTGTAAATCTCGCTGGGAAATCGTAAGATTCCGCGACGTCGTCGAGAAAGTCACGATGTTTTACAAGCGGTCCCCATATTTATGACGCAAAGTAATACGTAATGTGCGTACAAATGTGTCGTGGATTTTATAACGTAATGTGTGACATAACATAACAAACGATTTTTAATATTTATCGGGACGGATATCGCGAGCTCTGCCGCCATCATGTCTCTTATGTTTTTTATTATGACATAATTTTAATTCCATATTTTCCTCACGACTAATTATAGGTAGTAGGAACCCATTAATTTTTCTTGCAAAAGCTTATAAATATCACTTTCCTTTTACGTACGACGGCCGAATTAATTTCCGGGTCGACAAGTGCTCTGAATCGATAATCTAACGGTACCGGGACGCTGTTAGAGATCGATTAAATATCTCTAAGCTAAGCATTGTAACTCCGCGCAAGAGTGCTTATCTGCATTGTAGATCCTTTGTTTCTGTCACGCTTTGTTCGCGACAGATAGGATCGCAGAACGACGAGATCAATGTCGGCGAAATTCGCGTGGACCGAATGGTAGTGACACTATTTTTTTCTGCGGTCTAAAACTATTTGATTCTCGAATAGATCGGGCTTAAAAAACTGACCGGGACTACTGTCAATCAATGGCTCTTCGCGCAATCTTGCTGTACAGGATATCCCAAAATCTCCGCTCTTAGCATTAGTGATGGATTGGAATATATTTGTGTAATCTCGAAATAACGAGACGTCCCTTACGTCCAAATGGAAGGTAAACATCCCGTTTTAATGCACAAATAATAGATT
Source organism: Temnothorax nylanderi (assembly GCF_030848795.1). Classification (NCBI taxonomy): domain Eukaryota; kingdom Metazoa; phylum Arthropoda; class Insecta; order Hymenoptera; family Formicidae; genus Temnothorax; species Temnothorax nylanderi. The sequence goes on from NW_027249073.1 coordinate 1,573,755, forward strand.
GCATTTCATTAAGCAAATTAATGATTACTGAAAATGAATAATTAATGATTGCAAAGGGCGCGTTATCGCCGCGCCCGCCGTTGTTCCCTTCGAAAATGCGGCGAACTGTTCACGCGGGGTACGTCAAACGCAATGTTCAACGCGCGTGAAATTTGCGGTAAATAACATGTTTATTTTATGCAACTGGTATGTACAACGAATTATTTGTTGCGCGCGTGTGTCAAGACGTGGCGGGATATAGGTGGGAGAGCCTTGATTTTAATTACGTGTTTATGCAAAATCAGAGAAATAGTTGACAGCGGAATCTCGATCGGAGCATTTAGATAAAGTGAACGGTTATTAACGAACCTGATATTCCAGGTGTATAATACGTTCTCAAGGGGACTATTTCCAATGGGGAAGGTCTCTCCGCGTTTCTCTCTCTTGCCTTTTTACTTTTATCCAACGCTATCCTTTGTCTCGTTGGCACGCGAACGCGTGCGAAAGAGCGACAGGCAGGCTGCGTTTTGTTTCTCGGTGATTAACCTTTCGCCTATCGACGATAATGGTCTTTTATAAATATTTAGCTAAACATACACCTATGAAAAGCGCATGTTACGCTTAAATGCGCCGTATGACTGCATGGAGTAAGCAACGCGAGTCGAGTTCTCTCGGATCCCGCTTCGTTCCGTGAACCTGGCTATCAGTTTTTCTCTCCTACTTCCTTCCTTACCTTGTACCTTTGCTTCTTCCTCCCTTTCTCTCTCTTTTTCTCTGTCTTTGGTCTGTCCCTTCTTGGTCTCTCCCTCTTCGTTTGTCTCCTCCGAGCGCGCCGTCGTCGGCGACAGGCCGTCTGGCTGGTTCTCGGGTCTCCTTCCAGGTATTATCACATTAGATACAAAAATCGCAGACAGCCCGAACGCACCATTGCGGTGCATTCTACCGGGAAAGAACGTCTACTGCGTCGACGCGTGGTATCTCTTAGACAACGTCGTCTCGTCCTACTCGCTTGTTCGATCTTAGCTATCAATTTCTTCGTGCTTCCCTCGTCCTCTCGTTCCCTCCCGATCTCCCTCACTTCTTTCTCTCTCTCTCTCTTTCTTTCTAACAGATTGCATTACGTTGTGTCGGCGGCAGGCAGTCTGGCCAGTTTACTCTTCAGTGGCTAGTTCCACCTCTCTCTTTCTCTATAGCTGTGCCTCTCCCTTCCTCTATTCTCATTCCTTTTCTAGCCGTTCATTCTTCTCTCGCGCACCTTCACCGTCGCTGCGCTACCCACGGACACGTTCCGTACCTGTCCCTCGTGCGTGTGCGATACCTGTCTTGCGTGCGTGTGCGATACGTTCCTCGGCTCCGACCGTCTCCTTCGCCAGCCAGTCCTTTAAAACCGGTACAGTACCGATAGAAAATACAAATACCACCACGAACACGCCCTTTTGCCGATTAATCGTTTTTCCCCCCTTTCTCGCGGACGGCTAAATCTCGGAGCAATTAAGCCTTGAATTCCTATCAGAGCAGAGTTCGATTAAAACGGATGGGGAAATAAAACTCGATACTTCCTTAAAACTTAAACTTTTTTAATTTCTATATAAATACGTTACAAAACGTGGACGCGACGCGCAATTGCAAAATTATTATGTAATTTTTGTCGAGAAGTTTTACTTCGCGCGATTCATCGTTCGCGGGATTCTTTTTCTCTCTCTCTCTCTCTCGCAAGAGAAAGAGAGACAACGGCTCGTTTCGCAATGCGATCTCTATGCTCGATCATTCCGCGCCGTACAGTCCGGCTCGTTAAAAGTGAACGTTCTTGTTCCGCCTGTTTCCAGCGGAGTTGTATACGCGATTCGATGACGACGAGAGCGACGACGACGACGACGACGAGGACGACGACGATTATATGTTACGCTGCGCGTATATGTAACGCACGCGGCGGCTAGATTGAAATCGGTACGGAGAAGAAACCGAGCCGAACTGGTTGCACATGAATGGGACCATAATCATGCGGGGACAACGAGTCGCATATGCTTAGAGGGTCTGTGAACCATCAGCGAGGGAAAGAGTGCGGACGCTTTTTCACCTCTTCTCTTCTCGCTCAGCCACGTTCACGATATAAATTCACGCCCGTCTCGAATGGATCGAGATTTTATCCGATCGTAAATGTCGGTCGATCTCGCAGCGCTCTCGCGCTAATTCCGCGCGATCGCGGATTTGCAATCTTATGTTCTGACGCATTCAATGAATTATGTCGATTACGACCAAACTAGAAGAGATGAAATGCCTCGTGCAAACTCATTTGCGGAATAGAAAAAAATCTGTGATTTTCAGATTTAATAATTTATTTACCCCTTCAGCTATGGATTTCTTAGGACTTCTTTACTACTTAGTTTATAATTTTATTATATTTTTAAAGAAAAATAACATTTTATTCTATACACAATCAATGTTGAAAAATACAAGATACAACAGCGAATACGTATATAATATAGAGAGCAATTATTTTTTTATATCGAAAATAATAGTCTTTGGGATTTTATGTGTAACATTTATAATTAAGGATTAATTCAGAAATGTAAAGCAAATATTTTTTCCTAAAGATATATACGAGAATTTTTTCACTTCTCTTCACGTCTCTCGAAGAATCAAAATATAAGAGTAATCGTCACCGACACGCCGATTACTACACAATCCGCATAATATTTCATCTTGACTTTATCGAGAATCGCACGAGTCGATTTCGACTTCTTTATTATCGCAATTTGCGGTGAGTAAAAGAAAAAAGAATTTACCTGCCGGTGACGCGGTTGAATTATTGCACGTCGCAACTCGATTCGAAAGGACATGTCGTCGTCGTCGCAAGCATCGAGATATCTAGGTGAAGGTGTGCGATTAGGCACTTTGCGGACCGCGGCAGTGGTACGTTTACCAGTTTCGTTGAGCAACCGGTAAGTCGCGCATTGATCGACGAGAGTTCTGCATCGCCCGCTCGCTCGCTCGCCTCGTTGCTCGAATTGCTACCGCACTTCACCTCGCGATCCGATCCGGATCGATGGTGAACTACCTACTCGTTACCTGTATGCGCGTTACCGCATCGATCGCGCGATTAGTATGTCCATTATACAGATAGAGGAAAAGGTAATAGGAATACGCGCGCGATATATCCCATTATGTCATTGAATCGTGAAATGCGACGTTTAATTCTGTGGCTTTAATTTCACGTATATCCCGCGCAATATATTCCAGTGATACGAATACAGATTACTCCGACTATATCGCAGGTTTAAAACCTTTATCTCGTTTCCGAAGATTCGCAGTTTGATATTTCGATTGTTTTTTTCCTGCAATTATCGTAATAGATTTGGTAGAAAATGTATGGAGAGAAATATCGCGACGCGGCGATTATCGCGAGTGCCACGATCGGCCCTTGTTACAGTCGACCTCAGACTCTCCCGTAACGTTCACCTTGACTTAAATCGCGCCAGAGGTGATTTCGTCGATCGCCGTCGCTGCACTCGCGGTGTCCGCAGCTCGCTCGACTTGCAGCATCGAGCCTCTGCCGTTGGCTTCCCTACCTGTTGCACGTCGGACCAGGGCTGGTTTTTCCTCGGGTTTACCTCCCCGTTTCCACTTTGCGTCGCCGAGGAGCTCAGCTGCCACGGGGATCGGAGTCGCGTCTGGAATTGCGGAGGCCGTGGACATCCGTTTAATCGCATTCGCGTCTTTTTTAAGCCAGTACGAATTCCCGAGATCTTGAACGCCCCCGTGCAGCTCCCGAAATAATAGGTACTTCGAAGTTGTTGTGCTCCAGCCATTTCTCAGCTGTTATTTTTACATTATTTTACTACCGATATTCGAGCCGGATTTTCAGAGAAGCACGGTTGAAATGAGCGAAATAAATGATAAATATATCGACGTAAAGTAATAACCCGCATCTTTGTCCGCGTTTGTCTGTAATGAACAAATAATTAGCAATTAGTAATAGCGTGTGGATGCTTTTATCCCACGCAGCTACAATTACATCTAAAGGCAAAGCGATCGTCTCGATTCCCGATCTTCTTTGTTACCGTTTCAAATTCCACGGCATTATTTGTGAAAAATCGACCTGGATCTCTTCTCTCTCTCTCTCTCTCTCTCTCTCTCTCCGGGCGATTCTCTCAAGTTCTTTAAACGTTCGCACGCACGAGAGAGCGAGTCGAAGATCCGTCGGACCTTGACGCCGCTGTCGATGCAGCAGTAGATTCCGCTCGCGGAGAATCGATTCCGTGAGCCACGAAAGTCAGAACAAAGGAATCGATTCACCCAGTGGCGACCACCTAATCCTCACAAAGCGCCTCACGTCGCCACGAAGTCGAAGTTTACTTTTCGTGCTCAAACATAACTCGGGGGCTTTCGGAAGCGCGTTTGCGCGACGGCGAACGTAGAGGCGGCGGCGGGACGTGGGGGGCCGGGACGAAAGCTGGGACGATGAAGGAGGAGGACGAGAGCGGGCCGGGGAAGGTTAAACACACATAATCCACCGTTTTCCGCTGTAACTCGTAACTCCCGCTCGTATTTTCTGTCGTTTCTCTCCCCGGTTCACCTTCCTCCTCTCTTTCCGCCTTCTCCCGCCTTCTCGCTCCATTCGGCCTCTTCTCCCGAAATCCCTCCGCGGATAAACTATTTCTGTATTCCCGCGGCGCGGTGCTTGACGAGAGATGGAGAGAGAGAGAGAGAGAGAGATGCAGCGGCGTAATGCAACGAGCTGCATCTTGGAAACTTCGAGAGAATCGAGTACTGTCGTGGCTTAATGGGCGATGCGGGCTCATTTTTTTACGAGTTAGTGACGAATTAACGAAACAAAAAGACTTTTTTCTCTTCGATAGATTTCGCTTGAACGAGCGATCCTTTTCTAAACTCGATAGTATATCTTCGGTGAGATATATCTCACTTATCTTTTATTTTAATACAAGATTTTAGCTTTCTTCGACTCTTCCAAATTTATATGTTTAATGGATTTTATTCTTATCCTCTGTTTAGCAGTTATTTACTTACAGAAAAGAGAACAGTTGTAGCGTTGCGAAATTGTTTATTAACGTTGGGCAGAACGCATGAGGGATAGGCGAATTTTTTCGATTTTTGATAAAGCGAACAATTAAAGATTAAGCATTTCGTAAATTCTGACGAGTCGTGCCGACTGCGAGAAATACTAAATCGATAGTATCGCATTACGGCCGATGGCTTGGAAATAATGCTCCGATGCCGCGCCGAGGTATTTGACCCCTTGTAAAAAAAATGAAACGGAAAGTAATAGGCGATTAAGATATCGCGCCGATCCACGATTAATGATCCGGCGTGAAACGAGGGGCAGATAGGCAACCGTTGTAAACAACCGCTCGCCCCCTCGAATCAATATCCGATTCGGTTTACACTTTTCTATGATCTACATTATTATCGAGTGAACGTTGCGCTATTAAATATTATCCGAGATATTATACAAGCTTTTGCGGCTCGATTCTGCAGTAATCACGAAAGCGCCCGAGTTTAATTATGTCGAAAATCGATGAAAGGAAACGATAGCGAGCCGTGCGCAAGTTCTAATTTGATCAATATTGGAAACATCGTAAGAGGGATCGTAACAATTTATGTCAGAAATATAAAAATGCAATTCTAGACGTTAATCATTCTAAACGCAATATCGAAGGCAATTTTATGTTATTACGTGACAAATCGCGCAGTCATATCGCTGTCCTTCTTCCGGCGCAGCGTCCCGATCTTAATTCCCACGATTTTTTTTCGCGCGCAGACGTTACTCGACTCTCACGCGGAGTGCAACGCTTGCATTTCGTCTGCGGCGGAGTGCATACGCGCGAAAGACTGCAAGCGTCTCTTGTGGGGTCGGGCCGAGAGAAGCGGGAGAAAAAGAGAGAAAGAGTGAGAGAGAGAGAGAGAAACGTGCCTACATGGAGCGAGAGTGCATCGGTGCACATACACGCGTAAGAGACGTCTACGTATGTACCGCAAGGGGGGAGTAAGCACACTTGCTCTGTGTATCGTCTGGTGGAGGGGTGTGCGCTGGACCCCAGCCTCCTCCGTGCCGTGTGCGGTGTGTAGCCTATGAGTCGGGTAACACAAAACCAGTCGTCTCTCTACTGCAGGCTAACCAGCTGGCCGTTGGCTTCTAATCCTTTCTCTATCTTTCTCTCTCTCTCTCTTTCGATTGTTTCCGCCGTGGGACGTTTCGCGCGCGAGTGCATTTTGTGTGTGTGTACATGCTATAATTGCTGTTTGAAAATTTCGTACATTAGTAGAAAAGTCCCCGATGTGGAGAATGCAACAAACCGATCGGACGAGGGGGACGCTGCACTGCGAAAACCGTATGTTGTGGCAGATTCGTGCATGACACTGTGTGATGCAATTGCGTTCGCGTCAACGTGAGTCCGCATATTACGGGCGAGATTCGACCAGCCCGCGAAAGTGGAACCGCGGAGAACCGAGTGCGTGTAGACACGGTCGATATGTTTTGCAAAAATAGTAGCACCGCCTCCTCTTGGCGTCGCGATTCAACGCGTTTAATTGGCACGCGAATCATTTACGTGGAATTCTAGTTGAAGACTTTTCGGTCCCGATATTACGGTGAATAAGTGCGATTTGTTTTATAAATATAGCTCGTTATCGACATCCGCCGCGGCCTCAAACGTGCCAAAAGCGCGTAATTTCGTCGTTCGATGATGGATTTCGTCGATTTGTCGAGCCGCCGAAAATTTCGTCTCATTTTTCGAGACGCAAAGTCAAAGACGATTCTTTCGTCGCGAAACTCGTTTTCGCTCCGCGACTTTCACCAGTGATTAACGATTATAGCGAGCAAAGAGTATAACAAAACGTTGCGCCGATCCACAATAATCGGCGATCGCGGCAACGCGGCAACCTCCGATTAAACTCCGCGCGCGCGAGCGAGTTCTTGAGTTTCACTAAATGTTAATTCGTCGTCTCATGTATCTGGTGGCGTGACAAATAGCGTGGCTTCGTGACGCTCGACGCAAGGCGTTTCGTCGTTACTACGGTCACTATTTGGACGGTGACAGAATCCGCGCGATCGCCAAACGGTGGAGCGTGCCAGTCGAGTGAAAATTCGACTTGCGCGAATATTGGAAGACGTTCAAAGGTGTCCGTTTCGGAATATACCGCCGTCGACGACGAGTCGCGTCGACAAATCGCGGATTGGAAGGTTTACGTGCATCAACGCTGGATCTGTGTCAAGGCGGCGAGCGCAGCGTGATCAGTGGTGAACTGTCAAACGTATCGCCGCGACAGTCACCTGCGATTAATTTCATCTCTCATTTCACTTAACGCGCTGTCACCGAGGAATCCCGCTCGTAGAAAACATTTCAAGCGACGAGTGCCGCGCAGTAACGAACGCGCGGATGTTCAAGATCTCGCGATTTTGTAATCCGGGTGGATAGACAGCCGTTTACAAGTTAGGATTTATTTGCTCAGCAAGAGCGACGGCGAGAGAAATTACTCGATACCGCGAGCGGAATCGAGATGGATCGTAGCTTCAAGAACAACGCGGACTTTAAAATGAATCAACAGAACTTCAAGCTGAGCGATTTCGGGATCGACGTGAAAACCGGCCACGAGCCGAAGGCCGCTGGTCAGAGTAATCAGTGTAAGGTACGGCGAAGTGCTCAGGTCAGCCAGCGGTACGTTCACGCGGAGAACGCGCACGTGCGGCAGATTTCGATGAGCTCGGGACGACTCGCGAGCGGCTCGAATCTGCTGCAGGTCGCGTGCAATCGTTCTCGCGCCGGTCCGCTGGTGACGTCCAACGGCAACAACCAGCACAGGAACAGCCCGAGTCAACTCGGGCAGTTGCAGAACGCTGCGGCGGCGGCGGCGGCGACGGACCGATTTCAGACGTCCAGTCCGAGCAACCTGTCCGGAACCGGTCCGATCATGCAGCTCAGCTCGTCGCCCAGTTATTGGAAACAGTACGGGGGGCAGGAAAGCGGGGTAAATATAACGAGAGGAATTGAAAGGAGCGTGTAGGGAGTACCGTGGGAATACGAGCTCTCGATCGCCTTTAAAGCCGGGAACAATGCGACAAGCGGAGAGATTTTGCAGCCTGATTATCTTCGTTGTTTATTAGAACGGATTGATTTCGCGATTATCAGTGTGTGAATATTATGCGATCGGATAGCGTGCTGCGCATCGATCACATAGCATCGCAATAGCTAAGACGCGTTAACCGCTAACGATAAATTCCTATCGATTTCGGCGTTGCCGAAATCGTGTCTGTGAGGGTGTCCGGTGCGTGTCGGAAATTTCACGGCTCGTAAATCCCAGGGCGAGTCAATGTCTCGCCACGAACGCACTTCAATATCCCAGCTGAAATTCGCGTGATATTTACCACTCGACCGCGAACATTGCGTTTACGACTCGAGCACCTGTTATAGGGGAGAAACACTTTTAATCCCTTAACTTTAATCTTAAAAAAAAAAAAAAATTATTAACTTAGTTCTTGTACGTGACTTCGAGTTGGTCTCTGTATCTCTTATCACCACTTTATATTTTATAGCGAAACTGAGGGTAACTTTTTAAATTTATCTTGAAAATATAACGACGATACACGACTTCTTGATAATCGAGCGAGGGAAAGCGAGACGTTATTTGGTCCCGGTAGCGATCGTTGCGACAGGAAGTGTCTCTCTCGAGGTTCAGCCTCGACCTAGCCTCAAGCACCGTCGCTCTCATGTCTAATGTTTGTCTCTCTCTCCACGTGGAGTTGTATTCATGGCGCGTTTCGCTCGCAGAGCTAATTAGTATGTGCCGCAGCGCCGCGTATTAGACGGTGGTCACGGTTGCATACGAAAGACACACACGCGCGAAGGGGAAACGTCGCGTCCACCGTCGCCACCTGTGAAAGAATATTTCCACGGAATTCCAAGAATCTTCCGTCTCTCGCCTCTTGTCGATATCCGTTTGCTATTTATATTTCCGCTTACGTTTTCGTATTTCTTTTTTACCCGGATATTATTTCGAATAATAGTCTTATCGAACAAGTTAGCAAAGTTTTATGTTAGATGGAAAGAATTTCGAACAGATCGGGGAATCCGGAATCAGCTGGCGCTGATGAATTAGATTATGTCATGCTGTCGATATCCGTTACCGGTGCATAATTGAAAATTCTTTTTCGACGGAGGAGCGACGTATCATCGTGGTCGAGCATCCGGTTAATTTACTGTAAGCGGATACAGCCCGTTATCGCGATTCAATCATAACTCATCCGGCGTGTGTATCTTGTCTCTCTCTCAATTAATGAGAATTAATTGATTACTGCGGTCGTTAATGCTAGCAGGTGTATTTCACTACCAGAGTTACAAATAAATAGGAGCAGCTCTCTCTCTCTCTCTCGCTCTTCTCTCAACCGAGAGAGAGAGCACTCCGATACACGTCGTCGTCGGGACAATTATATTAATTAGATCGTGAGATCGTTAAAGTGCCTGCGATACCTTTGTGCGCATCGTAGATACATTCTCCTTATCTTAACGTCGACGTTAAGATTTATGACTGCCGTCGAACCGCGTACGGTGTTTGAATAATTATGGCTTGGGAAATCAGAAGAAGCTAAGTGTTTTCAAGATGAGAGTTTTAAGATCTTTTAAAAAGGAAGTTTCCTTAATATGTGTAAAGAAATTGTTTAATTACGAGTCTCGGGTAAATAATAATTATTCACACTGTAAGAAAATTAATATAATAACACATAGAAATTATCTATGAAATATTCTAACGGATTATGTGTTGTCTGTTTGTAGAGTTTCGCTTTTCTCATTTCTCTTTCTTGCAATAGACTTTATGTATACGGTGTAAAAATAATGAAGTTGTGAAAGTTTTCAGTTCTCCATAAAAAGAAACGATGATATTCTTCCGGTTCGGCTATATCCCTTTTAGCAAACATTTCGATAACTTTAGATTTTAAGTCCTTTGTCCCACACAGCCTGTTTACAATACTAATTGAAGCCATTAGCGGTTGAACGAAAATAAAACTTGGAGGAATGAAGCATGGGAGAACAAACGCAAGCGTGAAATTCGTAGAGAAGTTAAATACCGGATAATTCCGAATGTCGACGCGTTTGTAGGAAGGTACGAAGGATTCGGCTTGAAGGACGACGCTGGCAGCCTCTCAAGACTGGTTTCCGCAGTTAACGTCGGGCTTTCGCAGATTTCCGTCCTGATAACTGTAATCGTAAAGCGAGTCATTACGGTAATCTTGGCCTCGTTCATGCGGATTTGCTTCTCGCCGCCGTGCCGTTTCGATGAGCTTAAATTCTCGTTCATGCTTCCTACACTTTACGGTGTAAGAATTAACGACGATTCGCAAAATTTTTTTTTCTCTTCGAACTTTTGCCTGTAAATTTTTTATAGTGTTGTTTAATGAGTAAACTGAGTACGATATGAAGGGAAGATGTCTTACAATTAGTAACCTTGAAGATATTTCCATATTCGGAAAAACATGGAAAGGCATTTTGTCATCTAGTTAACGTGCCGAAGTAACAATTGTAATTACGAAACGCTTCTAGCGGCAGAGTTGTCATGGAAAAGTGTTAATTATCACATAATTGGACTATACGCTTCCTTTTTCTCTGTTATTTTTCTTTTCTCTTAAGAGTGACATGAAATGATTTTCCAAGCTCGCATTCTCTGCGGCTTTGTGTACAGGACAAAATTACATTATTAAAGCCATAATTTCCGATATCTACTTGAAATGCAGTCATATCTGGAATGAGTCGGGGCATATAATGGAGTTAGCGCGCTTCTCCGCTGAGTATTTAATACATGTAAAACAATGTAATAATGACATAGTTGTACGCGTCCTGTTTCGAGTTTAACATTACTACGTTATTCGCGGTCACATGGAGGAATGCGAGCTGATCTCAAGCGTTGCGATTCTCAACGTCCGAGCAACATCTCTGTTGAATGGCCGCGCGGATATAGGCGATCGTTCGGTATTCTCTACACGGTAAAACGCGGGAGAGGAGGGTTCTTCGTTCCTGTCGACGTATCCTATCGACCGACGGAACTGCGTGCCGCTTGTAATTCTGCGCAACGTCGTCTTTTATGCGAGGACTTAAATCACATTCTCGAGAAGTGACTCGGTTCCTCTCGCTCTCTCTCGCTTTTTCTCTTTCTCTTCCACGGTGGTAGTGCGGTGACACGCACGCGTTCGATGTATTATATTCTCTATTGGGTGATACTGAGAGAAGCAAGCGGAGCTCGTGATCGCTGCGCCGAGAGAGGCCGATTCCGCGGATTTGATCCTTTTGCGGCGGCGGTCTGACTTTACATGGGCTCAAGTCGCATTCTCGTCGAGTGAGTCGACGTAGTATAGCAGTCGAGAAAGAAAACTCAGCTCGCTCGCCTGCTCTCATTGTTCCTCGCCAACTATTGTTCCTACGTCGGCGGGCGACGAGTTCTTCTAGCGCGTCTTTGTTCCTTAAATTTGTAACAGAACTGTCGCCTGTTGCTATCGAGTTCTGCTATTAATAATAGTAATAGTTACGTTACCTACAATGGTTTAGTGGTATTTTGTCCTTGAATGATCAAACTCAAGAAAGATGGATCTGAAGATGCTCCAAACGTGAAACTTCAGATTTTTATAATGTAAATTTTTGGGCGTGGTAAAATGTTTTTGCGAAAAATATGCAATAAATTTCTTCGCTCTTTGCGAATGACGAGTCTTTTTGGAATTCGATGATATTCGATTATGGTGTATCGATCTTGGAGTGACCAAGTTTTGTAGTGACACAATTATTAATTGGCACAAGGTACACAAGTGATAGAGACGACGATGGGCAAAGCGAGAAAACGCGTCTCGCTAATGCAAACATAGATAGCGTTCGCTCGTTAAAAAATTATCACGTAGCATCGCGCGTATCAACCGGCTAATTGTTGATTATGCAGCCGTTTATCTTAGCTCTCACTCGGTGTGTACGCGCGTCGACGATACGCCTAATAAATAATGTAAACCGCCGCGGATCTCTGGTCTCTTTTCACGTGGTGCTGCCTGGCGGTGGTGGCATCCATACGGAATTACATATGCACACCTGCCCTGTGTGTTATAACGTTGTAAACCGACGGCGATCGGCGACGGTGTTGGTAACGCTTGCGGAGACGGGTCCGTCTCGCCGTGTAAATTGCCTTAAGCCTCTTACGTCAGGTTTCCGCGGGTGGGTACTACTGATAATTAACAATTAGTGGGCACCAATTAGAACGAGGACCGTCCGGCCGATCAGTTACGCGTCCGCGATGATCGTCGCCCTGTTCTGAGGAGATTTATATCCTCGCATGGAGCTCGTATCATTTGAAATCGTATTAAGGGAAAATTCGGATACAAGAATTTCTATTTTCAGAAAGTTCCGGGCAATTTTAACTTTAGCGATAATTTTTTTATTTATTTAGGATTAGTTTTAAGAGTTTTATTTCAATAGAAATTTCATAAGGGAGCGATATCTTGTTTCTTTTTCAAGTTACTTTGCCCCGATCTATCTTTTAGTTTCGTCATTTTTCTAAGATCTTTGTGACCTTCGTGCAAAAAGATAAACTTGTTTTTCTCATAAATACTTTGTTGTTGCAGCAGTTTGCTGCGTAAAAGCAACGGAGTCGCTTCTTAATTCACGTTATTTCTCTTCGATGAAACATCTCGATCACATTTTCTCTGTTTGCACAATTGGCTGCCTCGACTCGATGACAACGCATATCATTTTCTCTCCGCGATTAATCCGAAAAACGACGTTGTATCTAAATGAAGCCGCTTTGTCTCGGAGATATTCGGGACAGCTCAGCGAAAATTACACGCGACTGCGCGTTTAGTCATCCGACGATTATGGCGTGCCGAAGCGTAGCGCATAAAAATATCCTCTCACAAAAACCATGGACTCTACGGTCCTCCAATGTAACCGCGTGACCGGAAGACGTCAACTTTCGACGTATTCTGCAAATAAATTGTCGCAGAAGTTTTCAAGAATAACATGCAATCTCGCAATTTATGGGACACGATCGCGCATCCGTGAAATATAAGGGAATATTCTTATATATACATGAAATATACAACAAAACTATAGCCGATAAGGCGAATTTTAATTGTCGCTAAATCTACTTCTTATCGTCTCTCTTCGACTAGATAAATGCGAAGTCTTTTTAATACTGCGGCGTCAGCACAACATCCGATCGGGTGACGGATGAAATAACGTCTGCTAAACAAATCTCAAATATTGCCGTGACCGTGCTTCGCCCAAGTTCTCGTCTCTGCCGGGTCGTTCCCTCGGTGGTTGCGATATCTTGATGCTCGCAATGATACGATAAGTGCGATTCTGTGAAATTGGAGCTCTCAATAGGTTCTCGCATGAGGATGATTTGATATAACATCATTTAAGATCAGTATTTCTTAGCGTCTCGAAATTATTATCTAAATTAATATAATTTTTCTTTATTAGACAAATCATGGCTAAAGTAAAATAATATTAAGAAAACTGAGGTAATGCTAATTTTCGTGTTTGAGTAACGGAAAGTTAATAGTATGTATATAATCCTTATATAGGGGAAAGCCTTGTGTATGATACATATTTAGGATAGTAAAACTTAGGATATTTAGAACTTTTGTGAGATAATTTTTCACATAGAAATGAATATGAATGTTTCTTTATTGCTGTGACGTAACCAAAGGTATTGCATAATTCAGCATGTGTTTAATACAGTTTCGCCTTCGGAGAGATTATACAAGGTATAACGTCTTCGTGACAAGTGCAAGTGTTCGTTCGGAAAGAAGACGTTCCAATTCCTGGCAGCCGTTCGAAATGGCGCAACCGGAAGTCGTCCTGTGTCGCGTACATGCCTATTCCATCTACGGGTATTTCCTTTACGGCCGCCCGCTTCTCCGCCATGGGAACCCATCGCGATCCCGTAGCACATGGGGGAGACTAAGAGGCATAATTTACGGAAAGAAGAGACAGTCATTACCATATCGTGCTAAACAGCTTTTATCGAGCCACGAAGTTCCCACATTTCTCTCCGCCGTCTTATGAGCGCCCCTATGTCGTTGCGAATTAAGATTTTGCACGAGCACCCAGCATGCCAACAGCGCAAGAAGTTAGGGTGGCAACACAATGTCATTAACCGTGTGAACGCCGAACGAAATAGAAACACACTCCTTACGAATAATTTTTTAAATTGCAGAATTGAATAGCGAACGTCGAAGATAAGTTTGCGATTAATCTTAAAAATTGATAAAGAAATAAGAGAAATATTTTATTATCTTATTTCCTCGCGAATAATTCATCAGATAATTTTGCAGCGAACGAAACGGCCTGTGGTATCGGATAATTAAGCGATACGAGAAGTAAGAAATGGAAGTGCGGGGCGAATATTCAGAATGAGTAAATCTTCTTGGCCGGGGGCCAAGAACTATCGATTTGCTCGACGGACGCACCTCTTATCGCACGACTGGACAAATTTCGCTTCGAGTTGTCTGAATTATTCTCTATTGCTGATATCGCCGGCTGTACTTCTGCGTGACGCCGGCAATTTGTGAGGGGGGATTACCAACACGTGCGACGCGGCTCGCCGGTCTCGATCCGTACGTACGCTCGCGTGCGTACACACGTGTATGGAGGCCGGCGTGAGGCTGTTGACTGAAATTATCTTGTCGTCATCTACGACACACGGGGCCCATTAACTGCCAAGACCGTTGCATCTATTCTTTTTTTTTCTCTTACAAACGTTCCGCCATTAACCCATTATGCCGACAAAGGGGAAAAAGTGGCGTATAGCGTGGCGAATAAACGACTCCGCAGCCGATAAGGCATATCGATTCGCCAATTATGCGTGGATTTATTATCGAGGCGTCTGCTTGGGCGTAAAATAATAAATCTGGTTTCTGTGCATCGAAAATTAGTAGCCACATCGAATCGAATCGATTTCCACGTCGTTCTCATGACGTCCTCTACGAGGTGAGAGATCGTCCAACGATAGAAGACGTCTTCGTGCGGGAATTCCCAAGGTCCAGCAAAAAAGGAAAAATTCATTACTTCGACGAGACACCTGGTTTCGTCTACTCGCTTCTCGACAGGCAAACGTCTCGACGTAAATTAATAAGGGGATAATCGGCGATCCATTATCTCGTTAATACTGACCCTCCGCCTTTTACATCCTCCCCCTATCCTCCTCTTCCTTTCTCTTCCCCCCCCTCTCTCTCTCTCTTTCTCTTTCTCTCTCTCTTTATCGTCTCGTCTAATTACCCTTCAGCTCATTTCCGCCCACGTGTACTTAATAACGATCATAGGAAAGAGCGAGTGTAAAGAAAAAGTAATCGTGGCTGTCAGTTTCAGAATTTTTAGCGCATTTGTTCGAACTGTTGTGTTTTGATTAGCGAAATTATTCTTAATTATTATTACTTTATCTTGTTATGAATTACCATTATTATAATAATATTTCTAGTTTTTATTTTGCGACGTATAAGTATAACATTCTTTTTCTCATAGTTACGAAGTGACATTGATTAAGTCAGTTCACATATCGGCCTCGTACAGTGTAGGGTTAAATCAAGCGAGGCGAGTTGTGAATCACGACTATGGATGTAAAATTTCCGGAGTATATGTGGGGGATGAACGACGACGACGACGACGACGACACGGTTGATCGAGAACGTGAGGTGGCCATCACGTGCTCAATTTTCCGAAGGTTTCATAACATCCGTCTGGCAAGAAGGGTGCGCGTGCCTGCACCCTTCTGTCCTATTTCAGATCCTCGAAGGCTAATTTCCCTGACAGAGACATTTTCGTTCGGTCGGTTCAGTCCGAGTCTCTCTCGCGTCGCCGGCCACCGCGCGCCGTCTTCTCCGTCTCACCCTCCCGATAGATCGTAAGACCCATCGAGGAGAGGAGGGTAGGAAGGGAGAACTAAATCAATGTAGGACATTTATATTGGCTGGAAAACGCTGACTCTCCATGGACCGACCGCCATGGACATCCGACCGGGGACATATTAAGATTTCTGATCCGCCGCGTCGCGACCACGGCGACATTTTTATCATTGCGTGTCCTTTCCTTTCCTGCCGCGAGGAGGAAATAAAACGTGAATTATTGTCCACGCGGTGTCTCTCGCGCCGTGTCCGCGCACGTGGTCCAGCCCCGGGTCTCCACGGGGCCCGGGTTAAAGTGGCCGTTACGGTTTTCGGTGAATAATTTAATGGCCCGTTTAGTGATGTCGGCTCGTGAATATCGTACGACGTCTCGCGCGCGATACGCTTAGCAAACATTTTTGCCCGCTCGGCCGAATTTCGCGTTGATCCACGGCTAACGAGAAAATCCGAGTAAATCCTTAGCGATTAAACGCTAATCTGTGTAAATGGAACGATAAGTGAGGCTGTTTTCTCTCCTCATTAAAATACATTAAATAATTTAAATTTTTTATTAAACAGACGTGTTATTTCCATCGTGCGCTTTGTTCAGGGTTTATCGATTAATTTTTGAACGCTATTTAAATTCGTTAATTTTTGATTGTGATCTCATTTGTTACAAAGTACAACCATGAAAAATAAGAGAAAAAACGAAGGTCGAAAAAGAGAAGAAAAGTATAATGTATCAAATGGACTGTTAAAGTTTTATGTTTGACCGCGGGTGTCAAACTAATTCATTTAAGTTAATGGGAAATTCATGCAGCCCAGCTTATCATCCGATTAGTACCAGTTTCGACCTCCCTTCCCCGGTTGAAGAAATGTTCTTATTTGTAAGGCCGTTATCGACCGGTTTCGCTGATAAAGCTCGATACTTTTATCGGGCCCCGATTACTTCTCTATCTCTCCCAGATACTCCGATGCCAGCGTTGCACGCTCTCGAAAACGATTTTATTTGTCATGCGTATGTCAGCGATAGCGTTCGTTCCTCTTTCTCTATCTCTGTTCCATTTTGTACTATATTAATGCAAGGGAGAAGGGAGAGACGGAGCGTATACGACTGTTTTCCGTTCGCGATCGAGATGTGTCCGTTAACATTACGGCCACCAACGCATCTTCATCCTCGGACTCCTCGGAGTCGATCAGCAGACTCTCCCGGTTGAATGTACTACGACGAACGGAAACGCGCGCTTTTCTCTTCGTAGAACGCGCTTACGCGCGTTTACGAGTCGCTCGCGACAGACGGGCTTATCGCACGAGCCATGCGGCAGCACAGCTCGGAGATATCACGAGGAGGAGATGCCTCCGCGTCGCTTCTTTCACGGAACCGCGCGCGTCCGTACGAGCGCCACGACGATTGGGTCGCGCATCGCTCCCACCTCGGCCGCGCGGTTCTCGATCGACGCTGGTGAACGCGCGATACCGCAGCCGACAGTCGCGCGTAGTCGGCCGCGTTGCTCGGTATTATTTCACGTTGAGTCGAGTCGAGTCAAGTCAACTCAACTCGAGTCTCGCCGTCCCCCTTGCCAGTCCGGATTCGCACGTGGTCTCACGATTATCGATCTATCGTGAGAGTCTCCGCGCGGCATTCTGCGCGTGAAACGTAGTTGCGAAGTTCCGACGTCGGCAAAGTTGTACGATTCTTTCATGGCCCGGAGAAGGCGTTAAATTTCGGCCTGGCGCCCCATAGTCCTCGCGTTAGCGGCCGAAGTTTATTCTACCACCGCCCTCACTCCGCGCGAAGCGAGCGCGCGGCACTTTTCGACGTGTCGGAAAAGCAGGACGAGAGAGAGAGAGAGAGAGAAAGAGAGAAAGACGGGTAGAGCGGAACGGGAGGGTGGAAGAGGACCGGCATCGTGCGCGAAAGTTTTCGGCGCGGTGCAGGCGGGTAAAGTAGCAGTGCCGTGGAATATTTTAACATATATCACGACGAGAGAGAGAGAGAAAGAGAGAACGAGAGGGAAGAAGAGAGAAAGAGAAGAGAAATTTGGACGAGGGGTTGTGTAGCGCGCGATAGCTGTCTTCCTCTCGTTCCTCTCTACTTGGCCGGCTACTCTTCTTCCGCTTCGTCTTCCTCTCGTTCGCGCGGCAACTCCTCCGGAGCTCGTCGCCGGATCAACGTGCCTTCGTGGTGGTGCGATGTGCCGCCCTTGTATGACGTGACCCGCGCGCGAGGACGAAGTCCGTGTATCGTCGAATCAGCGCGCACACGTTCCCGCCGCCAGCATGTTTGTCTGCCACACGGACTACGGCAGCTATAAAATGGTAAATTTACCGAAAAATGCGGACTACGCGAAGTTCCCCGATTGTATCCGTAATCCTTACTACCGGAACGATCGATAGATCCCGTTCCTGTCGCGTGCACCCTCAGTGCATCATCTTTATACATTGTCTTTTTTCCACATCGAAGCCTTCGTATCTACCTCGATTTAAGAAAAGGGAGAAGGGAAATGAAAGAGAAGCGCCAACCTATAAATCTATAACTTGGAGCTGAGAGCACGAATGTTCTGTATGTAACTCGCGACCGCATAATCCGTCTCTGGTCCGCGATTTCTTTCAGAGGAAACTTTTTCCGATCTATGTGGTCACTTGGAGAGACGTCTCGACATCCATAATGGATGAGTAATTAAGTTATATTGAATAACGCCGTTTGCTTTATCCTTCATTTAATTTAAATGATTGGAGCACAATACCGGGATTAGACAATCGAAGACTCTTTATCGCGCACGAAACTGCTTCCGCGCTATCATCGGTGTCTTACGTCACGTTCGACGTAAAGCTCTATATTAACGAGCATCCAATCCCAACACAAGCTCCTAATAATTAATTTATCGTCTTACTCCCTGGCCTTCGTCGCGTTCTAAAAATTGGAGCACTGTATATCTACCGAGCAAATCTTAATCTCGCTGATACGAGTTGACGCGTTATATCGTCACTAGCATCTTCGACAAATTTCAGGTTCGACGCTCTTTTTCGCGAAGAATAAAATCATCGCGCGTTGCCAAGGCACGACGAACATCGTTAAATAAATCGAACCTCCTGCTCGTCCCTATGAAGATTGACAGCGTTAATTGGATCGAGGAGGACGACCTAATCTTAGATTTTTATTGATGTACGCGTTGCGCAAGGATAACCGTGCGCATGTGTATGCGTGTAGCCGTTTAATGACTCCATCATAGCGATTTTCTCTAGAAGCGTGCACGCGCGCGCGCGCGCACGTTCCTCTCGCGCGTCTACGTCGCTGAATTAATGACCGTTCTCGCTACGAGCCACGACGTCGGTCGGTGTCGTAATAGTCGACCGGGTCTATCGTTAGATCGATGGAGAGAGACGCGCTACAATACAATGCACAAAGGTGTCGTAAGAAACGAAGATGCAACACCGCCGCTGGTGTCTGCCCAATAGTCGACGGTGAAGTCCGCGTGTCGTCTCAATTACAGCGCAATTTTTCGCATTACACCAGAAATGCTGAAACGTCGATGCTGAAGTCGACGAAAAGTTTCGCGGCTCGCAGAACAGCGCGACGAGAAAATTATACGCGCGGCGTTTCCGTTTTGTTGCAGCGACGTCGACTCCGCGAATCGCTCGCTCGAACGAATCGTAGGATTTCTTCCGCTTTCTAAGCTTACATATACGTGGCTTGATAACGAATTCTTAATAATGAATATTTGCTTTTTCTGTTGCAGTATGGCTCGGATGAATTCGGGCAGGACTCGCCGAGATACACGTCGCCGAAGAATGCCCTTTACGCGGATTCCTATTACATCGGTAAGTGAAAACAAGAGATACATTAATTCGCAATAAAAATTTAAACTATTTAACTTAAAAATTACATCAACTGACCAAAACCCATGGTCGAAATTTATAATGTCTCGATTTGATCCGAAAACGTACTGTGTGAATCCGACAAACCAAGTTGGCTCACGGTTTTTCGATGTTCATATCGGAAAAGACGTTATATATTGCCAGTCACGGTCGATTTAAAAATTACTTTAATTGTTAAAAAATAAGAAAGATAAAGATACTATACTTCAGTTTTAGTAGCTTCGATAAGAAAAAAAACGGATTTTTGTCAAGTGAATCATTGCATCCTTGAGATCTCTGGGCAAGCAGACATCATGATAGATAAAGAACGAAAATAGAGCACATAGTAACAGACTCGTTATAGATTACTAATTTTATGAAAGTAGTTATGAAATAAATTATTGACTTATATCTGTTAATAATCGATATCAGCGGATGTGAATGTAATTAAACGAGATAGTGCGAATCTCCGAGGGGGGAGGGGGGTGGTTCGATAGATCGATCGTTATCTGCAAATCAGCAGCCATCGGCATGGAGGCGCGCGCGCGCGCGTACGTATACGTACGTATATATCATTTGGAAATCGCATAACGATCCGAATGGACGATAAAAGGGATTTTACGAGCGCACTAATATTCAACTGTTTAACGTTCGCTCGTAAAATTTGCCGCTCTGCCTGTCGCGCGTAAAAACAATAACAATCTCGTTATTTGTTCAAGCGGCGCGGCGGGGGCGTCGAAGTTCGTCGCTGGATTTCGCGGATATATCCGGCGCGCCGTCGAAAAAAAAATCCACGGGGAAACTTCGTCGACGAGATATTGCCAATAAAAGCAATTCTCCGCCGCCTGCTTCGGCACCGGCCACTGCGAATCGCGCTTATACTATATACTTTGTTGTCGTAACGAACGTTTATCGAAGCGCCACGGCGCGTCTTAGTCTCGCTATTTTAATAATTTTTCACCGCTCGCGGAAAGTCGCTTTGATGTGACTCACTCCCTTACGCGATACTACCTGTAATATCGATTCGTTGCGCTAAGATTGAATTACGCGCAGAATTCGCTTTGTCTAATAATTACTGTGTCGCGCAAATTGCTCTATTAGTCGGAGCTGTAACTTATTTTTATAGAGCTATAATTGCGGTTTACGGTTTATTTAGTAGATTATAACGGATCTTTGAAAAATTATCGTTATCTCGCAAGGCAGGTGTACATGTACACCGTCACGCTCTATACTCCACGGATATTCGTCGCAGCTCCTCAGACTCATTCAGAAAATCGTAGGAAACTGTATACCAAACTTAACATCTTAAGTAAAAATAACAGAGCATTTTTTAAAATTTTATTTTATTAAATCTTGAATTATGTGTAAAAGGATATAGAGCGTGGTTGTAAAAAGGCTATATTGGTGAAACATGTGATCCGTAGAATTCCGCGTGCTTAAATATGCAAATATTTTAGACGATCTGCACAATGATAGATCTATGAAATCGGCGAAGTTTTCACCGCAGGGCTCGTTATTATGGATCAGATGAGAAAAGTAGCAGTTTAAGTACGCTTTCGAAATACGTGTCGGCGCTCGTGGCACCCGGTAGCTGACCGGAATGGCTTATAAATGGGAGGCCAACGACGAGGGGGCGAAAAAGTTTTATCAGACATCGAACACCGGTAGTTGGTAGAAACGCCCGAGTAGTTTGGCTTAGTTTCCGTTTTCTCGTCGAGGAGCGCCCGGTACGGGAATTATATCAAGCAAAAGTATCAAGAAATACGTTCCCGAAGCTTATTGCTGTTGTTTTCAACTGAAATAATGGTCCGCGCTGGGTACCGCGTCTATTGGCCCTTATACCGGAGGTGTGTGTATGTGTGCGCGCGCGACTTCACCGCAAACGACGCCCGGGACCGAGTGAGACGTTAGAAAGCGCGAAATTTCGACTTGGCGAAAGTCCAGGGAAGTTGTATCATACTCATGGATACTCGTTTCTCGAAATAATTACTGCGGAAGGAATGACATCGCCGCTTGATTAGGAAGTTTGGCGCGGCGCGTGTCCGAAGCGCGGAACGCCGCGTTAATCGACCGAAATTGTACAAACATTATGAAGCGGAGTGCAAAAGGCGTCCCTGACGAGTGGGGAAATTCGATTAAACGCCACGAGGATGCATTTTAACTCGATTTGGACGCTCATTATCCGGGCACGTGCGTGACATTCTCCGCTCGCTGAACGCCACGTGCTCTATTATTTATTATTTCCCGCTCCAATGAGGTAGAAAGTGCCCGGATACGTGTACGAGGGTTCTATCGGTATTTTGCACGTCAATAATATATACTTAAATTTTTACGAATATGACGAGCGATGCTGTATCAAAAGGCAGAAACGTTCGGAACGTCTTCAATAACATCGCAAAAGTCCCCATCATTGCATCTCTATTATTGAGACGTTCTCTCTCTTAAATCTTTCTTTTTTGAATGTGGATGCTCTGAATCGATTATTTAGATCTCGGATATTCGAATAATGATAGGATGACACACGATTGATCGAAACCGCGCCTCTCTCTTGTTGCAGATGGTAATACTACAGGAACCGGTCCCGGTGACCCATGGACGGGTAGCGGCGGTGGTGTCCAACCCCCATACAGTGGATACGCAGCCTCTCACCTGGCGCAGCCAGCCTATCCCATGCACCTACCCCACGACCCCATGGTAAGTGATTTCTCCTACCTCACTCTCTTCCTTTCTCTCGTTTCTATCCCGACTATCCCCATGCCGCGGCCGAACCCGAAGAAACGATCAATCACGCGTGACTCGGCTGCTGGTTCCTACGGTGCCGCCGTCGCGAAAACGACGTCTCTGGAACTTGGTAATAGACACGACGATATTCCTTCTCCCGTATTCTTTGTCGTAGAACACGTGAGTTCGACGAGGAAGTCGACAGATTAAAACCTAAGGGCGAGCGACCTAATCTCTGTGCTACGGAAGATCGATGTTCCTCCCGAGTGGCGTTGGGGCCTCTCTTTCTCTCGGCCCCGAAAGTCACGAGGTTCAACGAAACCTCGAGTGCGTAATCGACGTATAAAAATTGAATTCGACGATGAAAGATCGATTTTTCGAACTGGAGAACTGGCGCGCGGTAATTTCACCGCGATCAGTCGCGATCGCTGAATTTAGTTTGGCCGGGAATTCCGCTAATTCGCGAACTTTTATCCCGTTTTAGCCGACGTCGCTGTACGTCGAAGCGGACGGACGGCTGTTTGAAATGCACTCTTCTCGGACGAGATTCCGGGAGAGATGCGAGATTCTCGACGTTCTCGATCGAGAACATCCACAAATACGCGAACTTTTCGGAGATTTATCGTATCATTTTGATGGCTTTCCGCGGAACGTGATAAATTCCGATCGCGCTATATAATGCCGGCGCTAAATCTCACCGGCGGACGGTCTCGGCGATTCGCGAATTCGCGCGAAGTGCCAGGTCGTCTCGAGGACGAGCCGCGCGTCGCTCCTCGGTCGGCCATTACTCTCCGGCCAACCGGCGTCGGCTCTAATCCTCATCGTCAACCGTGATCCGACGGGCCAGCTGGTGGTCTCTTCTGACTGTCTTATTTCGGACCACCCGGTTGATTGTCGCGTGCGCGCGAGGAGAGGGGCGTTCCTCTCTTCATCGCCTCGCCATGGTTGAGAGACACTGTTGACAGTGCTCCACGTACCCGGAGTAACGTCAAATGACTCACTGGCGTCTATATATAGCCCCGACCCTCCCGCTACTCCGTGTTTCTAGTCAAGTGCAGCCTTCGTTTGATTTACGCCGTTCATGGTTACCACGAAATCCTCCTCTTCGTGGCACCTCGTACCCGGCAGCCTCTCTCTCTTTGAGACGACGAGAGGAGGCTTCTGCTACCGGCGTATGACGTCGTGATGCCTTCGGGAATCGCCGATAAATGGCGAAATCGCCAACGTTATTTTTATTTTCATTAAAACATCATCCTTTTATATATATATATGTACAATAGAGCGCCGTAAACTTCCGGCGCTCTCGGATCATAAAGCCCGACTTTTAATGACTGTAAGACAAACCATTTTATTGTCGTTTGCGTAGCTACAGCGAGGCCTATTGGCCTACGTGATATGACAAGAAACGTCGTAAAGATGTTGTACGATTTAGGGCGAACGCGTCCAAGAAGGATGGAGTCAAGCGTCAGCGAGGTAAGATTTCTTTCGGTTACCAAAGATTTAAACATTTACGATCTTCGAGTTTAATGACCCATCTTCTGAGAACGCGCGTTCATCGAAGAAAAGATGCTGTCTCTAAGTTTTTCTAATCTATCCGTCAAGATCCGACGGTCTCGCCGCCGATATTCGTCGCTAGGCTTTTTCGTAAAAGCGTCGATTAGACGACTGTTTTACGCGCGGGATGTACGTCTCCCGTAGGCGTCCCCGGCCACTCTAATTTGTTGATAAATACACTACGCTCCATAGAGCGACGGCACTGGCTTAAAATTAGACTTTTACGAGCGGTTTCAGTAGGTGCGAGAGAGCGCTATCCCACGCTCGGCGTATCCGATATCAAAGCTGGTCGAGGCGATCCATTATGACCAGAAAGACGCGCTTGAGGCGATCGTACAGATCGCCGAGCGGCTCCTGGAAATTACTCGGGATTCTTGTAACGGGGACCTTTATTGTTTGTAGCTACACGGGATAAATCAGTCCGACGTTTCGCGCACGCATGCACGAAGACATGCATTCAGAGAAGACATCCCTTCTGAAATCCTTCTGAATCCCTGAACATCCTGAAGTCTCTCTCCTGAAGTCCCTCCTGCGACGAAGATAAAGAAAATCTACGAAGATAAAGCTTGAGATGCGTAGACTTTTGCATCGAATAAATCACGATGACACGTTGATGTCGCTATCTTCCTGTTTCATATATCGAACGACGCTCCTGCAAATCCTAGAATTCCTTCTACGACAGAGAACCTAGAGATTCCAACATACTGACGCAAGTTCGATAATTAACGTTGAAGACGCGATCGCGTATTCCCACGACTTCGCCCCGAGACGGGGTTACCACAAGAACCGAGCGTCGAACCATTTGCGCTTGGCGGTTTCAGGCATACTCGGCGATGTCACCGAACGGTGAATCTGCAGCGCCGATCATGGGCTCGGCGGTGACCAGTGCGGCTTCCCTGCCGCCAATGTCGACATTCCGGGGTAGTGCCGCGGTCGCGGCGAACAGCGGCACAGGGGCGCCGTCGCCGGCATCGTTGCAATATAGCCATAGTCCTGGTGCACCGACGACCGCGTCTTCCGCGCCCAACACTGCGCCCACGACGAACCAGCAATCCACCACGGAGGACAGCCTCGGCAAGACCCTCGCATCCGTCGTGAGCACCCGAGTATGTTCTCGGTCGTCAAGTCATCAAATTTTTTTACGCTTACAGAGTAAAAAAATATTTAACAGAGACAAAACGTTATAAAATAATTGATATTATTCGTTAGATGAAACGAATACTTGGATGATCTGAACAATTTATGTAACACTTAGAGACGTTTTCGAAATCTAATGTAATATTTATAGCGACGTTCAGATACATTTTATTTTATGACGTGACGTTACTTCGCGGATGATTCGGACGATCGTACTTCGTAATGTTATGTCACGACGTGTCGTTATCGCGATGTTTTTCACAGATTTATCCCACGGACCAATCAGTATCCAGTTATAGCAGTAATCCATCTACGCCCGTCAGTTCGCCACCACCTTTAACCGGCTCGGCACCAGGTTGGGCACCTGGAGCCGCGCCAGTATCTCCGCATTTTACGGCGGACCCCAATCGTGGTATTCACATGGTATGTATCGAGGTATCTTGTATTTGTTACCATTACTAATTACGACCATCTCACGGCCACCGCACAAGCCACGGAATCTTTTCAACGTTGCCCATTCTCAAATTATTTTACCAATTTACCGGTACAGTTAGTTTGCTGATCCTCAATCCTTGCAATATATGGAAGTCTATCGAGGTATAATCGATCGAACATCGTTGAAAGATTTCTTGGACGCGCGTATAATTTTGGCCGCTTCAGAAACACGCACGGGACAATTTCTCACTTTTATAAGCGCTGGTCACCGTTTTTCCGCCGTTATTTCGCCACACGTACGCTGATGCGACACGTCAACAGCATTATCAATTATCACGCGCGCAGTTCTTATCTTTTTTTGGGGGGGAGGGGGAGGATTGTTACGAGCAATGGAGGAACGGTATACAAGCGGAAGTAAAGGAAGGTCGTCGTTCGCACTGTCAAAGACTTATTTTTGTGTGTCAAAGATTAATTTTTTATTACGAGATATTACGGCCGCTATTCGCACATAATCACGCAGCATTGAAATTGCACAAAGTGCATGATCGCGTTTTTGCACCGAGAAATCACCGTTTGTGTGCTTCCCTTACGAGCGGCTACTTATTTATATCCTCCCCCGCCCCGCCCCCCCCATTTGCGTAAAAGATTATTAAGTTTATCGTTCTCTCCCGTTCATTTGACACACACACTTTTATTCATTCCGCCCTGTTTGTTGTGAACGTTGTGTTGACTTGGTTGTTTCTCTCTTTTTTTTTTGGTTTTGTTGTTGCGTTGGTGTTGTGTGTGAAGCCGGCGCCTGAACAGCAGAGGCTAGACGATGCCATCGGCTTCCTTCGCGACCACGCCGAGGTGAGGACCGCCGAATTTCAGTTTTTTTACCCCCCCTCCCCTCTTCTCATTCGCTCCCTTCTTTTTCACGTTTCTTTTTACGCATGTTTACGCCACGAGACAAATGCCACATGTTCATTGCACTTTTTGCTGATTATTACGCTTTCGATTAATTATGATTATATATTGTGATGAGGTCCTTATATTGTGCACAATGTATAATCGTAGCTTGTACTTTTCTATTAACAAAAACGCGTTTCGATAATCATTCGGCATTAAACCGTATTAAACCCTTTAATTAAATAATCGGTCGGATCCTTCTTTTATATAATACTCTTGTAATACTATCTTTCTTCCGAGATCTACTTCTTCGGTCAACAGAACTATCTTTCCATGGAGCACTTAGAGAAGCGCAATAAGAGAATTCAATATTGACTTTGAATATTATATTTTCCTTGTGAAACTTTTCTGGAATAAATCGTAAAAATGTAAGAAAAAATAAAAACGTCAGT
The DNA here is from genome assembly GCF_030848795.1 of Temnothorax nylanderi. NCBI lineage: Eukaryota > Metazoa > Arthropoda > Insecta > Hymenoptera > Formicidae > Temnothorax > Temnothorax nylanderi. The sequence goes on from NW_027249073.1 coordinate 1,600,647, forward strand.
GATACGTCTCCCCTTATAGTATCCCTCGAATAATATGTAATAAGGCAGCAGGACAATCTTGAACTATCGGTGCGTAATCGAGTCGCATTTTCGGTATTCTGTTGGTACAGGGGACACGGATGGAGGAGCGGTTAGACGATGCCATAAACGTACTGAGGAATCACGCCGAAAGTCAAGTGGCCCTCCATCTTGGCCCGGTCGGTCCACACGGCGGGATATACTCGCACACCTCACCACCGCAGCTAGATCATTTGGTAAGAAGCCTCGCCAATCAGCGGCGAATAAGAAATACCAGGACAATTACAATCACGAGGAGGAATCCCTTTTATTCCGCGATACGCTATAATACTATCTCTTCCAGACGAGTCCACATTCTGCGGTAACGGTGACGCAACCTCAGGGTTCCTACCCCGGTCTTACGCCTACGCCCGACACGGACGGTTCCATCAAGATCGAAAGGTTACCTGTGACGAATGCCAGTAAGTTGACCCCGAAGTGGCGTATGATGAATCGCGATATAATTTGCAACGTAGGAGAAACCAGCTCGCGATTACGGCGGCGATTCCCATAACAAGCTTTTGATGACTTGATGATGGTCTTTCCTCGGCCTGTAACTATTTTCGCGTTAAAAATGTCCGATGATTTTTTTAATAAGAAGAATACCGCGATAAGAATCATGATTGCGGCGCGTCCTTTCGATCACGTTCTATTCTCGCATCGTCGCATCATCGAGCAGTCACTTTTCCCATGAATTCCCGCGAAGGAGAGGGAAAAGGGAAGGAGCTCCCAGGTGTTCCACACAACGGACTCGCGGCCGAATAAGGAAATATTAGATAAATCACGCGAAGTCTTTGCTGTCCGGCGGTCGTGCCTGCATTATTCCCGCGAGTACGTTCGGTTATCTCTCGCTCTTCGTTTCTCTTTCCGCCTCGTTGCGTCCGTCCCTTTCGGCCTCCCGCGCTCTTGGAGTCATTATGCCGACGGAGAACATTTGGTATCCTTTTACTACGGATTAGGAGATCCTACGTTAGCTGGTCGAAGGAATGCAGAACATTCTTGCGGGTTTGGAAACTGTTTACGCGCATAGGAATGAATGGAAATTCGTGAAATCTCGTCTGGGGTAACTTCCGTGAAAAGCAGCGCATTGAGAACTAAATAGCCCGAATCCTTTAAGGAAATACGTTTGATTACGCAAATATTTCCACCGTGAACGTTTCGTTCGCAGTCCAGGTTGCGATGCGTCACGAAGCGCGATTTAAAAGCGATCGCACTTTCGCACACATAATCGTGCATCTGATTTATCCGCCGCGATTGTTTCGCGAGTTCATTTTTAAACAGACACATTCGCGACATACGTGAGCTAATACTCTTGCGAATCGTCAGGCGAAAGAGAGAGAGAGAGAGAAAAAGTTTAAGGCGATCGGTTGAATCAGGGTTGAGCAAAATCCAGTAAAGCGCGCTTCCAGCTGCTCCTAATTGGACGCTTTTCACGGTTTCGTGACTAAGCCTCCTTGCCTAAAGCTCCGGGATAATCGAAGATCGTGATCGCCGTCTTCGGCGAAGGTCGGTCGCGTCTATTCTTTCTCCGTTTCCGGATAAGCCCGTGACATTTTTCCGCGGTTGCATTAGATAATCTGTTGACAATGCTCGAATGAGGCTACTGTCATAGTCTGTTTTTTTTAACCCTCTTGAAATACGTTTCGCCTTCGGAATTACGAAGAAATGAAAAGCACACGCTTCGAATTGACATGAATTTCATCTGGTTTCTTCTGCCTTGCGAATTATATGTAACAATGCGATTTTCGTGAACATTTTACGCGGCAGTATTAATAATGAACAGAATACATCCCTGCATTAGAAAAGAGGAAAGATCCACCCGACAGCAGCGGCGGCGAGACGAAGCCGTCGAGCAGCGAGCTCGCGGCGGCCGGGGTAATCGGGGCTGCTACAGTCAACTCGACGTCGCAAGGAAAGGGAACGAAGCGATCGCGCAGATAGTAAGTATCTGAAAAAGAATTTTCAAGAGACAAATTCCCCTAAATAAATTCCTCGATAGATTAGACGTGTCGAGTGATAAAAACGATGATAAAAATAAAGAGAAGCTGCAGTCGCGCGACACGCCGCGTATCCAACGTCTGTTTCGTTTCGCCCCGAGTCTCATGGACGTTGAAAAAAAATAAAGATAAATCATATCGCTGCATTAACTTGAGAATCCCCTTGAAAATCGAGCGAATTAGAATTTAATTTCCGACCTTCGAAAATTTATTCCCGAACTAACTTGCTGTGTCTTTGAACAACTGTTGTTCGAGCGCCGACGAAGACTGCGACGATCCTGGCACCAAAGCGGTGCGCGAGAAAGAACGTCGCCAGGCCAACAACGTGCGTGAAAGGTTAGTGAACACACGCAATACGCACTTCGTTGCATCTTGATAGAAACAGTCCCTCCTGTCCCGTGCTCGCTCCCACAATCCCGATGATGTATGTACATGTACGCGCTTACGGTGCGGACGATACGCGTATGTATGTCCGCGTCGCCGAGCGTAACATACGAAAAACAAAAAAAAATTCCGCTGTACATTTTCCCGGGGAAAGTTCCTGCCACCTAGTCGTATGCATGCCTAAAAAAAAAAAAAAAAAAAAACGAGGTGCTATTTGTGAACGAGCAATAAAGCGTGGAGACGATTAATTCACGAAACGTAATTCGGGGGAAACGCGCGGCATGTTTACGACTTCGTTACAAGATAAGTACAAATGTCCCGCAATCCGAAAAGCTCCTCACATCCGTTGCACTGTATAAGGCCCGTATTCAGGCGTGAAAATTAAAATGTTTCTGGTTAAGGACAGAAATGAGATGAGACAAGAATGGAATTTTAACAGCTCTCTCGTGCGTACCTACAAATCAGTCTCATTTTAATTCAGCTGCGATTCGGTCCCTAGGCATGCCACTTCGTTTTTAGAACATTTTGCACTTATTTCTGCATCACTGAACGTTGCATCAAATTGCTCAGTTGTATAGACTTTTTCTCTTTTTACTCCCACAAGCGCATTCTTTTACTATCTTTGTAAAAATGAAAGAACATGTCGTATTATTTGTAAACTGATAAACTGTGTTAGCATAATACACGTGTTACATACATTTTTAAGGAATTGTCATACATTCTTAAAATCAAAATCGATCAATATTGACCTTTTAATAGGATACCTAATCAGATATCTATTTTGATGTTAATTATGTATTTTTAATTATTTGTGTACTGTTTTACTTTCTTATTATTTTGGTGATTATTTTTTTTAATCCTTCTAAATTATGTTGTTCTGGAAAAGGATTTTTATTGACAATTGTATAGATGTCATCTGCATTCTCTAATTTTCTAGGTAGCAGCGTCAAAATAGAAGATCTGCATTTTTCGATCCGAAAGATCACTGTCCTTTGACGTGATTATTCGCCGTCGAGTGTTTGTTCTGTGCAAAGAATACGGGCCTTTAAATTCGTAACCTACTTATTATCCATGATTTCAAAATTACGAAACCACCTGCGTGTGTTCATTATCATATCGCTTGTCTATCGCAATAAGAAACGTATGTATGTGTACGAAATCCGCTCGAACAACAATTAGGTGATTAGACTCCAGCAAGTCAAAAGCAATTTTCTTGCAATTTGCGACTGTGTCGCGCGCGTGTCTCTCACGTTAGTAATTCGATTGTCGTTAGATAATTTAAGCGATATAGGCTAGAGTAAGTTGTGACGTAAGCCAGGTGATTAATCGCGTATTGTTATTGCGCAACTGTTGTTCGAGCGCCGAGGACGAGGATGATGATCCCGACATGAAGGCACAAAGGGAGAAAGAGAGGCGGCAAGCAAATAACGCTAGGGAAAGGTAAGATCAATGATATACGCAGCGGACGTAAAAAGAAAAAAGAAATAGATTATATTTGATTCACAGTGATATGACAATTCTGGTCAGTAGTAAACGGCGGCCCGTATTCTATGTATATGTGACATGACAATGTAACATGAATATACTAAAAATATTTCTCGATGACGATGAAGATAAATGACATATTTCCCCACATACATTATTTCATGAAATCGGCATGTTCTGGTGTATATATATACATATATATGCATGAAAAATTTACTCCTATCACATACGTATACACAATTGTATTTGTATTAATTAAGAATCACAAAATATATATGATATTGTGGTAGAATTACATTTCTCGTAATTGGCTCTGCTACATTAACTTCTTTCACTGTAAACATATACAAGAAGAATATTGCTTAATGCGATGAGTATGTAAGTAGATATTAAAAGACAAATTTTATTACAAATAACGTTATCACAAAATTATTACATGTAGTTAAGGTTATTATTCCGTTCTTTGACATTGAGACTTAAAAAAAGATATTCTTTCACATTTTTAATAAAGATAATTAGCATGCTTACATTTCATTTTTTATCATAGGATACGTATCAGGGATATCAATGAGGCTCTAAAGGAACTCGGTAGAATGTGTATGACACATCTAAAGACGGACAAACCTCAAACGAAGCTCGGTATTCTCAACATGGCTGTTGAAGTTATAATGACACTCGAACAACAAGTCAGAGGTACGTGTACCGACACGCTTCTTGATCATCGGTTGCATCGTATTAATTTGTATAAATATTTGTATTTTTAATCTATCCTTTCCTTTGTTTAGAACGGAACCTTAATCCAAAAGCTGCGTGTTTAAAAAGAAGAGAAGAAGAAAAAGCCGAAGATGGCCCGAAGTTACCAGGCCACCTTGCAGCGCACATAGCACATCCGCATTCTCATCCACACGCGCACTCCCAACCGCCCTTCCCCGCATTACCTGTAAGATTCTGTCAAAGTTAAATTCGCACGAGCAAGATTACCTTGGGATGTATAAATAAAATGTACATCTTTGTTTTAGGGTCCACAACCTTCCCTTCAGCACAATCCACCACAGCCGCAGTAGCAGCGGCTCAGTGGCGGTATCATTCTGTGTTAAGGGGTAGATACATCTTAAAATCGATAAGAAACAATGAATTATGAACATGACTTACATACCCATATAGGATTTTTCTCTGCTCTTATAAGTTGTGGGAATGTGCAAAAAATTGTGGATATTATGTGGTGTGTTACATTAATAGAAGAAAGAAAAGGAGAATAGATAAGAGACATTCTCAATCATATTTTTAAAATATCTTGTTTATTATTTAATATTTATATTATTAATTATTATATTCGTATAACTTTTTTTCTTATAATTTGGGATTACTTAAAAGTATCTATATCTATTCATTTAAGGACACGTGTCTTGGTACTGTAGCAAGAGCGACACAGAAATACCCATAATTTTTTTCGCAGCTCTTCAATATGCAATTAATAAGGGAAGAAGTTCCATATGCGTTCACCCAAGCATAGGGCAAGTAGTTTTAAGAGGCATCTACCCCCTCAAGGCGGCTTCAAATTATTTTTATAAATAGCGAAAAGAAAAAAACAAAGGAATATGGTTCCTCTTTCGAGATATATAATGTGTAGTACGATCAAGATTTTATTAACGATCGAACTTCGCTGCTGACTCATGTTAAATTGCCCACTTCTGTGTATACACTACCGACACGTTTACGTTATAATGCGCAATAGCTAGGAAGAGAACTCGAGTTGGCGAAAAACAGAGTCATTGGCTAGGGATGAAAATAAAGGCAGCATATTTCCGAGTCGATTAGATATATTTAAATATGCTTTTCGATTATATAAATTAACAGAATCGGCAAATCTTGATCAAGAATCTCTTGGTCTTAAGAAAACCGATTTTAGCAGAATTTAACTCTTGGCCAATATGGCATACGGATCATGTCGCCTTTATATTGATCATTAGACGTTGGCAATATTGTATATAGAGACTATTATTTACGAGCGTTCAGAATGTGAATTGAAGATGCTAGCGGTTCGTTCACGCTCGCGAGAACACCATTTTTAACTGGTTCGCGATGTGATAAGAAAATCATTTTTCGATGCTTTCAGCTTTTTTTCTAACAATTTGATTGGGGAAACAAAGAAAATGAAAACCGTAAATGTTATTTCATACGAGATTTGCTTTTCTAAAACTAAATAAAAATAAAACATACATAATAGAAAATATATATATTTTATGCATGAAAAAAAAAGCTGCAAGGAACGTATAAATAATAATGGATGTTTCTTATGACATTGCGTTGTTTAAAATACTCTCATTTTGAACAGAACTATTACTATCTCAGAGAAAGTAAGAAAGCCGTGAAGATACCCCACTTAACAAAGTTATCGGCATGTATTTATTTTACAATTCTTCAAGAGTTTTTTTACGGCTAGAATTTGATTATGTATGCCATTTAAGTGCCATTTATAGGACTCTCTTGATTTTAATATTGAGATGGATATTATTAATCCATTCACACAGTTGTAGTTTATATTAAGCATAATTTACATGCTATTATATGCAAATCACATCTCATTTCTTTACAAGCCATTGTAATTATTTCGGATTTTGTATAAAATATTTTTATAGTATTCATAGGAAAATAGCGTGAACGATCCGTGCCCAAAACCGAAAGCGTACATTATAAGAAGTAACACTATAAGAGACACTATAACATTTGCATTACTTTCAACAAATAATTTGTTAATCATTTTATTACAATGATCGTTCGAACGATCTTTTAATTTAAGAATAATGAAGGATTTTTAATTTAAGACATTTTAGGACATTCTTGAATTGTATATTAATAATTTTTATGTCTTTTATTATCCGTGTTCCGACACGGTTACAAATTGCAACTACGAAATGGATTGTCTCAAATATTATTGCGGCATTGAGAAAAGCATTGGGCAGTAAGAATATGGAGCAAAAAGGAAGAATTAAGAGGTGTCTCTCTCTCTACAATTATTGTCCCAGATTACACGCTTTATGTTTTCACAATTATGAGATATGCATATACATTATCAGCAAGAATTGAAAAGCATTTACATGTGCCAAGACGTGCGCATTGCGAAAAATACTACAACGTACGCTTAATGTGAAATATATCCTTGTTATGACATATAACAATGTTTACGGATGCACTTTCACAAATGCGTTATGCAGTGCTTTTCTTTCATAATGCTGCATTGCTGGAGAAAAGACGATCTTTCGATGGCATCGACTGGTTTTGGTACATCGTCGAATCATTCTGGACCTTCTCAGATCTTCAAGGCGCTCCTCTTCCTGCGCTACCTTTGCCACCGATCATTCGGGCAGACTTTCTGTACTTATATATACGCGGTGAAGTGGAATGTAGATCGAGCGAACGAAATAAATTAAGCTTCATAAGGCGTGATATAAAGTCGTTATGAACACGATTTAGCTCGCACAAGAGAAGAGCCAAACCAATCAACCTGTCATAATCATGATTAATTATTATTATTATTATTATCGATTAATTACCGTTGATAAGATCTTTCGTGAGAAATACAAAACGGGACATTTTTGTTTTTGAACAAAAATATAGCTCAAACGTATCTGTACCCAGTTGCCATGTATTTTAATTTATTTAGATTCTTAAATAAATTTTATTGAAAAAAAGAAACCAACGCAAACGCATCGAGTGCCCGTGTTTATTTCGCCTCTTTTCCGTTCTACTTTCTTTTTCTTCTCATCTATCGAGAGTATCTTCTCTTACGTAACGTATATCTATAGCTATATTTTTCTTCAAAAGCATAACAGTATTTCATAGAAATTACGGAAGATCGTACGAATGTTATATATTCTTGCTCAGACTCTGTGACAGGCTTTTCCTTTACTGGCACTCTTTTAAGATCTATTCATATCAAAATCTGTCAAACATATCATATGTATATTGTAGGAATCTGCAAAATAATTTCTCTCTTTCGCTCAATTTTTAACTAAACTCAAGTCGAATATTTTCGTATAGTGATGTTTCAACTATATTATTTTATTGTTAAAAAATTATTATTAATAATTATAATTATATTCAAATTATAAAGCCATTTTTTTCATTTGTTAACTACAAAATGGTCGAATTATTTGGACTAAATATCTGCCTTATTTGCATATAATGTATGATATGTGAAAAGATATTTAAAAAACGCAGTTGAACACGTACGCATGCACGATATAAATGTAAAATAAAGATCTTTTTATGATTACGAATCAGAATGCGATCATACAGTACTGTTAATACCCTGTAATATTTGATACAATACTGACATTACAAAAATTTTTAAATATTTTATTTTCCAACCATCTAATGACACGAGACACGAGAAGAATTAAAACGATTATCCCAACACTGATTTTTATAAACTATAAAATACTTACATATTTTCACTAGATCGTAGACCTATCATAAAATCACTTTCATTTTCGATCAGGATCTGTAGACTATAGGCAATCTGATCGGCAAGAACTCGCACAACCTCGCTCCACGTTTAATTAATAATCATTAATCACGCTACGTTGCTTTGGCGACGTTTTATAAAATTATATTTAACAAAAATAAAGAAAGAGAGAGCGAAAAAGAGGAAGAGAGAACATAACGATAAATGTACATTGCGATAAATTGCAAAAAGAGCTGCTCACAGACACTAATAAAATACACGATCACACATCTGTATTCGCGAAGGTAATCATGTAAAATAATAACGACAATAAATAGCTCGTAAGCCAGTCTAAGCTAGACACGTGTCGATAGTCGTAGATAGTCAAAATGAAGCTGAAGAGCGAAGAGGTCTACACAGGGGGTCGAAGTCGAAATTGTCGGCCATAGTGGCCCCTTCACACAGACCTTTGTACATGAAACGAAATAATTATACTCTTAATGAGACGTTATTTTCAAGTATGCGCATATCGAGAACACGGGGGCACCGCACTTTCGTTTGGTATGAGCTGGTTGTAAATTCTGATTTCAATTTATGATTACTGTTAAGCGGCAAATATCGATGAGAACGTAAGGGGTTCTATTTGTTGCGGTCTAATTGCGTGTAAGGGTTCAGTTTTATTGGTACAACTGCGAATCGATAATTATCATATCACATAAGAGTGTAACTATATTAGATATATAATATTGTATAATATGTAATAAAAAAAAAGATTAATGCGTAAGTGGGTTGTAGGCAGTTTGTGTGAATGGGCCTAGAGGATGTTGAAACCGATCTCTTCGACCCTATATGCGATTAAGAAGAATGCGATTATTAATATTAATGAAGTACGAGATGAATATAAATATCTAAACTGAATAAAACAGAGAGAAAGAGAGAAAGAGAGAGAGAGAGAGAGAGGAGAGAGAGAGAGAGAGAGAGAGAGAGAGAGAGAGAGAGAGAGAGAGAGAGAGAGAGAGAGAGAGAGAGAGAGAGAGAGAGAGAGAGAGAGAGAGAGAGAGAGAGAGAGAGAGAGAGAGAGAGAGAGAGAGAGAGAGAGAGAGAGAGAGAGAGAGAGAGAGAGAGAGAGAGAGAGAGAGAGAGAGAGAGAGAGAGAGAGAGAGAGAGAGAGAGAGAGAGAGAGAGGAAAAAAGAATAAACGGAAGAATGCAAGAGAGGGAGAGAAAGAATATGAGAGAGTGAGCAAGTGTATCGATTGAGAAAGAAAAAAAATATGTAATTATATCATTAGTAATATTACTATCACTAATATAATAAATGTACCATTTTTTCCATAATCACAGTGTCGCCTGACGTGGATCCCCGAGCGGTCCGTTAAACGTTTCTTTCTTTTTCTCTAATATAATTTTAATTATACGCGCTACATTTGCCATTATTAGCCTTTTTTTCTTTCTCACTCGTTATTTTATTTGTATATTATACTCTCAGTATTTTAGACAATATTTACATATTACGTTTTACGTTTTTGCTCCTATGATACGCATACTGATTTAAGTTTCAATTGTATTTCATTATACGCAGAATAACGATTAGCTATATGTATGCACAGTATGTAGATACTTATAGACATTAACAAGTACAGCACGCCACAAATCCTGTACTTGCTCATTTTTAATTGATACGCCGCCAAACTTTACGAACTATTGCAGTACATGCAAGCATTTGTAGTCCATATTTTGAAGTTTATATTTCTCGTACCTCATGTTACATATACAAGACAAGATTATCGCGCTACACTTTTGATAAGTCGCCGATCGTCTCTTCCCGAAGGGAAACGCAGCGGAAATAAACTTATTAATTTAATCTGCGAGATCGAATTCGACAACAATATTATTTCTCCCGTTCATTACCGAGGAATTCATTATTGAAGGTAATTTCATTCGTTGGTGAAAGGCTATTAATTTAACTATTTCTCAACTTCTATTGCATGTGCAGTCTTATATAATATTATTACGAAATTATATTTGCACGACCGCGATATTAGCGGTCCATCATCGCTCTTAGACTAATGTGAAACACGTGGTTAGCTTCGGTTAAGAAATCCTATTGCGAATTCCATGCGCTCAGTGGTTTTTGACCTACGACCCACGTCTTTACATTACCTAACTCGCGATTTCGCGAAATACCTTCCGCTGCTTTATCGCTCTTAGCTTTATTCTTTCTCTATGAGAAATATAAATCTATGTCGTGTTGCATAATTTCCTTTAACTGAGCGGGTTTGGAAGAAACATTTTCATCGCATAAAACTAAATAACTTACTCGAAAGAGATCCAATATTAAATTCCTAATATATTGTTAATAGTCTTTCGTTGACGTTATTTAGTCGTTATAATAAATATCCTTAACATCGAAATAACATCATGATAAGTATATCATTTGAATACAAGATTTCTTCGTCGACGAAGGCTATAATTTTATTACATGATCTCTATTAATAATTTATTCAATAATACAAATTTTTCTGCTGATTTCATCAGATTTATCCTTTTCAAAATAATTTTATTTTATTTATGCAGTTATTCTTAAGTAGAACTTTGTAGCAACAGCATAAAAATCGATTTGCTTATTATGTGATATTAGCAAATGGAAGGAAACTTATAAGTGCAGTTCTCGCGGAAACTGCCGCTTTCGCATAATGATATACAAATGTGGACAAAGATATCGAAGAGGTGTAGCGTATTTACAAACTGGATAGAGCCTATTGAATACTTGATGAGCTGCTACACGCATGCAGCGATTTTAGCACCATTTATAATCCGATCTAAAAAAAATACCTGAATTAATTCCGAAAAAAATTATGATTATGATATAGCTCGAAGAAGGTTATTATAAATCACGAAACGCAATAAAATTTTCATATCTTTAATTACAGCCGCGCAAAATATGATGTCATATTTATCATTGTCCCAGCACGTGCTCCATCGAGCACAAGCGTGAAAGTATCGTCTCGCACTTGGCGTCTACAATGTCACAGTTCACTTTCTACAACCGTACTCCATCCTCCGTATCTTATCCCGCTGGTTTATATCAGATCGAGTTAGAAAAGCCGAACTCAATTACAAGCGTTACTTTTACTTCCCGCTGCACATGAGTTGCGTAAGCATTTCTTTCGTTGCAACCGACACGTCTCGACTTTATACACAAACTATCATTTCTCTATCTTTGAGACCGTAGAAAAATCACTACGGAGATAAGAGACATACTATACTTCGAAATTATTCACCACCTTCTACCTTGGCGGAAAGATCTTGTTACGAAGCGATGAGCACACTAACACTGTCACAGCCATACTGACATGCACTTCCAACAAATATTCAGCGGGCACATCCTTGCGGAACGTCAACAAACCTCTTCGGTGCCTCTCCGATGATCCTCGGTACGAAAGCAGCGTTTTGCTCACGGAAGCCGGAAGAATCTCGGCGAATTACGCTACAATGATAATACCCGCTTTACCAGCAATATACACAGGGGATCTTCATCATACTTTCGAAAGCCTTCTTTTTAACGATATGTAAGACGCGATCCGAACAACCACGAACCAGGCGAACAGGACGACGACGTCGATCCAGAATACAGATTTGGTCATACGCAGCTCTTCTAGTATCAGCGACGGTATTCGAAGATGGCAATAATCGATATCACTCGGACACTGTATCGTCTCTCGTTGAAAGCCATAAACCGCCTGTACTAAGCCGTCAAAGGTGAATCTGAAGTAGTTCATGAAGCTAATGTAGTAAAGGATCTGTGGCATGTGATTGAAAAATACCAAAAAGCCAGCTAGTACCAGCATCCCGCACGCGGTGACAGCCCCAAAGAAGGTGCCGTTAATGGGGTCGAAAAGTGTCCCTAGACCCAAGCCTACGCTTTCCGAGGTGAAAGCCGTCAGGGTCGTGATGAGTAGAAACATGAGATATCGGAACCATTCCTGGGGCTGCCTAGTTAGCACGTAGGTGATGCTTGAGTAAATAACACTGGACAATATGTGTAACGGTGCATTCATCACTAGCGTGGCCGTGTAGTAAGTCCTCAGCTGGTACCAGTTGTTGAAGCGCTCCTTCTTCAGTATGGCCAGCTCCAAAGGGAATCTCAACACGGCCGGCATCAAATTGGTGTAGAGGAAGTACATCCCGCATACCAGCAAGAAACTGACGTTGCTGATGGTTTTGCTGCCATCATCGCCGGTATGCTCGAACAGTAAGCCCAACAAGATAGCCACGACGAAGTGCAACATTAACTTGATGTGAGTTATTGACCAATCTCGACACGCTATCAGGGAGTAACGGTATAGCAATATCTTGAATTTCGTCATTTCCGAGGGCGGATCCATCATCAGTCTCGTTTTCTCGTCGTAGAACGACGCTTCCCTCATGATGCGCATCTTCAGGGGTGTCTCCTCTCTCTGGCAATACTCCTTGGCCGCTGCGATCAGTTGATTGTTGTAATCCCCATACTCCCGGTTGGCCACCTCTAACATGTAGTCCGCGGGATTGTGATATTGGGGACACTGAAAACCCTGCTGGGCGAAATAGCTCACCGTGTTGTCGGGCGGGCCGGCGTACATGCACTGGCCGTCGACCACCAAGTAAATATGGTCGAACATATGATAGAGCGCGGCGCTCGGCTGATGAATGGTGCAGATCACCGTTCGACCGCTCTTCGCCAGAGTCTGTAACGCGGAGACGCATTGATGGGACGCCATTGAATCCAGGCCGGTTGTCGGTTCGTCCAGGAACATTATCGGCGGATTGTCAATCAGTTCCAGGGCGATGCTCAGCCTCTTCATCTGCCCTCCGCTGAGCCGGTCGACTTTTGTGTCCTTTACCTTCGCCAGCTGCAACGTCTCCAGGATGTTGTCGATCAGTATCTGCCTGAATATTTTCGTCGCATTATTGCCGATCTTTAAATAGGTCACCATCATCATGCTCTCCTGAATGGTGAACAGACCGTACAGATTGTCCGTCTGTTGAATGTAGCACGATTGCTTCCTGTACTTGTTATAGTTCTGTTTACCATCGCTACTGACATACTCGACCGTGCCCGTCAATTGTCCCTGTTGGAATCCGGTCAGAATGTTCAACAACGTCGACTTCCCGGCACCGGACGGTCCCATGATAGCCGTCAGCTCCGCGGCCTTGAAGACGCCGTTCAGATCCTTCAGAATCTTCCTCTTGGTCCCGCGATATCCAGTCTGTACCTCGAACGACAGATCCTTGAATTGAATGTCGGCCATCCGAGCCCGCGACATACGCAGCGCGTTTGTTGCACGTCTTCTCGTCGACATGACTTACAGATTTGATTGACCTACTAACAATAAGAGTATCTTCTCTCTCTGCACTGTCTATCTCTTGCCGCACTTTCCTTCTATCTCTTCACCCAGGTTTATCGGCTTATCGGCTACACTATAAAAAAATCTGTCTGACTTGCGTAGGTGGGGTGAGTTATGTATGTCTAATGCATATTGCATGCGCGAAGATTCATCCGCGGCTACGTATTGTTACAGTTGCATGTTGAAAGAAATATTAGACGCAGCTAATACTGGACCTTGTTCTCAAGAATCGTATCTTTGATCCCTGATTAACAATCAGTGAATATGTTAATATGCATGCGAAAGTTCAACTTGTGCATAATTTTCTCCGAATTATTACACTTTTTAAATATTAAATATTTCACAGTGCTTATAACAGTTCGAATTGCGTATAATTTATTCTAATATCATGTGCTGTTTTCCTCGTGCAGTTGCATTCTTTTTATCCTGCACTCGGATTGCGTATAATTTCTTACACCATCCGTTCCCGAAGGGCACTTATTCAAAACAAAGACTTCTATTCTTTGTGCGTAATGTTTCTTCAACGATTTCCGGTATTGCTAGCGATCATTTGTATCAATCAAATTTCTTCATGTTCCACACAATTTCCTCTTACGAGATTCTCTCCGTCTCTCGTTCACCTGCAATATAATGGCTGAATTACTATCTCTACATCTCGATTTGCATTACAAGAAATGACTGCAGTTTTCGCGATGTGATATTTAGATGGTACTCGATGATGCAGCAAAAACTGGTTGAGTGCGTTGTTACGCGACTATTAATTTATAATAAGAATAGATTAGCTGGCACGAACCGGTAGTTGCGCAAGTGTTAAGTGTTGCGTAAACATACATTCCTTATTTCTGGATTGAGGAACTTGGAACGCTAATTTACGAAATTGCATGCGAATTGCATAAATATACTGCGTTTATATGTATATTAGTCTGTCTTTCCTTCATTATTGGTTCAGAATCAAATTTTATCTTATTAAATTGATAATCTATTAGCGTTATTATAATTATGAAAGTTACTAATTTGTACAGTCAATACTTTTTTAAATGCTTTTTTAATTAAAGGTCAGCTGTTTTTCGGCTGTTTTACATGCGGAAAAAAGTCAGTACGGTACAGTAACGGAAGCGATGTCATGAAATATTAGTATAATGTCATGTATGATGCAAACTCAGAAGTAGCAGTCAAGTTTGCCGTCAAGTGAAATTAATTACAATTGAGTAGAACTAATAGTCACTTATGTTGCAAATTAAATAAAAAACAATTTTATCTACATATATATATATATATATATATATATATATATATATATATATATATATGATAAGGACCCAAAATAGAGGTCGAAACGTCGTTATAATTATTCAATTATTGCCAGTCAGGCCGACTAATAAATACTTTATATATATATATATATTCATATCTTTTTCATGTTAAATTTATATTCATTATATTTATATATACTCACTATAAAGATTATAAAAAAAGATAAGAAAATGATCGCAGATACTTATACGATTTATAATGCTGCAACTTTTTTTCTTTTTTAAAAAAGAAAACGTTTAACTTCTCCAGTATATCTTGATATTAGTCTATTTTAAGAAGCATTTGCATGGAAAAGATACAAGGTTCTTATTGTTCTTAATAAGTTCTTAAAGGTTACACACGTGTTATAGTCAGTGCAGACTATCTAATTCAATCAGAAATAAGTATAACGACTATCAAGTTATCAGGCTGAAATATCTCCCAAGAGTTACTTATTAATAAATTATTTATCAATGTTCTTTAAACACACGAGTAGTGTCTCTAACTTATGGCTGACGAATATACGGCTTATTACGGATGTTCTTGCGTGAATAAATCGGCATAATCTCTTACATCAGCATGACAAATAATGAAAAGAATGACTAAGTAAACTCCAAAGTTCTACAATTCTTATACTGAATAATTTCATCGTTTTATATTTTTTCGTTGCACTATATGATATGACCGATGTTGCATACCATTATATCGGTCATTATTTCTAGACTATTATTAGCATCTGATTAAATCTAAATGACGTAAATATGAGAGTTCCATTCTACTCTACATTCGTAATCTCGACTTCCTACGTACGCTTCATCGATCTCAGCGTTACACATGTGATTTTTTACATTTTACATTTGATTGTCATGCGAGAAGGTGATATCAATTATCTTTCTTTCTTGCACATGCAACACGCATATATTATCTTTCTTTGCTTTCAAATTATGTTACCTTATATTGATGCTATTTATATTTCTCGAGCTTCTAAACCACCTAGGTTATAAGATAGGTCGATTTTTGTATCAGTATATAACTACGCAGTGCTTCTTATATAACAACAATAAACTATAATTTACAGTAAGAAGCGTGTCGAGTTCGAGTTGAGATATCATATGCTTTATATCGTGTGACCTCATATTCATGAAGGATAAAAGAAAATGTTTTCGCGAAAAGTATAAATGATATATACGCATTAATGCAATAAGAAAGCAAGAAATTGAAATGTGGACAAATTTGAGGTTATAAAAGATTCGGCACCGTTATTACGAAATTGCATTAAAAGAAAAATAAATATCTCCATAGTTAGTTTCAAGGTATATTTTTACATATGAGCTATTAGATCCTCTCGATGTGTCATTTTATTAAGTTGGAACTGACTATAGACATATTCTTTCGGTTAATGACGACAGTCATAAATATTAATGAAGAATATTTGAAGAAGCCTTTTTTTTAAATGTTATTTATGATTTTTATGTTTTCTTCTCTACACTTATCTTGTTAATGCAGTGGAATATATTCTTATCTTCTATATATATTTATTTTTTAATCTAAATGTGATTTTTATTTATACGTGCCACCTTTGTTATTTAAAAGCTGAATGACGCATGTCCAAATTAACGTGGTATAGTTGATTCTATCATGTCTCTTAAATTTTTGTGTTAAGGGTGTTCTAAAGAGTTAGTTAAAATGTAACGAAGTTGACGAAAATTTAATATCATATTGTGTATTCTCTTTCAAAGTTCAGGGCCAAATTTCAAATCGATTCACAATTTAGATAAAAAGTTATCAATTCTTGAATATCCGTTTTACGAAGGGTTTTACAGAGAAAAGTGTAAACATTAAAAAATGTTACCAATATAATAATATTTTACACACAAGCAGATCATCAACAAACAAAAATATAGCAACAAAATTTGAAACGATTTACAACAATTTTTTTTTGAAATTTTTTTTTGAAAAAAAAAAAATAGTAGTAACAGTTATTTACAGTCACTAAATCTACGTCTTTTACATTCTATTAGATGTTCCGTAACTATTTATATACATTTTTTTGTCTTTGGATCCCTGGAGAAATAATATCAGAGTTTTTAATATTTCCTGCATATTTTTGGTTGGGACGGTACCTATAGAGAACATCCTTAAAAACACGTTTTTTTACAAGAAGAAAGTATAATCAAGTCGGCTCCGGATAACATGTGAAAAGTTTCTTGTTGCAAGAATGTTATCACTTAGGTTATCACTTAGGTGATACGATTTTAAACGGCTCGCTAGATCGCTGAACTATTTTTTAAATGGATCTAACAAAACGATTTGGCGGAAAATGTGTGGGAGAATATTAATAAACCTTTCAAGAATTTCAATAAACTTTTCTCTCTCAATGCAAACCTGTTTAAAAGTCTTGGTCCTTCACGAGTTGAACACGAGTTAAAGTGTATTTGCAAGGTCGACCAGTTCGATGTTTATTCCCTTTGAAGTCTGAGTCAATGCTACAATGTACCTTACACATGTTTAATAGCTTTGCGTTATTAAATTATCTGTCTGCAGTTCGGTTAACTGATATTGGTTAAATGTCAAATTCGATATTACAGGATTGACCGCAATGATAGATGAAATATAAAAAGAAAAAAAGTGCATGCAAGAGAGAGAAAGATAATATAATTAATATTGAATGTTATCCGTAATACAACAAAGCAGATTATGCTAACATAAGATAACAAATTAGCGTATAGATAACAGTTATTGATAACATTTATCAGCGATAATTTTATAATAATTTAGACTGTCGAAAAATAATAACTATCGAACTATATAACAGTTTGAAATTAAACTAGTATATGTTATAGAATAAAAATAGATATATTATACATATTTTTTTCTAAAAAACTCTTTTTTATATAAATTGAAAAAACTGTTCTTCAATAATATCTACAAGTTTTCAAAAAGGATAACATAGTTCTTATATAACACTTTAATTATTATCAACGTACCTATATAAGAAAACTGTGAAATCTTATTTTTCCTTATCTAACTGACTTTTTCATTATTAAATCTACATTGTTTTTGCAAATTGGCGATTTATTATTGATATAAAAACAAGTTACTTACCGCACGATAAAGGTGTCTTTCATCGATGTTCTCTTCCCGGTAAGTCTTGTTGCGCTTAAAGATCTCCGTGAATTTCAACTGAAAAATTTCTGGCACCTGGCTAAGCACTCGGATAACTAGTTAGCAACTGAACAGAGATTATTTGTTAGAATTGGACACGGTTGTGTGGAGTCACGAATAACAGACGCTTAGCGTGCTTATAGAGCCCGCGAAAGGCGAGCGATCTATCAGGACGCACGATGCAATGTGTCTCGCAGTGTCTCGACGAGGTGGCCTCTGCACTTCATGTTACATCTGTCCGTCCATCGGCAGACTGCCCCCGCCAACATGTAGTATAATCTTTCCTTCCTTTATCCTCTCTCTTTATCCTCGAAAACATCTCGTTGGAAACCGCCGCCGTGTCTCGCGAAACCTGTTCTAAATATTATGTTTGTCGACTGAACTTTGCCGATGACTTAGGCCAGCAAATTTGCATACTTTCGTCCTTCCATTGTCCTTGGATATAAAGATGTTCAAGGTTAGTGAATAACATGAGTGAACGAGGTGTTATTCCACTAGTGTCTATAAAATTGGTTATAAAATATTCCGAGAAAAAATTCTTGAAATTAACTAGCGTGTATCTTTTTTGTTACATAAAATTATTATTTTCTCAATTTTTACAAAATATAATGATATAATAGTAATTAAATATTAAAATGTATTTTTGATAAATTGTTTATAAGTTTGGATTATAAAAAGAAGAAAGTATAATTAAATATGTACATGTTAATTATCTACAAATGACGTTGTGCGAAGAGAATGTGCAAAGAAGAAGGAAATAGTTCAGTTTCCTAAATATTTTATTATGTAAAGAAAATTGTAAAATATAGAATATCTACAAAAAATCGGTTGTAGAAGTAATGAAGAGAAAAGGGGAAAAACGGCGAAGTAAAAAGGCACACGTTAATTGTAAATGCACACTTAGAAATCGTAAATAAATCGCAAATGTTATAATATAAATAGCATTTGCAAGATTCGAATAAAATTACATTAGTGAGCGTGACGGTTGCAATTGTGTGTTATCGACATTAATGGTATATGATTAGATCACGTTAATCATGGTTTAATTATATTTGACATTTGTCTAACCATAATGACCGACACTCCAATTCTTACGTAATGCATTCTCATAATTTGTCATCCGGATATGCGACGTCTACAGTAAGAAATTTGATATAAATCTTTCTTCTTTAGTAGTAAATTATTTGTTAAGGTTCTACAATCTCATAAAATTCATCTAATGGGACAGATTAATTAAAGATGTGTGCAATGACGAGTGTCGTTGAAACACATACATACGCAGGCGCTTAATGAATATGAGGAACTGATTAGTCGTTCATTTATCAACAATGAAATTATTATTCAGACTAACCTTGGAGGTTATCATCATAATAAAATTATTGTTACGCAACGGGAGAATTTTTATAATTACGCTCGCGGATAACTTTCCAAGGACATGAAGAATGGGATAATCCATTTTATTTTCTAGTGAAAAATTTTATCAGTGAAATATTGTTTAATGCAATTTTAACCCTTTGTAACTCATGTTATCAAAAACAAAAAATATGACAACTATTTTAAATTGATTTACAACAGATAAATTCATGATTTAGAATGTTGATGGAAACTTTGCCGGTTTGTAATAGTATTGTTACCAGGAGTTACAAAGGGTTAATGGAGACACAGAAATATACGGTTAATCTACATAGATCGAAAACAAACGGAACGGAAAACTAGAATTGATTTACTATATATCGTTATGATCAGGAGTGTTCCACACTAGTGAAATTGCATTTACTTTAGAGAAAACATTTTTTATTCTCAATTCTTGTTCTTGTAGCCTTGCGCTTCTATTACATCAGTCAGGACAAACGATATAGTAACAAAAAATAATAATTTATCATAAATTCATAATAAGTTATGAGAAACAATTAATTATATGTATAATATATAGAGGAAAGTACCCGATTATGAGATACCATATCTATTTTGTGTGATTGCCGGAAGTCTATGGGCAGAATTGAAAAAAATAGTAGGTCATTTTAAAGGGAATTTAATAAGCTTTAAGATGCTGAAATGTAAAATTTAATTTAAATATTAATTTTGCTGAAAATTAGAAAAATGTGAAAAATGAGCTTTCAAAAAAATCGAAAAAGTGTGCTCCTAATATGAGAGACCCCGGGAAATCGCTAATAAAGTGCAAAATACATCATATTGCAATTAAAAATCTTTATTTAAAGTTTTTGAAAGACAAATGTAATGGAGAAGCATATTTGCAACAATCGTAAACCCACTTATACTCAATATTGTACCTAATCTTCCCCCTCCACCCTTTCCCCTCAAATCAAGGTCAGCACAGTCTTATAAATTCGTATAAACCTTCCCTTAACGTTAATATAGTATTTTCTCTTCTTTTATTACTATACAATAACTTTCATACTTCAGCAACCCAGGAGTACCCTGAGTATCTCATGTTACGAGCACCACGCCTTGCGGTTTCGCGATCTCATCAAATCTAATCTCTACAATTGAGCAACTCAACATATCCCGTATTTTCCTATTAATACGACCTTACTCTATCGCTGCATGCTGAACTTATTGCCAAATATTTATTAATTATATAATAAACAAGGTTTAAAGACTCATATCCATGGCACTTGACAACATCCAATTTCACAATTTCTTTCTCTGCAACGACTACACGCACGATCAAACAATGAATTTTCCACTAAATAGGTTTTACCCCAAGGGCAATAAGTTCATGGTGGAACCAACAGATAGGGCCTATTAGTTTAGCAGAAACCTCGCTGTCGCATATTAGGAGCCTATCTCATAATCGGGTACTTTCCTCTATAACATATATTTTTTTTTATAACAGATATACCATGTGTTCCGCAATTCGCTTACGCGCGAAATGTGTACTGAGATTCTTTATCAGGAGTAACAATTTTTTTAAAGCAAAGATCCATTGGAATAATAGTTTTTAAACGAAAGCAATTTAAATCTAACGAATGAGAGCTCTAAAGTTACGCAAGAATTTTGGGACAACGCACGCTACACTACTGGCTACGTTTACACCCAGCGACCTGATCGCGGCCTGACCTATATTGTGACCCGAAGTAGGTCTAGTCATCGTTCGTTTACACCGAAAGAGACCTAAAAATTGACGGGATCGTATTTGGGATCGCCCTGAATTGCAGCGAATCCGAACAAGCAAATAAAGCTTTTAGGACGCGTCGCGCGTGATCGCGCGTTTACATCGTAAATGATAACGGCCTATTTCAGGTCGGGTCACTAAAATACGCGGCCTGACCTGAAGCCAGATCCGGTCGCCTATCAAGTGTTTACAGCAGGCGGCCTAAATAATTTAGGTCGAATTTGAAGTATAGGCCGCGGCCTAAATTCAGGGTGTAAACGTAGCCACTATTTTCATTAAAAGATTTCACAAAACAAGTGCATAATATTTAAATAATACAATAACAATAATTTCTCTTCGCCAGTAAATATTAAAAACGATCCAAAATTATTTAACAACACAATTGGCCAAACTCTTTATTAAATCACAACGTTTCGACTCTAATTGTTCCGATTATTCCGTTTATATTTACACTTTTACATTTTATCATTTGACACACAAAATTTTCTTATGTACGCACGATGGCGCTAGGAATCAGCGTTTGGCGACTTATGATGGTTTTGTGCTTGTTGAGGCTGTGTAAAAGTATCTCACTTGAGAGATAAGGACCCAATTAGGATCGAAACGTTGTGATTTAATAAAGAATTTGGTCAGTTGTGTTGTTAAATAATTTTCGATCGTTTTTAAATAATACGTTCGTGGATTTTTCTCTTATTTGAGATACAACTTAATAAGAGAAATTTTTTGTGAGGTAAAATGGACTTCTAAAGATAAAAATCGATAGATAGTAAATATAAGTATTCAACTTGTAAAAAAAATTTTATTCGTAAGATAAATTTATGTATACAAATAGAAGGCTGGGATTTCGAGCATATACTTTAAAATATTTAATTGGCCTTTTTCAGGTTCATAAATATCTTTAAAATGTTAGAACAATAAATCGAACCTAATCTACTTATTCGATCTATTTATTTTACTTTCACTCATTGCTTCGAAAATATTAGAAAATGTTGTGTGTATGTATATTATGATATAGATTATACTATTAACATTTTCTTTAAATTATTTATATAATTTATCGATTCTTTGTTTAGTTTATTAAACTCATTTTTACTGCGCACACTCCGTATGAATAAAATGGAAAACATTACGACGATAGTATATATATGAATGAGCGATTGCAAAGTTACGTAATAATTATATACGAGAATTATGAGGTTTTTCCCATATTTTTATTATTACTTGAGTTTTTTTACTGACGCGCTCGAACAGTTTTTTTTGTTTCCTTGCCTATTAGTCTTATTGAAACGCAAGGCCGCAATCGTACAGGAATTAATATCTTCCACGTAGTGAATAATCTTCTCAGTGGAATGAAATATTATAAAATATAACAACTGAACTAACGTCTGGTCTTTAGATTACAGTTTTTGAGAATAAGTACTGAAAGTATCGTCTATCTAATTTCAAGAGAAATTTACTGTGACATAATTGTACATTGCATCATCAGTCACAAAGTTATCAAGAACTGAATTGCAAAAAATTGCGATTCTGTTATAAATGTTATACTTTTTCTTGTCAGTCTCTCGCGAGTATGCAATTAATGATAAAAATGATAACGTCGTTTAACTCTAAAGTCGCTTCATTAATATTTTTATCGTGTTAATGATAATTATTCACTATTATAGGCAATTTATTTAATAAACAACGAAAAAAAATTGTATACAATAATTCAATAATTAAATTGAGAGACAGAACTTAGTTGCTTGCGATAATGCATCTCCATCTAGCACCTACGACCCGAACCTGTTGATTTCTATGGTGTCCCAGGATACATTGGCTAGTCAGATATCCTGCTGCAATAGAATTAGCTGTCGGTTATAATTGTTAACATGAACACAAAATTATCTATCTTATCTAAAATTTTTCGAAGTAATAATTTTTTAGATAATCGGAATTGAATACAATTTAATATTACGCCTTTTCGCTTTACAGTTATTCAGATTTAAACAAAAAACTTATTAATTGAAGCATGATGAAATAGTATTTTATTATAATTTCCAATTTATCTTAATATTATCATCTTGCACTGGAATGACACCTCAAGAGTCTTGGGATATAATTAATATATAATTGGCGCATTATCCATATTTCTTTCCTCAAAAAAATAATGTGCGATAATGATACAGATATCTATATGAAACGCACTGCCGATAATTACTTTGCAGAATACTTTATAGGAATAATTAGGCAATAATAATATGTTGGGCGCAAAAATTTTGAAAAGATTTACAAAACCGAATCTATCGATCTTACTTCATTCTTTTCTTCTCATCGGGATGAACCGCTCTTCGTTCCTCGTTGAGACGAATAGGGACAGAATTAAAGATGGCGGTACTTTTTCCATTGTTCTACTCCCTACGGCTACCCCACCTTCGCTGCTTTTCTTTCGGAGGGTGGACTTGCGTTGGTGGGGCGAAAAATGGCCGGAAATATTTTCGACGGAGACCGAAGAAAGGGGCGGTCACCGTCGTTACCGAGAAATCTCACCAATGTCCTCCAACATGTCGGATGTCTCTGAAAAAAAAAAAAAAAAGATTATAAATAACATCTGAAAATATCATCTGAAAAATAATTACAATTTCAGCTTTATATAGATATTTAGATTAAATAGCGTAACTAACTCGGTTAGGCGCTATTAGACATTAGTTGCTGAGATAAAGAATGTGATAAAACTTAAAATTGTATATACTGAAACGCAATTATATAAAATATATTTTAAAATATCTCTATTCACCGCCGCGTTTTAATGATACTCTTTTTTTTTTAATTTTTTCACGCGTATTGACCGAACGGCATATTCCATGACGTATTTTCAGTTCAAGATGGAGAAGTCGCTCTTGGGTTTTTGTTTTTATTGAAACAGCGGAAAACAAGAGTAGCATGCCGAAAGGAAGGAAAAAGGAAGTAAAAAGAGGTATTGGAGGGGAGAAAAGCGAGAGGTGGACCGCGCGGGTATATATATAAGGGCGAAATTCGTGGGTGGAAAAGGAAAGGAAAGGTAAACGGCGAGTGAGGCGGGAAGGGAGTGGAGGCCAGTAATGCGAAAGGTATGCAAGAAATCGCGACTCGTCTGTGTTTTCTCAGTTTCTGCGCGGATCTTTTCTTACCTTCTTGCATGGGAGTTGAATGCAAAAACTTGCAACGGTTCCGCCGGCTCGTTAATGGAAACGGCTGCGAATGTAAGAGAAAATCGCCGATCGTCCATGTTCCTCCTTCTCCCGTATCTTTTTGAAGACTTTCATTCAGCGTTAGTTTTTTTTTAATTCGCCGAAAGAGAGAAGGACCTTTTATTTTTCTGCAAACATAATAATAAGCATATTAAATATAAACGTGTGACATATATTTGAATTTCATGAATATTTTTTTGTGTCTATTTCTGGTATTTTACGAAAAAACAATTATTTCTAAATATATCTTTAGTCGTATACAATATTAATTATTATTGTTTGGAAGTTTTTGTAATGGCATAAATTTGAATTTTTATCAGCTTTTTGATCCATAGTTTATAATGGTTAAATTATAAATATTTTAAGCGAGAGAAACATTCACAGTTGGAAATTAATCGCTTATGACCGCGTTGGATGACCTAAGTATCTCGTACATAATTGTGTTGATTTAATTAATCAAAGAAACAAGAGGACAATGCTCTTATTCTTCAGATTGAGTAATTGAGCGGCGATATTTTGTTGATTACGTGAGATATTATAGAAAGAAATAAGATAGTGTAAGCCGGCGGATAAATGAGATAAAAAATATCGCTGAAATAAATAATGTAGTGAAATCTCGGACGAAAAAATCTCGGATGATAAAAACTCACAATTTGTACATGTCGATCTTTACATTTGCGAGCAACTGAGACTATAATTAAAGATATGCAACAATTTAAAGTATAACACAAAACAATGCAATTCCGCAATACTAAAACTGTGAAAATGAAAATAAATGTTATGTCTCTCAACAAAGTTGTCGCAAATAAGTCGAATACGATAATGGCTCGCTTTTTTTGCGATATTTCTCACAGAATATGACAATATGCTTCGGAGGGCACTCTTTACGAGATAGCCTCTAGATACCCTCTAGATACCTTCCGCGCACGGGTCACTTGAATTTGTATAATTTGACGATCGTGTTAATGAGACGAAACGCGCAATTACGCGAAACGAGCCGAAGGCTTTCCGAGAGCGCGCGGCTGGAATTTAATTAATTTGCGCATCAAGTCGCTCGATCGCACGATCCGCGATCGAGGGGATATTAAATTACGGTTGCGGGTAAACGCGCGCACTACGTACACGTGACATGACGCAAATACGAAACGCTACGTCTAGGATCAGCTGGCGAGCATGATTTTCCAGCAGGCGTAAACGCAATTCGATCGTTCCCGATCATAAACTCTCCGCGTTTACATCTGAATTATTTGGCTTTGCCATATAAGACGGCGCTATTTAAGCTAGGATCGATCGAACAGCTTATAGTTGTATTGATAACATATATGTGAAAAAGAAAACGTCGTGGAAAAATTTGGATATAAATAAAAATAATATATGTTAATAATATACAAAATCAATATTCCAGATCCAAATTTTTTTTTAAACTTGACATTAAGCCGATTCGCGAATTGCGTGCCAGACGTTTGCGAACTAGTCGAATAAGGAAATTTTAATATCCATTTAAATTCAGTATGTTTATTAATTTGGCACGCGTTCGCGAGGTTTATCAGCCTCTTTCGTTCCTTCTCTCGGAAGTTAATAATTTCCAAGCTCACGTCTGTCAGATTAAGAACACAATGTCGATTAGTGATGATTATTTTCTGGTCACACATTACAGACGTAACGTTGATTACACACATTAAATCACACACTCCGTTTTTTCTCTCGACGAGTGATTAAACCGACGCTTTTGAAGGACACTCGGACGCACTGATCAATCCGTTCGCGGAAGCGCGTCAGATTCCAAACGCATGTTTCGAGAGTGACCATGGGTGATGCCATGCCGGCACAGACTCGTTTGACCGGTATGCAAATCTTACCTGACCAAAGCATCCGGAAAAAGGTCCTGTTCCGTCACTCTCCGAGGGTCGACACACCACGCAGCTGCTCGCGAAGGATCCCTTTGTTTCGCGCAACAGAGCGCTTTCCCGCCGCTTTTCCCCCTCTATATATAAAATATTCCATAGATAAGATACGATGGACGCCTATGGATTACATAATAATCTCATTATTTCGTTTATTAATGTACGCGACACGATCGACGTTTCTCCGGTCACGTATATATCGCTCGGCATCGCCATGATTAATTATTCACGTTGTGGGCGTATTGTAATAGCGCTGTCATGTAATAGCGCGTTTCGGAGAGATAATGTACGGCAGATAAATATTATACATCGATTGGATCACACGGCGAGACTTTGAATACCCCCGCGGTACGCGGTAGGATCGTTATTCTGTTAAAACGCGCGCGAGACGAGTGGAATATAACAATTTAATAGCCCGGTTATTATCCGTTGATCACTTTATAATAATTGAGAATCTTAGAAAGCGGGTACTTTATCTCGCGGACTAAGAGAGAGAGAGAGAGAGAGAGAGAGAGAGAAAGAGAGAGGCTTAATTCCGGAGATAGGGATGGGGTGCAACGGGAAACTCGATAGTCCTCTGCGTGTGAACGCTATAGATCGAAATAGTTTTTCAATTTTCACGGACGATTGGTCACCCTCCGATCGCAATTTTCCCGTCGCTTAGCTTTTCGATTATCCGCCGATCGCCTGCCATGATGGAAGCATGCCGTGAGACAAAATAGGAGAAAAAGTCCGTTGTTCCTCCGCCCGCATTAATTAAGAGACATTTGCATTCCGCGGTACTGTAATAAATTACTCAATACAATTACAGTTCGTATAACAAGCACATACAACTACCGCACGTATTATTGCAATAGGCCAATCAATTCAAATTAATGTTATTGATACGGCATTATTATGCTAAAATGAGGTGCTCCATCTTTCGATTTGCATCGTTTAACATGATATGTATTATCTCGATGTAATTATCTTGAAGAAAAATTTACGAGTATTAAACTGTATAGCTTTTGTATCTCTCTTTAGATAATATATTTAATAATTGTATTTAATAATTATATAATTAATAATTATATTTAATAATTATATTAAATATAATAATGTCTGCGTATTGATTAATCCAATTTTTGCGACACAGCAATTATTACTTATTGGAGCTTCAAGATTATTCTGTCACGGACTCGGCAATAATAACGACGACAATGATTAATCGATCACTCTATAAAAAAAAGGTTATAAATCTCTCGCTATTCCACGTTTGCGAAACGGAGGGACGGGCGAAGATCTCGTCCTTTTGATAATGTCTTGAAAGGGACAATAGTCGGCTGGATAAATTATGACGTCATAAGGCAAGGCAGAGGGCAAAAACAAAAGATGGCGATGCGCCGTCACTGGGAAAATAATAAAGACTTTTTGATTGTACCATAAATTTAAGAACCTTTGTTTTTACGTCGTTTGCGACCGCGATGAATTTTGCGCTGGTCACGCGTTTTCGTTCGTCTCTCTTTTTCACAGTCTCTCTTATTGCGATCGTTCGTTTGAGAATTAAACATTAAACGATCTTCGACAAAGTGTTGCAAAATATCTATGCCAAGTTTAATTATGAATGGACAATAAATTTTGGATTTATGAATCCACTAATTCAAAGATTTTTATTGAAATGCCTTTCTAGGTGCAACGTAAACGTCTATTTCATGCAACGTCATTGCGAAAGCGCAGGAATAAAATATTTCTCAGGAGTCCGATAATTTCTTACCCTAGAGGTTACTGGGGCAAAAGGACGAGAGGGGTCGATGCAAGGGGGACGAAGGCGGAAGAGAAAGGGTTGAAAATTGGACTATCGTAAAACAGGTTTTGCAGCTCGGACACCCGGAAGCCCTTTCGGTCAGCATTTTTTCTTTTGTTACGAATTTCTAATCAGCGGTCCTTTCAGAGGTTACACAAAGCGGCCTACGTTCTTATTATACTTTCGCATAATTTAAAGCACGGCATAGAAAATCCCAATTCTTCCGTACGATAAATGTGTTACATTATTGGAGTGTAAGTGTAGCGAGAAAAAATCACGCAAATATATTCTTTTAATAACTTCACGCACGTTTCGATATAATACACGCGCAATTTTCTCAAAGCATTTAAACAATCTCAAAGCAAAAGAATTAAAATAAAGTCTGTTCTAAGTCTCGTAAATCAATTTTGCAATAAATAAGTATTGTGAATATTTAATTATATATTCAAAGAAGAAAAGTCGATGATGGATTTATTTTGCGATAAAAGAATCGGGCAACGCGCTCGAAGAAATATATTTAATTAAAAACCCTTGGTTTTCATGTACGCGTTTCCGCGTGTTATAAAGCGCGTCAAACATGCGTCTCCTTACCCCAATCAAATGCGTGCTTTTTTTTTCAAACGCGCGCGTTTGACGCGCAATAACGCGCGGCAGCGCGTGCATGGAAACGCGGCGTGCACGGAAAGGGGACGCTAGTGCGTTTCGACTAACTTCAGATTCTTACGAGATAACTACCCCCGCCCCCGCGGCCCGTTTCCCGCCTCCCGCGGTGGACGTAGATTGCTACTAAAAAGTCGGTAGGTTTTAAGCATCGTACGGTACTTTTACGTCCTTCTAAAAAGTGCGAACGATAAAGAGCAGCTCCGGTGGGCAGCCTCGTAAAGTCGCCGGAGAGCACGAATACAACGAGAGGTGGGTAAGTTTAGGATCGGTCCAGTCGTAAAAAGGCAGGCGGGAAAGGTTAAGAGTATATACCTTCCGAAAATCCTTAGTCGGCGAAAAAACGGCGCAACTTTATTTTAATTAACTATTTCGAAGTAAAAAATTGCGTCGTAAGAATTTTTAAGATAATGCAATATCAAATTTCCAACAGATTTATATTTTATTCAAAGAAAACATTTTTGCTAGGATTTTACTGTCTCTTTGTCACATTAAAATTTATAATTGTGCGTTTGTTGAGATATGATATTTATTCTTGTAATCTATAAATGTATTTATCTTCAATTCTTTATGGATATACATTTATAAGTCATACATTATTTATTACGTCGATTATATATTTATTTCGATTATATACTTTTTTGAATATTTGTAACATTAATGAGATAACTAATAAATAACATCGTTGTTCCGTATTAAAGATTTAATGAACACGCCGATGTATCGTCGGCCGAGAGAGCTAAGTATCTAAATACAGTATTATATCTGGCCCCTCTGCTCCCCGATCTCTCTCTCCGCCGCGAGCTGCGAGGGCAAACAAACCCCTAAAAATAATCGCGAGCTTCCCCACTACCCGGGTCAGCCCCCACCCGTCGATCTTTCGCTTCTTTCTGAGCTTTTTGCTCCTTCCGCCTTCGAGAGAAGAAGACGAAGTCGGAGGTGGAGGTGACCCACCTCCTCGAGCAGCTCGAGGGAAGAAAGACTGCGGGTGCCGCATCGGGGGTGGACGAGGAGGGACGAGGGAGGATGGCGAGGCGAGTCGGAAAAGCGGGAAGGAAGAGCGAGGGACCGACCACCTTCGCCTCTCTCCAGTATTTCAGATAAGAATAAAGTAAACGGCGAATGGTGTTGCCGGAGAGGTGGCTGCTGCAGCGCGAGGGGTCAGGGGGAGACGGCCGGGGAGAGCTGCTACGGGACGGGGGGAATGATGCTTCTCAGGCCGGGACGTATCAAAGCAAAAGGGGGAAAGGCAAAAAGTACGGCGATCGATGCTACCGGCCACATAGAATACAATGAAGACGCTCCACTTTGGTGTTCCGTCTCTCCGCGTCTCCCGCGAGCCACGCGAGTTTTCTCAAGGTCCAGGATGTGATTAATAACGCTCGCCTGGCTATTTCAATTATACGTGTTGACATGACCGCTGATATTTGACGTCATCTTAATGACGCATCAAAAAATGCATATAGAAGCTACATATATTCAATGCCTATCTGAAATATTATCATTCGTTTAGTTGTTATTATATATTTCGTTACATCTTTTAGCAAGATTTCTTATTAGTTATATAATGATCTAGAAATTATAAAAAAATTCATTATTTATATATTCACTATTTACCTATTATTACAATTACCCTGTTAACGACGTAGAAACAGCCTGAAGAGAACTACTTTACATCATACACGAGCATATGCTAATTATAAGCTATTAAACTCATTATTGTTTTGTCCTCTTTTTTCTTTGTCTACGTTGTTGGTTAAAAAATAATACTTAAGAAGAGTGATGCGGCAAAAGAGATTTTTTTTCCCAGCCAAACACTTCTTTGAATACCGATATCTAAAGATACAAATTACAAATTGTTAATAAATGCATCATTACGAATTATCACGAGCAAATTGCTAAGTAGCGACCTTCTGCAAAATAAAACGCCCGGTGCGTCGAGGATTTCCTTTTTTTTTTTCCACGGAACGTGCAATATGAGAGCTGGACCGAGCCGCTATTTCACGATCGAACTACAGTGTAATTACTTAATAACGCGATCAGAGAAAAGTTCACCTCGTTATAAGTTCGTCGTAATTTTCGTTACTGCTAAACTGGAAAAAAACGATGACCGTTGTGCTTTTTTTTGTACCCCTTTCAACGGGCCGTCACCTCCCTCGCGCCCCGCCGCCGTCGTCGCCGCCGCTCATGGTGGGGTGGTTGAGCATAATAGAGGCGAATAGGGCGGTGGGATGAATTTCCTAATTAAAACTCGCGCGAAACTATTTAAAACTTAAAAAGGAACGAAGCTAGACCCAAAGCAACGCGGGCCCCATTATCGCCCACGCCAGAGGAACTTCGGCAAATTATAAATTTCATCGGACCTGCCTCGCTCCACGGCGAATCTTATCCTCCCTTCCTCGCCTTTCTCCCCTCCTTCCTTCTCCCCCCTTGCTCGTTTATGCGCGATTCTTGATTATCTGGTTAATGTTACGTTAATAAAAATCACTTTTTTTATCGCTTTAATTGCGAAGAAATAATGATTGGGATATGACTTGGAAATTTTTATGTTGATGTTAATGCGTCCGTCAATGTTTGCGATGAAAACCGACTGACGCCACTGCAATGATTATTTATTTACGGAAACTTACTCGCAGGTAACAGCGTAACCTTTCTCACATATATATATATATATATTTGAAACTTGCACGCGGCCTTGTCGCACTTTTAATTTGTAATTACTAATTAACCGAATTGGCGACTGTCAATCTCGATAATTGGAGCGTTCGTAGTGCGGCGGAAAATCGTTTAGCCTTTTGTTATAATTAGTCGCGTTAAAGTCTCGGTTGCTTTTCCTCCTTCTGCAATCGGTTAAGTACCCGGCCTTCGTTCCTTACCAATCCCCTTTATATTCTTTTCTCCTCTGCTTTTCATTGTACGAACGCGTTTCTAGCCGAGACTTACTTTAACGGCCTCCGGCGTGCCGACGCAATTAGAGGTGCCGCGTTTAAGCCGGGTCATAGATTTTTCCGCGTAGCTACCCTGCTTAAAGCCAGGAAATTTAAGGGCTCTTTATACAAGCTGCTTGATGCATGCGCTGGTTGCAATTCTCCATGGGATCTACCTTAACTTGTTCTCGCAACCTCATTTTTCCGCTCTAATTGTGCGATTATTTAAAAAAAAAATTTTTAAATATATTTATAGTGCAAAAATTTTCTCGATTAATGCTTTTTATTTTATTATCAATGTGTTATCAATTTAATTTCAGCCTCTTTCGGATGTGGAACTGTAGATCCCTGCCGTATCGATTTCATGAAAATTACAGCTCGTGCCATCTATTACGTGCTACCTGTACTCGGAAATTTGCAGCAGAATACGTCGAACAAGGTGATTCCCTTTTTGTTAACAATAGAAAAGTGATAGAGGGCGGTATAGCGAACAAGTTCGACTTGTATTTGGACTTGTAAAGCGGTATTCATGATTCAATCTTATATTTAATATCATCTTAAGTACAATCTTGAAGTCTTATCCAATTATTTTATTAGAAATTTAAGAATTTTAAGATCACTTATAATCTGATCTTAAAAATATAAGATCGAATTATGAATACCGTTTTACAAACGTATATTTGTTTTTATAAACGATAGTCGAGGAAAAAAATTTTTATATGTAATTATATATAAAAGTCCATACATATTTTCTTTCTTTTGTATAATTTCTGCTCGTATATACAAGAAAAATAACAAAGAATTTAAAAAAAAATTAAAACAATATATTTCGCATTTTTTTACATGAAAATTGTGAAGTTTGAGGAAAAGAGAAAAAATTACCCATACAATTATATATACAATTATATTATACAATTATATATAAATGTGATAATTGTACATAAAATATGATTATATATAGAATATTGTATAATTTAATCGCAATTTTACTTTTGATAAAAAAAAAACAATGTGACAGTTATTTTTCTAATTATTTTTCAATTATTTTTTTTATAATTTTCTTTATATATACGAACACAAATTGTACAAGAGATAAAAAATATATATGAACATATTTTATATATAATTTATATATAAGAAAAATTTTTTCAGGACTACAATAAATATTCGAGGAAAAGTACCAGCAAGATCTAACCTAAGAATAATAAAAATATAAAAATAAAAATAGGAACAATACTTATATACATTTGATATAGACGCAGAATAGTGAAAGAAAAAACTTTGTTTTTTATTTATATAATAAAGAGAAAATGATTCCTTAATTTAAAAATAAATTGATAGTAGCATTCGCGATTATCATTTGTCTTCGATCTATTTCAGATAAAAGTCAATGAGACATTTTTTTACAAGTTACCTAAAATTTAATTACGTTATCGCTACAAAATTATTTCCCAAAGTAGAAAGCGTTTTGGGGTCAAATACATAATGCGCCAATAATAGATCGTTAATTTATTAAAAGTGTTTATTAGATGCAGTTATATTTTTTAAAAATAAAAAGAAATATTTCCTTCGAAAATTATAAACATGGATAACACGAGTTCAATTGCATAGTGCAGAACTTTAAAATAAAATGGTAGAATGGAATCGTATTTTATCTTTCTGATTAAATTGATTAAATATAATTATAACTACCATTTAGCGGCAATAAATTTTTAAAAATGCTTTTATGCGGCACGCAAATTTGACGTTCTACAATAAATGGTTGCAATAATCCGTTCTATGGGTACACTATATTATATTCATTCCTGATATAATATAGCGTAACATTGATGCGATGTAATTCATGATAACTCGATTATCCAAGTAAATGCAAGTAAATGCAATATTGCAAGAGCATCTCGAATCGCATTCCGAAGTGACGACATTCGTGACGTGTAAATTAATTGATTGATCAAAAATGATTGATTAAAAACGATATTTCTGCAGAAATCAAAAAGTACTCTCTTGCAGGAATTTGTGACCCAAACGACAATAAATGTAACACCTCTCGCGAGCGTATTACTCGCGAGATTGTGAAAATTAATTAACAATTATAAATAATATAAGGCCAAAGAGAAGCGGTAGGACGGACGGTCCTTTTGTAAAGTTCAAAGTGGTTGTTTAGGCGAAAGTACGCTTCGCAGAGTTTTCGGTGAGGAGACTCGAGGAGAGAGAGAGAGAGAGAGAAAGAGAGAGAAAGAGAGAGGGTGAGCCCCGGCAACCATTGCTAAGGGTTCTCATAAAAATCTCACCCCTCCTACCGTCACTCTCTCACTTTCCAGGCGAGCACCCTTCTTTCTCCGTCCTTCCGCCCTCGGGCTCGCTCTTACTTGCTTCTCTAAGCACGGCTAATTCAAAATGGCGTCGCCGCCCCTATATCATTCGCAACCCTCTCCCGCCTCCGCGTCGCCCCTCGTCCACCCCTTTCGACCCTAGGCAAAACGGCACGTCAGGGGTGGGGCTGCCAAACTATGGCGCCCCGTACACCCTACGCCGCGAGCACGTCTCAGAACTCGACCAACAAATTGAAATCCCGCATTTTCCATGGGCCTAAGCCCTAGCCCTAGCCCTCGGCAACTTCATACGCTTTATCACAAGGCTTCTAAGCTCTCCGCCCAGCGATATTTTCGGATAAATTTGGAAAGATCGTCGACGATTCTGGCCGTTCCAGACGAATAAGAATGTTAAAAATGCTGCATTTAAAATTTTTATTATTATTATTTCGGGAAGACATATTAAATACACATCGCAAGAAGTAAAGGAGTCGATATAACTCAGCGAATATGTAAAATCTAGTCTGACATTCTTGTGATTAATTGATCCATTCTGTCCAAACTTAGTTCTTCCACTATTGTGAAATTAATATCTGCTTCATCATCTGTCTTAATAAGATGATATTAGATTTTACGCTAGTATCTCAAATATCTATCGTGAAATTATTAAATAAGAGAGAGAGGAAGAGATCGGAAAAACATGCAAAATATATGTATCCCATATTATTATTTGCAAGAAACAGATACATTTATCTACTCTTCTTCTGGAGAGTCGTTTTATTTATTTATTCCCGATAATACGTAATTAATTTTAATTTGATAAAGAGAAGCGCGGTAACCATAGGAGATAAATTACTCGATACAAAGTAAACAAGTAATGAATCTAAATATAATCAGTTCCGTTTAGTAATAAATAGCACATGATCTACCAAAATTGCTTATGAATATAACAACATACAAAACGTGGCGCGTCAAATAAGCGACTTCCTTCGAAATACTTCTTTCGAAGCGTTGACTGAAATTTATTCATTTATGATTTATTGAAGATGACAGCTCGTTAGCACAATTAAATATTTCCTCGAAAGAGCTCGTAGCCATAGAGAATTTTCCAGCGGACTGTCACGCGTCAACTATCCGCTCAGGAAAACCGAGGTGAGCGGAATTGGTTTGGCCGACACAGGGCGACAAAAGGGAGAGGGAGGAGGTTTGCAAGGGGGGTGGCGGGCGAGAAGGGGGATAGTTTGGTGCGTCGGAATGCGAATTCGGACAACGAGGGGGCGACATGGGGATGAAAAGGGGTGGCGAGGACGCTCGTTCGCGCGTCCGTCCCGCAAATTTCGACGACCACTGAGATTTCGATGTCGCCGTCCATATAATCGTCGAGTGCTCCGAATTCCGGTAGCGAGATAGTTAGGGCACTTGTGGCCTACGGCGAACTTTTGCATTTTCTTGCGATTTTTCTGTCTTCCTTCCTCCCTCCCGCTGCCCCGGGCGGGTGTCGCGACCGGGCCCGGCATATTTCGCGAAATTGCGAGCCGGATTGCATTAAACCGATGGGGCGGCGGTCAGGCTGGATGTCGCGTGCCGCGGTGACGTCGGCGCGGTTTTCGCGACTGGCGCGATTACGCCGTCTGCCTGTCGCGTCGAATATAAAATCATAACGCTGCTCTCGAATTCATGAGGTTTTGGTAATCGCGGCGCGGCGCGACGGCGGCATTCGAAGTCCCCCTTTAAACCACAAATTTCGCGCGGCGACGCGAACCGACGATTTTGGAAGCTTTCGTTTCAACCCTCTCATGAACCTTCAGACGTTACGTCTTATCAAAATTTAATGTTCTCTCCATAGCAAAATGCTTGTACCGTCTTTCATATGCATTAATTAACGATAATATAAATTAGTATAAAATATAATATAAAACAAATTAAGAAATAATTGTTATGTAAAAATTGTTTTCGCGATGAATAAGTATATAGACATGCGCATATGTTTTAGTATGCCACATTTTACATTCATGGAATTTTACATTCAGCTATTAATCTCAGTTTTCTTCAGCGAATATGTATATCGTGAATAATATATCATACAGCACTAGGTTATTTAAAACACGTGTCATTTATTATTGTTTTCCATTTTACCGTTTGTCGCTGTTAAAAAATTGCATTTATCAATAAACGCGCGTTTAATTCACGTGTCACGCGGCGGAAATTGAGTTCAACGTTGACATGATGAAAATTTAACGCGCGTCTAATATTTGCGTAGTTAACAAATATCAAATAGTATGATAAAACAAAATGTAATTAATGTAATTGGAAATCAATGATGTCGGCGTAACGTGGTGACGGTGGTTTCTCTCTTAATAACGTCACGGTTAGACATTAGAAAAATCTGCAAGTTGCATCATTTCTTTTCGAATTGGGGGTTTGTTCGAAGCGCAATTATTTCGCTTCGTATCGATTTAATGAAAATTACGATTTCGATGTAACATTTGTATGCGAAGTGTTGCATTGTATGCAAAGCAAACATTATTCGCGATGGCATATTTGTCTGCGTGTGTGTGTACATTATTACCTGGCTATGATTTGACGTTGTTTTATTCATCAAGAAGTATTCCCGATTCGATTTGACGCCGAACTAGACTCGATGCATACAGAAAATCCAAAGTGCACCGGAAAAATTCAACGGGGACTAATGCACTCTATAGTACACCGGAAACACGAGGCGCTTTTTAAATTAACGCGAATTTTTCCGCGGCTCGCGTCCGACTGACCTCGCCCTTATTTTTCAGCCTCGTTCTCTCCTTTCCCACCGCCTTTCCTGCCCTCCGACCACCCCACCTTCGCCCGGTTGCGGATTTTTACGATTCTGCGCGTGGAAAAATTCGCCTTTTTCTCCAGCCTGTCTCGAAGAGACTGCGCACTGACAATGAATGCGACACGCGATATTCTTCTTATATTTTCTTATCAAATCTCATTAAAGTTATGCCTGATCCTGACGCCTTTTGATTATTATTAACGCTGGGGGGAGATTCTCTTTATAGTCGATAACGTTAGCTTTCAAATGGAGAAAGTTTATGAAAAGTTTTGTCAATAAATATTTATAAAGGATAGCTAAAACTTTTAGAGATTTATTAATAAGTGGTACATGTATTCTGAATTACCTCAAATTTACAACACGTTAACCGATAGACGCATTGTCGATATCTTTTTCGCGATGATTAAAAAATGACAAGCCGACGGATTTGAACGTCGGGATCGCGATTGGCGAACGGGGATGCGTCATGCATGTATCTGTGTATCGTCCAATCAGCCGCAACGAACCGCAGCAGCCGGTGCCGACGAGGCGAGGCAAGAAGGACGACTTCCCGCGCCGGAACTTCGGAAAGGAATTCCCGCGAGGAAATCTGAAGGAGGTGCGCGCCGCCTTGAAGGAGGGCCCGGAAGAGGACCGAGGAGAGAAATCGTGCGCCCCGCGAGGCCATAAATTCGCCCTTCGTTTCGAAATTCTCTCCCTCGCACACGCGCGCACCAGTCAACGCTCACAGTACACACGCTCACCCACACGTGCGCGCGGGGTGGGCATATAAATTCGCTTTGCGGAATAAGGATCGGCCCCTTTCAGACGTCGGGTGGCTGGCGTACTCGGGTGGGTGGCTTGGCGGCGGCGGTGGCGTGGTGTAGCGTGGTATGGCGTGGTGTGGTGTGGGTACCTCTCGCGTCGGAGGTAGGTCGGCGCGGGTAAGAGGGTGGGTGGCACCTTCTTGGATCAATAAATGATTTAACATTCACAAAATGGCGGGTGAGCCCCCGGCAGGGGCGGAGAAATAATATAATCTACCTTAGACTCTCTCTCTCGCCTTCCTTCCCACCCACCACCCCCGGTATCGTCGTACCGGGGGGCCGTGCGGGGCTGCGCGGGGGGTTCTCCTCGCCGGGTGGCTGAACGAGGGTGGGCACGTCCCCCTTTTCCAACTTACCTCCCCGCGTACACGTACCCCGCCCCGACTCCCCCGTCGTCGTCGGCAGGATCCTGCTAGAGAACTCCGGCAATACCTACGGTTCCGCTTCCGACGGCGTTACCACGTAAGAGAGAGGGCCCGTGGCACAGCCGGCACGGAATCGGCGGGGATGACGCCGTGAATTTTGACTTTTCAGATTCCGCGAATAGTTACGGAACCACGTCGCCTTGCGCGCGCGATTGCCGATTCGCGTTGAACGTGCGCCGCACGTTTCCGAGTTAAGATTCCGACGCGGAATGTCGTTGCGGGATTAAAATACGAGCGGGAAATTGAAGAGAGGGCAAGAGAGAGAAAGAGAGAGAAAGATAAGTTAAAGGAAGATATGTGTATGCTTCAACAAATATATAGAATTTATTACAACAATTTTAAAATAGTAGATATTCTAATGAAAAAGATAGAAATTAAAGGAACAAATTTGAAATGACTTTTAAAAATGGAACAATTTTAAATTTTATCAATGAGGAAAAATCAGGATTAGTTCGTAACTGTGCACAATTTTTAAAAATCTTTTGCGGTAAACAAACGTGCTGGCTAAGCCGGATATATTTTATCTTAATAGGAGTAGTAAAGTGGATTTTAAGAGGGAACGGCGGGAGGTGGCGGAGAGGTGCTTCGGCTTCGAGTCTGGCAGACGTGCAAGATCCCTAAATATTAAGGGGGCATTAACGTGGTCGGCCATTTTGCAACCCCTCGGAGCGCGTATAAGCGAGCCTTCTCTAGCGTATATTATTATATTATAAGGGGGTGCCAGGCGCCTCCCAAGATTATGGAAATCGCGGCGGGTATTAAGGGGGCGAGGCGACAGTGGTGGGATAGTGGAAAGGAACGCGAAACACACATTTCCCGCCTCCTCCTTCATCGTCGATTCTCCCGGCCAAACTCCTTCGAGATTGGACCGGCAAATTGATTTCGTGATATAATCCTTCGACTTCTTACAAACCCGCGCACGCGGGGGTATGATTTACGAGGGTGGTATTTTAGGGATTATGTGACGTGCTTAATAATTTCCCTCTTGACTCGAAAAACCCGATATTCTCTGACGATTATAATAAAACAGATGAAGTCTGACTTAATGGCAATATAAATGCCAGAAATGTCCTCAAACAAAAGTTCCGAGAAAATAGAAATAAATATCGCACTTTTTATTAGAAATTTTGAGAATGTTAGAATTTTACACGGTAATTGGAATTATTTATTGAAATAATATAAACGTGATACTTTCAACGTATTATTTATATCTGTGTATTTATGCATTGATTCATGCAATAAGGCTATTTATTTACTAAAATCAAATTAACCCTATTGTGCGCGTACATATATATTTACTTTATATGTGTGTGTATGTGTAAGTCTGTGTATTTTGTGTGTAGTAGTTGCGCGTTGTCCAAATTTACCTATATAGTTATTTAGAGTTAAATCGTTTGGAGATAACGAAAAGCTATGTGGAGAGCACCTAAACCAAGCAAGGCACATTCTTTGAATAGTCTGCAAATCGTTGTTTTATTTTTGAAATTTACGTCTATGCGGGAAGGATATACGACAAATGTAGAGATTCGGCGGTTGGTTCTGTCACATATCTTCATTAAGGAGGTGGTAACTGGCAGGACAGGAAGGTACTTAGTTCGCGGAGGGTGGCGGGGAAGGTAGGAAGGAGGTAGTAACTACCGTCGGAGAACCAGCTTCGGAGTTCCTCCAAGTTTGTTGTGTGAGAAAACAGGGACTGATTTGAATTTATATTACTTGGCCTCCCCTCTGAATACGTTCCCGGCTAAGGAAATTTCCATATATCTGAGAAAGCCCCGGCGCCGTACCCGCAAAATGAATGCCCCTGCTGCCAAATTCGAATTTTGAATATGGCAGGATTTTGGTGAACGCGAATTCATCGTGGCGAACAACGTCCGTGTGTTTTTAACCGCTTTATCTGATCTGCCTTGCAAAAATAGAGAATGAGATTAATGTGAAACGTAGCTTCATATTTCGAACATACAGTTTACATTACATCATTAATTATGAAGGTATGAAGGTACATACTGCTTTAAAAATTTTTGATTATGTTCCGGCATCTCAGGATAATATAAAGGATAAATTAAAATTTATAATAATACTTCTCGCAAAAAAGAAGAATAAAGATACAAAATTATGTAACATTTTTACGATAATAATTGCACTTAATAATTTTTGAAGAAGTAACATAATCTATATTTTAATTATGAAAGTTAAGAACAAAAATTCGTAATAACTTGTTTCACTAAACGATTTACTTTAATCAATAATTTAAATTTTGTACATGTGTTTTTGACACAATGCAGTGCAAATACAGAAATAGAGATACAAGTAAAATAAAAAATCCGAGAAGAAATCCGCACATAATTTCCTAGTTAAAATAAATTAGGCGTAGCGAAAATAACTGAGGCACAAAAAGGAGTGGAAAACGTTTCGATTTATTCTTCATTAATTATCTGTGCGACTTGGCACGTCGATGTAACCCGATCAAAAGGCAAAGCGGGAGGAATGCGGTTGAATGACACGCAACTGGCGGAAAACATTGAGAAGCTCATTTAATTTACTGGCAATGCCTCTCTTTCTCTTTTTCTCCGTCTGCCTCTCCTTCTGCCGGCGCTTAATTCTCGCTTAACCTCCGGGTTTTTACGCTAAATTTTCGCCGGTCTCACCCTCGTTACCGCAACCGACGGGGGTGAGTGAGTTAGGTGGCCGGCTACGCGCTTAAGCACTTTTTAAACGTCCCGTATATTTATATCATCCCTCTCGCCCGGCGCGGCGGCCTCGCTCGCTTCCACTCTCCTTTCTCGCACTCTCGCACGAAAAGCGACGAGCACGAAACAATTAAAACGTCGAAACGAGGGTCCGGGTATTCCGCGGCGAAACGTGTTTTCGCACCACCGTGCTCGGTCCATCTCATCCCCGCGAGCGTGGTTATATAATCCGGAATGGAAAAGAAGGTGCCGGACGAATTCCCGCTTCGCACGGATTCTCGTTTACCGTCGGATTTCGCACCGCCAGAAATGTTTTCACGATTTTACCACTGTGCCTTCTCGTTTGCTCTGAAATATCGCGAGAACGCTAATTCTTTTTGTAAACGATGTGAAGAAAACGTAGCCGCGTTGTATTATAATTGCACTGCGATATTGCATCGCAATATTATTATTTTTTTTTCACGAAGGATGCTTCACGAAATCGTTGATCGACAATCGACGTGTTTGATTTCTTTTAACGCGAAATAGACTTTCAGACATTTCTAGCTGCGGCAACACGTTCAGTCGCGAATAAAGATTCCGAGGTTTCCTCGACTGGAAACGACACGAGACTGGTTACATCCGTATCTGAAAATCTTCGCGGCGGTCTCGCGATGCGATTTCGTGGAAAAACCTGTTAGACACACCCCGATCCCAAGTGGCCGCCGACCAGTCACGTGAGAATCGCAACATGCGACGTGCGTTATGAAAACAGACTCGCTTTCCGCGGTCAACGAATGTAGGACAGCTCGCAGGATTCCCACAGGACAGGTCCTGGCAACCTGCTGCTGCTCCGGCCACTCACGTAGACCGCGAGAAGATGCCGACCAGTCGTCGCTGACCAGTCGTCGACCAGTCAGTCAGCCGATGCTCCCGAGGTATTAATGTAACCTGTCTCCGACCCTTCCAGTGAGGGTTGAATCAGAATCGATCGCGAGATTTCTCTTGACACGAGATAGTTGCGAACAAACGCGCCGCCGGCTTGCGATACAAATCTTTCGATTTCACCGCAACAATTTTTTTCCTCAGTTACAAACAAGAAAATCAACATCTATCTCCGTTGTTAGATTCATCATAATTAGATTCATGATCACGTGACAAGTTTGAGAGAATGTTTGCGAAGCTGAAATTGAGAACCTGAAGGACATATGAGATTAAAGCGACCCTATTCTTCCAATCATGTCGGCCATTTTCCGACGGCGCGCGATGAAACGAAATGTACACTCGTTTAGAATATCACTGCGCGGAAACTGCATTAGAATTAGAAATCTCATACATTTGCTATTATTTGGCGAGTTATATGTAATTTTAAGTTGCGTGTGGGATTTTATCTTCGTATAAATAAATAAATAAAGGTTAAAGCTCTCTCTTGAATACAAAACACAATATAATAAGGTAAATGAGAGCTGGCGCCGTTGTTCGAGCGATAATTACAGAGTTTTTAGAAAATGTAATATATAAATAATTAGACAAACGTTTCGGTCACATATTTGGATCCTTTTTCAGTGTATACAATTAAGAATGCAGTTTGGAACCGTAGTCCGCAGCGCAGCGATATAACATGTGGATGCCAGTTTCAAAACAATGTGACCGTTGTCTGACAGTCATATCTATTGAAAACTACATCCCTTTGATCGCAGATTGCCATAATTATGGCGAGTAGAATTTTTTATACGATGTTACGTGTTTAATCGTCCAAGTTACAATGTAACGGTCACATTGTTTTGAAACTGGCATTCACATGTTATATCGCTGCGCTGCGGACTACGGTCCCAAACTGCATTCTTAATTGCATACACTGAAGAGGGTCCATGTGACCGAAACGTTTGTCTAATTATTTATATATTACATTTTCTAAAAACTCTGTAATTATCGCTCGAACAACGGCGTCAGCTCTCATTTACCTTATTATATTGTGTTTTTTATCTTCGTATATCTTGTTATAATGGAGTAAAACCCTTCCGGATATACATATATATATTGCTGAACAATTTATCCCGCTGTGCGACTCGCTCCAGATCCGAAGAATAAAATTACCATACCCACGTGGTCGTTAAATTCAAGACAGTTGAATGCACGCCGCGTAAATATTAATTAGTGGGTTTCTTTGTCTTACGGCAAGCCATTGTCATGGAAATAATCCTTTTTTTGCGTAATTTGCGGTGCGATTCGTTTCTGGTTTCGCCGGTGGGTCTGATATATAGCTCCGCAGACACTGGAACGTCCACAAAGGACGACAATGCTTATTGTCGTGCCCGGAGGAGAAACTTAAGTTCTCAAAGGCGACAAGTGTACAATTAAGTCATTAGGGGCACTTCCGGGAACTTGGACCGTGCAAGTTTTCGCACGGAGAATGGACCTAAGCGGCCGTTAAACGATTTGCAAATTGCAATTTCTACGCGTTTTCACCTTTCAACGCGGGTCTCCCGCGGACGGCGAGGACGGCGAAGTCTTCCAAAATAACGAAAAAAAAATCAGAAACTATAATAAGAAATAATTTTAAAAACTTCTACTAGAGCAATATCCTTAGACTTCATTCTTGGCAATATCAACTGTCACCTTTTTATTATTTACGATCTCTTTCTAAGAGATTTAAGGCACGCGACATTTTCATTTAGCCGTAAAATAGGCTCTTTTAAACCGGCAATTGCTTGTTACGTCAACGTCGATTTCAAATTGAAATGCAAATAAATAGATTACGCAAAACGAGTCGATCATGCCAATAGGCGAACGGAGAAAGGCACCAGGGGCCAGGGCGAAGCGTAACGGCCTCAGCACGCCGACGAGGTGGAGAAGGTTGAGAGGGTGGCCCGAGGGTGGTGGCTGGCTGGTTGGTAGAGAGTTCGTTCGATTCGATATTCATCTCGAGATTCAATTCAATTTCCCCGCAGCTATCCCGCTCTCCCGGGCGTCGCAGCGCGTCGAGAATCGCGACTCGCGCGATGAAGGGGGTGGCAGAGGAGGAAGAGGAGAGGAGGTGGTTGGTGTGGGTGGAAAATAGGAAAGCGGGCGGCCGGGTGTAGTGCTGGATGCAGGGTGCAGCATTGAAAACCACCGTCAGCCATCCTCCCATGCCACCCCCTCAGCCGTCTCCTCCTCTCCCCCGTCCTCCTTCTTCCTCTCACGCCTCGCCATCTCGAAGAGGAGATAAAACGAGCTGGTGCACAGAGGCAGACCCTTATACCGCCGATCCCCGCCGCCGACGCCCTTCTGCCAACCCCCATTCCCCCCGCGTCGTCGCGCAACCCGTTTCCAACCTTCTCCCCCGATCCACCCCCTCCCCCCGACACGCTCGCGATGGCAGAAGGTACTACGCCGTCTCGAGAAACTCTCCCGTCGAGGGAGGTTTTGGGGTGGCGCGGGTCGGTCGGGTGGGTGGTTTGGGTAGGAACGGGGGCTGAAGGGGGTGGAAACTGTTTTCCACTCGGTCTTACTGTACTAACTGTACCTAACCTACGCTCGTATCATTAATTATCTAAATTGAAGCTGCCACAGCGCACCCGAGTGTCTTACATCGAAATTCTCAAAGGAACTCTCCGTACTCTCTCTCTCTCTCCTCTTCATCTCTCTCATTCCCTCCGCGC
The DNA here is from genome assembly GCF_030848795.1 of Temnothorax nylanderi. Lineage (NCBI taxonomy): Eukaryota > Metazoa > Arthropoda > Insecta > Hymenoptera > Formicidae > Temnothorax > Temnothorax nylanderi. Next base: position 1,645,142 of record NW_027249073.1, read on the forward strand.
GTCCCCCCTCCCCATGTCTTACCCCCGTCTCTCTGTCGCTGCTCCGCGCGTATCTCGAATGGAAAATGGCGGATGCTCGCGGGTAGAATAAGGCTGCGTCTCTTCTGCGAATTAGAGTACGCCGTGCTCTCGATATCGGCGTTGAAGATCGGCGAACGAGCGCGAGACACGAGTGCGAAACCCTCGAGAATATCTGGAGATGAAAGCGATATATGTGTTTCGTTCCGATAGAAGGACTAGTTTGTTACTGGGAAATATACGCCAGGCCATCAAGATAATTAATTATTTTGACTCACACGTTACATTTACTTTGAACGCTAGAAATCTGTTACATTTTCTCGGAAGGATATTTTTGTATAAATTTGACAAAAAAGATATCGCACATAATCTTTCGGTCTTTTAAATGTTATATATTATTTTACATACTTCGCAGTCATCTTTTATTAGAAAGATAATTCTCGTATTTACATGTATGCGCGCGCGAAATAGAGACAGCGTCCATCGAACTTTTGGAAGCCGAAGATGCAGAGCAAACATAAATTTAACATAGGTCTTAACCCCAACTTTGGTTTCCCCGTATTCATATAACTTGCTGAGCCAGACGTACCTCATAACTCTCTGGTCGATCCCTGAAAATAAATATTTCCAAACCTCGGAGGGTGAAGGGATCGGCGACCGGACAGGCAGAGAGACGAGGGGATTTCTCAGGTCGTCTCATATCGACGTATTTTAGGCGTTTTCCCCGGGATCGTCTTGCCCAAACCTAGACGGAGGGTCGTACGACTCTGTGTGCGTGTGTGTGTTCGAGTGCGAAAGCACGTGTGTGTGCGTGTGCCTCTGTATGGGTGCGCACGAATCTCCCTCTTTCAACCGGCGGAGTCTCTACACCTCCTCCCCGTCCCCCGTTCGCCCTCGCTCTGCCCTCTCAACCCTCGACTTCCCCGCGACTAGTGAGTAACGATTTTCCTCCATCTTACCCCGATTCCGGAACACACCCTTGGGGCACCGCGTCTCCCCCCCTCCCCCTCTCTTCGGAGCATCACCGCCGGCCTCCTTCCATCGGCGCCACCCTTATTCCGGCAAACTGACGCTTCCACGTGAGACGAAACCGAATGGAGATACGATAGAAAGAAAATTCTCATATAGAAGTTTGTCAAGCTTTTTTAAAGTCTCAAAGTCTTTTCGAAGTTTAGACCGAAAGCAATGCAGGCCCACTGTATTTTATGCCTGCTTAGTCGTTGATACGCAAGATATAATTTCGAAGTGTCAATTTAGCTAGAGTCTATTCAAAGTGCATTTGTTGGCGAATATCCTGTAGATAATGATAACGTATCTGTCGTGGGTGAAAGATTGCGACGTAATAATTTGCATTCACACTATTTAGGGATGCGTTGTCACCCAATGAGATTGGCATTAATATCAATTTGAATGTTGAAATTTATGTTGGTGCACTCAGGTCGCAGTTATGTAATGGCAATTGTGGTTTAAATTGGAGGGGAGGACGTATAAACTCGCGTTACCGCGCGGCACGCATATATCCTCCCGTCTTTCCGCGGTGACTTGACCCAGCGGCGTCGGTAGGATGAGGCGAGAAGGCTAGGCGGGTGGAAAATGAGGAAAAAAGCCGGGATTCGTCGGTGGAAAACGAAAAGTCACACCCACCGGGTACGTGGAGACATCAACGCCCGGTGCAACGACTGGCATTCTTTTTCCACGAGCTTTTCCACTGCTTTGCGGCATTTCGTCAGCAGAAAGAGCAGCAAAAATGCGGGATGACTGCGCCTCGCGTGTCGCTCTCCTTCCAATTATTTTACGCGCGACTTGGTTTTAATTTGAATTTATTCTCTACAGAAGCGTTTGCAATTTTTTGCCATCAAAATGTCACTAATACTATCGCGTAACATTCGTTATAATAATTTCACGTATAACCGGAGAAAAACTTGCAGCCTAAGCTATATCTCAGCTAGCTCAAGCTTCTCAAAGACGCGCGATATTACAGCCGCGTCGGAAATTTGCGTCTGATAACAAATTAATGTTGCCAGCGTCAAGAGGGATCCGAGAACTCGGTAGACTTTCGGGTGACGTTGCCTCGTCAGAGACGCTACCGCTGGAAGAGAGTGACGCAAAGGGTTGGTACATCATCATGCCGAAGGGCAGGGGGCGGGGAACGGGTGGAGACGCGAACATAATCCAGGATCTCGTCTCGAGACAACTGGCAAACGAGGGTGGATGCACGTAAATACATAGGCACGTCATCGTTGATGCGTGCGTGTGCTCCTTTTCCGACTCCGGCACGTTGCGCGCAAGAGTACCCCGGAAGCTAGAGAGGGACTTCTCTCGTTCCCTCTCTCTCTCTCTTCTAAACGCGGGATGTCTCTCAGCCACGAAAAGCGGCCGCGTCTCTGCTGATTACACGGGACGAGTCTCGTGAGTGGTGCCTTGCCGGTTAGACTTGAAGCTTCCTTGGCAGTGGGGCTATATTCGGTCTTAGCACACTTCCAAAGACCTTGCCTCTACATCGTTGAATAGCGAGGACGAGAGTAACGCGATGTCGGTAGAAGAGACGAAGGGAACCGGGTCGGCGTGCCGCTGATCTCCCTCCCTCTCTCTCTCTCTTTCTCCTACGCCCTTCTCGTTTCATTGTGCAGCTACTGGTGGAAACTCGAAGATGCGCCTTCGAAATTAACGTAATGAACATGGTCGTACGCCGAAACGAGTGATCGCCTAATGCGATCGCGGGACTTCGAGTTTGCGCCGATGGCTGGACGGCGATTAATTACGGACGTTGATCTAGATTGCGAAAGCGTGAAGTTGCTGGAGTTGGATAGGAATTTCATGATTATCATTGTAATTATATGATTACGCAGTTCTAATCAACACTCTCGCCAAAGATTAGTACCACCAATCGAATGATGGTGCACCTGTACATGTAAATCTGAGAATCTTAACGATCTTTCCTATATGATTAATCTTTAGCTCCTAAAATATTAAATACGTCACGAGGTAATGTATATTTCATTAAAATAAGACGCTCCAGTCTTTGATCCGGTCTTAACGTCTTAACGTCAATTTCTTTGAAACGGGCTATGTTCGGTCTTAGCCAGCAGTTCTTCGACGACGGCTGGATAAGGATCCGTTCTGTCTGCTAAGAAGGAGCGGGAACGGAGCGGGGGTGAAGGAAGAGAGCGCTGGAATACGTAGGTCTGTTGGTTGGCCTCTCATGTTTCTCATTTCATTGTGCAGAAACCTCCCTTAGAAACCCAAAGGCGCACGTACATGTGGATGGTTCGTCGGGAGGGAGGACGGGTTGCGGGGGTGGGTTGCGATACCCCCCCCCCCCCCACGAGAAGGTGGCTGGCTGGAAAGGAGGATGAAACGTCGGATGGAGGGTAGTCTCCGCGCTCTTGGATCTCATACATACATTAACGTCGCTTGTCAGACGTACCGAGCCACCCTGTAAGACTTAAGATACTGCTCCGAGAAAGGGGGAAGTTGCCTGCTTGTGCCACCCTCTCCTCGGTCTCTCTTTCTCTCTCTCTCTCTCTCTATCCCTCCGTCCCGTTTGCGCAGATTCCTCTCTGCCGGATCTCTCTGCACCTTGCCTCTCCGTAGTCGTTACTAAAACCACCCACTATCTTGGGAACACCCGCTTTGTTTCCTCGAAAATGGCTGCCGCGGGCTCGGATTCCATTTGCATCTGATTATACGTTTTACGCAATCCCAAACGTGGAAATAATTCCTCGTCGCCCGCCTGCTTGTGCCAGCGCGAAGATTGTTTGTATGCGCGCGTTTGCCGACGCGGAAGCTGATTTACGGAGTAGGCGAAGCGATGTAAACGGTGATATGACGTCCGGTATGTCGTCAGCTCTCGTCTGATTTATAAATTATCTGCAGAAACAGGTCGCAGGTATTAAAAATAGTAATCTGTGGCGGCATTCATCTGGACGCTTATAATAATCTATCACTTTATTATACGAACATTAAATGGAAAAATATTTATCGCGCGATCTTAAATAAAGACAATGAATTGATAATTTTAATGACTAGATGGTGAAAGAAAACTCTGAATTTTGTTATACTTGTCAAGATATTTGCAATATTGGAAAACGGAAGACATAAGAGAGTCGCTGGAAGAAATCACGTAGAGATTCGTTGATTCGAGATCGAAGAAAGATGGTAGCGGCACAAAAGGGGGGACGCGAGGCAAGCGGGAGGGGTGACCTCAGGTTTACAGTGCAGCATAATATAAGAGCAGTTTGTGTTGAGGGGCACGTAGTGGTGTGCTGCACGCGTCTCTCCCTCGCCAACCCCCGCCGCCCCCCCAAGACGCCCGGGCGGGATCTCTGATTGGTCGACATTATTCAAAATGGCGTCTTCGCCACATAAGATCCGTTTTATTAGCATACCGGGAAAGGAGACGTCGCCGGTGCTCCTGATGACTCGCGAAAAATTTCGCCGCAAAGCCGCGACCGCGAACGGGATCACCCCGCGACTTCCGGCGGGACGCAGACTCAGCGGCGGGACGTCGCGATCGATCTGCGAACGATTGCGAGTCGCCGGACGTGACCTTGAGGATCGTAGCGAGGATTTTGCCTCGCTCCGGTGGACAACACTTTCCAAATGAGGGTTTTAAGCCGCTACCTCTTCCTACGAGGGCGGCGAGGGAGAACGGCGGCGAAGGAGAGCCATCATAATGTTAGCTCCCGGGAGACTCGAATGTTCGTAGGGAAACTTTCATTACCGCGTCGGAGTTATATATTTATCGTTATGTAGCTCTCGTACCGCTGCCTACTGGCGCGAGGATTCGTCGATTAGATATCGCATGCAGATTACGCCCTAAGAAAATCTCATTAGTCCGCTCTCTCGTCTTCGACATATACATCCACTTGCGAGACATGGATAACGAAATAAATTAAATTTTGCGTAGCTTCCGATCTGTTAGACGATCGTGCTATTTCGCACGCATGCTTTTCTTCCACGTCGGACATTCGACAAAGCGCGCGTTCTCACCGCCGAAAGAAGCGGCCGCCTTTTATTACCTTTATTTCGAGGAGACGGGATACGAAAAAGCGTATCGTCCTGCGAAGAGACAAGCTACAAGAAACGATCTGCTTGCGCGGAACTCGACCAACTCGTCCTGAATGCTGCTCGCTGGTTGGACAAGTAAACGCGCGGTTATTGTACTCATTGTCGCAGACTCGAGGCGATATCCTGTAAGACCTCCGCCGTGGCGGACCACCGGGTCTCGTGATAAACCTGTTTACCGTTGTCCCATTTCGGCGGGAACGAAAAGTCACTTTTCAGGATCATGGGCCTTCGAAACTGATCGCAACAAGTTCGTTCAGATAAAAATAAGTCGCGCGGTATTGTCCGGAAGACGGCAACTAAATTAATTCATTCGGAGTCGTGGGAATGTATGTTTAATAAATCTCGAGTCAGAATTAATCAAAGAAATTACCAACTATCAGGATGACACTGCAATTTTCTTCGATCTTGTCAACCTTGATAAGTTGAGATGATTTTCAAAAGTCGTCGCAAAGAAACTAATTATTTATAACAAATATCGTAATTTCCGGTAAATAACTATCACGTCATGTTTAGATAGACTTTCAACATTCTTTTTTTTTCTAAAGAAAAATAAACAAGATTACTAAAAAATTATTGTATAATCGGGTTACCAACAAGTATCGTTTAAGTCGGCGTTAACTGATATAAAAAAAAAGATGAGAGAGATCTTTAATGCGTATCCTGAAAAGTTGCGACAGGGGACTCGTTCGGAACCAGTAATACTGGCGAAGAAGTTTCCAGGAGAGCACACGCGGCACTTTCCCACCGCTGACCAGTGGTCAAGCAACATCAGAGAACCTTAAACTGGCACGTACCGTGGACAGTGAGGGAACGGGTAGAAATAGTTGCCGGAGGTATCGAGCTTTGCGGAAGCGATCCCTCGTGGGATTGTATCCAAGATAGCCAGATTGAAGCCGGCCAAGAAAAGAAAATCGCGACCGGTTCAAAGGGAAGAATATCGCATGCGATATTTTTCTTCTCACATATCTATCATCTGGAAGTCTAACTTGTGAATGGCAAAATTAATGTAACTCGTAATTCGAGCGGATTATTTATAGTGTTCTCGCGGACTCGTAACTTTAATCTTTTCCGAATTTTTCAATCAATTCGTAATTTGTTATAATTTCCACGCGATACCTTGACTCGCGACGATATAGCACAATTTTTACTTTGAACAATTGACGTTTATCTTTCGCAAATCTTCCTAGTGGCAAACGCATTTGCAGAATACGGACGGATTGTCACAGTCGTGTTACAGCCCGAAAATCCCATTCGGACATTACGGAAGTTCGAGATGCCCGTGCGCTCTAGAACAACAAACTCTAATTACCGTAATTAATCCCGTTTAACTCGGTAAATCGGATTTTTCAGTTAGTACTGCAACTACGCTGTGAAGGCGGCAAATCCCGGGGTCCCTCCGTGCCGGCTGTACAGAAATGCAAGAGGTAATTAGCCTGGTCCAAAGGACGAGCGGAAGTTCGCGTATAAGAAGATAAATGTCGCCAAAAATAATTGCTCGTTCGTAATTTCTTTTTTTCGAGATTCTTTTTAAAGTATTTGAAATAATGATTCTTCGATCTTCTTATAAAATTCCATTTTTATATGCGTCTTTTCCTTTTTACTTCGCAAGATCAGATACTTGCAAAAGGATTTCAATTGAGATCGAAAGAAGATAATTTCAATCGCGAACGAGAAGATGATAGAAGGATAAAATATATTTTTTTCTTTTATGAGATCTTAATGTATCGAGATGAGAGGTACATGTGGAGTCGGCAAGCTTGCCGTCTTATCTTTAATTAATCTGCCAAGGCTGACATTAAGCCTCTACGCTCGTTCGCGACCAGCCGCGAATCCATTAAGGAGCGGTGATGTCAGTCAGCGATCGTGGATTCTTCCCACGTTACCATCATAATCCATCTCGGCAACTACTTCGCTAACTACCTCGACTTGCCCGGGGTGGGTTCTTTCAGGTAGCAGCGACGATCATCCGTGTGATGCTCCGTCGAGAGGAAGCGGGCGGGGGAGTGCAGAAGGGGTCGGGGGGAAGGAGGGGGGTGAAAGGAGGATGGGTGGCGGCTGCTTTCGGGGCACATTAACGTCAATTTCCATCCAGGCTCTCCGAGAACTTACTTGCAGTCCAAGTTCCTCGCAACTAAGACTGCCTCTCGCGTAGTCGCGGAGGGAGCGAAAGAGGAGGACTACGGGGACAGAAGGGGGAGAGAAGATGCTGCAGTATGCTCTTCTCCGGTATTATTAATGTTACGAGACACGTGAACGCGCGATAGAGGAACAGAGGAACGTCGGTGGAAGGTTCGGGCGCGGGCGGATGGTGGCGGAGGCGGTGGTGGCGGGGCGGATAAGGGGGATTTAGGAAGAGAGGTAAGGCGAGATACATACGGGGACGGCGAATGGTGGAAGAGGCGGACACACGCGAAGGAACGATAGGAAGGTGCGCGCATGGGGCCCCCGCGCGTTACTCCCTTACTCCTTTAGCTTGGTCCTCTTCGCTAATTGTCTCGAAGGTGACTGCCGGCGCTACCCCCGCGGCTGACAACGTCGCGGGGGCGAGATCTCGCAGGCAGACAATCGCGATGCAAAAATGCGCAGACAGCTATTAGATACGATTAGAAATATGACGCGTTTGAATTAAACCCGAAGCTTCTGCGGTCGTTACTAGACGGGGAACACTTGGTATTGAAGTCGAGCGTTCTCGGAGATGGCTTAACGCTGCTTCTCCCCGAAAATTCAGAAAGTAAACTGTGCCGAGATTTCATGGTAATAATGAAACGTTTGTATAATAAAAAAAAGCTCAGATAAAAAGGAAAGATATCTTGAAAAATGTTATTACTATAATTTTTAGTAATGCTAGACGAAAATTTCATAAAATATTTATAAGGGTTTACAAGTTACAAAATTCTTGTGTTTAATTCTATCTTATAGCGATAAGAATAAATCTTAAATAAATATGTTCATACATGGTTTTGAAATTGAAAATAATTTTATGTTTAGGGAAAATTTCTTAAAAAATTATATACAAAAGTTGCATTAAATAATGAACCATACTGTTGACTGTTTAATCAATGGGTACATGTTTCCAATTTGAATTAAGAAATGTGTCTGACTCGTAAAATTTGTTAAGTTAAATAAATGACAAAACTTTCCTACAAAAACCAGTCGGAACGAGTTGAAGAGGATGTAGAAGCAGTCCGCGTGCCAGGAGAGGAGACTCTAACTTATCGATTACTCGGGGTCGCCTTTCGCGACGGCAACGGCGTACCATTGGCCCCTTAAAGGTTTCTGAAAAGCGAAGAAAAGCGCCCGGGCCGGGCCAATGGCCGTGGCGCGCGCATACCACCCTCGCTCTCGTCGCCTTTTTCCCGTAGATTTTTCCGCGCTGTCGCACCTCTAAGAAAGCCACCGGCAGCGAATCGTGGCGGCGCAAAATCCAGCGAAACCACCGTCATTGGCGGAGCCGCAGCGTCTTGACGCCGCCCATCGAGGAACCTGGCACCCGGGAAAACAGTGCTCGCGTTCGTTCCCTCTCTCTTCCTGGATTTTCCCGCCTCTCTCGAGCGCGCCTCTCGTTCCCGTTTTCTCTCTCTCGCTGTACCGCCGCCGCTTCCACCACCCCCCGTCTTCTTCTCCTTCTTCGTCCTCCGCGCGTTCTCGCCCCGGCTCCACCTAGAACCGCTCTCTTCTTATCTCGCTTCTACCTCGGCTTCCCTTCTCCGACGAGACGACGACGTCGTCGTCGCTGCCGCCGTCGCGCGCGCGCTTCTCGCCCTCTTTCTCTACTTTCAACCCTGCCCTCCCTGCTCTTTTGTTCTCCCCCGGCCGCCTTCCTTCCTCTTCTTCGGTGTCGGTTTCGCCGGAGCCCTCGGCGCGCCCCGATCATCCCCCGTATGCGCATCATCCGAGACGATCTCCTCTTCTCCTCTCCTTCTCCCTGGCGCCTCCGTCTTGCCACTTGCTACCCTGACTGTCTGCGTTACGAGGCGCGGCATACGGCGACCTGGAAGGAACCCCGCGCCCAGGGAAAGGCCGTGCGAAGCCGACGAAGAAGAGGAGGAGGAAGAGAGGGACGGTAGTCCCGAACTGCGCGATGGTGCTTCCTCAGATATTAGATTTTACAAGGAGCGTGCTGGGATTTTAGAGGGGTCACGGGGCGGGTGGACCGGCGGGTAGAGATGGAGGGAACCGGTCCGCGCTGGATCCGCGCTTTCCTACGTCGGGGGTGGGATAAATATTAATTATGTTTCTAAGGGCCGCCCGCGGCTACGTGTGCACTGGTTATACTTCCTCATGCTCTATCCCGGGTCTTACGTCTCCGGGAATTTGCGGGCGCGTCTTCGCGCGGCTAGCTTTCTTATTGATCGTCGGTATGGCTGTTCCTATCTGGCTGTTTCTACTGGTCCCGCGGGTCTGTGGATTCTTCGGCAAATTTTAGAATTGAATTTTCCACCGCGCAGTTTTCTCATTGGCAACATCGTTTACTGTTAAAAATAGGCAAACATTTTCTTATTTCTTTCCTCGTTACATTGTAATATTAAAGAAAACCGCAATCTTTTTTTCTTATTATTTAAATAAACATTTCTAAATAAGCAAAAAGGGTATTTAGATTGAACACGGTCATCGTGTTATCAATGAATTTCTTTTTTTACCTCTGTCCGTTTACTAGACATGCTATTTGCTGGCCAATTGTGCGCTATTGAATCAAACGCGGCAAAGTTTTATTAAATACCATAGACGCGTGAAGTGTCAACGTGGAAAAAACACTTCGTCGACTCGACGTGCATTCGCAACGCTGCTCTATCTCCCCGCGTTAAATTGATTCGCATTATTAAAAGCAGCCGTGAATTGGCCGTGAAAGTTTTTCAATTTCCCCGGCACTGTCTCCGCCGGTAAATTGCACTGATAAATTGCACAATACGACGCGGTTCGGAGAAAATCGCATTCAAAACTACGTGCGTCCCTGTGTCTAGACGCAACTGTGCATCGTGGATTAGTTGTGTGTTTCATCCAGAAACGTAATAAGTGCTTTCTAGATGAGTGGTTAAAGCGCGATATAACAGCTTTTTTATCTTCATTACGATGACGTTTTAACGGGATACAATGGGTCGGAGATAATCATCAAATAAATTGCTTTCAGATTTATATTGATAAATTTGATTTTTTTAAAAATAATTTTTGATATATATAATGTTTCTTTTTTTCGATATTTATCTGTTCTCTATATTACTAGCGTAGTTGTGCAAATTAAACTTTTAACAAACAATTTTTTAATTAATTTGCGATAAATCATTCTTCGACATGATATGGTATCGTGGTTCTTGAAAATGTATTTTTAAAAGGTTTCGGAAAAAATTACTACTTTTATTTGAGATTCGCGATTTACCACGTGACATGAGCTTCAAGCTTTTCATGCGACTTTTTTCATGTCAGACGGCTGGTCGCGCCTGTCCAAGTCATTAAACTGACCGCATCTCGCCGGCGGCATTTGAAGAAGGGTCGATTTATCGAATTTGCGGGATAATTACGTGGGGATGTAAACTGCGCGGCGCCGATCGTATGATCTCGTAGGTACGCGTAACCGATGATTATGGTCGATTATCCTTGGAGTCGTTCGCCGCTCGTCGGGTAACGAAGCAAATCACCCCGACTCGTTGGAAACAACCCTTCGGGGGACAGAGATCAGGGGTAGTTGGTTCGAAACCTGGCTGAAATAGGTAGTGCTGCCGCGCGGTGGCAGTGTCGAAAACTGAGCCCGTCTAGACACCCCCTTGCAATTTAATCCTTTATTTATCCAAATCGTCTTATCGCCTTTCGAACAGTTATGACATGGACCCATAAAAATTTTACAGCAACTTACGAATATCAGAATACATAAAAAAGTTATTATATGATTAATCGATTAATTGTAAAGTTTATAAAAATCTTATACGGCTCTGATTAATTATCTTCACTCTCTATTTAATTTCTGTCTTGTAAGGGGACAACCAACTCTTGACCCCTTGAATTTGGCTAAATTTTTAATATGCTAATTATTGCGCATTGGACAGAGTTATTGTATCTTGTATTAGTGAATGGAGTGTATTGTAACATATTAAAAATTCAGCACAATTCAAAGGGTCAAGGGTTGGCTCTCCCCTCGTTAGTCTCATATATATTTGTCATTAATATAGGATCAGTAAATAAAAGTAAAATAAATCGAAAGAAATTTTATAATATAAGATGAATAACAAAAGATTTAATTACAGTCAGATTTCATTCAATATACAAAGTTTATTAAAACGCTTATATCTTTGTCATAAGTAAAACGAGACCTTCATTTTACGCGGTTCATTTTCTTGTATAATAAACAGGATACATAGTTACAGAGGACATACGGTTTAAACAAAGACAGAATTTTGCTTATGTACCACGATTATATTACGCTACCGTCTTGCGGTGATGCTGAATCTGAAACTCCGTTACTCCGTGAGACGCGATCGATCGACTTGTCGGTTGATCGCGACATCGATGCATCCCATGATAGGGCATTAGATCGCCTGGCTGAGGTCGGCTATTAGCCGCAAATGACGTACTTAGGTGGCCGGCGATCTCTCCCAGTGATTTGATCGGATGCGGGATTCCTTCAACAATGATTCGGACAATGATTCCGGCTTGAGAGCCGCAAGACCACGCGAGAGCGAGCGGCAAGGGGGATGGCACGGCCCCTTCTTCGTTCACCCTATTGATTTTCCATTCGGAACAGCTTCGGCACTCTCGAGGCGCCAAACGTCGGCGCGAAATGCCCGACCGATTGACCGACATTCGATTGCCAATCGACACGCACCGGTCGATCCACCGGTGACAATGATTGAGACACCTGTGACTCATTCGCAGGCGAACGATCGACCAGCTATGGGATCGTTGTTAGTCGCGATTACGTGCGCTTCCTATTCTGAATTGTTCTGTGTTTAAATAAATGAAATAATAAAAAATAATATAAGAAATGTTATGAGAAAATATAAAATATGTAGGAAATAACATAAGAATACGATCTTTTCGAAATTGCAGAAGCTAACGAAGCACTTAATAAAACATTTATTTTGGTCACCGTTTTGACTTTCGTCACCGTTTTCATTATGGAGCGATAAATACAAAGATATGCGGTAAAGTTTTATGTTAAATTGAAAGTGCCACGGATTGTTATAAAAAGTTAAAGAAAGCACTTGGTGGTTATGATTAATCATGTACTCAGGTTTTTCGATAATACCCGGCGCTTTCAGTTTGAGAATTTATGGGTAAAAAGGCACTACGATGTTACTCACCAGACCTTTCCCTCTGTAACTTCTTTTTATTTCCAAATATAAAGTTACATGTTAAGAAGCATCTTTTTTTTTAATTACTCGAATCAATTGAAGAAGCGGTGACGAATAGCCATAAACAGCCTCACTTCAAACGATTATGCCGAATATTACGGAAACCTATTGGCAGTGATATGTAGGTGCTGGTGGGTCATATCTTGAAGGAAATTATTATAATTTAGTCATAAATGTATAATAAAAGGTTTTATCGATTTAATCTCATTACTTTTCTCTGTCAGACCTCGTACATATAATAATTTTCTACTCAATTCACGTGTGCTGCAGAAAGATTCACCAAATAAAATGCTACTAATAATTGAGAGAACAGTTTATAAAAATATTTAAGAACATATCACAGTTATTTTTAATTAATCCGCGAACTGTTGAATTCTGCAATAATTTTTATTATAAGAAATATATGTGATATTAACTTACAATTTCAAATCACCTTCGGTTCACATTTGAATGATATAATATTTTATATGTATTAAAAGTTTCTAAATTTCTTGTCAGATAATGTAAAATTGGAAAAAATATTTCCAATATTCATTACTCAAGTATAAACATACATCGCATTCCTAGAAGAATACTGTCATAACTAAAAAAACTCTTCGATTTTGAATTAAGCTCATAAAAAGTATGCCTAAAATATTACCTACATACTATAATAATGTGCGAAATCTGCTGCACGGGGCAGAAATATCATTATTTTTTTAAACGTTATGTTGCGGTCGCTGGATGAATAGTGTCATAAGCGAATTGACAAGTGAATCGCAGTAGACCTCTTCAAGAAGCAATATAGGTTTCATTACAACAAAATATCGTAATTGTGATTGCTTCAGTTATCATACAATTCAAAAAATTGAATTAATCTTGTTTTTTTCTCTGAAAATTGTAAATTTTTGAGTTGTGACAGTATTCTTTCAGGGGTGTGATATCTATGCAATCTTTTCTCAAAAAATGTTTATTGAATTCTGGAAAAGAGAATTCAAATCGTATCCGAATTCTTCACTTGAATCACGACTTCAAATGCGACGAATATGTCACGAATAGTAAATTAATTCTCAAAACCCAACTGTGAAATCGTGTCACGTCTGAAAACTAAGTTTAACTAAATTCCTTAGCAGAATTGCAAATATAAATTAGCAAAGTTAGAGTTTAGAGTTCTCATTTCTTTACACGTTTTTCTTTATAAAGATTCTTTTCCAACATCTTCTTTGCGTCTCTCTTGGAGGAGCGTATGTTAAAATGAGTGTCGATGTTCTAATTAACGGGGTAATCTCTACGATCGAGATAGTTCGCGGTATATTCTGGCGGTAATTAGCCGTACTGTTTGATTTGGACGACGGTGGAAGAGGCTCGCGTGGCTCTGATTGGATGAACGTTCGTCTTCACTTTCCGAAAGGAAAGAACAGCCCGGGGCCTCTGGCTCCGGGAAATGACGAGAAGACGAGATGAGACAAGACGGGACCCGCGAGTTAGGAACGACGAAGTCGTTGAGTTCGGATAAGGTGGGACGGAACGAGGGAGAAGAGACGACGAGATGAGATGAGAAACAGCAATGTCGCAATGAGATATTGCCAGTATGCGAAGGCGCACAAAGCTACCCTAGGATCTGTCTCGGCGCCTTGTAATAACACTGTGCGTTAAGCTATCAGAGGACTCGCAGTATGATGATTAGCTTTAAAAAACTATTTTCGTTGTTACTGCGCTATAATAATATTCACGTTCTATGACTACCAAATACATGCAACAGATACGTGTATGCATTCGCTAAATTTTTATAGAAAAGAAACGTTTTTAAAAGAAAAATATTTTAAATTTCTTAACGTGTTAACAATGAATAAAAAAATATCTCTAATATCTCGAATTCATATGATTACATTGGGCACAAAACTTTTCCGATGCCACATATTCGCTCTATCTCGGTGCAATGAAATCGTCATATTTGATCGCTCTATTGTGGCACAACTTGTGTATTTGACGAACAAAAACTGCTCTTACGTAGTGCCATTGTAATACGTATTTAGACAAGCGAAACAAACAGGATGGTATTGAAGATAAATTTTATTAAGTTGAAACTTATGAAAGTTTTTTCATCATTTGATGACACCAAATAATATCGCGGAATTAAAAACAGTAAACCAAAAGACGTTCGTTAAATGACTTATCAGAAGTGCGATGGTGAAATTGAGAGTATATTAAGTTAAATAGAAAAAGAAAGCCAAAAGTAAAAAGTTTTAATGTCCTGAATAATTACTTGTATAAGGATACAAATAATTCAGGACACTTTTGAAATAAAGTTAGTGTTAGTGCACATCTGCCGAATAAATTGCGACGATAGATGATACATTGTACTAAATTTAATGTAAGGAAAATAGGATTTTTAGGTACATTTTTTAAATAAGTGTTTTATTTCTATATTTGTGGCTTTAATAGTGCTTTAAAGAAGTAAATTATATATACACAGCCATTACATATATGAATATATTAAATTATATAAGAAACATATTTAAATATGTTTGTACAAAAGTATATTTTCACGTTTCAATTATATTGGTTTTAATGTTGTTTTTTTTTATATCAAAATATCTGAATCTAAGATTGCAGTCACTGTATATCTTTCTGACAATCGATGTTATATTATCAACAGAAAGTTTATATGTTGTATAGTTTTTATTGTCTCTAATATACATATCTGCACGTCCGGGGCGGATTTTCCGCGAGGTATGAAGATAGGGAAGAGGGTGGAAAAGCAAAAGGAAAGGAAGTTGCCCACGGTGCTTGGGGGGAGACACGGGGTGCAAGATGTAAGACGAAGGAGGCGTGGTCTCGGCATTGATCCAGAACCCCCACTCCCGTGCTTAAAAGTACAGCCCTGGCTGCTCCGCTCTGTGCTCACCCCCGTCGACCTGTAAGAAACCGGCAAGAAATGAATATTCATGAGCCATCAGTTCCGCCGCCTCTATCTTCCTGATTCGGTCACCGGCGAAAAAACACCCTATCTCTAATAACTTAGAACGATATTAAATATTATTATTATAATTTCGTATTAAGTTGAACGGAAAAAAAATGTATATTTCCTAACTGTATATTTTATTACGCGAATTGTCAATTTGCATGAAAAAGAATTACATAAAATTTCGTTCATTTAGCGATCTTATTTGAAAAAGATTTATTGAAGGTAAAATAGAGAAATAAGAAATTTGTATATCAAACATGAATTAAACAAGAAGAGAGAGAAAGAGACAGAGGGAACAAACATTTTAGCCTAGTAAAAAATAATGATTGTAATTGCAGTTTATCTTTTAATTTAAAAAAATTACTTTAAATGCTAATTAATATACATCTTGATTTAATAACTTTGATCGTCTCGGGATCCGAAATTGTCAAGTAGATTCTCTAAACTCTGCTCTCAACGCGTGTTTGAATTAATTGTGATAATTCTATTTCTATTTACTCTCGCAGGATATTGCTTTATCTAATTGCTAGCGATACGCGAGCGAGGGGGAAAATGCCGGTAGTCGTAACGGATTGATCGTCAATCTCGACGATGGCAGAATACACCACGTACCGAAACGAAATTCGATTAACAATATAAATTATTTTCAATTTCCAAATTAATGTTTCATTATAGACGTCTGACAACTGCGTTAGAAATGTCCGGGCACTGCGAATCGTTTTCCAAAAAAACAAACTTCCTTTTATACATTTAATCGAAAAATATCACAGTAATATATGTATACGTACAGGATGTATCCGGGAATGACAGATCTACGCTGCAGAGATACGTTGTGTTCTGTTCGAGCCTCGCGTTGCATACCTAAATCGCGCAGATACTTACAGAGAGAGACAATAGGACGGGGATTCATCGCATGAATATTTCATTGCTGGTCACTGACCAGATATAAATAATCTGAAAGTTTCGGAGCTCGAATAAAATTTTCAACGTTTCGCTCTTCTATTCAAGTCAAGTATGTAAAATTGCGAACGGGGAAGGGGGAGCGATTCTCCCCGAATGCATCTCGCATCGCGAGCAAAAACACAGCATCCGCGGCCCTCACCTGTGGCTACCCACGTGCGTTTACCCTCACCGCGAACGATATTATTTTATCCAATTGCGCAACGTCCGAAAGGATACGTCTGAGAGAAAGCGAGGGGGCTGTAAGGGTGGTTTGGTCGCGACGTTGGCGGATTGGTTGCCGGCTACGACGACGTTCCCGGAGAGTACGTTACCGGGAGTTTGTTCTAACTTGCAGTCGGTGGCAGTTCTCCTCAAACAGGCTAGATTATGCTCCACATCTCTCCGCTTTCGTTCTCCCGGACGGGCTCGCGCGCAAATTCGCGAATTCGCGATGCGCGCGCGACTGCACCCGCGCGCGTTTGTTTGATCTAACTTCGCCCTCAAGCTCTCAATCTCGCTGATTGTGAAAGAAGCGCGGCCGGGGAGAGCCTGCCAGCGAGACGACGATCCCGTAGTTTCTAGTCTTACGAGGGTGCGAGAGACGAGGATCGTCGCGACAAAAGCTGCTTCGCGTTGAATACTCCGGAGCTTGACGATCGAGATGGATCGATCGACTCTCGCTGCTGCGGTTGTTGATAATGCATTCTACGTCTGATGGAGCTTCTTGCTGCAATCTGCATAGTTGCGTCGCGTCGTTATGTATACGGAAAACTTACGTATATTTTCTTAGAAAAACATATTTATTCATGAGGGACGTAAGAGAGAAATTCATTAGAACAATATATTGCGGATAGATAATAAACTGATAGCGAGTTGTAAAGAGTACTTTTAAATATTCTTTCATAGATTTTGATTTCCAAGACGTAACCGCGGCAAAGCCTTCGTCTTAAATTGTCGGACGATACGCGCCGCATTAAACCCGAAATGGTCCGGGCTCTGATTTACGAAGCTGTTAACGTATCCGATAAAATACAGCCTTCGGTTTTATTGCGCCCATTCAGCGCCATTTTGGAGAACGTGGATTTCTCTCGTCGAAACATTTCTCCCCGTTACTCTTACTTACCTAGCCACTATGTCTTCCCGTTTCTCGGCGCAGTAATTTCAATTGGCTCGCAAGGCGCTCCGCACAATTTATCCATTTACATAAGCCGATTCTCCTTTTTTCACCGGTTATTTTAAACAGGGTAACACGAGCTAAGTCTCACCCTCCGCAATTTAATTTACTTTGATCGCACTTGCTTGGATCCGACAGACGAGATTACCTTCGTGAATAATATATCAGGATAATAATACGGGGATCCTTCTGCCTCGTAGGAAACAATGGTGACAATAAACTCACATTTTCAATCTTTTTTTGCATTAGTATATTTTTCCCGGCTGATTCGTTTTTTTCGTTGCCATTTTTTCAGAGCACGGTTCGTTTGCGCGCAATTTAAAAAATTCTGCGAAACGAAACTGTCTAATTGTCACAGATCCCGATATTTTTATCCTTCACGCCGACGGCCTTTCGAGTTTCGAGCATCCCTCCCCGAGGACAACAACTCATAGACCTGAGTGTCACGATCCTTTAAAATATTTAGAGAAGGTAGTCCGCGCGCGGGGAAGGAGAAGCGGGCGGGTAGAGAGAGGCGGAGGAGAGACTCATCCAAGTTGGCAACTTTCGGTCGTATTAGCTTTTGTATATATATTACCTCATTTGCGAGAGGAAAGCTTATACTTCTACCCCCTGTAGACACTGTATAGATATACCATGCACTCTCTCACACCCCACCCCACCTCCCTCCACAATATACTCGTACACGTGCTTCGGCTATATTCCGCCGTCAGTGTGACACTTCGCGCGACGAATCGTCTATCCAAAAAGTTTCCGCAACCTCGACGAGTTATGCGCCATCGTGACGCTCGGAAGATGCGAAGAAATGAAATGTCGCGATTGTTGAACTTAGTTTTACCCGTTCGAAATATTACCTTAATTAATCAAATAAAGAAAGATCGTTGCGAGGAGAAAGAATATAATTTCTTTATATTTCTGCAGTAGATCTGACGACGTGTGATAATGTCAATATTATTACCAATGTACTAAAATTTTATTAATGAAATTATTTCTAAGTAAATGCGATCTTGACTGTTTTTGTCGAATAGGCAGGATTTATATTTGTTACATCTCATCCTTTTATCAATAATATTAGTATCTACTTGTCGTCATTTATTGACAACACGAAACCGACTACGAAGACGAGTAAGACGAACTCATCATCTTTCACATCATCAATGTGAAAGACGGTTTAGTATATAATTTCTAATGCTCTTGAAAGTCTATTCTCGAGTCTCAAGTTTCGCGTAAGCAATTACTCCGCTCCTCAGCTACACAGAAAAAAAGAAGTGTCAAATCAAAATATTATATACTCGTAATATATACGCAACAATCTATAATCTTTTTATAAAAATTTCAATTCCTTTTTCTTGATTAGACTATATAAAATGACTTTATTCAAGCAAGTTTTCTTTGCTTAACGCAATATAATCTCATTCAAGATTTCTATGTTGAAACTAAAGATATTTTCAAATCAAGAATACTCTTTTTTTCTGTGTAAGTATAAAATCTTAATTGATGCTTACTAAAAATGAAAACGTAAATGTACACGTTTCTTTGATCATTTTTTATTTTCTTCTACGCAAACTGATATCCCTAATTTTGTGACCCCCGAGGCGAGCCTCGGAGGAACGTAATGGCGTGGCGCGAAAGAACAGATTCATGAGGGAGGAGGGCGCGAGGCGACGATGCAGGTACACCCTCAACGCGGGAAAACAGACATTTAACCTAAAATAACACACGGACAATGAATACAAAACATACGTCAACACGAGCCGTAACCTTCCTCACTTCCGTTGCGCCACCGTTCGTCGTCGTATCATCCCGGCGCTGTTCCGATTTTAGCTCGCGCTCGCGCTCGCGCCCGTGACGTCCGGATGAGCCCGGCATAAAAATAGAGAATAGGAGGCGGAAAGCGCGATGGAAAGAGAACGAGCGAGAGAAAACGGCGCGGAGAGTGGAGGGAGGGAAAAGAGGGAGGCGTAGGAAAGCGACGAAGGGTGCGAAAAGCATCGGCGGCGCATCGCCTTCGAGCAAGTATCGCCCGGCTGTCAAATGGTAGGTAGGGTTGGCGGAGAAGGAAGGTACCCTACGCGCGGAGGTTAGGTCGGAATATAGTTTAAGCTAGACGAATGGGCTGGTGGGTGGTTCTGGAGGCAGAAGAGTGAGCCGAGGCGGGTAGTTTTGCCTGGGTACCGCCGCACCACCGTCACCCCTTCGCCCGACCGCCGGTTTCCCGCCGTGCCCCGGTCCCCCCCCGCCCCCGCCCCCGCCCCCCGCCCCCCGTCCCCCCGCCAGCCCTCTGGAGGCACCCCCGGTTACTACTCCACCACCTTCTCCACCTCCTCGACGACGCCATACCCTCGTTCATAATATCCTGCACGTCAGACTTTGAAAACTCCAACAATTTCCTCCTGCCGCCTGGTTGGAGAGCGAAGAGAGGAGGGGAACGGGGAGGGAAGGGGATGGCCGGGGCTCAGGGGGTTGGTTCTACCCGCCGCGTGGAGATGGTTCCAGGTTGCTGATGCTGGTGCCGCTCTCTTCGTGTGGCGTGTAGTAGTAGCGATAGTAGTAGTAGTAGTAGTAAGTAGTAATAGTAGTAGTAGTAACGGTGGTAGTGAAGGTGGCGGTGGTGGTGGCGAACCGACGGTGCGAGGGAGACGAGTTTCGAGTTTATATAAAGTTCGGGCCACATCAATAATTATAAGTAGAGAGCCGAGGCAAGATGGCGCACCCGACTGGCAAACCCCATCCCCTCGCATGCCAACCAAGTCATTATTCAAGGCATCCTTACTTCCACCCGCCTGCCCGTCCGATTGATCCTTGGTGTCGTCTTGGGGAACGATCGACGCTTTTCTCGAAGAAGAGCGGAAGATCACCTCTTTGATCCTTAGTGCTCCATATGTCGCATTCTGACTTCCATATTAATATTTCACGTTATATTACATTAAATTTCGTTCCAGGTGTACCAATCACTTTTATAAAGAATGAAAAAAATAAATCTTGCACATGACTATTGCGTATTAAAAATTTTTTAATATAATAACTCTTTAATTATCTTTCTATTCATTTCATTTCTTTACAAGAAAGTTAAGATCTCATTAGTTTGTAATAAGGTAACAATAATTCTCAATTATACTTTGTATATGCGATAAATTAATCGTATTAATGCCAAGATATAATTTTTAGAAAAATATTATTTTGGCGAAAATTCTGCCTCTTTCTTTAGAAACGTAATGAAGAGTAGGATTATTAAGGGAAGGCTGGCGAAGAGGAAAAACACGAGGGGCCGAGACGATAGGGAAGGGCTGGCTGGTTTCCGGCAAAGATGACGGTTGATTAATGTTGAGGGTAGTTTCTTACTCACACCTAGCCCGGCGGGATAGTCGGTTACAATGGCGAGCGGCGCCTTAGATAAAGCGTCGAAATAATACTGCGCGCGAAGCAAGATAGCTGATTCTATCTAAAATTTAATATTCTTCTCACCCGTACGTACCTCATTTTTTACACGAAATTAATAACGTACAAAATCTTACACATTTTGGCAGAAACAACGTTCTCACTCAGCAAAAGTTAAATTAACGGAGCGCTCACGTTCGCCCGCTCACATCCCTTTTAATTAGAAAAGGTTTAACTGGCGATGTTGAAAAAACAAGTACACGGAATGCCCGGACATTTACACAGGAGTCAAACACATCGGGATATCGGGATCCACCCCGGCAAATATTTTACTTTCGCGAACTGAGCCGGCGGATCAACCGGTAGTTTCGTTTGACTGCGCGAAGCAATATTTTTCAGCCGCGGATCCCGGTCTCCTCGTGCGGTCCGGCCGGCTACGCGGGCCACGTACACGTGCAAAATACTCGCACGCGCGCGCGCGTGGGCACACACGTGCACACGGCCGGTGCACATACACGCGCGAGCACTTGGCGTGGGATCGGTTCGAATCTGTCCCTAACGTAGTTTCCAGTTGAAACGCAGATCTGGTGTTGCCCTAACTCGGCCGGGGAAACTCAGAAATCTAATGCCAGGAGGACACACGGGCTGTACCAGCCCGACGTTAACTTTTAATGCACGGGATTAGTGCCGCGGGTGCACGCGGGGACCCCGGCCAAACTTTGCGCTAATTTGTTCGTCTATTAATCTCGCACTTCCTATCTGCCCGCGCCGGCCGAAAGAAGCCGGAGCGGCATACGAAGAAAACTCACCGCAACCAACGCTAAGCACGTGCGGGCAATAAATCCTTCTACCGAAAAGATTCACTTACTTATTAAATACGATTATTTGCTTAGCCTTTAGTGATCATAATTTTTAAGTGAAAATGTAGTTTATCTATAGATAAAGATTAATATATAAAAATCTTGAATGCTCATTAAAAAATTGTTCATTTTTATAAAAATAGTTTTTTATGTGTCGGAAAATATTTCCAATGCAAACGTCAGTCCAATCTTTCAAACAATCTGTGTTAAATTTTTTGCAATTCGGTCATTATCATTAATATGTAATAATTTGTGATATGATGTATAAATTACGTACTCGTTCTTTTATACTTGACATACCTATTAATTAAAGTGTTTTTATACGCGTTTTACAAAATAACGAAGAATAAATGCGGAGAGGTGAAACGTTTAAATACGAAATCTGGGTCGCAGCAGCCGCTCGGCGAGATTTCTCGTAGCGAAGTATAAGGCAAGGGTAAACGAGGAGTGTAAAAAGCGAGAAAAAAGTCGAGAGTAACGCGCCGCAGAAGGGAAGCGAAAAGAGGAGGAAGAGGCCGCGCGCTCAATTTACCGGTCGTGTAAAAAAGGAACGCGGAAAAAGACGGGAAACAGCTTAACGGGGTTAAAACCACCCCTTCGGGGGCTTGGGGGTAGAAGGTAAAAAAGCTAAGCGGCATTTTATAGACCCAACAAGCGGCCCGCGTATACCTACCTACGCGGGTGCCAACCCCGTTTTTACACCCTCGTTGGAAATTAGAGGCTTTTTGTGCTAAATATACCCCCGTCCCTTTCCTTCTCTCTCTCTCTCTCTCTCTCTCTCTCTCTCTCTCTCTCTCTCTCTCTCTCTCTCTCTCTCTCTCTCTCTCTCTCTCTCTCTCTCTCTCTCTCTCTCTCTCTCTCTCTCTCTCTCTCTCGCTCTCTCCCTTTCTCTCACACACAGCACGCCGCGCGCCAGTGAATCTCATATTAATTTTAACTCCACGCGAACCTGACCGCTCTTCGAATTACTCGCCTACAATCTTTTTAATCTTTCTATTACGCGAGAAGGAGAACACAGAAACAGAGTAATTTATAATGCATTTCTTTGCAGTAACATTGTTTCATTTGTAATATGATGTTTAGACTGGTTAGCTGTATGGAGAATTTCTACCGCATTGAAATTCGATATTCATATGTGCTGTATCATATGAGATTAAACTTGTATTAAGTTAATGTAACGCGACCTTTTGAGCAATAATCCGCTTTTTGCTAAAGCGAATGGAATTATCTCCAGATTATTTTTAAAACTGACATTAATTTTATAATCCAAGCTTCTCATATTTCCATAATTGCACAAATTATGACAGATACTTTTTTCAAGGACTTTCTTAGAGTTTGATTTTTAGAAATTGTGACGGATTTTTTTTAATAAAATCGCGTGTTAAAGTTTATAACATGCGAGAGAAAATTGTAAAAGCAGCTCGACCAGGTAGCAACGAGATTTGAGTCTTTTCCGTGGTCTAAGTGAAAATAAAACGCTCGGCCAACCGGCCAAGAGGGTGTGAAATGAGGGTGGCATTTCTCTCACATAAATTAGCCGTCGGGGGCAAAATGCAAAACATCCGTTCAAGCCGCAGTTCAACACAGGCGAGATTGGTCACGTTGTGGCTTTGTCTCGCCTGATTCGCCCGCAGGTGGGTTCACTCCAGTCACCCGCTCTTGATCTTTAGACTGACATAATTGTATACAATTTAGAAAATAAGCGCTTTGTACTAAAGGTACTATCTTTCCGTTGCAATATCTTGTCATCGAAAATGACATTTGCCTCGAGAAAATTTTTTTTACTCCCAATCGGACGATATCTCATCATTTCTTATTTCATTTTGAAGATATTTTAAAAATAAAAATATATAATATTTCTGTCTTGAGAATTATGTCTTTTAACTCACGGTTAGATCACATGGAAAATTTCCGTATTTTTCGAGAAGTATCGAGGTAAACCACGAAGCTGCTGAATAAATTATCACAGCGCTTGCAAACCGCATTCCGGTGTACTTCGACCCGATTCGGAACGGAGTCGAATCCGAGTGGAATTCGCGCAGGAGAAAAAAAAACGACGTGACATATCGCATCGGCATGCGATTACCAAACCCTGGCGCCCTCGCAATACTCCGGGGCAACATCGAAGATGCAACCACCTGAAAATTCATGGCTGGCACGAAGGAATCGAATATCGTTGTCGCATCGGAACCGATGTGTCTCCCCAAGTTATTCCCGCGGGGCGAATCGAAACGGCGAAGGTCGACGGTGCTCTCGAAGGCGAAACGTTTCTCTAGGCATTCGAAACGGGCGTCGCGCGCGTATATCTGGCAGGATAGGTGGGCCCC
The DNA here is from genome assembly GCF_030848795.1 of Temnothorax nylanderi. Classification (NCBI taxonomy): domain Eukaryota; kingdom Metazoa; phylum Arthropoda; class Insecta; order Hymenoptera; family Formicidae; genus Temnothorax; species Temnothorax nylanderi. Next base: position 1,669,201 of record NW_027249073.1, read on the forward strand.
AGATAGCGCCCGATTTCCAGCAACGACTAACGGTGGATATAGGTACGGGAAAGGTGGTGGCGAGAAGAGCGAGAGGTGCGGCTCGGTCGTAGGTTGTGTGTTAGCTGAGGCAGTTCGCCCTCCCCCACCTACCCTCTTCAGCCCTCTTGCCGGCACCCCCTTGCCCCACCCCCTCCCGCCACGCTTTTGGCTTTCGAGGCAATATAACTCGAAAATGGTGGCTGGCTTGCGAGTGCCGTTATCATTTCTTAGCCCGGTATCAGCCCGCCCTCCCGGTTATTACTGCACCCCCGGGGCTACGCCATGGACTCTTAGATAAGCCACCCACCGCGAAGGTGTATTGTGTGTTTCACGTACCGTCGCCTTCTATACGCTTCTCCTTCTCCTCGCCACGTCTCTTATTCCATCTTGTTCTATCGGGCTCTCTTACGGCGTTTCTCCATTCCTAACTGCCTCTCTCGCTCTATCTCCGTTCGCTTTTATGCCTCTTCTCTCTCCTTCCCTTCTTCTCACTCACACTCTCTCTCTCTCTCTCTCTGTCTCTCTTTCTCCCTATCTACCTCTTTCTTTATGGTGTTACGTCGCCCCCTGCGGAAAGTGCCCCTTCTCCCATATCCCGGTTTCAGCCACTTCCGACACTCCGAGATGTATAGAATTGTTTGAGAATCGCCCGAAGCGCCGCGAGATTACTTGGGAAAACGGATATGTCGTTCACCGCCCGGACCGATAAGTCCGAAATGCACGTCGTCGAAAAGGACCTCATCCACGACTGGTCCAGGCTCGATCGATGCTCGTCCGCGGGCAGGTGCACCTTCTGGATCGCCCTATCCGGACATCTCTCGCCGGACACGCCGAAGGTTCCTGCCGTCTCTGTTTTCTTAGGATTATGGCGGCAATCGTGCCGCGCCGCACCGGACGGGTTATCGGAATCGCCGCTGCTAATCTGACCGCGCGATCCGGAGATGTGCAGCGGAAACTCTCTCCTCTTCTTCTCCTTCCCCTCTCCCCCCCCCCGTTTGGTCAGGCGCTACGGACACAATGTTTAAACGCTACCCTCTTGTTACCTTAGTACGAATACGTTATATTACTGCTTCGTTCACGAAAATGATAATTCTGTGACTACGTTTCTCATTGGAGACAGTATAGATCTTCTAAAGAGAAGATCGGAAACCTACTACTTCATCTTCTCTGAATCGGAATAATAATTTGGGAGATTGGTGTGCTCAGATCACAAGACATTTTTCTTGAAAGTGAAAAGTTTGACAGTGCCTCCACGGGGGACACGCGCCTTCGAGCGGGTGGCTAAGGGTGCGAGCGATTTGCGGACGTCGTGCCCGAAGTCGAAAGCTAGGTTCGAATGCGAACGATTCCAAACGAGGTCGCCCCCGACTGACTGATGACGTCATTACTGTCAGGCTTAATGAAAATTTCCGGAAAGTTACCGCTCGCCTCGACTGCCGACACCGTGTTACCTTCAGCTACAGCGAGACGTGGGCGTTTTCGGCGAAGGGGGGAAGGGGACGCGTGGGGGTGTCGGATGGGGTCCCTGCAGGGGGGCAGGGGGAGGTGGAAACGAGCGCGGGGGCTGCCGGAGCCCGCGAGCGAGCGAGAAATTTTACGAGAATTTCCGAGACTAATTTCTCCGGCGCTTTGCGCTCGAGGCAGGCGGGCGTCGTTAATTTCTGACGTTAATTGCTAAACCTGAAGTTTCTAGAAATTTCCTGGGCGCCCCTAGCCGCGCTTCCACTGCACCAGTCTATCCTCTTCCTTTCCTCCTTCATCTCGTTTACGTGTGTGTACGGGACCCACCGTCATCCTCTTGCTCCCCCTCCCCCCCTTCCCCCCATCGGCGTTTCCATGCAGTCTCACGCGGCTGCTTCACCCGGTTTTCTGATATGAAGATTAAGCATCATTTATTCAAGACAACCGAGCGCCAGGCCTTTCTTGACGAGACCTTTGAGGCTTGGACACCGGCCGGTTCGGCCGGACTTGCGAATGAAGCACTTTTGTGATGGGATTGCTATTCATATGCATAGTTATTCATACGTTATTAATTTAAAAAATATTCTTGAAATTTTTAGACTGTTTCTAACTACTTTGCTTCAATAGCTCTATATCCCGTAAAATTTTTTGCGAAACATTTAGTTGAATCTTGCTAGAATCTATATTTTCTTCTCGACATATCAAAATATAATTTTATTTTTATTTTTAATGCATATTTGATTTTACTGTACCGTACATTTATTTTATTCTGAAATATATATAATAAATAAATATACCAATATGTAACAATTAATTAAGTCCGAGAACGAGCGTGGATGTGCAAGCGGCTCTCGATTCTCTATTCCGAACGTTTACGATCGTAAAACGCCGGAATTCTCCAAAGCCATCGGCGCCGCAAGAAGTAATCGGCGATAAAAAAAAAGATATGTATCCATCCATGACCGCGCACCGCAGAAACCGCAACTACCGCCTGCCATCCCTCGTTCTCAGCTCCCGCCCACCCTCTCGAAGGATGCCGGCGTGTAGAAACCCGGTAGGAAGGGTTGGGCACCCCTCTTCGATGTGCACGGGGGTCAATTTCGTCGCGATAAAAGGGCGAGCGAGAGTTCCTTGCGCCCTCGCCTAGTTGTTTAGTTTTCCGCCATCTTTGTTCGCGCTTAGGTACCGCGGGACGAGGGAGGGATGGCAGGAGGGGAAGGGGGGACGACCGTTCCTGGAGAAAGAGCGAGAGTGAGGGCCCGTGCGGGAGGTTACGATGAAATGAGAAAGAGCGACGAGAGAAGGAGGGGGTTGGGTTAATAGCGGGCTCCGGCGGTTCTGCAACCCCGTTGAGGCTTCCCGGGGAGAGAGGGGGATCGGGTCGGCGGCGGTGGAGGATGAGAAAGAGCGCGAGGTGGTGCGAACGAGCGAGCAAGCGAGTGAGCAAGCGAGCCCGACGAAGGAGAGGCATAAGTCGAAGAGAGAAAGCGGAAGGCTCGCGCAGCTTCGCCGGAGACGGAAAGAGAAATAGAGGAGGACCAAGATGGATAGAGAGGGTAGAAATAGACGCAAAAGACGGGGACGAGAGCGAGCGGGGCCGGCGGTGGCGGCGGCGGCGGCGGCGGCGGTGACGGCAGCGGGCGGTTCGAAAGGCGGGAAGGGAGAGATTTTACTTACTTACACCCCCACCAGCGGAGGTCCGCGTGCGGCGAGACCGGCTAATGCGAGGCCGGGTGCGCGGGAAAAGGAACGACGACAGCGGCGGTTAGGTATTTCCCCCGTAGCGCGCGCGCAAAAGGCACCGTAACGATTTTCTGCTCCTTCGAAGGAATATGAAAGGCGATATTTGCGCGAACCCAGCACACCGGGAGAACGATGGGTAGAGTAGGGTACGGAAGGCGATGGAGGATGGGCAAGAGAGGCAACGGGACGAGGGAAAGAGGAAGGGGAGGCGGGGGAAGGAAGGTGGCTGAGATAGAGGGTAGCTCCGGCATATCGTCTCGCTCTTGCGCCCCCACGTGTCTCTCCCGCTCTCGTTTCCTCTAATGATGGAAAGCGAGAGGCCGAGTCGCCCCGGCAAATACCGCTCGGGTGGGATTTAAGGGATGAAAAGGGGCAGGAAGCCTTCTTTGCTGCCTCCGGGAGCTCTTTGATGTCACCAGACGTGCTGTCTAATTTTCGGGCCGGATCAGCGTCGCGCAGCGCCGGAGCTGTCCACGGAAAAATTGTTATCGCGATCTTGGCGGGCTGAGTCCACGGGAGACTTTAAACTTCAAAGCAGATTCTTGAGAAACCGTAGCAAGATTATCAGAGTTTCCATTGAAATTCTTGAGTCGATGTTTGGAATACCGTAAACACATTGCACACCGGTGCATCAATATTGTTCAACTATGGGCTTTATTATAATATTATTGGTGCACTTGTTGTAGCTAAAATTGCAATTTGATCGACTACAAACGGCAAATATAGATAATAAAAACATTTTCTTTTCTCAAACGCAACATTTTCTTCAGACGATATAGTAAGTGTGAAGACTCATTGAACCAGTGACACGCTTCATTAGGTTTTGAGCATCATCGCACTTAATTACAATAAGACTAAGAAAAATATGCGTCCGTAAAAGACTTCCACTATTTTTTTGCTAATCTTATATTTCTAACTAAACTAAATCAGGTTATTTTCTAAAGATTATCATTTTAGAAAAATAAATTTGAGTAATTCGAATAAATATCTTATTGGTAAGATATTTGAATAAAAGAAGGAAAATATAATATATATATACGGAATAATCATCGAAAAATGACTTAGGAAGGTAAGCCGAGAACTCCGAGATGGATTATTATTTTTCCATCTTCCTCACGGAGAACGACGATGCCACAGCCAATGCATTCTCCGCGTCGTTTAAGACAAAAGCTCGCGAGGATGGTTCGCGGGGGTGCGAGGGGCTGGCAAGGGGAAGGTGTATGGATGGCGAAGAAGAGGTACGCCCGGGTGGGAGCTGCCTCATTCCCGGCTGGAGACTTAGAGTTGGTAATTAAATACAAGGAACCTTGCTTCGCCTCGTCTCACCCCGAGTCAGCTCGTCCTCTTCTTCCACTCCTCCTCCTCCTCCTCCTTCTTCTTCTCCTCCCGTTACCACCCACCCCCTCTCTCTCTCTCTCTCTCTCTCTCTCTCTCTCTCTCTCTCTCTCTCTCTCTCTCTCTCTCTCTCTCTCTCTCTCTCTCATCTTCTCGTCTTCTTGCGTCCCCTTTCGCCGTGCCCGGAATACAGAGAGAGGGCTGTATTTAATTCGAGACTTCATTCGATTTACTTCGAGTCGCGGATTACGCGTCGTCGAACTTCGAGCAAACGACCGGCTGTCTGCGCGATTGGCAAAGTCCATGAATAGTGACGGCGCGATGCAAAAATAAGCGCCCGGCGCGGCGTCGCGACGCGTGCATTAGAAACTTATCGCGTCTTCAGCATAGGTAACTTTTAATATAAGGATGATATGTGTCTCTAAGCCACTCGTACACACACGCACATACACGCACGTTTAAGTGACTGCTGTTATTTGCTTCTATTCACTTGTACAATTTTCACGTAAATCTGATGAAACCATAGATAGAAGACGAAGAAACAGACTGTTTCCTACGCAATTTCGACAAGACTTCTGCAACAGTAGGCGAAGATAATGAGCAGTTTAATCCTTCTAATGTTGCAAATGCTTATGGATATCCGACACACGTATGCCGTTAAATCTAATATATTCGAGGATCACGCGTAATACCGTTATAGAAAATATTTCTTAGAGAATTATTTCATTCCAGGCGCGAAAAAAGATTAAAAACAATGTAATACTCGACGTTAGATTTTAATGCTGCGATCGCATAATACTGTAATTTTTATATTTTTAATTTTTGTACTAAAAAATATCAAGGGTAGATTGATTTACGCTTGTAACAGATGCCGAACTTCTAAACGTCGCGACGGCATTAATCGGTCGACGCTAATTGATCTCGCGTTCATAACGACGGTGGCAGTCGATAGCCGCCCGATGGCGGGCGTTTCTTTTCGTAAATCAATTTCTCGATCAGCCCGCGAGACATGCACGCGCATAGTCGTGCCATTATTGGCAATAACAGTGTTACACCAGCCCATCCAGCCAGCGGAGATCTCTTCTCTCTTGCTCTCTCTCTTTCCCCCCTCTCTCTCTCTCTCTCTCTCTCTCTCTCTCTCTCTCTCTCTCTCTCTCTCTCTCTCTCTCTCTCTCTCTATTCCTCCGTCGCTTTCTCCGGCGTCTCGCCAAGTCTCCTCTCTCGCCGGGCCTCTCTCGCTCTCTCGTGGCGAAACTCAATTCCCCAGGCCGTGCAGAACGGAGAGGGTGCGCACACTTTGCTTGCTCCTGCTGCACAAGACGAAATTTCATTCCCGCCCGCGCCCATCCTGTGCCCGGTAATTGTGCACGTGAAGCAACCTGAAACCTGCATTTGCCCCGTAGGTTCGCAAAGGAGGTTTCCATCGTCCTCTGCCCTCCGTCCTCCGCATCACGGCGCTATCCTTTCCGGCGGTACAAGATACAATCGCCCGGACGGCGAAGACCATCAGCGTCCTCGAGGAAAAATTCCGCCGCGCTCGACTCCGCAGTCGAGCGAGATTGGTTTACTAATTGTAAGAGTAACTACTGCGAGAAGTGTACTCACAAGTAGTTATCAATTAACTGCGGAGAATATACCGATCTAAAGAGACTGCGAAACCGATAGATGACATGTAAGAACTACGGAGCTTCGTTCACAATATGGGGAATGAAATATTCCTTTAGGTCCAGTCTTGCCCGTTAAAAGAACAGCTTCCTTAGTTTATGTGTAAAGATGGAAGACTTGATTCTCGATTAATAAAAGATTAAATTGTTCTCTAATAATATCGCTAATTAATTAGAAACTTGCGAGCTTTGTAAGTAAAAAATATAATAAGAATGGTAAGAGTGAGAAACTCCTTTGGCTGTCGCAATATTAAGATGTACGTTCGAAAGAAATCTTGTCAAGTACTTTGTCGACGGTAAGTCGCGTTGATTACAGCCGTGAAATAAAAAGAGGACGCCGCTCTCGTAAGGAAAGGAAAATAGCGGGCGTAGCCGGGCAAACAGTCGCGCTAACGTTGTTGGGAAGTTCAGCGCGACCGACACAATAAGACGGCTCAATGAAAAGCGTCCTTTACTGCGGCTGCACCGTGAATGCTTATATGCCGTTCCACGGAGAGCATTCTCTTTCTCTCCTCGCCCAAACCTCCCTCTTTCGCCGCGGCTTCTCTCTTTCTCTCTCCGACTCGTCGCGCACGACGTCGCTATTTGCGCGATATCTCGCTCGTTGGCCGCCGGCTCAGCCAATGAAAGCGCGCGGAGGCGAGCTTTTACGGCGTTCTTACGGCATGGCGGGGGTTGCGGAAGGTTGGGGCTGCTGCCTCCGCAACGTTCTTATTGTTTCAGCCACCCCAACCCACCCCGCCCAACCCCCCCGGCAACCACCCCGGGCGCGCAACCATCTCCCTCCGCCCGCCCTCACCTCCCCCCGTCCATCGCCCCGTTGGCGGTACCACTCCATCCCGAGTTTACTTCCTCCTCGTCGTCCTCCACCCTGCCCCTGGTCCCGCGCGTAAGAGAGCGCCCGACCGCCTCCTACGGCACTGTGCTTAGAATTTTAATGGACCGGCTTAGAAATTGTTGGCGGAATTAGATTTTAGGACGAGATTAGGCGGGACTGCTCGAAATTACTGCAAGGAACGGGGCGGACGAGAGGGAAGTGGTGCTTTCTCGCGCGCCCAAGCTGGAGGCCTTCGCGAATTTATGCGGAAAGAGCACGCGAGATGACTCTCTTTCGCCCTCTTTGTCTCTTTCTGTCGCGCGCTTACTCTCTCACCCGGCTCTTTGAATTTCGAAGAGGGTGCAAAATTTTACGATCGAACACGTCCGGACATCATTCTCGGGTGCGCCACGAAAGCACCTTTCAGCCGTTCTCCAGATCTCGGCCCCTTCGAATAGCCCGATTTCATAGCACTTCCGCGTCTTAGGTCACTTCTCTCCATTGAATTTCTCCATCTTCATCTCGCGATACTCGACTATTGGTCAAATCGGCGTAAGAGTGTTAAATCGGGCTGCATGTACGCGTATCTTGAAAATCCGCTATCGATAGTCGATGCACGTCGCGGCCTTTTCTCGGGACAATTATTGTCGCCGCCTCTCTGTCATCAAGGACGAGCACACACGCGCGCATAACACAGACACACACGCGTGCAAACACCGATGTAGACGCGCCGAAATCTCAGCCATCCTTCGACACCCCTTTCCCGAGGTTCTCCGACGTCCTAACCACCCGTAACCGGCAAAATACGCGGACGCGGAGGCGCGAGCGAGATGGCGAAACGCAAATGGGGTGAGTCGACCCCGCGCTGCTGTTTGAGTTTGAAATTACAGTGCGAGAGAATTTATATGCCGGTGCCGCCTGTTCTTGCGCGACGCACTAGAAGTTTCATTTATTTAAGGCATCTTGCTCTGGGAAAGGGGCCGGCAGTTTCAAGAAGCGGGGCCCGAACCCCTTGTCGTGACGATATGTTCCACGGGCGCCTTGGAACCACCGGAAGCATGGTACTCTCGCGAGATCTCGTGTCTTTCGCCGCGTCTCCGTGCAACTTCGCGTTAACAGTCCCGGAGAATTTCGCAGAGAAATGCCAGCGGCACGAATTTCGCAGCGTATTAGCGAAATTCGGGGGGAAAAGGGGGGGAACAGGCGCGATTTTCTGGGGGATATTCTGAGTCTTTTTCCATTCGCAGCGAGTGCGGTCCATACGTAAATTACAATTTTGCCCTAATTGTCGTCGGAACTAGTCTCCCCGAAGTTACGTAATATTCGTACGTGAGTTTCAGCACGCCGCAAACTTTGTCCGGCTTCAACGCCGAGCTCGATCCGTGCAGTAATAGCAACCGCGATGTCTGAGGAATAGATCAGCGACGTGAAGAATTTATTGAATTTCTTTCAACCATCTTTCAACGAGAAATTTTTGAACCGGGCATTAAAATCCTTGACTTGACGTATCTAATCTGCATCTGTTCTTGCTGTATCTTACTTGCATTTTCAAAGAATGTAATCGGAGAGCCGGTCTCATCAATTAATCTTAATTTAACTGATCTTTTATTTGTTTTCCAAATTAGAATAATAGAATTTGAACACAGAAAAAAAGAAATGTTAAATCAAGATTTATATACTCGTATATACGCAACAATCTATAATCTTGAAATGAGATATTGTATATTAAATGAAGGAAACTTGATTGAGTGTAGTAATATATATTTCAATATAGTTCAATCAAGAAGAAAAATTGAAATAAAAGGTTGAATTAATTCTTATAAGAAGATTATAGTTGTTGTATAGTAGCATATAAACGAGTTAGAAGTTTCTATTTAATACTTCTTTTTTTATGTGAAGAAGTTTGCATTTACACAAAGATAATTTTACACTTTACGTTATACAGATCCAATGAGTTCTAAGTTACTTTAAAAAGGAAATATCAGGACAGAGAATCTTCTTCAATTATTGTCGTTTCATACGCCATCGTATCTACAACTTCCAACTGCAATTCAATCTGAGATGAACGCAAACGAATCGCGTGGGTCGTCGGTGACCCGTCAGCAAGACCGAGTGGGTATCTTTTATCTTCCGTTAAGGCCGCGTCTTCGGCTTGCATTGTGCATACAGCTCTAACGGTGGTCGGTGATGAAAAGGAGCCTGCAGCTACGAAGAGGAGTCACTTTGAGGTCCTTTCGCGAGAATCGACGATGGATCCCAAAGTTGTCGGAGGTATCCACCCTCTCCCTACAACGAAGCGCCCACCTCGCCGTCCTCTTCCATTTCCAAGCGGCTTCCCACCCCCGCTCGCGCGCCCGTCCTAACCTGCAGCCCAGGTCCTCGTCCTCAGTGGCTTTGTCTGCAACTTCAGCCGGGTGTTTCGCGATTATAATTTAACGACGCCGGCAACGAAGCGAAGTTGGCCCCAGAAATCAATGCGCGCCCCGAGACAAAAGCCAGCGACGACAGAAAGTCAGCGGGGGTAGTGGCGAGGGGGGCCGCGGAGCGGAACGGGAGGAAATCGCGAGCGAGCGAGAAGGCTGGGTTTGAGATGAGTTGTTTTGAGGGTATATAAGGGGGTCGTGTCTAGAAAGGCGAGAGAGAAAGAGAAAGAGAGAGAGAGAGGGAGAGAGGATGCTTCGAACAACTATGTACGCGCGAGGGCGTCATAAGTATCCCGGCGCTGGGGTGTGAGGTCACGAAATTCAGCCGTATTTTCTTGCAGGATAACAATCCCGTCTCGCGCCGTGTATCGATGCCTAAAGTTGGACCGCGAAAATTCTATGGGCCCTTCCGACGTGAACGTAGAATTGCGATCGCCTTCCAAAACGGACCTTTGTCCGTCCTGCATATACATCTGTCATCGGCGATTTATCGCGAGATAATAAAATTTCTTTCGATTTCTTATTTAGTCTTGTTTCGGAAATTATGGAGAGAAATATTTAAAATACTGTAACAGGGTAAGAGAATAAGATGCGTCGTTTGCATCTTCCACATTTCCTCTTCCTCTCTCTCTCTCTCTCTCTCTCTCTCTCTCTCTCTCTCTCTCTCTCTCTCTCTCTCTCTCTCTCTCTTTAGATACGTGCACCACTACCGGCGCGAGAGACCACCCTCAATACCCATGCGACGAAGGCACAAACGCCAGGCATTTGCGGCGGGTATTAAGAAATCTCTGCGGACGTTTGGCGGTCGGCCAGCATTCCCGGCGAATTAAAATACCGTGCCGAACGTGCAGGGCATCTCGCATTGCCGAGGTTTTCGCCGGCGCCGCAAAAGTGCTGGACAGTTTGTTCTCCAGTCTACTTGGGGTCTCGGCGAATTTAGGACGGAAAGTCGCGCCGTCGAGATCAAAAAGAGAGAGCGAAGAATAGTTTAATGGTTCAAAAAATATATAAAATAATCTACATTTGAAATTAAAGAATACAGAGTACGGTCCGTATTCGAACGTTAGAAATAGTCCGCGATGAAATCGAGAATTATAAAAATGATACAGGAACGATGTATTGTGTAGATATTAAGTATACGAATTAATTCAAGTTTGAAGCTGTCTGCTAATTTTTACATTCAATAGTATGTAGCTCAAGTGAGCGGAACGACAATTAAAAAAGATCAGGGAGAACTTTTCGGAGGCGAGATGTGTATCGGAATATTTTCTGCAGCCGGCATGAGCGCGGCGCGACGGCGACGTTCCGGCAACGGCACTCGAATAATTTCGACGAGTGACAGAAGCAGAAGCGCGGGCGCGGCGTTTGTCGAGATTCGAAGGCTCGCTGCGCTGAATCGGGTACTAGAAGGTACGCGACATAAGGAAAGCAACACAGGCGGCGGCGCCCGCTTTTCAAGGTATTGCGGGGGTATCCTGGCAGTCACGGGACTGGAACGTTTGCAGACGCGTACCCGGTGTACAAAGTCGTAGCTCGCGGCCCTTTCATTTGTAAACGAAATTACAGAATAAGGTTGAGAGGGAGAAGGAACGGCTGCCTAGGACGAGCGCGCGAGAGGAAGAGGGAGCGAGAGAGAGAAAGAGAAAGCTGGCGTCGGCGTCGAGGTGAGGACGGTTATACGGCGAGGCTGGTAAGGGACCGTCGTGAAGCAGCTAGAAAGGTGGATAGAGTACAGGGGCGGGGGATGGCGGAAAGAGGGGGGTGGATTTTACTCTGAAGCAAACGGCTCAAAGGAAATTAAGGAGCATTCACTCTACGAGAAGCTTCCACGGAGAAATATCGTCTGTGAAGTGAGAGAGGCAGAAACGCGCGTAGGACGATCTAGGAATACGAGAACTCCTCCGAAAGCCACGCAAATGAAGCGGCAGATCTGCTTTTCTGTTAACCGAGTTCAGTTCTGAGAAAAAGGCGACCGCTGTAGGCGACCTTCGAGGTAGCTCGCTCCGTCGACGACTTATCGAGGAATATCACGTTATGATGAGAAATCGATTCGCTTTGACTCCGAATGTCGATTCTAAGATGAAAAGCGTTCTAATTGAGTCAATCGTAGATAAGGCACGTCTTAACTTGATGTAACGTGTTGAAGAAGATGCGAACGCGTACAGGACACATTTTACGAATACGGAACACTGCGAATAGATTACCTGAATTATATGAATCGTAAAAGACTCTGTATCTAGCGCCCCTAAACAAACCTTTTTCCAAATTGCCTGCATATAAGTTATACATAAGTTACGAGCAATTCCGCTTCGTTACGGAGAGAAACGTGCCGGGAAGGGCACAGCCCTTGTGAGGTGCTTAAAAATTAATTACCTCGCTCCAGTGATTTTCTAAATTCTAACATTTACGGGCGATGGGGCGGTAATATCAGCCCGATAGAGGGTGAACTCACGGCGGAGCTTTCGTAAGCAAGGCGGCTTGCTTGAACGCTCGTAGGAGCGCCGTTGCCCTCGTCCTGTTTTTCATCCCTTATTTTGCTAGAGGGGTTAGAAGAGGGCTGGTAAGACGGGGGTGGCAGTATGGCCGCTTTATCCGGGACTCCGCCCTCGAGTGGCTTCCCTCGAAAGGGGAGAGAACTTGGAAAACCTGACGATCCTACGGGGTAGTACAAAGTACGTACTTACGGCCTGGTATGAAATGAAAAGGGGATGAAGTCGAGGGTGGTGGGGGCAGCGACACCATTCTCGCGCTCGCGCTCATGCTTAATCTTTATTCCTAATACACCTATCACAAACGCACTTCAATCTCAATGATAAACGTATGGAACGCGCGTTTATTATTCTCGCTTAATAGAATAATTTCTACTGAATAGAAGCTTATTAACATCGGCGATCTTTAGTTAAAAAATTACTCGGAAATAGTACACATATAATCAATAACCGACATTACGCAGATTCAAAAAATATTATCATAATAATGCTCTAATTATACATTTCTTACGTAACGAATTAAAGAACTAGAAATGTTTTAAAAAATATATATATGTGTAGAAGAATATAACAAATTTAAAAATGCTAAATTAAAAGATACTTCCTCAACGTTAAACATTCTTCTTTTTGTTATGATTAAAAAAATGCATTTTTCATGTTAAGTCAAGCAGTGTTTGAAGCATTCAAATTTTAATTGATGAAAACATTACCCTCGTTTAATAAAACTTTGAGTTATCCGACAATCTCTTTAAATGTCCATGTATTTTGATCTTCGATTCACCTTTCTCGAATATCTCGACGTAAAGACCGCCACTGGCGAGGACGATTTCGAAGGTCCACGCACACGCACGCGGAACCGTCGAACGCGGGATAAAATCGTGAACTGACCAAGGGCGAGAATCGTGTCCAGGAACTTGGACAGTGCCCCACTCTTGTCTCCCCCCGAGTGACCGGCGGCCCCCGGATATGTGGGAAAGAAAACCAGTTTCGCGTGCCGGATAGCGTGCCAAGATGGACAATCGGTTGTAGGTCAATCTGACTCGGACTTGCAACCGGAAGAAAAAAAAGAAGCGACGGAGACAAGACGTAAACCTGTTCCGGGTCAGTTCGAGGGCCCCGCTGACCTAGAGAAGGGTCCGAGAGGTTCTTGCCCCGTCTGTGTGAAAGTTGTATCCTTCCCCGTCACGCGGACTACAGCGAAATATCCAAACTGTGTTACTGATATTTCGAAAGATGATTGAAAACCTGTTATTTTTCCTTAAGATAATTGTAAAATAATTATGAAATAAAATTTCTTATCTTGGGAGCAATCTTTATCTTAATCTAACGTTATTCTAACGATACTATTTCAGTGTTAAAAATATCTTAACAGTTAATTGCTGTGACGTATCTAATATAAATCTCATTAAAAAATGTAATTGACAAAAACATCTGCAGACAGTTCTTGTATAAAGTATCACTATATCAATGACCGATAGAGTTCATTGAAAAATCCCTGATTTTTATTCCGCTCGAAGTGGGAGCGCTAATTCGGAAATTGTTCGTTCGGGGCTGTATATTGTTCGCAGGGCATCTGGTACGACGCGAAACAAGATCGACCGGATCAGCGGCTTCTTTCGTGCCGACGAATCGGCGTAACGTCCAGTTAGACCAGTTTTCAAATATTTCTGGGACAGGACAATGTCCAGGCTGCGCAAGCAGATGCGACGCCGGCACGAGGGCCGGCCCTCCAACGAAATTTACCTTTTGATTCAAATGTCTCGCAACGAAAAGGATTTATCGCGGACGTATCGGGCCCGCGACGTTTCCTTTCCTCTTTTCTTTTCTTTTTCCGCTTTCATTCTCATCGTCGTCGTCACTCCCTCCTTCTCCGCGCGACACACGGAAGATTTTCTCCCTTCGTTCGAATAAAAACGGCGCAGCTTCCGACGAGCCGTCACGCCGACGGGAAGGTAACGACGGGTAGCGCTACCGATGTTCATTAAGAAACTTTAATTAAGTTCCATCAAGTTCGGCGGAACGACGCATGAATAAGTCTCGTCTGTGCTAAAATCGACACACGGTATATACGTGCCGGGGCCACGTCGTACGTGATGCATTAAATTGTTGCCGGGCTTCAATATTTATAGACGGTATCATGACCATAATAATAATATTAACCGGATTCCGTTTGCTTACCTATCGATAATTCAGCCCCGGCCCGTAACCAGCCCACCCGCAAACAAAACGCGTTGCCCGCGATGTATTGATTCATTACTTTTGTATGATCAATAATATCGGCGCGCTGTTGTATTTCTTGATTCGCTTTTTGAATCGCGCTCTCGAATTAATAACGGCCAGTCCGGCCTACGTGTTATTGTTACGCGTAATGAACATTATTATTGTAACCTTGAATAAAAAGAGTCAATTAAACAGAAACGGAAAGAAAGGCCGTTTAATAAATGCCGCTGCGTTGGCCGGCATTTATAATATTCAAAACGCGGGAGAGAATAAAAATTTCCAATGCCGCCGCGTTGCCCCTCTCGATTCACAGCGAGCGGATGGCAATCCGGGGCGAAAAAAAATCTCGCGATCGGCAGCACAAAAAGGGGATCTCCCTCGGTTCAGTGACCAGTGGTCAGCGTCTTTTCTTCGTCGCGTCATTAGCCGCGCCGGCGACAATGCGACTAAATTTCTCGCGTGCGGTCAGTTGGTCATTAATAAGCAATTATTCGACACCTCATTAGAGGCAAGATTTTGCGCAACAAGAGGTCGTCGAAGTGAGTAAGACACAGAGGGAAAGAGAGAGAGAGCGAGACGGAGTGAGAGGATGAGGACGTGTACGTGCAAAACGGTGTATAGATGCACACGGTCAAGTTCTATGCGCCTTTCTATTAGAGCAGTCAGCGCCCCGAGGCATCGGCACCCCTCCGTCCATTTCCGCTACCGGCAACGGAACTAGTCGCCGCTGGTCAGCGCTGAGTCAACGGGGTGGACTTCGAGGCACTGCCATTGTTGTCCTTTAAGTTCCTTTCTGTAACCACGAATCGCACTAAAGATATCGACGAAAATATTTTTCGATGGAAGATAAATTTTTAATGTGCAGGAATCGGAGTAAACACTTAAATAAAATATTGATAATTAATCGCAGGACAGGCGAACGTGTCAACGAGAGTATTATGTCAATAGGTAGATAGGTAGATAGGTAGATACGCGTATGTCGATGTAAAACTATAAAACAAACTCGTAATCACGAGCCGACGGGGTAACGCTGTTTTTGAAATATCTCGAATTACACATTTCTTCGACGAAGAAATTGAAGAGTATCTCGTGACGGAACAGATGCAGAAGTGAAACGTGCGAGGGGGGAAACGGTGGATGATTGCACCGGGGGTAGGAATAGAAAGAGATAGCGCGCATGCGGATGGTAGTCGCGAGCATATAAGTAAAGTTTGTTCGCAACTTATAATAGGGACGCTCCTCCCCCGCCCTCTCCCTTTCCCTCCTTCCTCTCTGCCCCCCTGCACATCGCGGGAAGGATGAGGTACCAAGGCTTGAAGCTAGCGTTACTCCCGCGGACGAACTTGCACGGTAATAGACCGTGTGCAGGTGCAATCTACGGCGGCAGGCAAATTGCAAAGAGGACTGGCACAGGCAGGACGTGGTTATCGATGCTTTGTGCGCAGCTCTCGCAGTTGCACTAGTGCGCGCGCGTCCGTATGGTGATGCCTCCGTACGTGTGCATGCGTGCGTGAGAAAGCGCAGAAAACGCGATTATCATCGCGGACGATTCCCGATAAATGTCGAGGATGAATACGAGGTGAATGAGTCGCTCCGTGACCCGCTTTCCGTCACGCCGAAAGATTATCTGAAGAATTATCTGGAAATGGTAACGCCCTTCGTCCGTGGGCACCCTTCTGCCAGGCCCATCAAGGCATTAGGCGGGGCCTACATGACCCCATCGTGAAATCAGCGGCGTGGTAAAATATGGACGTTGACTGAACCCTCGAAGAAAGTTTATTCCAACTGTTGCGTTCACCGTAAGGATAACGATTACAAGATCAAAAATTGTTTTTATAATAGATGGATATTTTCTTTTCTATCGGAATGCATTTCATGAGAATCAAAGGGTTTTTAGGGAGAAAATGAATATCTAATAACTAAAATAGGTCAAGAAACGGAGTCAAAATTTACGAGCGGCTTAATAGTCGAGTAATAAAAAAAATCGTCAATAGAAGTGAGCAGTAAAGCTTTTGTACACTTTATAGACCATTAAGTGGTCCTAAACCTTGCGTCTCGAATTGAACAGATAATGCTTGAACGTGGGGAATTTTCTCGTCGAATTTAGCCTCTACCTCTCTTTAATAGCTACCCTCTATACGTTCCTCGCTCATTTCTGCGATCGTTTATAACCATTTCAGGAATATTTACTTTAGATTTTTCTAATTTTGATTTAGTGCTCAGGTTGCAGGAAATAGATACAAAAATCTCATCTCAAAATCTGTAAATTATTTTTAGAAAATAACAGCTTACTGCGTATATGTATAAACAAATAAAATGTAATATTACAAAATACGTTAAATAACATCAAGAGAGAACTGTTTGTTAAGTACGAGTAGCCGGAATTATAATTCGTCTAAAAATAATTTTTATCTTATAATAAATACTATTTTTTCCTTCATGTAATAAAGAGTGTATCTTAAAACTCCCGTACACGCAGTCGATATTAAAATTTTTAAGGTTTTTTCCGAGCCACTGTAGATGCCAGCTTAGTGTAATTCTTGTCGGTAACTCAGCTCGGAAGGGTTGCAACGAGAAGCGGCAGATAGCGTCTCGATCACGTTATAAAAAACTTTTACGAGGGGTGGCTAATACGAGGGGTAGCCGACAAGAGGGGTAACTGATGTGAGAGGTAGCTGATGCGAGGGGTTTTGCTTTTTTTGAGTTCACCCTTAGCGTTTATGGTCATCGGATTGCATAAAAAAATGTCATCCCCTAGTATTGAATTCTGTTTCATCCCCCAGCGTAATCTTAATGAATACACATCTTAATAAATACATGTGGTTTTCATCATACATTAATTAATTTGTTTGATATACACACAAATTATGTTAAATACAAATTGTTTCTTTTATATTAATATTCTTTTTGTAAGATATTTTATAGCACAGATAATTTATGTTTGTTTCATTCGTATTTTACGTTTCTGGTTTAACAAATTAAATGGGTGTTGTTGCATGAAAATAATTATGATCATCCTTAAAAATTTAATATAGAGCAGAAATATATATATATCACGTGAAAGTATGCGAAAGATTCAATTGATATCACCTTCGTCGGATTGCAAAAAGCACTCTCGACCCCACAGCAATTATTCGCCACCCTTCACTTCGCTTTCCAAATTCTTCCGTACGTCTGTACGCGTCCGTTCGTCCCCTCCTGTCAGGAGAATTATTAAAACCCAGATTGAGACGAGAACGATCATCCACGAAATTCTCGCTCGCGGGCACGAAACGAAACCAGGCTTGATTCGCCCGCTAATCAGACCAGCATGCCCACCAGCCAGTTTCCTACGCTTTCCGCGCGGAGAATCGCATAAGCTGCCAAAAACCAAACATTCCGAACTTGACGTCGGAAGTCGGAAACTTCATTTCTATGCGAGTGGAATAAAGTAGGCATATAGACGACGAAAGAAATATATTTTGTTTAAAAGATTAAAAAAAGAAGAAGAAAAGTAACGTCAATGAACTTATATAGCTTAAACGTCAGTTTGGTCAAAGAATTTCCTCTTATTAATTTTCATTGACGAAAAAAAGAATTTTATATTTTATTATATAGCTTAATTTCTGTCAAGAAATTACTTGTCAACGCAATTGTAACTTGCAGTGACTTTTTTATGTAAAAAATGAGTCAAAGGCCACAAATAACATTGCTATGGTAATATCGAGATACATTATCCTTATTTCTTAATAAGCATTTCCAATAAATCGCATCTTAACGCAAAATCCCCCGTTGGGAGCGGACTTCTTTGACGACGCGGTCGGCGCGGAAGGTTCTTGCGATGGGCAGGCTTCTCTCTTTCAAGGCCACGTCTCGCGGGAGCGTCGATTTCACGTTCTTCGTGCCTTCTCTTGGAAAGAGCAACAAAAGGCTGGCGCCCCCGACTGCTACCTTTCCCGTACAGTTATAAAACGCTTGTTAGTGCCGCTGGCTCTCGCAATGTTTAATAATTACAACAGCCAAAGAGCGTCGCGAGGCGAGAGGAGCGGTGGGGTGGCAGTAGGATAAAGCTAAGGAAGAAAGAAAGAGCGCAGAAGGTCGATGGAAAGAGAGATAGAGAGAGCGAAGGAAAAGGAAGAAACGGCGATGGAAGGAAAGAGAAACGGAGTGTTTAGAACGAAAAGAAACGGACAGCGGCGAGGCTGTACGAAGAGGTTGAAGAGGGTGGTGAAAGTGCGCGAGGGCAGAGGCGAGAGATGAGGCTGAAGGAGGACGTCGGAGGGGGCGAGCTCCGTCGACGAAGGTTAGAGGTGGCGAAGAAGGTTCGCCGTGGAAGAAACGAAAGCTAACGCGAAGAAGGAGCGCGAGGGAGAAAGCAGAAAAAGGAGAACGAGAAAAGGCGAGGGAGGTAAGGCGGAGGTGGACGGCGGGAGGCGGGGGAGGGAAAGAGGAAGCGAGAGGCGATCCACGGCTGTTGGGATCTTTGCGAGAGAGCGAGTCAGGGAAGGAAAAAGGGGGGAAAATAAATTGAAAGCAAAATTGTACTCGCACAAGAAAATGGAATTATTCCTCGACGCTGTTCCACCGAGATACGAAGAAAAAGAAGGGTAGCGGAGGCGGGAGGGTGGTAAGGTTGTCCGAGATGGATTCGGGCTCCATTGTGTTCGCAGGAAGAACCGGAAGAGGAGGCAAGGCGGCAGGGGTGCTGCGGGGGTGGGTGGCGCGGGGCAGAGTCGGAGGGACGAGCGGCAGCGGTACCGGCGATGTCGAGGTGGGAGAGTGGAAAGTGGCGATGGGAGGGACGGGGGGGGGGTGGTTGGCGATGGCGGGAGAAAGACCTGCGTTTCTTCGAGAAATTTTCTTACGGAGGGTAGCTGAGTCGGGGCGATAAAAGAAAAGCGCACCGCCCGGCTGCGCCGAGCTTTCTCGCCGGTCTCCGCGGTCTTCGTCGGCCAGGGAAATATATCGTACATCTCCTCTATGCGACGCATAATCGCTTGTAGAGCCAATTTATCACCATAGTCCTCGCCACCTCGCCAAACTTATTGCTATAGAGGCGACAAAGTGCGTTCATTTGCTGGACGATTTAACCTCCCGTAGTTTCACTCCGTTACATGCTCCTAGAAGCAATTCGCCAACGAGCTCGTCTTGGATCATTACATTTCTTCAAATGCCACAAGCTTGACCAATGTCCCCCCAGAAGCTCCGCGCCATTTAATGCCTCATTCGATATAATCGCCTAATTAACGGGGCAATTTCTTGTCCCGGCTTCTAGCTAGTGAAGTAAGAGGTGTTCTAATAACACAATGGCCAGTCCGAGTATGCACATTATGAGCTACACTTGTCGGTATCGTGAGAGACACCGAACGGCCCGTATGCGGTCCGTTCTTGAGGGTCTTCCACCAGCAGCGCGACAGCGACAAGCAGCGTCACGGGGGAACGCAGCCCGTAACTAAGTTCCGCCGATAATGGCAATTAACGGAAAACACACAACTGAGGTAATGATATTCCCACGCGTACGTCGTGGCGCGCGTCGGAGCGTCTGTTTGCGTACGTGCGTGAGCGTGCAGGTGTACGGCACGCACACCACGACAATCGCTGGTATGTCGGCCGTGCGGGGGGCGGCGAGGGGGAGGGGTGGTTTCTATGTACGCGCGAGAGAGCCTACCACCCAATAAGGACGCTCGCTCTTGGTCTTTTGAACGCGACCTCCGCGTGCAGCTCCCTTGTACGTAAGGGTATCTATCTATCCATCCATTTATTGGGTGGCGGCGGGTGCGCTGCGAGGGGGGAGGGAGGACGGCGGCAGCAAGGAGGAAGAAAGTGGATACTGATGCCGGTGCAGGAGGATGGTAGGTACTTACGTCCTCTCAGCATCGCTAATTACCGAACGATACTACGCCGCGCGCGTGTATGTACATATATACGCGCGCACGGTCGACGATCGGAGAGAATGCGATATACTAACTGAATTTGTAATAAAAAAAATAGACCGCTTGATTTTCAGATGTCCCGTGTGCGACGCAAAGATATAAAAAGCGTTCGAAAGGAAGCCTTCTCGACATCTTTACAATTTCGATATCGATTCTGAATTACGTTCGATTAATTTTTTAACCGACAAAATAGCCCCAGTAAATACATTTGAGATAGCAATTCATTAATAACAAGCGTCTTAATGATTAAAATAAAATTGATTTTTATATTTTACGCAGGAATTTTTTTTAAAAACGGATGATGCCGGATTGGCAACAGCCATTATTATTCGACACGGCTGTTACATTAGGACGTTCGAACGGAGGGTGGATCGACTAAGCTTCATTTCCAAGGACAATCGTTGTTTCAGCATCTTTCCTACCCCTTTTTGTTTTTCTCGCAAGCTTCGCTTTTCTCTCTCCACTCATTTTAAATCGAATAAATGGAACCCCTGTGTCGAGCTTACTTCTATAATTAGAATTAATTCTACGGTGATGGCGAACGATAAAAATGGCTCCTCGTGTCAAATAAAAAAAGATTAGCCCGTTCTTTTGTCATTGAGATAAAAAAATAATATGGTTTTATAAATCTTTCTACAAGTATTTGTGTCTTTATTATTAATAGAACTGAATGAAGTCTATTAGCTAAAGTTTGTAGTAAACTGTACAAGAGCGGCTTTTACGATAATTACGCTATAAACGAGTATTTTGCGTTGGTGTTATATTAGTGACAAAGCGCTTTGAAAGAAGCCACAAGAAACACGTAACAGCTAGCACGTGGCTTCGATATAGCAGGCTTATTGTACCTTCAATGTTGGAGAAGCGCTTTACTTTGCGAATAATTCTAATTAATTTATATTATCCGCCAATACACAACATAAAACATTGCATCAACAAGTAGTGAAACTATACTCGGCTACAAATCCCGCTGATAAAAGTGCGGCACGTGGTAGCTGTCACAAGTGGCATGAAGGGATATTAATATTTTCTCGAGAGAGAACATTTCCTCTCTGTTAGCAGCGCTAAGAGAAAAAGAAGAGGAAGAGGAAGAGAAGAAGGATAAAAGGAAGAGTCGCGCCGATGAGCAAACAAGCGAGAAGGATGCGAAACATACGGAACAACCCCTTATGGAATGAGACGCGCGGGCAAGAGCGAAAACCACAGGGGTAAGACTCCCTTAAAACATCCGTGCAGCTTCCATCTTGCCGATATTATTGACGTTTTTTGCCACCCCTATTTTTCCACCTCCTCCTCCTCCGCCACCCATCGTCACGGTGGGGTCGAACGGGGTGGCCCAGGGACGAAGAAGTAGCAGGGGCGAAGGGGATTGCCAGCTAGAAACGAGAAGGGGGATGAGGATGGCTGCTGGATGGCGGTAGGGGGCAAGAGGGAGAGTAAGACGGCTCTTATTCGCGCGGGCTTTTTAGAATACTTTATTGACTGAGCCTTCGTGGAACGAGGTGGCTGCGGGAGGGTGGCCGGAGGGTGGTACTGTCGGCGGACAAGCGGGGGCCCGCGGGAGGAGGAAGGAAGTGGGCAGAGGTGGCGGTGGGCGCGGAGGTGCGCTTCGAAGGAAGGATGAGAAACGAGGGAAAAACATTAGGAAACGCCGCGAGCGAGACGAGGACGATGAGAAAAGAGAGAAAAGGAGTCGGTTGGCTTGCTCTCGTTTTTGAATTTAAATACCAGACCGTAAGAGACCGGAGAGGAGCCTCGGGTCCCCAGGAGCCCCTGCAGCCGGAAAACCCCGTGACTCTGACACTGTCTTTGCGAGAAATTAATGAAGCGAAGTGGGTACCATGGTCGAGATGCCGGCAGCGCGCGGCAGCCTCCTTGATCTCTTTCTTCCCCTTTCTCGATTTCTCTTTATTCCACGCTGTCTCGTAGTTTCTCCACTCGCGAGTCTGACACTCGCGCACTTATTCAGCAATATTTAATGTGTAGCGACATGCAAACTCGGCGTACATAACTTACATTTGTAGTCCGGTAAAGTTTTATTTGATAGAGATTAATTATACGTGCAGAATATTTCGCCAAGTTCATGATGATGGTCGTTGATAAAAACTAAACAAGATTCATCTTTTGATAAAACAATATTTTATAGCGTTCTTATCTGCTTTTGTGAAAATGAAACGATCCGTTGTTAAACGTTAATATTAAAAGAAACGATGAAAATTTTTACGTAATAAGCAAACTTCTTATCGATTCTATCAAAAATTGCTGAGAAACAAGTTTCGCTAAGAAAAATATAAGTTCTCCGTGCTACGGTACGGCAAGAACTTCTTTTTTCGCGTCCGCTTGGAGCAGAGGAAGAAGTGGCAAGACTGAGAATAAAAAAGGCGTGTTCGCGGGAATTGTCCGAAATCAGGAGGGGATTGAATTCGTGCTGCGTAATGCGGGGCCAGGATCTGGGCCATATGTCGAGTGACCCTTCGAGCTGACCCTACAACCGTAACCGGGAACCATTTGCTCGGTACCTTCAATAAGATCGCGGTACAGTCTTGATCACAAACTCCTCGAAACTGCTGTTGTGAAACTTTATTGAAGTCTCGTTGAAAGTGCATTGTTTTGGCGTGCTTTTAGACAAACCTCATTTGATGATCAACCGCGCCGCATAATATGAAGTTATAATTTATCGCAAATATTATTTTACATCATTAAATACGTCGCTGAAATATTACGCGTAATGTAATACGCTGATACTAATTTTTTGGTTGATACGTGCAATTGAGAATTTTTTAAAAGACTTGTCGATTTCACGTATAAAATATTACCACGTAAAATAACACAGAAATATTATAAACACAGAATGATTACAAAGCTGTCCATAATTCTTTCCTACGTAATTGTGACCGGAAAGGATACCTCGAGCTAACCCATCTTTCTAGTGTTAAAACAGTTTACGAGCGTGTAATTGCCGCGTGCGCCAACTTTGCTAAGCTTTCGCAAACATCATTATCCACTCTTCGCCTCGCGAGAATGTAATTAACGTCTTGCTTACGTGGTGACGTCGCGCCGAGAAAAATATCACGTCCGGCGAAATGTCGCGTGTCAAAAATTCAACAGTCACGATCCGATCTATCGTCGACGACGTGGAAGCCGATTTTAAGCGGGGCTGATCGGGAATGATGAATTCCAAGGATAATGAGGGTCGACGGCTCGGAACTCGAATCGAAGTCGATTTTGATTTTCATCTCCCTTCTTTGAGACGCGGCTGGTGGGCTCTCGGTCGAGAGAAAGGGCTCGGCGAGAAGAAAGCCGCGGGAGGAGGAAGAGGAGAGAGGAAAAACAGAAAGAGGGCGGCCGAGAAGATGGGCGGCAGGAAGAAAGCGAGACGGAGATCGAAAAAGAGGACGATGCCCCTTCTCCACTCTCGGTTCGAGGTGGAAAACTTTCTAATCGAGAATTATGAAAGTTATTTGCTATGCCGGGGCTTTGGAAGAAGGGTGGTCTGCCGGGGAAGAACGGCGGCCGCGGGGAAGAACGCAGAAGGATAAAGGAAGAAGGATGAAGCTTAGCGGACCCGAGCGAAGAGCTCGGCGGAATCGGAAAAAAGGAAGGAACGCCCAAGGCAAATCGGTAATTTCGTTCTGCGCGTGCGGCTATGATATTTCCAACCGTTTGCCCCCCGCGCCGACCCCGCTATTCTCGCCCCCGCGCGCCGCCATCCCGTGGCCCGCTCTTACCCCTTGTCTTCTCTATACCGCCCCTCTGGAGAAAGTAGCTAGACTCTCGAGCTCTGCAAAAGACAAGGCCGGATGGGTGGTAAGTCGCGGGGATGGTGGGTGGTTGAATGGGTGGACGGGTGCGAGAGGGGCGGGGGAGATGCAAATTAAAATCCTCGCCATTTTCCCGTTTCTTATTTTCCACGGTGGTTCTCAACTGCAACGACCACCGGTCGTCCGATTATCGAACCTATAAATGCGATGCGTAAATTGCACGTGGAGAACATTGGAACATGTATGATGTATGTGTTATATATCTGAGCCATGATATATCGAAGCACATCGAGTGTGGATTGAAAGTCCGCCTTTATGTAGTAATAAGTTTTCAAGTTATCACATTCATGTGTTAGAAGATTTATCGTAATAAAAATAATAATAATTCGAAAGAAGCATAGTATCCCATTTTATATTGATAATAAGCTATACAAATTCTTATCTCTCCAAACAATGAGAAACGAATTTTTTTTTATAACTTGTTCCATTACTGTTAATACAAACTTTATAAAAATGTAATGGTTTTCGATTAAAAATACTTTTCCATTTTAAGTCTTAATGATATCAGGGTTTATGAATAAAAAAAGAATGCTTTTACGTGTCGCTCATCTATTTACAAAGAGAGAAATTTTTCCGTGAAGATAGAAATCTAATTGGTGATTCTGCGCTTGATATTTCGAGACGAAGGTATTAAGAGCGTATTCGTAACTCTTGCAAGACAGTCGTCCTCCGTGACAACAGTTGCATTTGACAACCCCGCGCGGCTCCGGACTAAGACAGATTAAGTATTTTAAATTGAACAGAGGGAGACGTTCTGCGGCGGGGGCACGGGGTTGTCGGAAGGATTGGTGGCCGGACCGAGAGAGGGTGGACGCGGGGGGAGGGGCGGTAGCCGTCGGAGAGTTGGGGGCTTTTTCCCTCCTTATCTGCCTCTCTCTTCGTTCTCTCCTGGCCGGAGGGAGTTCAGTTTTTATAATAAAGGACCGTAATTAATGCCGCCCTCCTTCCACCACCGTCTCCATCCGCCTTCGCCGTCTCTCTTCCTTCGTCAACCCCCGCGCTGGCCCACCCACCCTCGTCAGTTCTCACCGACTCCATGTCCCGGGGAAGGGGAATCGAGAACCGCCCTGGGCTTCGACTTTTTCTTCCCTCGGAGCAAACGACTGCAAAGTGTTTCGCCGTTTTCGAATTTCTTTCGCCGTTAATTTTCTCGATGGTCGCGATTCCATCCACGATATGTCGGCGAATCAAAGCCAAACGAAACGTCAAAATATATGCCGATATGTAATAATCTTTTTAATAACTTCGAGAAACAATTTTCAAGACTTGAAACTACAAATTGAGTTTTGGAAGATTACAGACAAGATCTGCATATAAAGGAAAATAATGCAAGAGTTTTCAATATTTTTTCCTTCCTTTCGTAGCGTCTTGTCAGGTATTCCATGCTGTAAATATTCTTATCGCGTTTCCGCGTTCGCCAGTTCAGCTTAATGCACGCGATTGTTTACCTGAATGTAAACGCACTGTCGTCGATAACGCGGCGTGTAGACGTTAGCTAAATCGGCCGTGAAGCGTCGCGCGGTAGAGTGCGGAGGGTTGTCGTTCGATTGCATCGATTTAATTTCACATCGCGCGGTAACGCCGCGCATTGTAACAACGCGGTCGCTGTACCTAAGTCCATTACCTTCACCGGGTCATACCTCATCCTCCCCCCCCTCCCCCTCCCTCCGCCTCCTCCCGTCGATCCTCTCGAGAGATTCCTGAACTCTGGAAACTTGAGTCTCTGACACCGAAATGGATGCTTTTGATACGCGCGATTTATCTTACCTGCGCTCCGTCGCCGAGCGCTGTCTTGCCTTTCGACGTACGCTCGCCTTACCTCAGAGGACACGTCTTAGGAGAAAGTCGATTGTCCATTTAAAGTCCGTATAGATAAAGTTTCAACGCGTTTTTTTCTTTTTTTTTTTCATAAACCGAGCACTTGCGATAATAACGGGTTCTATGACGTTTTACATCATCGGTCTTTTGTAATAGTCTTTTATATAGATTTCTACGTGAGATAAAACGTAACGATACCTCTCTCATTGCTCTCTTTATATGAAAATTGTTACTACGGTTAGTAAAATTCAATACTGTCCGATGAGACAATTACAGATGATCGTTGTGGGAACGCCAAAGTGAATGTAATTATTCGGTTGTCAAGTATTACCAAACGTTACCGAAGAAAGAACACATGCCGGTTCACGTTGAAGCGTAACGATCGGCGCTCGAGGTAACGCGCGTTTACCTGAAGCCTCGTACGCGTTCGTACGCACCCGGTACGTTTCTCTCTTGCCCGGCCGTTAAAACGTCCGAAAAATCCCGGGAACCGGTTCCGCGATTTTTATGGGGTCATCCGGAGCCGAGAAGGGGAGGTCATCTCTCATTGAGGTCAGGCTAAAGGAGCGGCGCCCTTCCCTTTGCTACGCGCAAGCCGGCAGGCCGGCCGGGCATCTGGTCATCGAGAATTAAAAAGTGCGAAAAAACTTACCTGACCAGTTCTACGGCCCCCTGGCATACCGGCGCACACGTGGACAAACCGTAAGGGTTATGCTAATGCGGAAAGGGCCGTTTGGGCGTCCTACTCTCTCTTTCTCTCTCTCTCTCTTTCTCCGTCCCTCTTTCTCTCTCTCTCTCTCTCTCTCTTTCTCTCTCTGTCCCTCCGACGTCGTTTCTCCCTCTCCTATGACCCTTCGGCCGCGCTCCGTTACCGCCAGGTAGGGTCACTTTTGAGAAACGGGTTTCCGGATTTTTTCGCGACGATCAAAGGGCTCCGCAGAAGTGGAACGAGGTGGGGAATGGCCAGCGTGCGCCCTATATCGAAGGTGAGTTAGAGCTTCCGCCGTGCTGGACATGTACGTACAGTACAGTCTTGTACTTCAAGATTTGCAAACGGAAAACGGGTACGTCGCGAATGTTAACACGCGGAGTGAGAAGATCTACGCGAGGTTCGTTAGTACGTTGACGTAGGAAACGATCGCGAGGAAGGACTCGGCTGCGCCGAGCGGCGCAAAAATCCGCGGCGGCCGTCGGAAAGTGCGAGACGGCGTCGCGACGCCTCCGTCAAAATTTGGATCCGCGCTAAATTTCGTGTCTACACGTGCGATCGACTTTAAAGTCTTTCACTTGGAATGCGCAACAGTGCCGCTTTAAGCTCCCTTCGGTAGTGCTTTGATTCCGTTCGCCGTTTGCCGGATCGACGGGACGACAACGCTCGCGCATAACGGCCAGCGATCGTTGATCCTGTCGCCGAGTCGGGTCACGTTCTTTGTAGGAAAACAGAGGTCCTCCGCGGCTTACTCCTGACGAAATCGACAGGATGTCGTTGGGTCGTGATTCGAACGTCGCCCAAATATTTATCTGGCGAGCAAGCTTTTCCGAGTCGTCGTGCAGCATTCGTTATACGTCGCCGCGGTTGCAGAAATATTTGTTGCAGGAAGGAATTGATTAGAAGCATATTTGTACCAGTGAGAGTTGTGTATAGATTTCTAGATAAAGAGAGAATTTTGAACGAAAAAAATGGATATTTAATATTTCTTGAACTTTATAATTGTAGTTTAAAATTATAGAATTGTTAATGAACTAATAGGATCAATTTTTATCGGGCGGATCGTTGTGACCTAGGCTTGTTTTCTCTCGTATCCACGCCACGGCTAAGCGGGACGAGCGATTAAGGCAAAATTAAAATTGCAAGTTTCGAGGAAGCCCCTTAATCTCAAAGTAAAACCGAACTCTGTAAAGACGCCGCCTCGACGAAGCCCGAATCGCGTCTTATAAATTGACCCGGTTGAATTCCATGAAAATGAACTTGCTTTCTCGCTCTCTCCTCTTTCCTATCGGGAGAGAAAGGAGCGGAAACGTTACACGGCCATTTTACTTGGGATTTACTTTTTTTTCAAAGAGCACCCCCTCCTCCGTAGCAAGCCAGCAGTCGTCGACTGCCACGAAGTGGACCGGAATGGCGAAAAGGGGTTGGAAAAGCCGGGGGTGGAAGGATGGTTGAATTGGACGAGGGTGGTTTTTCTGACGTCAACTCACCCTCGACTACGGATCCACCCGCCTCATCCCCCCGACCCTCGATGCGGCTCGGGGGAATGAAAGACGAATAAAATGGCCGATGGCTCGCTTAATACCTAAAATATACACGGCAGAAATTGAACCGTAACAAAATAGAATGCTCACGAAATTGTTCAAGAACCACAATTATAAGACAATTTATAAAAACTACAGATTTCGATGTCGATTCATATTTTATCAGCATTTTAAATCGTTTATTTCGTCAAGATAATTTATTTTAAGATTTTTAAACAACAAGAGAGAAAGAAAGAGAGAGAAAACGAGAGAGAGGGAGAGGATAATATATGAAAACAAATCAAAATATTATTTACGGATTATTTACAGATCAAAATATTATTTGCCGTTTTTATCAAAGACGAGATCTGAATGTGGAATTTGCAGAAGAAGGAAACGTGAAATAATATTTTATATTAAATATTGAAATTCATACCGATGAGACATTTCCTAGAAGCTTGCATGACGAACTCGGGAGAAACGGAAATCAAATTTAGCATCTTTTCCATGAGCTGGTAAAGTTTGAAATCGTTTCTATATCAAATTACCGATTAGAGAAATCCTACTTCGAGACTTCATTGTATTATCGTATATTACCGTCGCTTGATTATCCGATCATCATCCGTTGTATTTTAATATGTAAATCAATATAAAGATATGTTTCACATATTTCTATATAATTATCATAAATTAGAATTATTATTTTATAAACCAAAAAAATTTTCAGGAAACTGTAACACATTAACACTAAACTTCAAATATGTTCAAATTAATTAATTAGAAATTCAGTACTTGAAATATTTTCTCACTTGAAGTATCTTTTCGGATATTGTTTTCGGACAAGCTCCAGAATAAGTAAAAATAAAACTTGGCGTAATCAGATTATAACACTTATAACATGACGCTGAAAAATATTGCTCGCTTTTTGCCGTGGAATAAGGGCAATTAATGCGCGAGACGTTGGTTATGCAACGGTGAGGGCGAGACGAAGGGGGTGGACGGTTAGAAAATGAATCTCAGTCCTCGGAAGGGATGCTTTTTGTCACTTGAAATATGCCGAAAGAGGGGTGTATTCGTCTGGCGCGGAGGCGAGGAGTGATAAAATGGCGTGCTTGGAACAAAGAACCCCGGGATTTTTGTCCCCTTCTTTAATGACGTCAAGTCAAGTTCTGGCCAATTGAGATTTTCGCGCGTGGCAACATCGGGCAAGAATTACACAATCCAATAACAAAAATTATGTAACGTGCAAAAGTGCAGTCTTATTCAAAGCTACTATTCCTGAGAAATGATAAGACTGTCGATTTCTCTCGATTTTTATGTTATCTTTCTTCGCCGATAGGTTATACTTAATTCTAAGAAAACGGTTGAAAGCGGTACATGATAATAAATCGATAGCTCCCTAGAATAAAGAAAAGGATATCCAAGTTAAACAGAATACATCTTTAATCTTTTTTATTTAACGCTGAATTCGCACACCGTATTGAAGTTCTTACGAATAAATTTATGCCGGCATTTCGCGAGTACTTCGAAGTATTCCAGCTTTTCCATCTGGCGAAAATCTTTCACGGCACGAAGAAGGAACAAAAGAACGTAGCGTCGGATGATTTGCCGGATCGCGAGGGTGTACGACCACCGAAACAAGGCGGGTGAAGGGGGAAAAGATACGCGCAAAGGGGGTTGCCGAAGAAACCGGAGATGGGAGAGCGGGGGCGGCAGTGGCAGGGTCGGCAGTCTTCGGAGGGGTTGTATTTTAAGATTCACCCTCGACTATCTCGCCCGTCCTATCGGCAAGGGGATGGATTTTTCCATGGCTCGCCTCGAAACTGCAGAAAGAGGCGATGGTTTGGTACATGATGAAACAAAAATTATTTATTCGCTGCATATATACCAGCGAGCAGCGAACGAATTACGAGCTTATACATTGCGCTTGAGCCTACCAAGCATAAGCATTCTACAATATATGAATAAGCAAAAGCATTCTATAATATATGAATATAAACTACGATATTAATTAATTATTTGTTACATAAGTCATGTTTTTTCAAGCCTATTCAATAATTCAGTAAACTTCTTGAAACACAATATTTAACGTTTCACATACGTTTCGAAACCATTAACATTCAATTTTCCTCCAACGTTGCTTCAATCTGCATGTTTCGAGTGCCATCATCCTTGCATTACTTTTTTTTTGTTACAGGACACATGTAAGACTGCATGTGTAATCGCGAGGGCTTTCTTACTCGCACGAAGACGCTAGTCAAACATCTCGCGCCGCCTCACCTCCTTCGGAATGCTTCGACTTACAAGTATCCTCGACTTGAAGGTACTTTGCACCGACTTGAAAACGACACGAGGGTCATCCGAGGGACGACTCGCTCGCCGCCAAACTTTGAACGCTGTTTGCAGCGAGCAACATATGCCATGGCACTTGAGGATGAGGAAGACGACGAAGAAACAATGACCATCACTTGAACGAGGCTACTTCAACTAATTTTCTATCGTGCTCAGTTAATCGATTACTTTTTGGCCCGATGATCCCGCTTAACGAGATCCATTTAGCTTAAATTAATGTACATATGTAAATCAATTTAGCGAGAGAGAAGAAAAAATATATATATATATAGATGAGCGACAAAGGTATATGAATAATTATTATTCTTGTATAATTATACTTTCTCTGTATACAATATGTAATAATGTGTTATCTGTTTTTAAACAGAGATATTCTTTCGCTTAAAATACATTTCTATTTACAGTGACAAAAGATTTATATAAACTGTACGACTTTCCTTAGCAACTCTCTGATTCTTTTCTATATTCATTAATATGTGAATACGTATCTTATCAGGCTAAAATTAAAAGCGCGATATTAACAATATTGTATTTATTTTTACTTTCAAGAAATCCTTGACTTTTATGTTAGAAGATATATTCGTGAAACGGTAATACATTTCCTTTCCCATATTTAAGGTTCGCAGTTTCTCCTCTCTGCTCGGCAACGAACGAAAGGATCTGTCCGCGCGAGCAGTATCCCGAAGAAGAACACTTTCGTATTTTTATTGATTTGCCCGGTGAGGGGTAGTTAAGGGGCGCCAACCGCCGGTCTTACCCCCACCCCAGTTTCAGTACCCGCGCTCCTGCCACCCCTTTTTGCGAGAGAGGCCGAGATGGTAGAAAGAGAGAAAGAAAAACTCTCCTTACCCCCTTCTCCTTCTTTTCCTTTCGAATCCCCTCCACTGCCGCGCACATAGACTCTCCACCCTTGGCTTTTCCGACGGACGCCGTTAAAGAAAAGTACCTACGAAAAAGAAGGAGCACTCGCCCCTACCGCGTGTCACTCCCCTAGCCTTTTATCCGGCAAGCGAGCGGAGAAGATTTCGTGGTCCGCGGAGACCGCGCGAGCAAACCCGGCGTGGAAAGTGAAAAGTTTTCTTTCATCTCGCGGCACCGGCTAGAAAACGGAGACGGGCGAAGGGGGGGGGGGGTGGAAGGGGTCCGCCTTCTAGCGCGGGGGGTTAAACGCGGAAAAAGTTTCAGCCGAGATTTCATTTGCGACGGGGGTGCAATCTGCCCGGTTGGTAATCCCCGTCTTTGTTCTAATGGAATGGGATTCGTCCGCTGCTCCGCAATGGCCGCGTTTTTCTCTTAACGGCCGCGCGGCAATAAAGTAATAAGATTTTAGCAGGAATATTTTCTCCAGACGCGTGCGATTCTATCAAGCGTCTTTTAAAACATCTGGCGCGCCTTTATGTGACTTTATCGTATCGTCATCGAATTAAGATCTTAAGATCTTAAATTCTTAATAATCAGTTAACGTGAACATCTTTTTATAATTTTAATAAATCGAATTTTATGATACACGTAGACGATATTTTTCTTTCAAATTATTTCGTTTTTCTCTGTAATTAAAATAATGAATATTTTATTAAAATCTAAAATTGTATTATTAAAATTTTAATAAAATATTTATATAAAATATTAAAATTTTATACAATGTAAAAGAGGTATATGATATGTAAAAGTTTAAAGGACAACGTACGATATATTGAAAAATAGCTGGCATTTAATTGGCTCTCTGACAGGCTTGCTGATTATTCCGAAAAGAGAGTGTCCCTATTTATTACCTTCCTATATAGTCGTGCTCCCAGCGTTATTACGTGGTAGTACGTTTCTACGCTGTCGCTTTTTATGCTTGTCGTGTGTGCGGTAATTAACTTTTCATGCCACTTAAGGTCCTCCTGCGAGGAAAACCACGGGGAAAAAGCGAGACGAGCAATTTGCGGACAGTACGTCCTCTTTTTTTTTTCATTTCCTCTTTTTTTCCGCCGTCGTCGTAAGGCGGTCGCGCCGGCAGTTTATGACCTTTAATTAAGTGAAAAAGCGTCGACGCGGGGGCAGTCGGCGAGAGTGGCCGGCCACGGTCCGTGGAAAATGAATAGGATACCGATGCGAAAGCAGAACGGCGGATAATGGGTGCACCTGTAAAAAAGCGGAAAAAAAGCGGGGAAAACAGATGCGCGGCAGGGGTGAGAGAGGGAAAAAAGCGCGGCCGTGGGCCACCACCTGTTAGAAAAAGCATCCCTCCCGTGGAGGGTGATACTCCGGGGCTGCGGTAGTGGGAAAAAAAAACGGCAGGCAACCCAGATACTCACGTATACATTATACGCATACGCGCGCGCATACACATACACGCGTCGCTTATTCGACACGAGAAATTCTGCGTAGCGGTGGCGCGTGGCACGTGCCAGTAGTCCAGGAACGTTCACGGACAAGTTGTACGCGCTGAAAGGGAGAAAGAACGCGCACGGGGTGTCAAGTGGGCCACGCTGCTTTTTTTTCACAGAACCCCGGGGCATTCTCAATGAGACGGCAGGAATGCGGAAAAAATGCTCGGTATTGTTTCGCACGCAACTGTTGAAGTATCAACGGTGTCTCTCGGTGTAGTCCTTTCTGTAATTACATCTGCACTGAATTTAATTGTACGTACAATGAGACACGGGAGCTTCATTAATCGTTTAATTAATTAAATTAATTAAAAGTCGTCAAAAGCAAGATCGTGTAGTTGTAAATAGAAGAGTGCTTTGTATTCTTATTTCGTTCCTATTTTGAAGATCTTGTGTACAAACTATGATTCGTTGGTATTGTTGTCAAATTTATTTATATGTTTCATGAGAGAGTTAACACCGTGGAAAATAAAGGGTATACCGGAAAAGGCACGAGATAAAGGGATATAGCATTTCTGCAGTAAAGGGGTAAAACACGAGCGCTCGTAAAGCTCTAGGGAATTGGATGATAAATTTAAAACTCTGTTAAAACGCTTCTAATGAAATCTGCACGGTGGATAAGCT
Source organism: Temnothorax nylanderi (assembly GCF_030848795.1). Taxonomy (NCBI): domain Eukaryota; kingdom Metazoa; phylum Arthropoda; class Insecta; order Hymenoptera; family Formicidae; genus Temnothorax; species Temnothorax nylanderi. The sequence continues at coordinate 1,702,502 of NW_027249073.1, forward strand.
CGTGTTTGCCCTACAAAGATGCGAAAAAGCAGTAAAGCAGTTACCTTATTAAAAATGCATCCACTCATAATTTTTATAATCTCATTTACAATTCATTAAGTTATACACTATATAATTGAACGGAGCAAACATTGTATCTTATTTAGAAACGACTTAACAGCAAAGGATTGCATTAAAAATTGAGTGTAGCCAGGACGCAAACCACTGGACGAGGGACTAAACCAGCGACGACATCTTTCCAAGGCGGGGTGAACTCGGTAGCAAAGGGGTGACTTCACACGATCAGCCACTCGTACTTCCTCGCTCACAGCGAGGAATATTGAGAATGACCACGAAAGCAAAAGTAATATTAAAATTTTCACTCAAAACATATATCTCTAATTGTATTTTACATTTACTTTATATATCTCTTTTATTCATTAAATTTATCATCAACTTGCTCGACGCGTAAAATATAAATTTTATACACCACTAGCACCACAGACGCGCGCTTCGCGCGCGCTATTTAGCTTTAACATTATGCTATTACTATTACACTATTAATTTCTTGATACACACAACTGTCAAAATATACGATGACAGCTGCAAATGAAGTAAGCGCAGCGAGAAAACCAATCAGCATCGCGGAAAAGCGGCAACAATAAATTCGACTATCGACTTAACATGCCTTTTTTTAGAAAGGACTAGCACCACAGACGCGCGCTTCGCGCGCGCTATTTAGCTTTAACATTATGCTATTACTATTACACTATTAATTTCTTGATACACACAACTGTCAAAATATACGATGACAGCTGCAAATGAAGTAAGCGCAGCGAGAAAACCAATCAGCATCGCGGAAAAGCGGCAACAATAAATTCGACTATCGACTTAACATGCCTTTTTTTAGAAAGGACTAGCACCACAGACGCGCGCTTCGCGCGCGCTATTTAGCTTTAACATTATGCTATTACTATTACACTATTAATTTCTTCATACACACAACTGTCAAAATATACGATGACAGCTGCAAATGAAGTAAGCGCAGCGAGAAAACCAATCAGCATCGCGGAAAAGCGGCAACAATAAATTCGACTATCGACTTAACATGCCTTTTTTTAGAAAGGATTATCGAAGGAATATCACAATCGTATCGTAACATTTTATTGTTATTGTTAAGTATTGAAATACAGGCTCTAAATAAATCTTGCAAAGCGTTAAAATTGTTGTAAAAATGTACAAATATTATTTTCATTCTTCGGAATTTATTAAATAGAGTTTCTTGCTGAACATTATATTTTTCGTTCTATGCGATAGAATATAAATCGATAGCCCGTTCGTGCTACCTCTCGCATCTCCATTTCCCCTCGCAGCGCATCGTGTCCTCAATTACCAAGAGCAGCAAGCGTCCCTTGCAGCCGGGCGGCCGATGAATCTCTATGAAATGTCCCTGACTTTCTCGCGAAATAAAGGACCGAGTGTCGCACGCGGCCCTCCCGGTGCGACTTAAGCGAAACAAACGCGGCGACGTTAAATCTTCATGGAAGTCTGGAAGACCGCGTTAATGTTCGGGTAACCATGTAAAACCGTGCTTACTTATCTCCGGGAAAACAGCCCTTGTGGGCGGCCGGGCGAGCGGGCGGGCAGGGGAGAAAGGGGGGAGGGCAGAGGTTGGCGTGAGCCGAAAGGGGATGGGTTCGGGAAGAACCACCGCGCTCGCATCCGCGCGGCATTTGGTTTTTAACGAAAATTAACGGCGCCGAGCCGAGATTCTGCAGATGCTCCGGCGTAATCTAATAGTCGACGAAGTTACCGAAAGACGGGTGGGTAGCGAAGAGCACGGGCCACTCCCGTGGCTTTTTCTGATTTATTATTTCGCTGCGCGGACCGACCGAGTCGTTTCGCAGTCGCGTCGTACGGATCGTTATCCTATCGTTTCGCACGATTTCACAGAAAAGCCCTTAAATTTGATAGGCAATAATCTTAATTATACGTCGGCTCTTTTTGGATTGAATGCATCATAATTTTAGATTATATTTGTATTGAATCAGTCGTGCAGATGGAACGGAAAAATTTAATTCGGCATAATTAACATTAATCAACGCTGCTGCGATTGGAGACAGATATTTTACGTGCGACAGAAAGTTATTTATGTATTATTAATCCGCATTTGCAAACTGTACACAAATATGCGCAGAAACCGAACGTTTTCCGCGAGTTTATTCGCGTCGAGCATTACGAGCGAGATTCCGCGACAAAGCCCGCGTCGCCGTGATCTAATATTAGAGACGATAAGAATAAATCTCGTTTAAATTATGACAGATTGCTACTAAATCGAGAAAGATGCGGAATGAAGTTCAAGAAAAACAAAGGGATCAACGATCTCTACGCGCGGAGTATCACTAAACGCGTCACGAGGACGTATTGAGAGGCGGAGAGACGTGACTGGCAGGTATGTCGGGGGAAAAAAAGAAGACGAGTCCCGCCGCGGGCTGACCTTTCATTCATCGTAATCCTTCAATCACTTTTTTGCTCACCGCACGCATCCGACGTTAATGGCACAATAAACATCGACAATTATCGAGACGAACGAGTGTCACGACAAAGGCGTACGGTATCTCGCCGTCCGTAACTTCGCCGTGCCATTCGTCTCCGGAGATTAATTAAAAATTCATAGGCCTCTTCCTCTCCGTCGGGAGGAATTCGTGCATAGAAGGGAATCGCGCTGCTCTTTTTGCACAAACGGCTGCGCGCGATGGAACGGATGAGTTGCCTTTTCCGGTCCCCGGTTTTCTTCCTTTTTTTTCCTCTCTATTTTTTAGGGTAGGGATACCGGGTCGCAACGAAGACAGTATGTTTTCACTTAAAGGGCGGTTTAGTTACGATATTCTCAAGCGCTAACCCCCGGAACGGAGTCCCGGGCAATTTTTCACTCGTTCCAACCCCCGGACGGGAACGGACGTCGGCGACCACTTCATAAAATTACTTTATTACTCGTCCGGCCCTTGCGGTGGCCCCGGGTGTCCCTTTTCCGAGGCCATTTTTTACCGCGACATATGTCGAGGAGGGCTTGGCCCTCTTCGAAGAACGACCGGCCCGTACTTTGCCTTCGGACCTTCTTTTTGCTACCGCCTACCCTTATTCGCATAGAATCCACCTTAAATCTCTCTATAACGTTTTAATTGAGTCAGCACATTACTTTTTTAGTAATTCAATAGAGAAAAAATTTCCCCGCCGACATACAATTTAGAGAATTATTACTCCATTTACATTTCAATGAGAAAGAAAGGCAGAAATGTTTCGGAGGTCTTGTGACAATTTAAAAATTAAAAAGGAAAGTTTTTTATGCCAATTTTATATAATCTGTTTTTATCGTGACGCCTGGTTTGGCGGCTTGCGATAGCGACGCATTTGCGCTTACGATTCTTGCGACACGCTTAATCGAGCGAGGCAATGTTGTCCGAACGACGGGTATAATTAAACTTACGAGAGCGAAAGCATTATGGTTGTCAAGCACGGTGGCTCGATCGATGGCAACGCACCCCGATGGATGAACGGTGCCATTGTCGATGAATTTATCAACTAAATGCAGCGTCACGGGCTACTTGGCGACCGACGATAGTCCATAGTCTCTTAAAATATCGGCGGACCTTACGATTGTAAATTCATTTAGATTACAATAATTACGTAGCAAAGAAAAGACTAGACGGACAGTATCTATAATGCAGTAGAAAAAAGTATGAAAAATATATGCTATAAGTTGTACGTTATTTCAAACATTAATGACGTTTGCAGTAATTAACATACCATAATTTACCGCGGTGTAGTGGGTTAATTACACTAAACATCATTAATACTTACGATGGAATATTTCCGAAACAATGGTATAATTTTACTTACAATATGGTTGGTTAATTGTGGTAAATATTATTAATACTAATACCGAATTGCAATTTTGCCTATTGCGAATACCCGATACAACTGGAAACGATCGAAAATCTTTTTATCTTCAAGCAAACTAGTTTGGAAAATAGACGTAGCATGTGTCGTCAATATCATCTTTATTCAAACGATATTATATAACCGTATTTTATTCGTTACTTGCAGTCTGAAATGCGAAAGTGGGTAAATCGCGGAATAAACAACACGATGTGTCGGGAAAAAGAAGTCGGAGCCGCTTTAGACTGCGACGTACGACACGTATGTGAGTTTAGCGATACGCAGTCGTCGATTCAACCTGTCCGCGGTAACTAAACCAAACCCGTCCTCCGACACCCTCCCCGCGATGTGCGCCAATCTAGCCGAGCACTGCCAAGACGCGCGCTGCGGAGATACGATGAGTAATTTCATTGCACCCAGCCCAATGATATGCCACCGCGATGGCACCGGCATTGCACGTGGCGACAAGCAGCTTGTATCAACGTTACATAAACTCTGTTTACGCATTGTTACTCCATACGATTCTCTTTAACTTTATTATTCGAGAAGCTGCAATCGTGATCAAAGCTTCTGCACTTACGAGACTAATAATAATTTCACGTGCGAATTAGATTCTTACTCGACGAATTTTTTCTGTCAATTATAATAGATGTGTTAATTTGAAAGGAACAGGCTCGGGAACAGGTGTTGTAATTAATCCAGATATATATATAGAAACATTTATTATATTTAATCAAAGGGATGAAAACGCAATGGAAATAAATGTGGTACGCCAATTTTATTTTCGTCACGAGAAGCGGAGGTAAAGGACTCTGTGATATCTTTGTGAAAGACGATGAGCTACACGTGTCGCGCTTCGATCGGCCGCGTGTGGTCGCGCGCTGAAATTAATACGACAGCCAAATATCTCCGGCGCAATGTCGCGGAAGCGCGACGCCGTTTCACGAGCTGTTGCGCGCGTTTCCCAAAGAAGTAACGACGTCGCAAGACCGGAGAATATCGATCACACCGGCACGTCGCTCAGCACGAGCGTAAACACGCGTCGATCGTGTACGGGAGCCGGACGGATGCAAATCCGGTCGACGCGATGAAAAGAGGCTAATCTACGGGCGCGTATCCAAGCCGGTTAAGAAGGTACGCTCTTCCCGGTAGGGAAATGGTTCACCGAAAGGACGGCGACAACACCGACGACGACGACAACGAAGACACCGCCGCTCCGGGTCCGGGACTGGGATTCTCACGTTTTAAGCGCGCCTCGCGGGCGAAGTTGGCGACTTAGCTGAACATTTTTCGGGGTTATCTTAATCTAGGCGGGGGATTAGCCGGCTGCCGTAGCCGCGCGCTCAAGGAGAGTGCGAGGGAAGACGAAACGAGACTAGAAACAAACGTGAGCGCTTCCCCGCACAGTATCGCGCATCGCCAGTGGCGTCTTCCAGCATGGGCAAACGTGGATTAGCTCTCTCTCAGCTACGAGACTCTCGGCGATTCATCGTCAACGATACAGCAGAGTCCTCTAATCAGGGTAATTGCGGCAGCGAAATAAATGTGAGAGCGTAGCGTATTTTCACGATACGATTCGCAGACGCAATTTCTTAATCATTTCCTGAAGTCTATTTATATTTAGTAGTTGCATAACTTTCAATTATTATACGCCGCTTTTCAATTAAACAAATATCAGTAATTTAAAGGAAATCGATCGATTAATAATCTTAATCCTACATGAAGACACTTTGCCCCTATATACAAAGGTAAAAAATTAAGGATAACTTCGTTTTTCTCAGTCTATATCCCGTACTTTTTCGGATTAATTAACATAGTAGAGTTTCACACGTAATTTCGGTGCAGCAGCCTTCCGGAGCTATAAAGACGGCGCCGCTGCATCCAGCGCACGTGTGCACGCGTACGTGAACACTCCTCGTCTGCTCGTGTGCGGCAGTACGTGCGTCCTTCCCCCCTCGCCATTCTCGTCGACGTTCTCCACATGTGTCTCCTGTGTGCGCGTTTAACGCGGCCCTGTGTGCACGGCTCCGGCCGAAAAGTTCGTCTCCATGGGTATTGCGGACTTTGCATAGTAGCCTTTTCGAAATCCGCTCCGGAAACTTCGCGGAAGTCGGAGTCGAATACGAGATAAAAGTCCGCGCGCACACCCGAGGGACTTGTTGCGGCGGTATAGCGAAGGAGCAGGTACGAAGAGGTGGCCTTTCGTCAACGAGCTTAATGACGTTTTCCATCGACAGCAACATTAATCAATCTTTGATTGTTCCTCGTGGGAAATCGACAGGTATCCCCAGGTCGAATGTTGATTTGCGTATTTTCTAAATTCAAGAATTGTTTTCATTTCGACTGCGTCACAATCGTGTTTTATTTAAAGTAAATCTTGCCATTATTTATTGCAAAACATGATATTGAAAGTGGAAATTTTTATCTCGTTTTTCAATCAAAACAAATGCTTTTTTTTGCAATTTACCCGCCCTGCCACGTGTCCGAAAAAAAGCATGCATTCAGCAAGGCACCGCAGACAATCCAATCAGAAGCGGATGATGGGTAGCAAAAAAAAATCTGCTCTATAAAATCCCGTTCCGCATGCCACCGGCACGTCGAGCGCCCGCCCCAGCGTTTGGGATTTAGCGGAGGGAATAAAATCGAACGACAATTTTTTTTCACCCAGCGGCAGAAACGAGTGCGGGGGTTTGGGGACATCGAATGCAGGGAGGAAGGGAGGTTGGGTAAGTTGCGAAAGGATACACGCGGTGGTGTTCTGTATCCTCTCGTTGGCGGCTTGCGGTTTAAAGCAACATCCCCCTACCCACCGCAACTCCCACTATGTGAAAGAGTGCACGAGAGAAAGAGAGAATGAGGAAAAGAGAGAAAGAGAGAGAGAGAGAGAGGAAAGAAGTGGGGAAGGTACGTGCGGGTGGCCGCTCGTTATTTTTATTGGCCGCGTTTATCGGAGGGCTCTCGGTTAAAAAAAAAAAGGGAAAAAAACGAGGGTCGCGGAACGAGCGAAAGCAAAAAAAAAACGAGGAAGCGAGAGAGAAAGAGAGAACGGGGAGCGTCGAGTGAGTCAATCCGGTGATTTTTTTTCCGCCCTGATTTACGCGAGTGGATGAGCGCCGGAAAAATGGGCCAAGTTTGCCCCGTCTGACACGTCGCGGTTTACCCAAGCCGCGTGAAAGCTCGGGTTTGAAAGCTGAAACCCCTGCCGGGTAAGGCAATGGACTCTCAATTGTGGTCACTTGAATATCATGTGTACGTCATGACGTATCAAAATATTTAATGCTAGTTCCGCGTTTCATTAGCACAGACTAATGAACAGCTTCGCCAGTGTCAGAGAGCGAACGTCAAATGTACTTTAACTAAATCTTCGCATCTTTTTATTGTTTTTATTATTCGTTTCGTAGGAATAGATAATAAATAACGAACCAAGGAATAGCAATCTTCGTGACTGACATATTTAGTTAAATCTAGGGCAGAGTTTATCATGTTTACGCGACGACGGTTTGGACGTAATTCTTCAAACCAACGGGCAGCAAAAGCAATTGGCGACCAGAAAGTAGGTGGGTTTCCGCGAGGACGCAGAAGCCATCTTGGTATGGTCGAGATACGGCCCACGGTTTTTCCGGCAACTTTCTCAGCCATTTTCCGCGGACTATGCGGAAGCACTAAATAATGCGGATGTGCTCCTGGATGGTCCTGAAAGGACGGCAAGAAGGGGGACAGGGCTCCCGCTTCTCCGTGGGTGTGGAGGCGAGCGAGACTGAAGTGGTTACAAGGAAAGAGGGGGTGGCGGCCGGGGGTGGGGGGTCGCAGGACGAGCTGGAGATTTTGCGCGTAGAGTTATAGTGAAACTTTCGAGCATTTATTTCACGAATCTGCATATTACGTCCGCCGTCGTGGCTGCTTCGCAAAGGAGGATACAGAAGCGGGGGTGGACGGGGGGGACGGGGTGCAACGAGACGAGTGTCCTCGGCGACGTACGTACGTAAGTACATGCACGAAGAGAACAAGGAAAGGTAGTGTGGGAGGGGGGAGGAGAAGCGCGAGGGTGGTTGTGTGTTTTGCTACCGTCCAGAAAGGGGTTGCAGGAGACGACCGACTTTGTGGCTCCAGCCACGTCCGACGTACGACGTCCGCACGAGGTAGTAAATACGGATGGTGATTTGTAGCCCGATCGTGCAAATTAACCCCGCGTCCCTTTCTACCATGAGACCAGTTCTTCGCTCGACGTTGTCTAGATTTCGATAAGTCACCCTAATATTGTCAATATTGACTGGCATTTCACAGAATTTTATTGAATGTACAATGAAATTATATGGTTAACTATGATTACGACAATCGATTGTACTTATCGTTCCCTTTTTACTTCACAATGGCGGAGCAAAATTGACGATAACCGCCGGCGAATCGCACGCAAACTTCGACGCGATTTTTCGGCAACGCGCGCTGCATTATCGCGCGCTAGCAAGTTCGCGGTAAGTTTCGCGAGGAATTATTGATAGAAGATGGTGGAAAGATATGTGTGTGGCGCAAGCGAGCGTTCGCCCGCGGCCCTTCCAACGAAGGCCCCTCCACCCCCCCTGCCCCTCCTCTAACCGGAACCATCCTGCAGGAGAAAATTTACGGCCACGCGAACTACCCTCTTAAACTCCGCGAGACCAACCCCCGGCCTTCTGCTAACCTACCCCGACGCCCCCGGGCCCGTGGTGTGCCGCCATCCTCGAGAACTTTCAAAATTCGGCCCATAAAACTTTTCGAGAAACTGCGCTTGGCCAGCAATTTCCCACCCCGTCGTATTACTGGATTTCGTGATCAGATTTTCAACCTTCGATCCTTTGCTCGCATTATCTCCCTGCAGTACGATGTTCCTTGAATGTCACAAAGTCGAGGAATTTCGCATATTCGCACTCTGTCACAGTATTTTACATTACATGTTCTTTCGTTAAATATCGCGTTATTTATTTATCGCACCAAGATGTCAGTAAAGTAACGTCAAAATTAAACGAAAAATGAAATTACTTTGTGTATTAGCACCTTTAAAGTTTAATTGTTAAGTACCTAACATCGGTTTAGTGATTATTTAATTCATTTTCGATCACAATTGAAGACTCGTGCATTATTGGCTGCTCGCTGTGAAGCTACGGTTATTCTGTCGAGAATTGCGCTTGGCCTCTTGAATGCACCTCAAAGAGCTGGATAAAATTCATTCTGGTATGTGGCTCGCACCGTCAGTGTCAGACGATCCGGGCGAAGTAGCGCCGGGGCGAGGATGACATTTTTGAAGAGGCCATTAGCGTACGCGTGTGTGTACGCGTGTCTCTATACCTGGCTTCTCTCTTTGCCTCTTTTTGGAGTGGAAACGATTACGTTACAAGGGTACGGGGACGCGGATCGACGCCACGAAGCGGTGTTACGTGTACATTCGCGTTTCATGAAGTAGCGCGGATGGAGAAAGAGATCGTGCACGCGTGTGAAGGGGAAAGAGACGGGGGAGGGGGGTACTGAGGGAGCAAAGAGGGAAGTGGCAGAGGAGAGCGGATGACGCGGGGACGCGAATACGGGGTACTCAACCGAAGGGGCGGAGAGGGGGGGAGATGGGCGAAGCGGAGGTGGGCGAGCCGCATGCAACCCCGTCTATGCGAGCACCGAGGGATGGGTTAAGAGGGTGTATCACTTGTTTACTACCCGACCACAAACCGCCGACAAAAACATTAATGTCGAACGTTAACGGCGATAATGCGAGCGACCCGTTCTCCATCCGCGATTTATTCACTCAGGATCGACATTCTGAAAGTATCCAAAGAGGCATCCAGCCAGCGAAAGAGGGTAATTTTCTTTTTATAAATAACGAGTTATTTTACGTAATACATTTTAAACGATTAAATGTAGAACAAGCGATTCTATATGCAATACCTCTTACACGGTCATTTAATTTTAATTCATACTTCAGCAACTAAATGTACGATAAATTCGATGACACCAATATATATCTTCGTATATCTATTATAATAATAATCGCAATTTAAATGTGCACGAAAAAAAAGATTTAAATATATTGTTATATATTTTCATGCGTGGATATTCGCAAACTGCACAATGAAAAAATCGCTGGGCAATTTCCAGTTGTTAGATGTTGCGTCTTGATTTTAGAAGGATGTAAAATACATTGTACTTTCACATATTTATCGCAAAGATATCTCGATCGCGCGTGCCCCGCCGCATAATCGAGGACCGACCGCGTAACTCACGGCAGCTCTAAAAGCATCCCGTAACATAACACGTGCATCGCCTAACGGGTTTATGAAAAATGGTAAGTACCTTTCGGGAGAGCGAGAGAAGCTGGTTTGCCGGAGAGTATAAGGGGCGGCGCCGACTTCTTCGCTGATGTCGCAGCATAATTTCGAACAGAATGTCCTCGTTTATCTGAAAATTCTCGCGCGACTCCGTCGCCCGGGCCGGGATGGGTCGGACGAAACTTTGCCCATTTTTGCCCCCTTCCCACCCCCTATCACGCCCCTTCGGAAACCTCGAGCCACTTTACCAGGCTACCAGCGGTACCATCTCCGGTAACCGCCGGTAACCGCCCGAAGGCACCACGGTTGTTCCGACCGTCGTCGTGGAAGCGGGAGAACGAGAAGGATAAAGAGGGTGGAAAGAGAGCGGGCGCGAAAGGGGGAGGAGAGAAAGAGAGCGGACGGCGTGAAGGCGGGTTGTGTATGGCTGCGGCGGGGTGGGTCGCGCGGAGCCCGGGCAAGATGATATTTTCTTATCTTCTCATTACTTAATTTTACGATTGCTCCTGATACTACGGGCGTTGCCATGGCTACCCCACTTAAGTGCCCCATAAAAAGATGAATGGCAAGCCAACCATATTTCCCCGCGACTCGAACTCTCGGCTTCTTCCGCTCGTCGCGGGAACGCGCTCGCCCCCGAAAGCTCGCTGCCGTTTCGCAAACTTATCTCAGAAACGTTCTTCAGAGTAGTTCATTGTGAGCGTTACGGTGGCCAGGGAACGACGACTCGATTAAGTTACACATCGCCGTGATGATCGACCTACGCATTCCTGATTTGTAATTACGTCATTAATTCGTACTCAGTTGTATCAATCTGTAGGTACACCATCGACTGCCGACATTTTTGACTCTTAGATCATAGTCTGAGTAAAAGTCTTATAGTATTAGAAGGTCATTAATGCATTGAAAACAGTTTTAAGAATTGTTATATCTTTTTCTAATAATTACATAAATGTTATAAATTATAATAGAACGCTCGAATAAATTTAATTTAACGATCATCCGTCTCTCGTTTCGGTCACTTTGAGATTTCTATCCTCTTCTGCTATAAGTATGAACGATGCGGATAACATCGCGTCCTAAAACACGTGGTACAGAAAGCGATCAACCGCTTCACCCGTGAATGACGCGTCGAAGTAGCCCTAAATCTTCGGTGGCGCGCCAACGTCGGGGTAAATTCGGCCGAAGAAGGGACGGAATTGATCGCAGTGCGCCCTGAAATGATGCCGCATGATTAAACCGACGTGTCGGAAATCTTCCGCGCGATCAAGCCCTCTTCTAAGCTATTTCTTGCTGATCGCCCAGCCAGCCAGCCAGCCAGCCAGCCATCCGACCCCTGCACACCCCCGCTCAATCCCTCGCGTCTTTCCTGTTCGTCGCCGTCGTCACGGGTGCCTTCCTCCGGGCTCCTTTATCCTATAGTATCTATCTTCATTTTCTTAATCGCTCCCAACCACCCCGCCGCACCCCCGTGACCCACCTCACCCTCTTTGGTGGCCAAGATGGCGCCCGTTGACGAAGACGTATTACCCGGGACGTTACGCAGCGACGCTGGCTGAAAGGGATCGACTGTGGGTTTCTAAGAGATTGTATACTTACGGGAAATATACTCAACTTATTCTTTCCCAGGTTCCTCCGGCGGATTATCCCACGATAGTACACTCCCCCCTTTCCCCCGTGGCGAGAATCATGTCGTTACGCGAAAAGGGTTAACTACGTCGACATTGTAAGCGCGATTATCGTTCGCAACAGGGCGTCGTCAGTAACGCAAATTTCGCCACGTCGATATACCGGGGATATTTCGCGCGGGTACTTTCTACGAGTTCTATATAAATGTAAATAGGGGAACACACTGTATTACCTGCGTTTATCATAATGGAAATTGCATTTCTGCATCGACGTCACTGATGCATATTTATTGAAGCAAATATTAAATTAATCTGAATTTCTATATCGAGTTAATTAAATTGAATCAAATAGTAATTCTATGTTGCTTGCATATTAATTGATTCTAACTGCCGTAAGGGACGCGCTCGCAAAAATTCGCGGCGCGGCGGAAATAAATAAAATCGCGAATGCCCGTTGTTGAATGAACAAAAGTGATGAATAGAGAACGAGGTTTTACCTTTTTAATGAGCGTTATCGAGCGGCAAGTAAATCACCGCGCGGCGCGGTGAGTAAAAACTAATTACGCGCATTTACACCGGTCGGCGTGCATCAATCCTCTCTCATTACACACGAGCGTTAAAGCGATTTAAAAATAATTAACTGCCACGTTGGGAAGGTGGTTTTTCGCGGCCGGTTGGTTTTTCGCATCGCGTGTTCGAAAATGCGGCCGTTTACCGATAGTTATAATTCGATCACCGTAATTAATCTCGGTCAGGACGCGACGTGGCGGCGCACACCTGTACATCGTGGACCACGTGTGTTTCGAGTTTCAAGTAGCGGCACGACGACGCGCGCCGCTCGAGGTAATCCGTAGACGAGCAAACGCACGCACGTACGCATAGCACAACTCGCGCTCACATATACACACGCATACACATTCACGCACACACGTGATGCGCGCATACACCCGCGCCGGAAGAGAGTGTGCAGAGAGCGAGCCCGAATGTGGGACAAACTCATACCCCATTCATCTGAACCGCGCCGGGTGCGTTTGCTCTCGCACGCGTAAGTCACGGAGGGCGACCCGCGACGTCATTTTTTATTCTTTTCGTGGAACGACAAGCGCGCTTCTTCTCCGTTTGCCGCCTTCCTCTTTGCAATTCAAATGGCAACGGCATGAAATAAAAATAACGTTAACCATGCAGGTACTCGTGAGCATCTTTTATTCCGAGTGCCCTGGCTTGCACTTCTCGAGAGACTGGATTTCTTTAATAACGTGAATCTATTCGGGATATCTAGCTTTCTTCAGTCTAAGTGATTTAACATTAATTTGATACTTCCGCTGATTTCTTAGATTTATTTTCTTAGATTCTATTATTAGTCGCATTGGTATAAAATAAATACATTATCTTCGCAATCTTTGGAAAATTGTATAAAACGACATATGTGACGTAGAATGAGACAATGTGAGACCCCCTGCAAGAGGGAGGATTAATTTAAAATTAGCCGCATCTGTGTGAAGCCGCGCAGTCATCTTCGACATACGTCGCTACGAGATTGGGGATGATAAATTTTTATCGATCGGCGTGCAAGAACGACAGACAAGATTGTCCGTGCGTGCAGTGACTGAACTCGAAGAACTCCAACGACGAGCGAGCCGCCGACGAAGAAGCTGCCGTTGCTGAGGAAGGGGGGGAGAAACGAAGGCGAACGAAGTTGCCGGTGAGAAAACGAGTTTCTGCCCGGAAAGTCTGGCTGGCTGCAACCCCTTCGCGAAGGTGCGGTGTACTCCTACTACCCCTTGGTACCGGTATCAACCTTCCCTCCGCCGCCCCCGGCCCACCAGTCCTCGCCACCGACGTCGGCGTCCATGTAGTACGTGTCCGTAGACGCGCGTGCACGCTCGTGTCGAGAGAAGAGAGAAAATGAGATGGAAGGACGAAGGAAAAGAGAAAGAGAATGGAACGGTAACACGAGAGAGGTGCGAGAGAGACCCCAGCTTTTCCTTAGCTCGCGGGTGGGGGCGGCCATTTTCCCGAGTTCTTAATATTTTCATGATGGCGGCCGGCGCTGGCGGAGCCGCTTGGAAATGGAGAGTGGGTGGCGGGTGTAGAGACGAGGGGGACAGGCGGGCAGGGGGGACGTCCGGGGGTGGCTGGATGGAAGAGGGTGGGCAAGCGGAACGGAGTACCAGAGGCGGGCTGAGGGGGCCGCGCGGGCCGAGAGGGGAGAAATTAGAAAAGGGGAGATTTAAATATCAACCCCCGAGGGGCGGACCGCGCGCTCGCTGCCTCTATCTCGCCTCGTTCTTCTTCTCTCGCACCGACGCCCCTCCGGCTCGCGCGCTCTCTTTCTCGGCGCCCCCGCGCTGCCACCCTCTTTACCACCCTTCGCCGTTCTTCGCTTATGCACACACACCGAGAGACCCGCACAGAAAGATATGTACACAGACAGACACACTCACGCACACATCTATCGATCCTCGGCCAGAGAAAAGACGTCTTAGAGCCGTTCGACGATGGAGGACGGTAAGGCAGTGCTACGTGCTAATTGGACGGCCCCTGCCGACGCTTTTGTTCTTCGCGGACCGGGCGAACTTTCTTCATATAATGATAGCGCGCGCGCGCGCGCGCGTATGTGTGCGGATATGCCGAGTGCATACCGTATCGTGTGCGCGACCGCGCCAGGCGTCGTCGCCGCGCCGGCAAGAATTAATACGAATATGAATCGCGGAATGGTCCCCCGATATTTCGGCAAACACGATTTGTCTGATCTGTTGATCATTGGTTAACGCGACCGGAACTCAAACGTAAGCGCTAAGCCGGCGAAGGTCGTTCCATTTCGGCATACGCTAATGAACACCGGTGGCCGTTGCAACTGCAACGTGCGCAGTTAAAATCTACCGGCAGATTGCGGAACGCTCCAAGTCCCCGTGTGCCCAGACAGTCTCGTTAAAATGTAAGATGTTTTTAATTTAATAAACATGGAGTTTTCTAATTAAAATCGCATCTACGCATCTACTCCGTCGTACGACGGACGCAATTAAAAGTTAAAGACAGGTTTGCCGGCTCGAGTCGTAAAAAGAGAGAATTGACAATGTTAATGCAAAGTAGATAATATATGTAAATGTAAATGTAAACCCAAGCACACGTGCACGCAACATTATTATCATTATCAATTGCTGTATATTTATATACATTATAAATAAGAAGAAGATTAAACACTCTGGCAAATATTTGTAATAAATTTCTGTGATATGTACTGATTATCCATATTTCAGTAAAGTTAAAGATACCAATATTTTGTTAAATGGTAAAAATCATGAAATAATTTTGAACGATATTATCTTTTGACCCTTCGCCGTAGGTCGCGACGCAAAAGTAGGGAAACTTATGAAAATCTTCGCGAGAGGAAAATTTTCAAGAGTAAGATTCTCGAAGGAGAGGGCTGCTGGGAATTACTGAGTGCTTTGAGAGAAGGGTACGGAGCGTGAGAAAGGGATGAGGGAAAGGGGGGAGGGCGAGGGACCGGAGGACAACGGGATAGAGAGCGAGGAGGAAGACGGCGAACTCGAATTCGTCCTTTGAGAGGCCGACAGCAGGCGCCAGCCGGAGGAAACGGAGTAAAATGTTCTGGAAACAACGAAGTCTTTCGCTGCCCCACCCGCCCCAACCCCCAACTCGCTCGTCCTCCCGCAGCCTCCGTTATCCCGCTTTCGTAGGTACAACTCCCGCTTACATCGCCATGAAACTCGCCCATCCTATATTTTCCTTATCTGGAATAAGTGCACCGGGAGGAGAGCCAGGGGGGTTGCAATACGGTGTTCCGCCTCCTTCTTTAATTACGTTCAGCCGCCCCTCGCGGGCGAGCAGACCTAGAGGAGGTTACCCCCTTCGCCTTTCGGCCACCCACTGCCTTCTTGGTCGAACTCGCGACTCTCCTCCTTTTCCTTTCCTCCTTAGAGTCCTCCGCGCAACCCGCTAACTACTTTGTTTCATCTATTCATCTGTCGTTCTCTTCTGTTTTTCGAAAAGAAGATTTTAATTGAATCTAGCGACATACGCAAGTACACGCGCTTTCTCTCTTTTTCTTCGCAACGTGATGTCATCCCGCCTGTCTTCCTCTTCACGTCATCGTTCCCTCGCTCTCTCTCGCGTCGCTAATCACCCTTACTCCCGCCTCACTCCTCACGCACAAAATCAACCCTTCGAACATCGAATCAACCCTCGACGCCCACGATTTAAGATGGCACCGATAATCCAATTATTGTCGTCGTCTTCTTGACGGCAGTTGGTTGCATATTAAATCGATCCGATTGATTGACTTCACTCCTCCGCCATCGCTTTTGCATATTGAAAAGCCAACCGAAAGGTTAAATATGATGAGCGGTGTACGTATAGAGCTATTAGCATGTTTACGACATTTCGTAGAATTTAATATTAATTTGGAAATTTATTTCAATTATAAATTTACGCATATTTTCGAGCATCAAAGACACACGTTGTAAGGACTGAATAATTTTCTAGCTAGTTGCAAGATCGATATTTACGTGGCGTAGACAGCTGTCAAACTCAAGGTGAAAATCTTAATGACTACGAGTCGTGTGAGATGTATCGCGAGAAAAAGTCGGCGGCTGGAAATTAGAAGGCAGATAGCGCTTAATTAAAGACGCGCGCGCGTATGGTGCCACGTACCGCCACATTTGTATTATCCCTCAGTGGTCCACAAGACCCTTATATGTGTCGCAGTAAAGCACTCTGTTTGCTCTCGAAATAAGTTGATTATCCAGCATTCGCTCGATCTCCTAGATTTCCTTTAGAAGCAAAAGATATAACGAAACAACAACGTCGAGAGTATAAAAATCCAATAAAATTTCGGAGAAAAGTTATTAAGATTTTAGGCCAGTTTAAAACAAGATACATTAGATATTAGCGCTAAAGAGAAGTGAACATTCTACCTATATCGAACCGCAGAAGAAATCTTACAATTTTCCAAGAATACGATATAAGTCTTTGATGATAATAGAACGTGGATAAATTACAAAACTGTTTGTTTGTGGATGTGAAACAACACGCAGCGGGAGATAATGTTGCGGTCAGGACAAAGCGAAAAGAGGAGAGACGCTAGAGAAGAGACGGCAAGACGAACGCAGCGACGGCGACGGCGGCGGCGGCGGCGGCGGAGAATTGATCTTCGCGCGTGAGAGAGACGCCGCGGATGCTGCGACAGGTGCGAGGGAGACGCGAGAGGCGGCGAAGAGAAGGAACGGGCAAACGATAGAACCGCTCGATTGAGTCCACTGAAACAGTTTGTGTCTGCGGTCCACCGAAATTGATCCGGCAACACCGCGGCAACTGTCTCCAACACTCTACGGTCCTGTGTCCTCTCTCGCATCCCTCGCTCCTCTCTTTCGATCCCTCTTTCCACCGATTCCACCACCTTCGTCGTCGGTAACCACCACTACTACCGCCACCGTACCTCGCGCTTCCGCTCTGACCGTGCGGACACCTGTGGTACATCGTCGAAGATTCTAACGATTACGCGCCGCGGGATGATCTCCCGGGATCTTGGCCCTCGGTAGGATTTCGCGATTATGGGGGGGAACTAATAGTGAGTTGTTGGTAGTCGGATAAGGGAGCGGGAGAGAGAAAATCCGCAGCATGACTCGAGACTTTGTCCAGGAAATATCCTCTTTGTCGCTGTAATCCTTTTTTTTCCTCCCTTTTGTAACTTCGACGTTAATTATTATCTATTAAAGCTACGAATTTGACAATGATAAGTGCGGTAACTTTTTGACACGTGTAATTACAACGTTGAACATAATCGAAATAGACTAATAAATTAGTCGGGGAGCGCGTGATAGAGCTAACGCTACAATCGCGTGTCTAATTCGTTCCCGGAAATGATGAGAAGATGCACGAAATATGTTTAATCCTTTAAAATGTCAGTAACGATGATGCATAACCACCTTTGTAATCCCACTTTTCCCAATCTGCATAGTGGTTTTCTCTGACCGCGGCGGCGTTACATTCAGTAGCCACTAATAATAATAGATGACTTTCAGCTTCTTTATGTTCATCGGTATTGTACAAAAGATGGCGATTGTTCAAGAACGCTCGGTCCATTAAGATTTATAATTGGATGACGCATATATTAAAGACAATAATTTGGGAAAGAATAAATATCCATCGGTGTGATTATCTAAAGACAAGTTTGTTTCTACGCGACAGTTTAGCTACCACCTCGTCCTGGCAAGCGCGATCTATAGAAAACTGCTGAAATATCTCGAAGGAAGAGGGGGCAGGGACGCGCAAGGGCGGAGGAAGGGCGCCGGATAGACGGCACACGCCGGTAGGGAGGGCACGGGAGGGCGTTAAGAATAAGAAGAGGTGGAAAGACACCGTTGGAAGCGGCTCTCGTTTCCAAAAGGTCGAGCTCGCACGTCAGTGGGCGAGAGAAGCGGGCAAGAAAGAGTCAGAGGGAGAGAAAGGGGGAGCTCGGCGAGGCAAGACGGATGGAGGTCGTAGGACCTACCCCGGTGGATGGAGGAGACGAAAGGAGAAGCCGGAGGAGAAAGAGGAGGTCGAGGTGGAGGGTAGGAGAGAAATAAAGATGGCCGCTCCCGCCTCCGGGGTCGACCCACCCACTCTTCCTCCTCGCGGTAATAAAAGGAAAAAGGGGAGAAAACTGAGGAGCAGCGCTGAAGGTGGTAGGTCGGCCTGTAGGGGTGCCACGAACGAGGCGACGAACAGGGCGACGGGGAAGGGGGCTGAGGGGGGGGGCGGGAGGGTGGGGTGGACGGGGATGGGTATCCGCGGGGGAAACAGTTCTTATTGATTCAGAGGAGCCACCCTCACGGAGGAGCAAGCCTGGTGGACCCGCTCCTGGACCTCTCTCCTTCTCGCTCTGTCTCTTTTCCGCCCTTTCTCTCCCGGTCTCACATTGTCTCTCTCTTTCTCTCTCTCACTTTCTCTCTGTCTCTCGCTCTCTTCTCTTTCTCGCCGCGCGCGCGAACCTGGCTTCTGCGAACAAGTGCTCCTCAGCTTGCCACCCTCGACAGTTATCCGTCGTACCCTTCTTTTCCCTCCTTTCCGTCGCATCGCGGAGAACGCGGACGGCTTCAAAGTCCGCCGATCGATTCGATCTCCGTCTCGCAAGCGTTCGAGATCGATCTTCTCGCGCACGTGATTGTAATCCGACGATCAAACGTCTCGATATTCCAAATTACGCGCAACACATCCCAAACGAATATAATTAACACGATTCCCGCTTATAAACTTGTCCGGTTTATCCTTCCCGGGAGAGCGGTATCCGCCTGGCGAAATATCACTTTTTGCTTGTATATCCGTGTCACCCTTTCCGACGTGTTCGCGTTAACTGCACAGGGATGCGAACGGTCAGCGGAGCCCAGGGGTCAAATTGACTCTGACTTCTCGGCTCTTGTTTCACGTAAGAGACCCGCGTTTTATGCCGGAGGGAAAAGCGATTTCAACGAGTTTTTCCAGAGTGCTTATTTACGTACTGAGCGCAGATTCCATATCAGTAGATATATAACATACGCTTTATGTGACAAACGCAACAATTGTATAATTGATTCTGTACTGAATAACAATGTTATATTCGATACCACAATACCAGGGATGTAGCGCTTATTTTTCATGTTAACAAAATATAATATATCGATAATTTTTTTTTCATGCAGATTCTCCTTTCTGCACTTGACATATCCTTCTTTATTTTCTATTCGATTAATATGTAATATCATGTATTATCAAATTAGTTCACTATCAATTTTCTATAAGACTCAAATGTCTATCAGCAAAAAATGTTGATGAAATATATCTATATTTGTGCAAAGACTTAGATTATTTTATAATACAACAGTTTCAATTAGCAATTTACTTCTCGTTGAACTTTGCATCTCGCGTTCCGCGGCGTGCGAGGTGCCTTAAATTTCTCCGCATCTACGCGATCGTGAACGTCTCTCGGAGAGTAAGCAGCATCCCTGGTCACCGTCGACGTCGAGCGCTGTACCCGCCCCGGCGTGGGCGTTACGCGAAAGGAGAAATGCAACGTCGTAATTTTGTAGGACTTTTCCGACCTGTACTCGTAGTCGAGTCTCTCTCTCTCTCTCTCTCTCTCTCTCTCTCTCTCTCTCTCTCTCTCTCTCTCTCTCTCTCTCTCTCTCTCTCTCTCTCTCTCTCTCTCTCTCTCTCTCTCTCTCTCTCTC
This sequence comes from Temnothorax nylanderi, assembly GCF_030848795.1. Taxonomy (NCBI): domain Eukaryota; kingdom Metazoa; phylum Arthropoda; class Insecta; order Hymenoptera; family Formicidae; genus Temnothorax; species Temnothorax nylanderi. The sequence goes on from NW_027249073.1 coordinate 1,722,548, forward strand.
TCTTCCTTTTCGTCATTGCTAAAGCATCGTTCCTCTCCCTCGCCTTCTCTCTCCTCTGGCTCCTTCTCGCTCTTTCCTTTTACCTCCTCTCTCGCTCTACGTCGATCTCGCTCGTTCGCTCAGCTCTCTGGGCAAATTGACTTTTCCTAATAAACCAACTCGCGAGGCAACTTCGGCGAAAATCATTTAAAACTTTGCCAGACTCGAATTCGCCTCTCGTTTTAATGCGGAGGCCCGCAGAAACCTGGCTGTGCGTGCATCCTCAGCTCTCTTTCCCTCTCGACTCATGCGAGCTCTCGTCCCCGCCTCGCCGTCCACTGCGTCATCGTCACCGTTCCTTACCATTTTTTGCGCATCATTTTCTTATTCCGTATTGTTAGTACCTTTATGTCGCGATAGCGTCAAATCACAAGACGCTTGTCCATTACGAATTATTTTACGATTAAAAAATATGACGGAAAAAATCGTAAACGGCCGAACTCAAGAATTTAAATTGCCAGTAAATATTATTGAGGCGTGGATTACGTGTCTACGATGCATAATGGCGTGTTCTACGCGCAGCTTGTGGCAAATATGTTAATTAGAAATGTAGCGTTTCTTAAGTTTCCATTAAAATGCAAAACTCATCCTAAGATTCGCGACGAACGAGGCTTAACGAGCCGCGAAATCGATGAGGCGATATCCGAAGAATATCCTTTCCATTCTGGCCGACCGTTTTCGCATTAAAATTGCATACAAACCTCACTTTAACAATATTTCATCCCCGTGAATAATTCAGCGGGCACTTCGCGATGGCTGCTAATCCGCTATAGAGCGAGCCGAGTCACGGGATGAGAGAAAGGGAAAACAAGAGGCGGAGAAGGAGAGACGGAAAGATCATTCTTCGCTTTCTCCGGACGAACGGTTATCGAATTAAGCCAAGGATCGCCGATAATAATTCGATTTCACACCGTAAGCGCGAGAACGTCACCCCGTAAGAATGGTTGGTCTCTCCCGGACGCAAAAATACTGATAAATTATTATCATCCGAATTTCCTTACGACGGAACGAGTTCGAGATATTCTTTAAGATTCACGCGAGAAATAGAACTCCTGCATTAATCCCGAAGATTTTCGCAATATTATTCGACATCGTCGTTTATCTCGCTTTGTACGTAAGAATCCACTTTTATTCACTGTAACATCTAACGTCGCGATTATCCAGGCTCATTTTACTTCGTAAATAAATTTACGTTCACAAATATTTGAGCAAACTTTACACGAGGACCTTTTAAGGGGGAGCAATTACGAGAATAATTTGAGAATGATAAATATAACTTAGAAATATTACGTCTTCTCTGTAAGGTGTACAGCTCTAGCTCGCGTTTTTCTACTTAATAATCGTCGTCGTTCTTCTTTCTCAAATGCACGGGAGTAATTTTCTCGAATTACGTCCGGATAATATTTTTGCGCCGTATACGTTATGCAAACACTTCGACCATGCCGCTACTTTTTCGACGTGTATATGCGAGAAGCTCCGGTGGTTTCTCGTCTCTCGGCTTGTTATTCCTGGTTTATGGGTTCTCACGTCGTATGGCGTGAGATGGTAGTTGTGGTGAGTTCGCACAGGATTCCGTTACTATTTATTTCATGGCGCACACCCTGGTCGCTTCGAGAATGAGAGTACTACGGCTACCGAGGCGACGCAAGTTACAAAATTCATGACGTGTCAAGCGAAAGGATTTTTTTTTGTTTTTGGTTTAATGCGCTCCTCTCTTTCATTTCAAAGCTTCTCTTTTCGCTACGATATAAATTACATGCATATTGGAGGAACTATGTAAATGTCTTAAATTTATAGACACGATACACATGAAACCCTACTTAAAAACCTTCTATTACTTTATTGATATAACATATTTATATCCTTTCAGCCCTTTAAACGAACAATTTAAATGATTTCTAGAATTACTAAATTTATTACTCTAACGGGATTAATAGAGAGTTTCAAAATATCATCATGCACATAGTTTCCAGTATTATAAAATTGGTAGAGAGCGACAAAGCGACGATGTTAAAGAGCGCTAAAACCCAGCGGACTATTCATTTCATCCGTTGGGTAAAACCGTCTCGAGATAATTACGACTCGTTCGTTCCTTTCGTTCCGTATCCTCTTTTTCTCGGCGATGATACACGCGCGGGGCCGCGCACGGTCTCGAAAAATTAATTATATCTCGAAAGTTAAAATCGAGTTTGGGTGGAGGGGCGCGTTTGTTTTTGCTCGGCGTCGTTCCTCGTCCCTCTCCCTCTCCCTCTCCCCTGCCACCCCTTACTCGCGGAACGGCAGAAATTTTAAACGAAAGTTTACTAATGAAGGCGACTTTCCGCGCACTCCTCCCCGCCGCTTTCCCGACAGGAGGAGGACGAGATGAAGGAGGAGCAGGAGGAGAAGAGGAGGCTACGAAGAGGAAAATCGCACGGCGCTTTTCCGCAGCCGTTTTCCGCGCTTCATCATCAACGCACGGTCCGAGACTTTTTCAGAGTTTCGTCTCCTTTTTTTTTTAATCTCCTCAACTCGCGAGCGGTTACGGACGAACCGCGGCCGCGAAAAATGAGACCGCGGTCCCGACAAAAATTTTACCTTCCCATATGCCGCGATCGTAATTGCTTAAAAGAAGTTTCGCGAAATGTGTTTCCGTGGCCAGATTTTAAAACTATCCGCTTATTAAAAGCAGTATTAATATCATTATTTCGATTGCCGATTATTCTTTCATGTACACAAAGTCTTTATTTTTATAAATATTTGATTAATAAATTAATTAAAGATTTAAAAATTTTAAGAAAGAAAATTACGCCTTCTTCACTCTTCTATTGTTCGAAAATAAATCTTAAAAATCCTTCCCGACTCTGCATAAAATATGTTTCCTTCTATTTTCTTCCTGAGAGGAGTCTAGTGCACAAATTAATAAGATAATACCTTTTTTTCAAACATAATTAAATACAGATGCTTTAAATTAAAAATTATCTTTATATTTTCTTTGGTTTACGTAAATTAACATATATCGTCTGAAAGGAAATGATTAAAAATCAAGTTAGGGAAGAAGAATATATTGTCATTCGTTCTATCGACGATCAAAGATCTCGGAGACTCTTTCTCCTTTCCATACCGCGTGTCCCGTTTTTCGGAGATCGATAAGGGAGTTCTTCGGAGCGTATAGAGAGGCCGGTGCCAAGGGACGAGGCATAATAGAAAGAGATCCCTCCATTTTGCCAGCCATCTTTCGCGCAGGACTGACTAAACCACCCCCGGACTACAAGTCTTTCTCTTCCGTCTCCCCCGACCGCCCGCCGCCCGCCCGCCCCGTACGCTCTACGCTATACTGCCGAAACAAACCACCCCCAGGTTTTCTCGCCGGGGTAAAAGCTGCGGAGAAAGGGCTACGATGAGAGTACTGGAGAAGAGGGTTCCTACCGAAAGTAAGGGCTTAAAAATTCCCCGTACTCCGCGCCCGCCTTCGCCCGTCCGTAGAAAGGGTGCCATTCCTGGCAACCCCCAAAAATCATTAAAACCATCCCTCGCCAAGGACTCCTCTCGACTGCGCGGAACCGTTGGACGGGAGCAAAGGCGGGGAGGGAGGGGCGAAAGGGAATGCCACCCTCCGGAACGATCCTCGAGGAAATTCTTTCAACGGGGAAGCAGCTGGCGTCAGCGAATTTTCGCGCCAGCCGCCGCGCTAGTTTCTTCAGGGATCGCATAATGACCCTTCGTCGTGTCTCACCCTTAATGCCTGTAATTGCATCTCTTTACGTTCGTATCGCATTCGAGGAATTCATTCCTCGTAAAACGCGAAACGGACAAGATTCAAGGAAACACGGCCGCAACGTGCCAATCGCGAAGTACGGTAACAGCGAGACCGTGTTATTCGCGCACGACAATTGCACGGGTGCTTCTTTCGCGTGGTTCGCGCCGACGCCACGCGAGTGTGGAACCGCCTCCCGAAGCAATTTAGCGTAATTTCAGTACTTTCGTAGCCCTTGTAGCGTAGGAAGATGGTGGAATGACCATGGCTGGCACGCGAAGGGGTTGCTTCCCGTCGTCGCGATGAATGCTACAAAGTTACCACCCTCCGCGCCGACGGTAGAAAATTGTCGAGCCGTTTCTATCGTGACTTATTTATGATGGGAGCGACGACACGTGGCATTTGCGACAGAGCGACGACAGAGGCGGGACCATCATCCGTGCGGGCAAGACAATCGTCTCGCCCGCGCCGCGCCGGTTCGGCGAGGTAGCCGGGCAAGGTGACCGGAAGGACACCGGAGAGGAAGTCGTGCTGAAAAATCCGGGAACTAGGTGAAAAAATCACGATTCATCGGAGGAGGCCAGATGTCGCGTCATGTGCACGCATGTACGCCCGCCGCCTTTCGCTCGCATACGTTCTGGGAGGAAAAAAAATCCCGCCACCCGGTACACCGTCGCCGCGTGGCCTCATTACGATGATGACCGGCGAGCAACCGGAAAGTCTCGCAAGTAATCGGACTGTAATTTGAACGATATTTATGGCGACCATAAATTACGACAGATTGTAGGACGCTCGTTTTATCTTGCAAACATCATTCTAAGATTGTCTTTTAGTTCCGCTTGGTATAAAAATTCAAACGGTAGGGTTTATCTCTCTCATTATATTCCGATATATTACATTTATAGAAACCTTATCGATATTCTTCTCGAAGTAACAATTTCTTATAGAATCTAGACCCAAAGAGAAGTAAAAAGACGGTAAATTCTGTGTGCTGATTCTCTTTGGATGCATTCTGTATTTAAGAAACGAGATTGATGAATGAAGAAAATCCACACCCCCTTCGTCGCGAAATCGAAGGATCTCCATTTTGTTCAAAGAAAGCGACTTCCAGCTGTTCGGGGGGGTGCCGCAAGCGATTTTCCCGGCGAGCGATATAAATTCATCTAATCTAAATCGAGGTAGCTTCAATTTCAGATCTCCTTCCGGCCGTGCCCTCTCGCCGCACCCCCGCCTAACCGCGCGCGGCAATCCTTTGCCCTGGTGTAACCCACCTCCCTTATATTCCTCCCTCCTCCTTCTCATCCTCCCTCATCCACCCACCATCGCCTCGTCTCGCAAGTCCTGTTATTCCAGGATTCCTTAGTTGCCTAAGACGCCTTCGCCGACCGCAGAGTAAAGTATGGGGCCATACTTCACCCGCGGGGGCTACGTCTCTCCCGGTCGACTCCCCCTGCCACCTCCTACCGCCCGGCGGCGTCTAATGAAACTTTGAAAAATCACCGGAATTAACCGAATTTGAATTACACCGAGCTTCTCGGGAACGGAGGAGCCCCGGGGAAAGTGAGAGAATCGCGCGAGGGTGCACGGATGGAGATCGAGGAGTCAGGAAGAAACTCCAAGAACCCTTTTTGTCTCTGTCGCGAGTTTCCACCAAACTTCGGCCTCATTCGCAGCTTCCTTCCGTCTCGAAGAACAAGCAACAGTTCGAACTAGACTCGCTCGGATAGCTTCAATATATCTTTATCAATGATAGCATTTTTTCCCGCAATTTTTCACTACTACTTATGATATTAATTATCTTCTACAAATTTTTTTAATCGTAAGAGTCAAAGTCAGAGAAAGATTAAGTTAGATGTTTCTGTTTCATTCAAGCACCAATTTTATACAATTTCGCAGTAACATCCTCAACAATCTATGTTTCACGAGAGCACATGTCACTGTCACGAAGTATACCCTTCTGAGTCCGGGAAGAATCCAAAGAAGTCGCACTTTTCGTGACACGGCCGAGCGACCGATCGTCGCGAAAAATCGTGAATAACTATGACCAGTGTCGTGTGTCTAATGGGAACTGACCGACTGGACCCCGAGTCGAAAAAGTGACCGCCGCTACGGTCCCTCCCCGTTCCCCCGTTCGTCCTCCACTCTTTGGGTCCAGTCGGCCGCACGGCCACCCTACGAGCGCGTAGCGCGGAAGGAAGGAAGGAAGGCCGAAGGAACGGATAAAGGTGGAAACTGGACAAACCAGTTTACCGTTTTCGAAATTAGGCTCCCCCGGCCAACGGGACCACGGCTGTCCGGTGTCCAGCATGTCCAGGGGTGCGCGTGCATGGGCCGACACACACCGGTCAGAAACGTTCGTGAATGCCCCGCTCGCAATGCCATTGCTAAACCATTCTATGACACTGATTCTTTTCTATTGTTGGACCGAAATAAAGGACTGATGCCCCCTTCCCTCCCCCCTCCTCGTCCCTTTGCCCGAACGCGCGAATGCGCAAGCATCGCGATCCAGTAAATACGACAGAAATCGTTAAATGCCATCTTCGACGACATTCCGAATGTGATGCAGTTGGCACGTCGAAAAGGGTTTAATATATATATATATATATATATATATATATATATATATTAAAATAAACGTTAAATTCGAAATTTGTTCCGCTGGATCTTTCGCCGTTAAAATGAAATTGTCAGCGATCGCGCGTAAAACGTCAGTTATTAACTCGAAGTTGAGAAAATCATTTAATTGAGGAATTTCTGTTTTATACGAAACGAAATTATGATAGCCGTAATTCAGGAAAGTTTTATTTGATTAAATTCGTTCACACGGTAACTGCAGCTAATTCAGATTTTTGGCCCGTCGTTCTTCTACCATCGGCACGTTTTATCTAAGATCTTTCGTTTGCTCATTCAAACCGTATTTGAACAGAAACATTCATTTCATTTTGGTAAATAAAGGAAGAGAAATGCATTTCACAATCTTATCTTTAGAAATTATTTTCTTGAATGATTGTCTTCCTTAATCCAGTTCTAAAAAAAGACAATTAGACTCGCTGCATTAAGTCGGACATAAAGTCAACGAACGTATGTCTATATCGCTTTAAAATGAAACGTACACCGAGATAGATCGTGCAATTCAATTGTAATGGACGTCGGGACAACCTCGCCAGTCTCGATACCTCAAATCCGCGAGCGTGAGTTTCGTGCAGTTTTACGGTATGTGGCAGACAGGTGGAATGAAACAGTGACGCCGGTGTAGTGTCAGCCGGATCTCGAAGAACGTCGCGCGACGCGCGAAGAAGGATTACGAAAGACGAAAGGAAGCGAGAGAAAGAGAGAGAGAGAGAGAGAAGATGAGGCGGCTGCGAAGGAAGAAGCGGCGCGTGTAGGTGGAAGGTGGCGGCGACAGCGGTAACGGAGGCGGTGGCGGTATCGCGGCAGCGGTGACGGTGGTGGCCGGAGGTGGCGGTGTGTGCCGTGCCGTCGTGCGAGGCAAAAAGGGGGCCGCAGCATCCAGGAGGAGAGCCCCGGGGCCGGGGCTCGTAAACACGGCGACAGAGTCTCTTGTTTTCTTATCTACGGGCGGCAACAATGGACCCCCAAGAAACAAAAGACGAAAGACGGGCTATTTATTTCGGTCCATTGTTCCCGCGGCGTAACGCCGTAGCGCGGCGTCGAGCTTGCGAGAGAGAGCCCGAGGCTGAGGACCGGTGCGCAGAGGCGGTCGGGAGACGGGAATAGGGCGCGCGCGGGGGTGGCGGGAGGTCTCGACGACGAGCTACCTACCTCGAGAGATGGCTGCAGAGAACCGCACGCCATAAAGGCTAAACGCTATGAAACGCTCCGCGGGTCCTCTTCCACGGTGGAGACGTACATTGCCTTTCGCCAGAGAGCCGAGGGTCTATCGTGCCTTCCGCGGCAGATAACGAGCTTGCGAGCTTTAATGCGATGGTGAGATACTTACAGCCGGCACCGGTGAGTATCGCCGATACGTCGTAATTACATGACGCGCCGTTTAAAATTAATAAATTGCATTTATAGAAAATGTTGCTCGTCTTGAAAAATCCTGGATAGAACTTCGCGCGTCGCAAAGCTTTTATGTAAATCAGATTCACTTCACATGTTTGGATGTAACGAACCATCAAATATACGCGATTTCAGTATCGGTTGAATGGTTGCGATATAAAAATTGTAATGTATAGAAATAAGTATATCACAGATATGCGTTTCTTTGTGAAACAACGTCTCTAATTGTTTGTAAAGTATGAACAAAGTTGAATAAGTTAGAGAATATAACTGTGTATATTCAGTACATATCTAATTTAATTCCTTCCGAGAGAAGCGAATAGCATATATATGTATAGTAATGTAATATATTCACTATAATATATATGATGAATATATTTAAAACAAGACGCTCGCGAGACGTTTTATCGGGCTCGAACGATACGATCTCTTGGATGCGGATGGAGCCTAAATCTTGAACGTTGCGACAACATGCTCGGCGACGAATTAATTAAAATTTTCGCAGTCACGGCCGAGATGGCTGGGCGGCGAGGGGCCAATTTTCCGGCAAGAAAATTCTGATTCTAATTTCATGCAAATGGCCGCCACTGCCGCTGCCGCTGGGGTACGGCAACACCACCATGCCGGTGGCGGTGGCGGTAGCAGCGGCACGAAGGGGGTTGCACGAAGGCACGGCGCGGTGGTGCACGAAGGGTTGCGTGACGAAGGTGGGGCGAGGGTGGCCCCCGGAGCCGGCGACTCGAGACTCCGCTCCAAGGATGGGTGGGCCAAGAGGGGGGGGGGTAAGAAGAGCGACAAAACAATAGAACGAAATTTAAATTATGCTCCCCGCAAAATGGCGATCGTATGCAAAGCGATGCTTATCCGGCGGGAGAGAAAGAGGGCGGACGCCGACTTCGCAGACGCCGCCAGACGCGAAGCCGTCGGCTTCTTCTTTGCCACCGGAATTGTTTGTTTCTCTTTTTTTCTTCTTCTTCCGCTGTCGTTCGCGATCCCTCCATTGAATCTCGTTCCCCGGCGGTTGCGCCGCTTTTTTTACGCACCTTGCGCACCGTTTCGCCTTCTCCACCTGTCGGCCCACTTTTAGGACACTCATCATCCGCCTTCTTCCCTTCGTTCTCTCGATTTATCTCCACGTTGTATTTATTGCACGTTCCTCGTACGGTCGCCGTAATTTGATATGATTAATTGTGCCACTCGCGACGTCATTTCGCAAATGGCACACGCGCCACGACGGATAAGTCGTTATAATCGGCGTAATCGAGGTGTGCCCCCCTTTTTACGCGTTCCTCGAGTGAGAAGGAGGAAGCCGCGAGGACGATACTCTTGTCCCGGGTGGTTTTCTCTCGTCTTGCGAGAGGGTAGCGTCGGCAGGGTGGAAGGAAGGTAAGGGTGGAAACGGGCGGAAGACGGGGCGGCGGGAGGCGGGAGGATGGATTCATTTATCTTTCTCGTAGATCTAGCTTATATTTCACCGCCCCCCGAGGCAGATACTAAGACGAATGGTCTCTCGAGCAGATCTTACAAAACATCACCCCCCAACCACCTCGCCCTTCTCCGCCGCCTCTCGCCACCGCCTTCCGCTGCCGCCGCCGCCGCCGCCGCCCCGCGCGGTTTGCCATCGAATGCAAATGTAAAACACTGAAGAGGCGAGCTAACCTTCTCAACGTCTTGTCAGACGTGAAATCGCGCGCATTAGTTTCGGGCACGACGACAAAAAGCGGCGGGCATCGCGGCCGAGTATCAAGATTAATGGCGACGCGGAACATTAATCCGCCACGGCTGAAAATTCCGCCACGAGTATCAAAGTCGTAATCATAATATATACTCGCAAGTTTGACCTGTCATTTCATCGTTTTGAGACTTATTCGGCGATGAGCGCGGTCGCGATATAAAAATACGTAATCATGAGAAAAAAATTATTAATGGCTAAGCTACGGAGAATTTAATTAAGCTCCATTGTCGAAACTATCGAGCGTGGAGAAATTTTATAAGGCTTTATATAGACTGGCACGACGTTCGAATTACTTGCGATCGAGTTTATTTCACTCGTTCGCCGCTCTCGAATAAAAGCCATTAATTACCGAACTTCCCGCTCTCATATATATTACCCATAAAATCAACCGCTCGTATTATGCGCGCAGTGGATATCCGGCTGAATATTTATCCATATAAGTTTCGATTTAGTTATACGATAAGCCCGATTAATTACAACAGGTGAAACAGGATGTGGCTCGAAAAATCAGAGGTTGAAAGTTTTGATGTCATTGATACGATAAAATATATTTTATCGTATCGATCGACAGTCATCGCATTTTTCCCGGGTTATAACAATCATTTTCCCGTATGCAGTATCAAATATGCAATCGGCAAAATTGAATTGTTTTTAAAAGCTGCTAAAAATGTTAAAATCATTTCGGCCGTGTATATATGTAGCAATGGAAAACGTGACAGAGGATTCATGAAGCGCATTTACGTCCTCGCAAATCGTGCCGCGGAATTGAGAAGTAGCGGGCAACCGGGAGGGGAGTTAAGAATGACCCAGACTGGGGTGGCCAGGAAGTGACCACCTGGACACACGTTCGGTCGACTGGTCGAACGGGTTTCGCGATAAAAATTCTCCGGAAAAATTGCAGCCGTACGCGCGCGCATTCGAAAAACCGGTTCCCATAATGCCGAAACCGGGGGTTCGCTGACCGTTGGTCTATCCTGAAGGGTTGCCCACGGCGAGGGTTACGTAAGAAAGGGTCAGGTCACGATAAATAATCGCGAGCTACCGGCCAAGAACCGAAGGCTTTCCCACGAAACGTCTTTGCCGAGCTTCTTCGGTTGATTCGAAGATAGATACAATAACCGCAATTACGTTACGGCATATACTTGGGAATATTAATTAATTTCTACTACTAAAACGAAACGCTACTCCCTCTTTCTCTCCCTCTCTGCATATATCTGTAAAGGGTTATTCTTAGAAACTTGCCCTTAAAATTAAGCACACCTATCTACGCGAGAGTCACGATAAAGAGACGGGGCAGCGGGGCGAGATGATGGGTCTAGCTGGTTCAAATTGGTAACTCTAGAAGATCAAGATGAAAAACGAGCCGAACGCCCCTTAGCCCGCCCTCACCGTGGTCCTTCGCTCCCCACCCTCGTCCTTGCCGGTTAGTACCTCGACAGAGCTGTGCGCGGCCTGAAACACCACCGCCACCCTCTTTGAAACAGCCCTCGCGAGGCTACGCTCCTGTTTTAATATTAATGGAAAGGCTGATGGGAAACCTGAAAGGAAGGAAATTGAAGGAAAATAAAAGGAACGGCGTCCCGACGCGCGCCACCCGCGCGCTGAAAGCTTAGGCATCGCACGTGCATTGGAAATTCTTTCGGATATCCTTTTACACCGGCCAAGATCGTCGTGCGGATTTCGGAATAATGTCGCCGCCTCGCACCATGAGCCTGTCGAATATTTTGGCGTCCTCTCAGTTTGACAGGAGAAACAAAAACGTGAAGAAAAGTCTTTTCACGTAGCGAGACTTTTATTCGCGATCGAACGAAAGAACGCGATGAGACGTTTTCGCTGAGAGATTATACCTATCATAATTATTAATCGCGCAAATTACCGATCGATTTAAAATAATTATGATAAATAATCGTGAAGTGATCACGAGATTATAATAAAGTAATACTATAACGTCTCTTAAAGATATATGGTAAAAATTACGCGAAGAAGAATAGAAACGAATAATGCACGTTTTAGACGAAAACGATATTAACGAAGTGCGAAGTTGACTGATTACGAGAAACGACCTGACACACGGATGAGCGATGATTTTATGTTCCACTCTGTCATTCGCGTTACATGTTTTCGTTTCATTTGGCCGGGAGAAGTGTCGACGGTGTTTTCTCGGGCGGGACGGGAGTGTTTTCGCCAATTCGGTGCAGTATTTGTTCGTCGGGTATATACTCGTCATACGCGAACGAGAGCGAGCCCGCGCTATTGAAGAGGCCGTTGTGATACGGCAAGGGATATGCTAGGTTGTCACGGCAACCGGATGTGATTGATAACGGAGTATATAATTAATTTTAAACGCACCGAACTAGACGAGGTTCGATCTAAAGAAATGATCGGGTTTTCTCTTCGAGCCGAATCAAACTCGATTCTCAAATATTATTTCATTGGAGATAACAAGTGCGGAAAAAGAATGCTTATCACATATTTGTAATATCTTAAAAATATAGAATTTATTTTATGATCCGATGTTACTCATGGTTCATTAAACTATGACTCGAGAAATCTGCTGAAAATTATTGCCCTAGTTTAAGGCCATAATGCAATGACCTAAAAAATAACAATAATTATTAATCTTTAGATATATCTCAATTGTCGTAAGAATATAACGAAAGACCTCCATTTTTCTCTCGGTTTTTATTCGTTCAAGTTAAATAAACGATTAAAACGGGTTCGTATCGGCAATCAAGTGATGGAGCTAATTCGTTCGAAAAAAAAAATAAATAAAGGATATTGTCCTAGAGATGAAAACAGTCATTTCGATACACTTTTCGGTCGGCCGATGCGGCGGCCACGGCAGGATTACCGTCAACAAAGGACTTCGCGTCGCCGGCACGGCGTCCGGCGTAACTTGTACCGTGGTCGCTAAGGGGAGACAGGAGAGCGCGGGCCACGCCGGATCATATACGAGGTTTCATGCGGACATACAGGACACACGGAAGGCGGAAGGACCCGCGGCTCGTCTCCAGGAGCGGCTTTCGTCCTTTTATCTCGAACTGCGGGGCCGCTCTCTCGCGCCGGGCAAGCCGGGCGTCTTGGAGCGGGCGTCTCCTGGACGACGCCTCGGATCAATACCGACGCCCAGCGTCTCATTGGCCCCTTCTCTTAGGTGCCGTGGAAAATCGCCCCGGAGATGACGGCCAGGAAGAGGCAAGAGGGCGACGGAGGAGGAGCGGGTGGGCCGAGGGGGTGAGATACAGCCGAGCGGACCTTCCTTCCTTCCTTCCTCCATCCTTCCACAGCCTCCGGCCATTCTTTGCAGCCCCTTTCGGCCTTCGTTTTCTCATTTCAGTTGTTCGTTACTCCGTCTCGACGTTGTCGTGCGACTTCTTTTCGCTCACGACGACGTCGTATCGATGCGACTTGACTTAATTTTATTGCATTGCATTATTACGCATATAATGCTTGTACTTGCAATTAATAAACTTATATAAAATTATTATTTTTTTCTTCATTTTTACCTCCTACGATTTATTTACGATAAATAATTGTATATACGCACCAAAATATATCTATTAAATTTATTTATTTATATTGCAGCTAGCATTCACTATATCATTATTATTACACATTTTAAAAATATTAATTGGATGTACTTTTTTGACACATTTTTAAACAATTTATAACATCTCTGAATAAGTTAAATAACTAAAATACTTTATATGTCGCAGAGAGAATTCAAAAAGTTTGTTAAAAATTTGATTTCACGATATTGTTCCTCCAATCTTTCATTTTTCTCAACGTTTATATACTCACTGCGATTACGAATGCGAATGTTCGCGTTGCGGCAAAAACAAATTTCCAATATAATAGAGAATTTATTTCACGCTCCACTCCGCCACGAAGTCCGGTCATTCTTTACCATCCTCTCTATCCTACCTTCTCATTCTACCTACCCATCTTCCTATCCACGAGCCTGTCTCAGAAACATCTACAATAGCGACAAACGCGCGCGCTTGCATCATGGGCGAGGAAAATGGCTCGATACGCCGGGATATAAATTCCGTGTTATAAAGGACGCAGTCGGCACTGCGTCTGAAACATTCATATTATAATTGAAAGATTTCTCGTCCTCGGAGTGCATTAAGTCACCTTTTTGTTCGAGTTTCATGCCTCAAGCACGACTCGACATTTTATTTGTATCAATTATACATTGTCGTTTCATTTTCTTCAAAGTACAATTATGCTTTGTGTGTGGATCAACTGCGTAAGCTTCATGAGGTAACGAATTATATAAGTCGTATCTGATTAAACTCTCTAGCTATTTTTGATTGCGGCTGCGAGTTTCAAAGATAACCTTTTATAAAGAATAATCAAGCGGTATATAAATTCTTCTATTTTTATGATTAATCACTATCAATCAAAATCTTTTAAAAGTAACATACTATCATTGACTACGTATTAACGTATACCTAACAATTTTTTAACCGATCTATTGTTTTTATAATTATTTGCACAATTTCAGTAAACTGCTTAAAATGAAAATCAGAAACGAAACGTTTTAGAAAGACGCGACGAAAACCCGTCATACGTTTCGTCCCGACAAGATAAATCCGACTGCATTTATTTTTCACAAGGTCGAGGAGTGACGTTCGACGAGAACTTCCGCGTTATACACCGATAGCCGCACGAACTGACCGCCTGTCCACATGCCGAGGCATCAGGTCACTTCGGAAAGCCGAGTCGTCGTTTTCGCAAACTTTCGCAGCCGCCGGGAGGACCGTCCCGATGAAAGGATCAGGGCGGAGGTGTGCACGCGTGCCGAAGTGATTTTTTGCGTCCTGGACCCTTTCTTTTTTTTTTGTCGACCAACCATCTTCCCACGCTGCCTCTCAATTCTCTCTCTAGCAGCCTTTTCGTCTCCTCCCTCTTTATCCCTCGCCTAAACCTTCGCAGCTAACCTTTTTTTCCTCCTCGACCCTTTCCCGTCTCTCTCGCTCTTCCTCTTTGAATCTGTCTCCCTCTCTGTCTTCCCTTGTCGTTCCGTATCTACGCACGGAAGGTACGGCACGCGGCACGAGACACATTATTAGCTTAATAACTCCGGGGGACCTTTTTTAATCCCGCCACCGCTTCAAGAGAAGCTGCCTCCGCGGAAGACTTTAATTAAAAAATAAACAACCGAGCCGGCCGGTAAACGTGCGAGAGATTTAGAGAGCCCTCCGGGGAGGGAGACGGGTCCTGGGACATTTGCATTTCGATTTTCGGTCGAGTTTCTCGACCCGGATACATGCCACGGAAGCCTGTCACTCTGAACTCACTCGGGACCTGTCAAGGATTATTCTAAACAACGACTAGAAGCGGGAGATTTTTTTCATTCGCGAAGTTTATACAATTCAATTGAGAGAAAAAAAGGAATTGAATCGTTCGCCATACCACCATTTCACTCCGAATAAAAATTGTCACCGTGACCGACGTTAATGGCGTGGCTATCCGATAAAATAGTAGGGGCATAAATAAAAAATTGACCGGTGCACGTATTTGCGTATTCTGTCGATAAGCGTCGACGACGGGCAAAAATCTCTACCGTTTAACTTTTCAACACGCGCAAATAATTAAACGGCTAACGAGATTTCATGGACGGAGGCGTGTGCGGTTTGCGCGCGGCCGTCTGCCGTCGATCGCGATGTATTCGCCAAACATTTGCGACGCGCGGTTTGCCTTTTATTCCGCGGGATCGACGTTCCCGATTATCCGAGCATATAATTATCATTTAACAGATCGGTCGGCAAGGCGCGCCCTTTTTCATGCTAACACCGCAAACAAATCAGAGTTAACTAGAAAATAAATATTTTAAGTCATTAATCGGTTGTGCACTACCGTCACGCTTAATTCACTTGCCACGTAATAAATAAATATGTCAACGTTGTTGAATCAAATTGTATAACGTTTGTCGAAGTACTGAAAAGAAACGCGGAAACGTAATTGTGTGTTCCATTAACTGGATTTATCAGATGTTTAATGCGGAAATATTGTAAAATTTTAAAAATAATATTTTAATATAAGTGACAACTTTTATCGTGTTCAGTAAATATAATCTATGTGTTGTTATCTGCAAGATAGCAACAACGCTCTGTGAAAACACATCTGACGTTTCTTGCAATCTATTCCCCGATGAACTCTTTCCGTCAAGCTGATTAGTGCTTATAAAAAAGTTGATCCAAAAACAAAAACGAAATAAGACATTCGCTTATTACATTATAGATACTTAATAAATAATGTTGTAACATTTCTTGCTCGCAGTACTATTTGCCACGTTTTCAGTAGGTTCCATCGAGATGTCGTAGACTTTACCTGCAGATTACGGACGACCAATCGTGGCTCAGCTAGTGAGGACCGGTAAGGTGTCCGGCCGCTTATTTTTCCTCAAGGGGTGAGACCACGGGGTAGGGATAAGTTGTGGGGGTGGGAAGGTGTATGGGATGGCCAGCCTAGGGCGAAAGAGGGGAAAAGACGGGAAAGTGGGGTAAAATAGGCCGCCAGGTGGGGGCGAGGAGGACGACACTTAGATGGTAAATTGTGGAGAAGGGGCGAAACGAGCGACAGAGGGCGAGGGGGACCCAGAACCGCGGGGGGTGGGCGCCCTGATAGGCGTCCGAGCGACAGAGTCTACACTTCGTTAACCCATTGCAATGTTATTTAATTTGCAGAGTACACGGCGGCGAGACTCGGCCTCGGGTAATTTTGAATTTTCAGCGAACGAAGTGGACGTTAAGACAGCGACGCGACTGCCTTTGTGTTGACGTACTTACGGATCAAACAGGAATCTTTCGAATCTTCGCGAAACGTAGCTCGGAGCCAAGAGCAAGGAGATAGGCAACTATTGATTAAACGTCGTAATTAGCAAAACGATATCCGATTATTTATTACATAATTACGTCAAGTCTTATTATCTCTCCCATTATCCCGATAAAGACGTCGCGCTACTTCCAGCTTGGAGGAAACTTGTGCACTTTGCCAGGAGTGCACCTTGTTCCGAGGGTTAACGCAACCCGCCCCTAAAAAAAAAACTAGTCTCCCTTCGAAACCGCGACACCCCTGGGCCGGTTTTTCTGCCAGGTGCATGAAAATCGATAGCCAAAAAAAACCAACCTGCCAGGGAAAAACTATCGCGACCCTTTTTTTTCCTTTCTTAACTACCCCCTAATCATGACACCCTTAAGTGGCTTTTTTCTAGGATACCTTTTTTACGAACCGTTTTGTCGGGGGTCGTCGTGTGTGGCGGTAATGGGGATGCAACGGCATCGAAACACGAGATAAAAAGTGCTCGCCCTCGGTGCTGTGGGGTGGAGGTGATGACAGGTTCGTATTTATATTTATATGGTCCCCCCCCTGCGTGATACCAGACGATGATGATTTATCTGCGCGAGCGCACACGCTCTACTGCAATGTTAGGTAAATATGAGATCTCGCCGTTTGCCTGATGACTGATGATAGTAAAAACTCGTTCGCAGCGCAAATCCCGTTGTATTGTTGTGCAAAATCTGTACGCTGTACCCGACGCACGCACCGATGAAGGCTTCGCGCGGGAATGTCACACAAAATTCTGCGATATTAGTGGGACATTGTCAATTCACTGACAATATTCTCGTTTTACAAATCTATGGTAAGAATATAACTTTTTTGTTGTTGCGTTTAAACTGTTCCCACTATAGCCATTTATTTAATTTTGGCCACGAGTTAACTGGAGCTCGTTACACGAAATACACGATAAACAAATTAAACGATTAATTTTTTTACGGAGTAGCACTGATAATACTATAAGCTAACGTAATAAGACTTGTTAAATTCTAATTTAAACAATATCGTAATGAAAAAGAACAGCCGGGAAGCGAACCACTTCGGATTATAGTCGGATTCGACTTCACAATGTGTCAGCTGTTGGTAGCAAAAGCGCTATATCGGTCACCATGGTGCCTGTAAAACGACGTCGATAATGCGGACTACCTCTGGTTCGTGTCCAAGCTGAGGTTGTTCGATCTCTGCTCCCAACCCACCCACGTTCACCTCTCACGGCCTCTCGAGCCTCTCTTGCACGCGAAATCCTTTCCACGCGACCCGCCACTCGATATCCTCCAAGCCACGCATCGGGCCATGAATTCAGCTCCGCGTGCAAGAACGGTTTTCTTTTTTCCTCTCCGAGGGGGTAGGGGAAAGGGAAATACTCAGCATCGCGTCATGATCCCAAATGGTTCGAAATACCCGGAATAATCGAAACAGTAACGAGCATCGCACAGAACAAAGGTCTATAGAATGTGGGGGTCAATTACGCGACAACAGCTAAATTATCGGGACGCTCTCTCGTTATGTTTGACGGTGTTAAATCGTCAAACGGACACGCAAGTCTGACGAGGGAGCAGTCGAAAAACGACCGAGTCGCCGGTTTTGAAGGATCCCCTCTGCAGCGAGGCTGCACTTTTTAACTTCACGTGCAAGAGGTATGGTCAGTTCGACGAGTTATTTTCATCAAGGTCGACGTTCTCTCTCTCTCTCTTTCTCGCGCTTTTTCTTCTCTCTTGCTCCCTTCTCTCCCCCCCCCCCCTCGACTTATATTCTCTCTTTCTCTGCCTTTGGATGGTGCAGTCTTTCATCCCTCTCCCCGGAGTTCTTTTAGATGCAAGGTCCACACGCGAACGAGACTCCGCGAAACGGCGGGAAGGGGGCCCACTTCTTTTCGTTTATGATCTTTTCGTCGCTCTGAAAATCCGGCTGCGTCTGGCTTGCAACTTGCGTCAGAAGTGAATGATGATTCGCACTCGGTAGAAGAGAAACAAAACTATAGAACATCCATACAGATACAATTCTGATCATTGAATTTTTAAATAGTTCTGCGCTTTATGTTCATTATTTTTTTAAAAACTATAAATTTCACGTTGTACCAGTGACAGAAGTATAAATTATATTAGCAGATCCTGTCGTATATTATATGAATTAAAGACGTTTCCGCCTTTTTAAAAGAAAACGAAATAACGCCTCGCTTTTTTTACCTGATTACATATATCCACTTCCTGCTATACCGAGAGTGTTATTTTATGCGTTCGACTTATCGGGAGCTATTTTATTAAAAAGCAGATGTGCACGATGCGCGTCTCACTTTCGTCCCACGAAAGTTGTCAGCGCTAAACGTAAAGTCCACCATTAAGATAAGTGGCGCTCGTTCGAACGGACAAGTCGCCTCGGGTACTCGGTCGCGCACAAAGTCGCCTTTCATTTTTTTTTAATGCGCGAAGGTGTTTCGCCGCCCGCGTTATGGTCCGGGAGTGTATTAAACGCGTAACGCATCGCGCAGCCCAGATCGTATCTTCGATCCGATCGCAATATCGATATCATTACCGTCACTATGGCCGCATATTTCGCCTCGTCGCGGGAAGATACGCTTCCACGATAGCGCGATGTCATTATCGTGGGATCTTCGGGGCCGCCATCGCATTGTAATCCGTAATAAAGCTATCCCATGCTCTTTATACCACGTCGTACGCGAGTATCTCCCGGTATCGCACGCGTTCGTGCTTTCTCAGGCCCGCGAAAGAGAGAGAGAGAGAGAGAGAGAGAGAGAGAGAGAGAGAGAGAGGATTCATTCGTCCGCTCGCCTTCCCCACTCCGCTTCTTTTTTTCCCTCTTTGTTTTCCTAGACACATCCTACTCCCTAGGTCCAGAGGCCGTCTCCAACCGGTACTCGCCATAGGAGCCCGCCATCGCCGCATATTGGCAAAGTCAGTCCCGCCAATTTTAGATGCTTTGCCTCCTTTTTTTTCCTATTTTCTCTCCTCGACCGCGCGGCCGCCGCCGCCTCCTCTTACTTCTTCTTCTTCTTCTTCTTCTTCTTCTTCTTCTTCTTCTTCTTCTTCCTCTTCTGCTTTCCTCCTCCCTTCCCCACGTCCTACCTTATCCTCCTCATCGGCCACCGCCTGCGTAGAACTGCCATTTTATTTTCGCGAGAGTGCGCGCGCTATTTTTAGTCGTTCTAGAAAACCCGCCTCTCCTTTTTCCGGGTCTTGGCAGCGGCCGGCCGAGAGTCGATCGCGACGCAATTTATTCTTACGCTTAACGCGGCCGCGAAAAATATATCGGGGCGAACACTCGTCACTGCCAAGATGGCGATCAGGCGCCGCTAGCCACTCGACGAACTTTTGACGCGTGCGACATCGCGATTCCCCGACTGAGAAAATGCCAAGATCCGTCGCCAAACGATTGTTCTCTTAAAATTCTACTAAAATAATATCTGATTTATTTTTTTTCTCTCTCGCGACTATTGCTATTTGCGCAGGACGCGTTACACCTCATTATCTCTATGTAAATTGATTTCAGATATTACGACATTCGCTACTAGTTCGCATAATCTTCGACTTTATCGCCGATTTTCAGCTGCAGTTCTTTCCAAATCGGATTAATTATGTCTCCCGAGAAAGTCGCCGTTGACCTTTTCGTATCTTAATCAATACAGGAAAAGTAGCGTATAAAAGGTATACACAGCGCCGCACAATAATAGCAATGATCTCAACTAATAAAATTTTGTTAAAATTATTATTCGTCGGTGTCTGGACGGAGATATAAAATTCACCGTACAGCGAGTTGGAAATAGTCGCCAGTCATCGCTTGAAATACGATTTAATCGTATGCAAGTGCGCGACGGTTAGATAAAAACCGCCCATTAGGATCGGACGTTGTTTGTAACAATATATTTCGACAGATCCAGCGAAATATTTTCATTGCCGACTAATTCGGTCGCGGCACGCTGGTTCTGCGTCGCGTGTAAACTCGATTATTTACGCTTCGGCGACGTACAATTTTAAGTTCATGCAACAATAAACACGTAAGGGAATATTGGAGTATTTTTATCCATTAAATCTCTGCGTTAGATTGGCGATACCTGTGCCCCGAACATTCGAAGCGAAACGGAACAACTTTATAGCGATTCTATAATTCGAGGATATTGACACAGAATTAGAATTTTAATGCGACAATCGAACGCATTACATCGAATAAATGCTGCTAACTTAATAACTGCGTTTCATTATATGACACTACATTAATATAATGTGTCATTTTTACCTGGCACTCACACTCCTTTGAATTATTATTAATCAATGCTAAATGCCGAAGAGTCTATCGGCGAAGAAAAAGGAGAATGAAAAATTCGCTTTCAGCAAGAAAACAATGCTTAATCGAGCGCGTTCGACCGCGGGCGATTTAACGGAACGCGGAAATAACCGGACGGGGCATACGAGCGCGGCGAGATAATGTTCAGTCCCATCAGAATTGTGAGTATTGATCGCGTTTCCTAGTAAATATATAGTTTCATCTAGCGCGCGTCCTAGTGCGTCCTAGTCGATAAATATGGCCGGCCGTGTGTCCAGCGGATATTCGGCGGTCATCGCCGAAAGTGTGCCTTTCCTTTCTTCTTCGCGCGCCGAACGCGCGGTATGCGAACGCGACGAGGGGTTCGAGAGAACGAGCGCGAGGGTCGTCGACCCCGCGGAAAATCGATCAACTGGAGATCGGAAAGGACGAGGGCCAGCGCGTATAAAGTCCGCCGTCGGTGCATGGCGAATGCATCGATGCGACGCGTCGCGTTACGGACAAAGCTTTGCGCTCCGGCCACGCGCACGTCGATAAATTCTCACGTGGCGCGTTTCTTATGAAAGAGACAGGACCTGCCGGAATTCTCGCGGAGAGATCTCGCAGATCTTAAACCGCCGCGGTCGATTCGCGAGCCCGAAAGTGTGATCCGAGAGCTCCCTCGACGGCGGCATGCGACTCGCTCTCGCCGGAGGCGGGGTGCACTTCCGTTTAGCCCGCGCGCTCGTAAAGAATGAAGCGACAATAAAATACGAGATGCCGACTCGCGCTCCCGGACTCGTCGCGAGGGGAATATTTAAACAATTAAAAGCGTATTTAATTGAACGGCCGCGCGGCCGTAATTCGCGCGCGGCAGCCTCCGAAGCGTGCGTCACGTCACGGCGAACTCGTCCGACGATAATGACGGGTTCGAACGCCCGCTGCCATCGTGGCGCGATCGTTTCGACGCCCTCGCGCTTCTCGCGCGAGAAATCGTCGAGTGCCCTTCAAACGAGCACTCGCCGCGAGTACTCGGCGTTGGCGCGGACGCGATCGCCTCCGCGAAAATCGAGACACGAAGACGGGAGAGACGCAGCGTGTCCGATGAAGAGAAGGTCCTTCTTTTTCCGCGGAAGTTCGCGCTTGTACACATGCGAGTACAGCGTCCGAAACGACGCCGCCTCTCGCGTTCGAGTATTTTCGGACGATTTTCCCCTCGACGCACGCAGCGAGAATCGCGCGAGAAAGAGAGAAGCCCCTTCTCACCCTCCCCCGCCCCCCATGGTCGCCGCCCCCAAGCCACTAGCACTCGCGCGTGTTCCCGCGAAACAGCGGAGGGAAACGGACCGGCGTTTAATGTAAATAGCCACGCACGGCTTATACGCGGGCGGAAAGAGCGCGAGAGATCGAAAGCCGAAGTATAAGCGGAGAAGAGAGAAAGAGCGAGCAAGTGAGTGAGCGAACGAGAAAGCGAAGAGAGAGAAGAGGACGGCGAGGAGAGAGCGATAGAGTGCTACAGCTCGGCTAGGTAAAGAGCGAGGTAGAGATCGGGGGGAGAGCAGTAGCGGAGTCGGGGGAGGGTAGAGGAGGCAGCGGAGAACGCGGCGGGTGGAACATACATATGTATAGATAAATGTGTACCTACGCCCGGCATCTCTCTCTCGCGCGCTCTCCCTCTCGCTCTCCCTCTTCCGACCGGACCTCTTTCACTCGCCGTGTACCCCCCTCTGTGCCCCCCCCCCCCGCGCCCTCCGCGTTCCGCACCAGTCCTTCGTTCCTCTCGTTCCCACTCGCGATGCTCACTCTCGTCGCTCTCACGATCCCGCGATCTCGCTTCCAAGCGCTCTCGCCCTCGCTCGCACCATCCCGCTTTCTCCAACGGCGTGCCTCCGCGCGTCGCTCCACGCTTTTTTTCCCCCGTACCTCCTTTTTTTTCCTCAGCACGCCCCCGAGCCGTCGAGTGATTTTTATAATCTGCTACTTGTTGCGCCACACACCACCGGCCGTCGCCGCCGCTGTTACTGGCATCGCTGTGTGTCCGGCGCGGCCCACCCGGAAAAACCGGAAAATAGAGGAAAACAAAAGCGGCCGGCGCGGCGCGCCGCGCCGCGCATCCCGCGGGGTGGTGCGACTGGACGGTACGGTGGCGGTAACGGGGATGGTGCGGGGATCAACGGGGGAGGCCGTTGAGAGTGGCCCGGGGGAACGACGGGGCGATGGCGGGGGTGGGCGATGAAAAAAGAAAAAGGCACCGCGGGACCCCGACGCAACGGATCATCCGCGCGAGTGCGTGTGCGCGCCTATCCCGCGCGCGCGAGAGGCAGCTGAAAATTATTTTTCGGCAACCTCCGCGCCGGTGTGCCCGCCGGGAATTCGCATCGGATATGCGAATATCGAATGCGCGTTCCTTTCGCCGGCGGACGATATCGATTGATATTTTTTCCGTGGACGCCGTAGCGGATCCCGGCCAGCGCGGAATTCGCTCCGTGTTCCCTTTAATTAATTTATCGCCGTAATTATTTTCTGCGTTACAAACGGCGCGCATACCAATAAAACTAAATAAACAAAAAACGGTGCTTTGATCGATTAAAAAATTGTATTAAAAAATCGATTTATTCCCGGTCCAAGGATTAACATTTGCTACAACATTTTGCGTCTTCCCGCCTTTTTTTTCATTAGTAAACGTGATAGAGAAGTAGTGAATAAAATCTTTTCTACTTTTTGTTATTTTGAGTTAGCTCCCTGAAAAATAATTTTATAAATGCGATAAAGTAACACGATAAAGTAACGCGACTCACCATAAGCCGGTTTTAGTTCGGAGTGACGAACGGGTTAACAGCGAATTTCACACGATGCAGTGAGACAGTTTCGTTTCCCCTGCACTCTCGAGATCACCAACGCGAATGCAACGCGCACGATCGATCGCGGAAGAGGAGGACGGGGCGGACGAGGAAGAGGAGGAGGAGAAGGAGGAGGCGAAGGGAGCGTGGCACCTCGCACCATGTAACGAGCTGCACTGGTCATTCTCCGAAATGCGCCTAAACATTTTCGCGCGCCGGCTTTTTCTGTTGATTAACATAGGGCAATGTTGCAGGCGGAACAATAGCGGCGTCAAACAACAGAGCGCAATTAAAAGCGGTTATCGAAAATGTTATCGGACCTCGCGAATTGTATTTTGCGGCGCACAAAAGTATTGGATTTTTTATAACGCGATCAAACGTTCGCAAACGATTACAATGCGATCGAGCGTGAGGGGGGGCACAGGGGACGAGGGGGCAGGTTAATAATGAAGCCCGCCGTTTTGTCGGTTTGCAACCGCGTCGCGCGGTTTCGACTCCCCCCTCGACCCGATCGATCCCGATCTGATAAATCATTCAGCCGGACGGAAAAAACAACAGTTTCGGCCGTTGCACCATCGTTGTTGCAGTAGCGTTTTCCTCCGGCAATGACGAAGGGTCCTCATTCTCTGTTTCTCCCACAGCGTCGACGCAACGCAGAATCAAAGCGGAGGTCCGTGACACGCCGCCGCTCCGCACCGTGCAAAATGGCTCCCTCCTTTTCAGGAATTATCGCGATGTAGGAAGTCTCTTGCGAGAGCACAGCAGAAGGACGAGAGGAGGACAGAGAGAAGAAAGATGGAAGAAGAGGAAGAAAGAGAGACAGAAGGTGATGCAAGCCGGGTTGCGGAGGCGCGCAACGGCGACGGCGGTGGCGGCGACGGCGGTCGCTATTGGCCGAAAGTTTAAAATAGAATATCTCGCGAGTAACTTTCATCGGTCGTCAAAAAATCGCGCAGTGTCGTACCTAGCGGGGGGCTATACACCCGGCTACTCTCCTCCTCGTTCTTCTCCTCCTCCTCTTGTTCCTCTTCCACCCACCGCGACGAGGACCGAGGAAAGACGGCGGAAAGAGAAACGCGGAGAGCAGCCCTCTCCATACCGTCGCTATAGTGCTACGGGATAGGCTATGCTCCGACATGGTAACACACGGTAACGCACGCATACACACGCGCGGTACACACGTGTGACACGAACACGTATGTATTCGCGAGTATGCGGATCGGGCGCATCGGAGTACGCGGGCGAGAGCGTATATACGAAGAGCGCCGGGCGAAAGAATTTAACGGCGAATAACTCTCCCGCGAGTACATCGGGATATTTTAGCGCTTTTCCAGATCGCGCGCTAATAGGCCGCACGGAATTACTGACGTGGGTGGCCTCGGCGAATGGTCCGCGGGGGAGTTTCCCGTATTTCGTCTGTAATCGCTAATCGCGCCGAGTCGCGCGTACGCGCTGGACCTCCTCGAGGCGGGGAATCTTCCTGCTTACACGCGAAATCCGCTGACCCGTTTCACGGTTTTTGCACGCCGTTGATTCTCCCGCGGGCGGTCTTATCAAGGGCACAATAATCGTTTCAATGCGAAAATGAATAGAAATAACTGAAAAATTTTAATTATGTACTAATGTAATCATCGTCCTGAAAATAACAAAACATTTGTTTATTAGAAGGGTTAAAAAGGCCTTTCACGAGGCGCGAGAAAATAGTTGAAATTTTCACTATTTCTTTCATACAATTTCTTTGTTTTTCGGGATAAAGCCGGCATGCGGCATTGAGTTTACTATTACTCCGGCCGATTCGGAGGCACGGTTGATGCCCCGGTCTCCACGCCAGTGAATGACGTAGCCGTATAGGTACCCCTGTCCGCCGATCTGCTCTCGCCCGCGCTCTCGCTAGCTCGCGTCAGCTTGCCTAGAGATCGCGCGAGTAGAGTACACACGCTCGCGTCTGTCGGTGGCGCATGCGCCGATACCGCCGCGGGCCGCGACTCGACTCGACTCGACTCGGCTCGGCTCCGCCGACTCCGGCTCCGGCTGCTTCTCGGTTCTCCGCGGCTCTCGCCCTCCCCGCCAAGGTGCATGCATGCATTCTATGCGGCGTGCACCGCATTAGATGCATTTCTAAGTCGCGCCGCAATAAATCGCAGAAATATCGAAGTCGAGGTACCCGCGAGTACGGTTCCGCGCGCGTCCCCGAAAGAGCCGCGAGCTGTGCGTCAACTGATACCGTCGCGCGCGCGCGCGCGCGATACCGATCGCCGTAAGGGAGAGACAGCCCGGAGAGGGAGCCCGGAGAGATAAGGAGGGAGAGGAGAGAGAACAAAAAAAGAGAGCGAGGAGAGACAAAGGGAGAGAGAGGGTGGAGAAGGTGGGTCAGAAGGAGAGATCGCGCGGTGATAAAGATTGCAAGTTATATAGACGATTTCAGTGACGCGCTCCCGCGCAACAGGAGGAGGCCCGCTTCTCTCTCTCTCGGACGCGTCGGGAGATCCGCGACCGAAAGCTCGCACGGCCGAGAACCGCAAGAAAGGGCCCGCCGCCGAAAGAAGGGACCACCGGCCAGCCGGCCCGCATCCGCTCGGATACTCTTCTATCGGAGTCCGTCTCTTCTGGTAGTGGCAGTGTGTGAGTGCGTCTACGCGAATTATCATACCGGTCGTCACGCGTGCACGCTCGTACGCACGTATACGCACGTGCGAGTCGCCGGAGTTGTTCGAGACACCCGTTAAGTTCCTCCTCTCCTTGCGAGGATCCTGGTGGGGATACGATTCACGGATTCAGTGAGAAAATCGAATTTTCCAAAAGGATTCGGCGATCAGCGTTGTCAGGGAGATTGATTTCTTCTGCAGAAAAGTTTCTTATTCTCGAAATCCTGAGAGATATCGAGAGACACGTTAATCATCGATTGCCGCGAATTTCGAATTCGGATCGCGGGAATATATGCCGGGACTTCGATACGTGTGTAACGGGTGTACCGAGAGCTGACACGAACCAGAACGAGACCGCACCGGGACGACTCGCATGCGCCGAGTCTCCGATAATCCGCATCCGGTTGGCGTTGCGAATCGCCGACGCGCCGCAATTGCGCCGTCGCGCTTATCCAATTCTTCCAAGACGGGTAACGATGCGCGAATAAAGAATCGACGATCTCGCCGCGTCCGGAGCAAAAGCGGCGAATGATCTAATTGGATCTCTTTGTGGATCGATAGAGGGAGAAACGGTTCCGCGACGAAAGGACGGATCCACACGGAGAGATCAATAGGCCCGGTGCGAGAGTGAATAGCACGGAGAGACGGAAAAAGATCACTGGAGAGCCTCGGGAAACTCGCACGATCGCTATCACGCTCGTTACCACCGATAGTCCTGATCTTCGCCGGCACAAGCACACGGCACTTGCGAAAAACCGATTCGCGCTCGATCGAGAGGCACGCGGTAGCGGCTCGTCCACGGCGCGGAGGAGCTGGGATTTCGCGCGCGATCTCGCGGTAGTGTCGTCTTCGGCGCGGTGTCGTGCGGCAGGCCGCGACCGACAAATCGGTGTTTTCGCGACGATACGATACAACAACGGAAAACACACGAAATCGAATTTTGGAGGACCGATCCGCGCCGCGCGTCGATCGCGATTCACCCGCGAATCCACCGGAGAGGAACACACGCGCGCGAGACGGGACTCGATCGATCGTGAGAGTGATCGCGATGCGCGAGATCGGTGCACGGTGAGACGCGGAAATCGAAGCCGAGGGGAAAAGTGGGTGACGCGCGAGAAGAGGAGGCACGAGACACGGCGTCGGATGAACTGGAAGAACAGGCTGCGCCGAGTGGAAGAGGATGCCGATGAGGACGACGAGGACGGCGAAGAGAACGACGACGACGACGACGACGACGACGACGACGACGACGACGATTATGACGATTACGAGGCAGTGTTGAACGGTGGCCTTGCGGAATTTCGACTACTGTTTCTGCGAAGGTAGGAAAAGCCTTCGCATACGCCTGAATCGAATGAATCGTACAGCGCTCTTTATACATCTGCTATCGCTATACCGACGACGAAGGGGACGCTCGCGAGAAATGATGCGGAAACTCGAAGTGATCTTTTCGCAATATGCTTCATTTGAATTAAGTAATTTGGAATAAATAAGAACGGTAGTGATAAAAAGTGATTTTCAATTCAAATTTAACTGATAGAGATGCAAATTTAATTAACGAGATGTAAGAATTAGACAAATCAATTATCGAATCAACAATGAAATAATTATTACGATTAATTACAATTACTATGGTTATTTAAATTTATACAATGTGCAATAGATTAAATTGAAGAGTTATGCGACAGAGTACACGATATAATGGAAATATATTCTGTATATACGCTTCATGCTCGAATAGTATTTCGATCAACATGCACTATCGTTCTATCGCAGATCGAATCTACGTTTCGCAAAAAGTGACTTCGAATCGCCGGCGTCTCGCTTCGTTGAATTCTCTCATGCTCGACCTTAACAAACATTAATATTCCTTGCTTGCAGAAGTTCTGCCGGGTACGCTTTAGACGCAAAAAAACTACTAACAAAACCGAAAGACGGTGGCGGAAGGGAGAAAAAAAGTGACGTCGGGGAGATTTTCGCACGTCGAAAATCTCACGTCGCCTGCAACCCCCGTTTTTCATTTCTCCCCGAAAATTCGCTTTGAATTCTACTGCTGTCGCTATCGGGCTATCGTTGCTGTTGCTGCCGCTGATACTGCTGCTGTTCTGCCGCCCCGGCTTCCTCGACGAACATGCCGAGAGTGTCGACGTAGCTACCTCGAAAACCGACGAGGTATCGAGGATCGACCGTAGACAATCCGTGGCAGGGTCGTGCGGAACGATCGATCGAATAGGTGCCAGAGGGTGAACGGGGACGGGGGACAAAGGTGGTGGTGTACGAGGAAATAGCAGGAGGGTTGGTGTGAGGTTTTGGGATGCGGAGGAGGAGGAGGAGGAGGAGGAGGAGGAGGAAGAGGGCCGGGTGGTGATGGTGGTGGTGATTAGTTGCAGTGTTTTGGAAAACAATGCGCAGAATTTCGACTGCGATAAATAATAAAGGACAAATAAAGTGTATCGGGGAACGGTGAAGTGAACGTGTGTCAATAAATAATCTGGCGGGATATGTATTGTGCGTTGTGTGTCGAGAATAAAAGCGAGATGAGTTTAAAAAAAAAAATATTCCGCGTCCCGGAAATATCATTTCACGCGCGCGCGCGCGCAAACGCTTCTTCTTTGTCAATCCAGGCTTTTAACGGGGAAAAATTGCGGCATAGCGAGAAAAGTTCCAGTATCAGTTTCAGCGAATAACGAATTATTGGCTTGACTCAATAAATTGTTCCGTTCGTCGATCCCGCACTTTCAGAAATTATAATACAGATATTTCTTGTACGTATGTAATTATAACTACTTCACATTGTGTGTGTGTATTGAGAATATTAAAATCGTTGTACCGAAAATCCCTTGTAATAGCTAACAGAATACGCCTATGCCCGTTTCCCACACAGAATCCAGGAGAAAAACTCCTTGCGCTTCCTTTCCCGCTGAAAAGTATAAATAAACGAGTTCGTCCCACAATAGTCTCGACGCGAATCAGCGGCATGAGAACGATGATGTTACAATTACAATAGCGTTTCCAGGAGATACATTCACCGACCCTTCCATCGCCCTTTGATTCGATCTTTAAACACAGCCCTTAAACAGGTTCAACCCATCTCGAGATACGTCTGTCGGGAGGGAAGACGAAATATAACGCTCGCGCGGGAACGGAAGAGAGAAAGAGACCCGCGAAAAAATGAAAGAATTCTGGACACCGTGATACTCGCCCCTTCTCTGACCCCCCACTCGTTCGCGAGGACCCCGTGCGAGATGGGCCATCCCTCTCCCGTACGAAGGGCCCTTCTGCCCCCCTTTTTTAAGGCGGCCAGCTGCGGGGTCAGTTTTCGACGGGCGCGCGGCGCATTAAGATGCTACGCACAAAATTTGTCATCATCGGCCGGTCAACGTCGCGGATTCCACGAAATTAGAAGTTTCGGCGAGTTCAATCCCGCGCGCGAACTCGATGGCGAGAGACGGACGCCGCGGGAAAGAAGGACGAACCGCGGCAAAAGGGGAAAAAGAGAGAGGAGGCGGGCAACCTCGCAACGTGCGGGCGCGAGCACCGGCTGGATCGCTTCTGCAGTGATGAACGCGTGATGGATATTAAATGGACGCACGGTACGCATCGACAGATTAATTCCATTTACGAGGTGCTGCTGCTTTTGTCCGGGGAGGTTTTAACAAATACATGAGTTATATGCGCGACGTGCGCGCGCGACTAAAAATACTCACGAATCGCTTTTCGGCGCTTTGTCGTTGCATGCAATTGCTCGCAAACGAATATCGGATCGATTGTTACAAGCTGTGCCGATGTGCACACGACTTCGCCACATCGTAGAACGATTGCGTGCGCGCGCGCGCGCGAGATTAATTCAGTTCTTAACGTTCACCTCGAGTTGACGTGAATTTTACAAATTTTATCTTATTTGTAGTTTATTAATTTCATTAAATTTTATTAATCCGCTCTTAAATAAAAAAAGGGGCACTCTCATGTATCGCGAGGAGTGGCTCGGGACAAAATGTTCCCTCTCATAATTACGAGTGAAACTGTAGAACGTTCATCGGTGTGACGTTAACGCGCTCGCGAAATTCCCAATAATGATAAGTTTTAATTTCCCCATTTAAACAGCGGGTACATCTCTCTGATGATGTACCCGTTGATTACGTCGGAATATCTCTCTTTGGCAAGGGTCGAAATATCGGTCCCTCTCTTTCTCTCTCGCGCCTTTCAATCGAAATGATGGCCGAACGAATGTAACGCACACGCATACACGTAATGTCAATCGTGCGAATCCGGTCGCGCGCGTTTAGCTGTAACCCTTTACTCAAGTGCGATGTATCCTGATGCCCGTGATTTCATGCTATCGGAGCGGTTTCGAATACTTCTCGCATTCTCTTTCGCTCCAACCACGTCCTCGTCGCTCTCACCTATTCGTGTACCTCTCTCGCCGCCGCTCGAATAATTAATCGCAAATAGTCTGTGCCCGATGGAAAGTGGACGCGAAGGAAGGACGTGGGCAGGGAGGGCAGGGTTTGTCGTGCCGCCCTTCGATCCTTTCGAGCCGCCGAGGCACGGCCTGACGTTTAATTTCGCTAATTTCTTTTCTCCCGTTCGAATTACTCGCGGTACGACGCTTCGTCCCCGACGTAAGGGTCGGCTCCTGCTATCCCGAGTCACCCTTACATTTTCTTTCTTCTCGAAAGCGCGAGGAGGATCCTCGGCACCGAGGGTGCGAGGAGGGTGGAGAATGGGACCAGCCTGCCATGAGAATGAGGGCCGGAAAAATAATTACTCCTCGCACACCGCGAGAAGAATACTCGGAGCCTGCTCCGAGATGATGAGCGGGGACGGGAAAAAAAAAGGTCGAGTTATTCCCTTAAGCTCGGTCTCCGCTTCTGTCTTCCCTCGTTACCACCGCAATTTTAATAATAATAACGATATTTTTTGGTGCGTCTTATTCCGAATGCGCTAGAAACAATACGGAGTGTCTGTCTTTAAATAAGTGTCTTGATGATATGAAAGAAGAATGGATATTCAGACGAGCAATATTTTGAGACACCGTGATATTAGTTTTTCTCAGTTGAATGTAAAAGTTTCGTGAATAATTCGTGTCGCGATACATATTAACGGTACAGACGAAGTTTCAAGTACGCTACGTAAAATGATTTTCGTCGAGTTATAAAATATGGCGCGAAAAAGATAATAATAATTCATAGTATCCTGCCGATGATGGACATAGCTATTTTCGACAATTAAAACAATGGATTAATACTATTTCACAGGAAAATATATACACGCGATAAAAATAGATTTATTACTATGAAAAGGTGCGCTAATTCGAGTCGCGCTCGGCGTTAAAGTTTATCCGATGTTTCGTCTATTCATATACGGATAACGTGATTAAAAAAATATTTAGCCAATTAAATGAATCAAAATGGATAAAATGGAAGAACCGGCTCGACGGTATATAAAATGTTCATAAAGCCGCAAAAATTTAATACTTCACGAATTGTTCGATAAAATGCAATGGCAGGCTGTTTGTTTTGTTACAAAATGTAATAGGCAAATAAAATCAATGGAAAATCTAATTATTGAAAAAAGGTTGTTATGCGACAGAACGTTGAAAAAAAAAATTTAGCTCCCAATTTGTTAAAAAGAGGAGAAGGAGAAAGAAACTACTTTTACAGATTCCATTATCCTTACGACAGATTGAATCGTCCAATCGCGAGCCGGAAATTAGATTTTTTCTTTCTTTTTAGGAGGAGAAAAAGTTTCGTCTCGTTCTCTCTTATCTCTCAGCCTCTGAAATTTAAGTAGTCAGAAAGCCCATCGTCCATGAGCTGAATAATGAAAATCGCCTCTTGAAGCCCAGCTCTCCGACGCAAAAAACTAAAAATCATTCACGTTTGATCGATCCACTACCGTTTGATACGTACAATGTACCTTTTGATTGTATTCAGTTATGAAAAAAGAATATCCGTCCCACAAAGTCATTTCAATTGCGCTTTATTGATCAAAACAATGGAAGAGCCATGTAACGAATGGAGAAGGACGGTGGACGTTGCAGAGCGAGAGGGGGAGTTTAAAGAGACAGAAAGAGAGGGCGTGCGTGAGAGAGAAAAGGGAAAGAGCGTGGAAAAGGGTCGGGGGAAATACAGAGAGGGTGGGCCGCTGCTGACGAAAGATGGCGTAAAAATGGAGGGTGAAAAATATGGAAAGGGCGAGCTACTCGACTCTCTCTCTTTCTCTCTCTCGCTCTCTCGTTTCCTTTTGGGCGTTCCAGTGGGAATACGCCTACCGAGACGCGTTGGAAGATTTCGAAATTTCGCAGGTGGCATCCCCAGGGCCATGCGGCAACTTTTTAAGACGATTTCCATTAGCATGCCGAAGAGGGATACTCGTTGTTTAATGCCGCGACTTACAAATGGAAATATCTTAAAAGCATCGGTACAGTGTTTTGGTCCGAGAAAAGAAATCGACTTCTAAATGCGTAATTCTCGTAGTTGCCGGTCGTTCAGTCAACGACGACGCAGCGTTATATTCTCAGATCAAATGCAATTTTCCTATTACGCGACGACGATTATGCGAATTGTCTTTCTATAAATAAATTTAACTCCGTTTTTACTCCTCTGAAATGTTAAAGTCGATAAAAGTACGGATTTACGTTTATTACGTATACGCGCTATTTTAACTTGCAGCAACGCCTGTTTCGTGACGCGAATACCCACGGGTTAATTTCGACTCATCGATTAATCCGTCGGCGAGATCGATGCGCATTTACGGTAACGCTAGAAAAGTCCGCTCGCGTCTTTCGGCCAACTTTTCCACAGCGATAGAATAGATAGAGAGAGAGAGAGAGAAAGGGAGGAGGAACGGAGGGACAGAGGGACGGGCAGAGATGCACGGAAGAGCGGAAGGTCTAATTTTACAGATTTTCTCGCATTCCGAATAATTCAAGGCTGCGTCCGGGGGCTGAATAGGGGCGGGAAGGGAAGGGATGCAGGCAGGGGGCGACGGGTAGGCGGGCACCAAAGTTAAAACAAACATTTTTGCGCGTGCGAGCTTCGGCCATAAAGCTCTGCCCGGCCAAATGCATCGGTCGGCGGTTGCATAACACTCGAGAATAGCCGCGGAAAATGGTGGACCTTCTCTCTCCTACCTTTTTCTTTTTTAGACCACGCCGAGCGCGGCTGCTAACCGGGCAACGGCGCGGCAGCTTCGTTTCGCAACTGATTTGACCGTTCGAGGACAATCCATCGATCGCATGCGGACGAACGTGCGAGTGCGTCGCGCCTCCCCCGCCCTCCGGAGCAACGGTATTAATTAAATTTCGTGTGCGCGTAATTAAAACACGCACATACGGCTTGCTTTCTTTCTTTCTTTCTTTCTCTCTTCGACGTGAAACGCGGCGCGATTTGATATGGGACGAACGTGGGCCGAATGACCGAAAAGTCGCGGTTTAAAAAACAATGTCTTTTGCCAAATACCGAGCCGGCGCTCTTGCGAAACGTAGACGTAGAGCGACAAGTTTCGCTCTACTTGTATTATTAAAGAAGAACAAAGTATATATTTAACCGCGTAAATGTGCGAGTGCGTAGGGACGTCACCGCGTACACGCGGCTTGATCAGATCGGTCAGCGGAAAATTGGGCACACCAAAAATCACCGTTGACGAAAGAGAGACGAGCGACACTCGTTTGAGAGTCCTGTCTTGAAAAGGCCAGAGCAATTAAAATTATTTATTAAAAGGCACCGCCCTAAAATAAATAGAGAGAACTGCGGAAGGGCGCCGATGGAAAGGTGCGATCCGATTAAAATCTAATTTTTCACGGATACTCTCTTAATTAAAACATTAAATTGATTGCGGCGTGAGGTCGCGGCGACGACGGGGTGCTACGAGGAGAGAAGGGGAGAACGAGAGGGTGACACTGTCTTCTCAAGGCACGACGAAGTGACGAGAGAGCGAGCGGAAGCTGAGGGAGGGGGTTCGTGCTAAAATAAATGAAAATGAAATCAATTATAAAACTGTTTGAGGAGCCTCCGAGGAACAGGCAGTACTCGATAGATGGATGGATGGGTGGATGGA
This sequence comes from Temnothorax nylanderi, assembly GCF_030848795.1. NCBI lineage: Eukaryota > Metazoa > Arthropoda > Insecta > Hymenoptera > Formicidae > Temnothorax > Temnothorax nylanderi. The sequence goes on from NW_027249073.1 coordinate 1,756,730, forward strand.
TGGATGGATAGATGGACCGGCAGAGGTAGATCTTGGGAGAAAAAGAGAGAGAAAGAGAGAGAGAGAATTTTCTTAATTAAAAATCCACAGACTTTGCTTTCAATTAAAAACAAACGTATCGCTTCTCCATCGTTAAAATTTGCGATATTTCACTTCTTATGTTCATGAGATCACTAATTATCGATAAAATAATTTGAATGTAAATAAATCAAATCAGATCTGATGCTAAATAATCTTCTAACGTATGAATTGTATTATGTGTGTCGGGTAATTAAAAAATCTTTTTGTTTTTTTTTTCTTTCGTTTTTCCTTTTACAGAGAAATAAAAGACACAGATAAAACTGTCGCTAACGAAGCAAAGTTTCCGCGATGATCCTTTTTTCGAGATAGGAAAAGAAAGAGAAAAAGAGACGGACCGAGAGAGCGCCTCCTCTCTAATCTCGTCGAGGTTCTCGCGACGCCAAGACGTCGTCTCGATTTATGATCCTCCTAAATCTCGTCCTCCCTGTCAAGCTCCCCGCGTGTCGCTCTTTTGTCTCTCGGCGCACTTTTGCACTTTTAAAACTTTCTTCGCCGCGGCGAATTTCATTATAAGAGCGCGAGTAAGGACTTCTCGGGGCCGCTCCTCGCGCGATAAGGAACGGAGTCGAGTTGGCCGGCGTGGTTTACGCCGCGCAGTTTGAAACATTGCTGGATCTTAACCGTATTCTCCTCTCGCGTTTCCCCCCTGGCCTGACTTTACCGTGACTTAATCAACGACGCGACTTTATAGATAAACAAAGTTAACGCGCCTCGCGAACGGCGTGCCAAGAATGCGCCGGCTGCGCCGGAGAATCGACATGCGTACGAGACCCGACGATTGACATAGGCCCGAGGAATGCCACATAAGCGCGTCTCGCCGTATGTGTCGCTGAAAAGAATTCCCCCGCTATATACCACGACCGAGCGGCACACAAAACGCCCGGCTAATTATTATTTTTTGTAATGGGAGCAAAACGGCACGTCGCGCGGCGAAATCAGTCCGCTCGCATTCTTCGTAGATATTCCGGCGGACAATGGCGCCCTTAAGTTCTCTCACTCTCCTTTTTTTCGGCCCCTTTCCATACCTTTTGTTCCCTTTCCGAAAACAGACCAGACACGCGCGCACAAAGGGATGAGACCCGAACAATGAGGCCCGGCGACGATGACCTCGGAAGATGAGTGGCCGAAATAGTCACTTACTTATTTAAACGCGCGATCCGTAAGTATAAGTATTATAACATCGAGGCGACTCGACGATCGCGGAACAGTAGCGGTTTCCATGCGACCAGAGGCTATAAGAACACGATAAATATTTAAAAATTACGTGTGATTCCAACTTTCCAGATATGTCGTACTTTTCGTGTGTTATAATTTACGCTGTATATAAATAATTAACATCGTATACAAATAAATAATTAATTCATTAATATTAATTGACTCGGGAATATTTTCATTGACGTGTTTTCCTCGTGAAAGAGAGCGTCGACGTGAAGCTCCGTAGGAAGCCACACGTGTTACGTATTTCGGCATGATAATCTTCTGAGATTGCACTTTACCTTGTCGATACATTCTGATGCGGGCCACAGCTGCTCTCTCGGGAGATCGCGGCATATGCCGCAGTGATCGGCGGCTCGGTACGCTCAGCTCTTCCGATTATCCACGTGTTACGTGCGCGAAGGATGGACATCTGGCCCATATGGAACACTTAATAAACGGATTGTCCTCTCTCGCGCCACACTCCCGCCCTCCGCCTTCCGTCGTTTTCTCGACGACAGTCGGTCACGCGATTCCCGAGAATGTTGAAAAATCCGCGAAACGAGAGCCTCCTTCGCGAGAGCGACTCTTGCGATTTAGCCTCGTGAAATCTGGGCCACCGTCGCTCATGCCGCCGACCTCGACGAAGGACGAGCGGAAGGAATCGCGTGTGGAAAGGCCAAGCTTGTCTATTTCCAGCCAGAGAGTAAGATTAACTTGGAGTACCGTGTGTTTATTAAATCAGGAGAAGACTGAATAGCACGGAATAGCGCGTTAACAAACTGATCGAGCTGAAAATTGGAGCATAATAACTCGAACGCGATTGATCGTTTGCGAACGCGATTAACCGCGCGCCCGCGAGCGAGCTTTCATCGAGCAAGCATCGGCTCGACGTAGGGAACATTGACCTTCGCCGCGGTCGTCCACGGGGCGGTACAGGGAAATACACGGATGGAAATACGCGAGGAGCCGTTCAACGAGGCAGGGACCGAGATTCATGGCTGAATCGGCCGCAAATTGCGGTGAAAAAGGCGAGAGTTGGCCGTGTAACTTTCTTCCTCTTCTCGGGCGGTCGGGAGAGGTTGGCTCCGCGATTTTTGTTTTCATTTGATTACCCTCGAGCCGCGAGCCCTTCGCTCCACCCTTCTAGCCGCCCGAGAGGGTGCGAAACGGATAGCAATGACGGCGGTTGCCGAACGAAATACAGGAGAGTGAAGGAGGGAAGGGGAGAGGGTTGCGAAACGGGGGCCGTTTCGCGCAACTTTCGCGAAATAACTTTGCGGAGAGCGCGGCGAGAGTTCTCTCCGCCGTGAGAGATCCCCGTTATTTTCTCGAGGTGGGAATCGATAGGACCACCTATATACGCCGGACATGCGGCAGCGGCAGTGGCGATGGTCGTCGACACGCTGGGTTGGGTTAGGTTAAGCCCGAGCGCTTAGCCTGATAGCACCAACTGGGCCGGCTGTGTGATGCGCTAGGTGTTTACATCGCGGAAGGCCACCGCACAACGAGCGCCTAGGTGCCATGACCTAGGACGAAAAAGGAAGCGCCTAGGAGAGATCGTTTCTCACCGCCTTCTCCCCCCTTGCGCCTCCCTCGCCGTCGCCGCTGCCGCCTCTCGCTCGTTTCCTCATCAACGTCGAGGGATTACTTTCTCATTTAGATTTTATCTCGCGTCTACCCACTGCCGCCCTCATCGCCGCCCGTCGCCTCCGACGCGATCTTCTGCTTCTCTTTCAGCTTGTCTCTTATGTTCGCCTCCAACGACCATTTCTCGATTCCTTCTCCCGGCCAGGCTCCTTTGTTTTTACTAATTACCCAGGACGTCAGCCATCGACCTCTTCCCGCAACTCTCTCTCTCTCTGTCTCTCTTCCGCCACCCGCTCGCCATCACGATTCCTCCGCCGATCATTAGGCGACTAGCCAAGAGGGTGTCCAACGAATCGCCGTCCCTCCGACGTTCTCGATCCTCTCTCGGGCTTTCGTCCCGCTTACGGATAGGTGAATCGATATCTCGTGACGAGGCGAACGTTGACGGCGAGCATCGTTTAAATTAGATCAACAATTTTCTGATTTTAATGTATTATACTTAATTAAAATTGATTTCGATCGCGCCATTTATTGCGTCGTGAGCTTAAATGATTTCAGTGGAATCGATAGACTTTTTATTTTCCTTGACGCCGCGAAAAACCTATCGACATAATCCGTGCGAGAAGGGCGATACGTCGACAAATCGAGAATCTGGCCCGTACAATGTCCAAGGGTCGTACCCAACAATCGCGGTTGATGCCGCGCTGGCTGCAGCTGCCGCGGCAAAAAATGAGCCGCGATTGTTTTATCGCCCCTCGGTCCGCCCGATGGTCAACCGGTCTTTCTCCTCTCATTATTATGATTACCCGATGGGCGATGGGTCGGGTACAACGAGGGACGGGAAAAGGGATGAAAAAAAAACGGAATTCATCCCCTTGTCCGGAGTCAGCCGGTCCTATCTACCGACCTACCTGGGCTCTCCGTCGGCCCTTGTCCTTCTTTGTATCCCGATGAAGTACACAGCGTACGCGTCGACGATAGAGGCGACGAAATCCAATTTTTTCCCTTTTATCGACCCTCCTCAGGCCTACCCCTGTCTCGAAAGAGAAGTAGCCCATGCGATGCGCCACATGCCGTCGTCGTTGGCCGTTCGCGTATATGCAAATTTCGTCGGCGCATTGTCTGCGAGCTGCCCCTTACTCACCCCCTCTCACCGCGCCGTCCACAAAAGATCCAGGTCAAACTTTCATCCGGTTAGGAATTTTTATTTTTCGATCGAGCGAAACGACAAAGCGGGTTGTTACCCCGTACCGAAGAAAGGGGGATGGGACGCGAGAAAGAAAGAGAGACGGTACGCGACCGGTGCACCTTTCGTGGCGCGTAACGGTCGATCGTAGTGTCGCCCTAAGACAATCGATACAATTACGAGGAGCCGCCGGAGATGTAGGTAGGGAGACGAAAGGATCGTCTGCGAGATCCCTCTTTTTCAACCGTGGCCACCCTTCCTTGCCGCGGTTCCCTCCCTTTGGGCTCCGTCTTCCTGCGGAAGAAGCGTTCGTCGCGGTTGATGCTTCGGAGATGAAAAAGAAACGAGAACTTGGAGAAAACAGTTTGACGATATCTCAAAACTCGAAGCCAATTACAAGCTCTTTTATCCTACAATTTTTTTCATTTATAAAAAGTGTTTCTTATATCACTATACGATATTTTTATATTTTATTACTATGTAGGAACGCAGTCCTCATATTAAAATGTTGACATGTAATTTCGTTGATAAAATCGGAATACACAATTTTCCATTTTACGTTATTGAATATTTTGTTTACGGACGCAAAAGTTTCGTAGGCAGAAAATACAGTCGTGGCGAGAGCGAATTGAAAACGTCGGCCCCAGCCCTCGGAACAGATCGATCCCGAGTCTCTCCGCATCATATGCAACGAAATCATACCTCGACGCGTAGTCTGCAGGTCGTAATAAGATCCAGCCTCTCTATCGACGAAAGGCTCGCGCTAGGGAATGCCGCTGGAGAATTTCCAGAGGCGAGGCACGCCGACCTGGGGGCAGCCGAGCAACCCCCGTGGAAGCGCGATGGAGCGAGCTGCGGTCAGCGCTAGGATTCGAAATACGATGGTGTACGTACCCGGTTACGTCGCGTACGCAATGCCGTTGTGTTAACCTTATTGTCACGGTGGTACCGAAGCACGTAAAGCCGCACGGACGCCTCCAAATTGTTATTGCATACGAGAGACGAAGACGGAGTAAACCGATCGACGTGCCAGGCAGGTCGAGCTTCTCCAGAGATTAAAAGCCACCCTTTTGACTTAAGTATCCGAATAGTTAATTTGACAGAAATATCCTTGTCTCGAGATTACTGGAGATGAATCGTTAGTGTCTCGCAAATATTTCAATCCTAATACTTAAAAGAAATGATTGTATTAGTCAAATTCTTATATAATAAACACGCGTTCTAAATATAGTTCTTTGCTGAAAAAATTTCTATTGTAAATTTGGGAATATTTAAAATCACGAAGGAAGAAAAGAAGGTACTTTTTAACGCTATCTTCTTTCGTCTATCTCCTCGCTATAAAGTACTATGGGGTGTGCTGTGGTCAGTGCCACGATTCGAAATACACGATGAACGTGAACTCAATTCTGGCGTGTACGCAACAACGGCGTGCTAACCTTACTGTCACGGCAGGGCCAAAGGGATGTAAAGCCACGATAACGCCTCCAAATCGTTATTGGGTAGCGACAGAGAAGCCACCCCTCATCGTTTACCAGCCGTTCTATGGCCCCTGGGATGGAGTGTTGGAGATACTAGCGAAGGCTGCTACTTTAACTATCGTTAAATCGCGTAAAACCTGTAATTGAATACTCGAGCACGGTCGTTAATCCGTTCCTTCCTGGGATGCCGTCGTTGGTTCTTTCTCGCCAGGTGTCTACTGGCAACGATCGGTGGACGCGAATTAAATAGCCTTGAAAATATAAGTAGCATCGAAAATATCGATCTTACGAATGCCCAACTTGGTGCTGACTGCTCGATTAACTCGCGCCTAAACTTGAGAAGACGTCTTCCCCTTTAATAATAAGAAGTTTCTACAGCGGATTATCATCAACCTACCACGGATATTTATCACGAGTAATTATCAAGAATTCAGATTGTTTGTCGAGTTAAAAAATAACTTTAATTAGCAATGGAACAATCGCGGATTAATTCGCTCTATCACGAGCCTTGCGAAGTTTATAAGGCTTCGTTATATCTTCGAGAGAAAACTACCTTCTCTGGCCTACGAGCTACTAGCGTAATAGAGGAGAAAGAGGGGGGGGGGCGAGGCAAAAATTAGGCGCTAGTTTCCGCGCCTAATTTCCGCAACTAAATGATCTAAATCGCATTCGCACCCTCTGTCGAGGTGGGACGTATCAACGCGATCGTTTTCGTAGCTGTCGGCGCCGCTGGCCATGAAAACTTATCCGGATTCGAGAGAGGAGCGGCGTTGGCCGGTTACCGTCATTACAAACGGTCTGCGCGACGTACATGGCGTCATCCACCTGACGCCTCGGTGCGCCTAGCCGCGCAGCGTCGCGCGCGCGCCGGGCTGGGCACGGCCGCGCGCAGAACGCAGAGCGCAGAGAGCGCACAAACGCACACACAGACAATGTGGAGCGCAGCGCATCGCACACAGCGCACATCGTCCTGCTGGGCGCGGGCGGGGTGGCGCGAGGAAGACGGCGAAAGAGGAAGGCGCGCGTCCGAGTAACCGAGCGAACGCCGGTTCGTGGTCCGAGCGGGCGGAAAGAGAAAGCGAGACGAAACAACGGCCGTGCAAGAGAAGCGACGGAGAACGCGAAAGAGAGACGAGAGAGAGAGAGAGAGAGAGAGAGAGAGGACAAACGGGAGCGGGTGGATGGACGGACGGACGAACGGACGGATGGACGGGCGTACGGGCGAATGTGCGAGAGGGCGAACGGTGGCGGCAGGGAACCGGTGAGGGAGCGAGATGGAGCGCGGGTGGAGGGCCAGCGCGCGTCCGAGAGAGGGTTGGTGGCTCGCTTCGGCACGGTTTAGGCGGCGGGCGGCGTGTGGTGCAATAGAGGCGGCGAAGAGGTGAGGTGGGGGTGCCCGGCACGGGGCCACGGCGCAGTTGCTACTCAGACACGGGGATGCTCGCAATGCCTCTATCAAAGGTTACCGAAATCCTGCGGAAATATCCGCGTAAACGCGGCGGGCCGTGCCGTGACGATTCGTCGGAGACGCGTGTCGCGATCGCGGAGGTGCTCGTACGCGAGAAACCGGAGAATTACGCGAAAGACCTCGCGCCGCGTGTATAAGTCCGCGTGTACGGGAGAGAAAGGAGGGACCGGGAACGGCTTGGGGGGCGGCTTCTCGCGGGGCTTCCCCCGAGGAGGCGATCCGGAGTACCTTGTACGCTCGGGAACGTAAGGAGCGATCTACAAAAGGGAGAAAGAGAGCAAGACGAAAGATCTCACGAGAGAGGATCGGCGAGAGAGGGAGCGCCGAGGAAGGAGGAGGTGGAGGAGCAAGAGCGGACTCCGAAGAGTCCTTTCTACCCCAAGATCGCCACCCCGCGACGTGCCAGCAGACACTGCCGACTCGCGAGGAGCACGTGGGGGAGAAAAGTCCGGGAAAGCACGAGGATGGAGAGAGCGCGGCGAGATAGAAAGAGGGAGAGGGAGAAAGGACGTGAGACAGGGAGCTTACGAGGGTGCGAGGAGGACGGAGGCAGCGTCCCGACGCGTCTTACCACGACGCGCAAGGAGCGACGCCGCGCGCCTCTCTAGAAGGGGAAAGAGAGAAGGTGGAGGGGGCGGGCGAGAACGTCGCGGCGGGGGTGGCAAAGACGCTCATTCGTTCCTCGAGTCACGTGGCCCCCTTCTTATACCAAGGGTTTTTCCTTTTGTCGCGCGGGAGATTCGAATGGCCTTTGACCGACGCCGACGTGGACTCGGGGGATGCCTCGAGGGTGGGTACACCTATCGATGATGCCAGATCCGTCGGGTAATTTGCATGGATAAAGTCTTCCTTTGATTTTATCGCACTTTTATTTCAATATCTAAGATAATATCTGACTTGGAATTTCATTTCGGCTAGTAGCGCGAGGGGTGACCCCGAGCAACCCCTTTAAAAGAATTATAGTTCAACTTTTCAAAATTTAAAGATTGCTTTTTTCAAATTATTTTACAAATTTAAATCTACATTTTAGTTTTTTTTACTTTTTACTTTTTGTATACTGATATTTAATTCCGAGTTAGTAATTGATTTAACTTTGAATGAAAATTAAATTGCTCTCGGAAATCGCGATTCATTCAACAACTTAAAATCTGTCATGATCGATGTACCCTATCGTTGCTCGTATGCTTCTCGGTCCCTCCGCAAACGTTTCACGAGATTCGAAATTCCGAATACCGTAACCGTAAATCGTTCTACCGAAAAAATCGCGTTAAAAAAACGAAGCAATCGGTGGATCCGTTCGCGGTGAATCACCGCGAGCGGGACCCACCGTCAATCACGAAGTCATTCGGCGAATCGATCGTAACGAGGACCTACGGGGGCCCGGCGACCCCCTTTCTTTTCTGTTTCAGACGCGTCGCACTGTGTTGTTATGTGTGTTGTCATAATTATTTCATTGAAAAATTAATTTCGCCGTTTCCAAAACACTCAGCGATTTTTGTCTGTGAAACACAACGTCTGAACAACTCCTCTTAAGTTTTGCCGAAAGGACTTAAATAATTTAGAGAAGCTAAAACACACTTTCGAGCGATCCTGATTTCAAAATTACGACGATTACGAAGACGACGATTAAGAAGAAAAAGGAGAAAATACAGAAAATCAAGAAAAATACGCGAAAAAAGCACCAAAAAAAGAGAAGAAACGAAATTGAAACAAAAGCATTGCCTTAAAGAAGAAGAGTACACCTACACTGTCGAAGGAACAAACGAGAGACACAGGGGGGAAAGAAACAAAAAAGATAACACTTTAGACGCCTACAAAGTAAATTGTAAAGATATGACTAAAGTATATTTTTAACAAGTTTTGAGAAACTTTAGATTTTAAACGTAAATTTAAAAGCGAAAAATGAAAAAAAACGATAAAATTCTTAATAACTAAAAATGTGATCTAAAAGTCGTTGCTACCAAGAGAAGCCTTATGTCCTTGTTTCAGTTAGTTCGGTTCCAAACGTAAGTACCCCACCAACTAACTGGATATCGATCTTTGCATGTGGCATGCCTGTAATACATTTTTCCTCTGTCCATTATTCTAACGCGAGAGAGATCTTCGTTCCGGAGTCGCCGCTCGGGAGGAAGGGTTCGCCATATCCATGCTCCGAAAGGAGCGGGAGAGGCCCCTCGAGCGGATCCTCATCCGCGGATCGCGTCGGATGCGCGATTCGCCGAGAGAGAACGAAGGGGCGCCGACTTCCTCGCGGAACGAAGATCCGTCGTGCCGTTTAGCGGCCGGTTCATAAACGGAACGATAAATCTTTCGGTGATCGGCACTTAAATCCGTATCGTGCAAATAACATTACGTCCAAAGGCAACTGTTTTACAAGTTACTCCGTAATGACAGCCCTCGCGCGCGCGCGCGGCACCACCTAACAACGGCCGCTATAAAACTTAGCCGGCGTAATGCATACTTTCGCGCGGGCCGCGCCGCCTGCCTACCATTGCTCGCTTCGCTCTTTCGCTCGCTTATATATATATATATATATCTATCTCTCTCTCTCTCTGAACGGCCACGGCTTATTACGGTAAAACAGTTAAACGCGAAAGTGTCCGTAATAATAGCGACTACCGTAATGACTACTGTTACCCGCTAGAGAATCGCTGTTATGTATATTACCATTATAATTCGCGGATTATTAAGTAGTGTGCAACGACTTGATTGTTGGCCTGTCGCAGGACGAACCTCAAACATATTTCAGAACAAGTTTCTCGGCAATAGAGAGTATAGTTCTATGTATTTATTATGAATTCTTTGGTCTTAACGTAAACTATTTCGGTTTCGTGAATAAGTTTCCATTCGGGCTTGATTTTCTATCATCATTTAAACGATAACGAGTTTTTGATAAGCTTAAAAATACAAAAAAAAATTCTATAAAAGATAATCGTTGCATTTGCTACTAACTGCATGCGATTCTGATCGTATATTCGTGACAACGTAGCAAATTATTTTTCATACAAAATTCTCTTTGTCGGATTAATCATTTCACGATGTCGAGCAGAGCAAACTTTCCGCTTTGCTCGCAAAAAAAAAACGGGAAAAAGGGGAAAAAATATCGAAAAAGGGGTGAGAGTCGCGAATCCCCGAGACAAAGAGCGCGCGGTACGCGAAATCATTCTATTTCCCGAGTTCGATGACGCACCCCCGGGTCTGGTGCCAGGCCCGGGAGCTCTACCGATGATCAAGGGTGATGCGGGAGAAAGAGGGACGAGGGTGGGCTCGGCGAGCGGTGATGCGGAGCTTCGATTTCAAATTTCCTATTTCCCGACGAGTTGGGCTGTGTTGAAAACGTAGCGTGCAACGTAGCAACGCACACGCGAAAGAGCAAGAGAGAATTGCATATACTCTCGACACAATCCTCGGGGGGGGGGGGGGAAGAAAATGACGGTGGAACGCGGCGACGGGCGGGGGCGTCGGTAGCGGCGGCGGCGCCACGGCGGAACATCGGCAACCCCGCTTTCGCCGTGTATTTTTTCGATGATTTTCGAGCTCGCGTATGTGTATCGTACGTGCACGCGTTCCTCCACGCATATACATGTGAACGGCCCTATCACCCCCTTCGACTGGGTCGTCGATGGTTGGCGTTGTTGCGCCGGGGATGCCATCGGAGGAAGAGCGGTAACGACGGGCGGGAAGGGAGGGGGCGGGTGGTAGTCGGCGGCGGAAAGGCGTTAGGGTGCCCCTGGGTGGAAAGAGGAGGTGGTGCAACGGTGTCGGTGGTTGCATGAACCGGTTGATAGATAGAGAGCGAGGGAGAGCGGCGGTGGCGTGCGAACGGAGATAGAACGGCCGTGAGATACGGCCGAGGGAACCGGGGGCGGCGGTGGGCCTGCATGCACTTTTTTTTCCGCACCCCGCGTATTGATCCCGGAGTCATTCAAAATGGCGGCCGGGGCCGAGTCAGCCAATGACTGCCTGAATCGATGACTGCAGCGAGCCACCCCCGGACCGGCCAATGGGAGGCCAATGGGAGGCCGTCGCACGCCGTTCTCTGCGGGAACTACCACCCCGATATACGAGACACAAGCCTCCCACGTTGTGTACCCTGGTACACACACAGACACGTATGCACACACACAGATGCGTGCCCCCGTGTGCGTGTTGTGTAGCTGTTCGGTCCGCCGGGTAGAGCTCGTCGATGACCCGGGCGACGTCAATGATTTCCGCGGAAAATTTTCCCCCCCAAAAATGGCAAAACTCGCCGTTCGCTCCACCGGCCGGGTATCCCGGACCAGAGCTCCCAGTCGCTTTGATTAACGATCTTCCTATGTATATATTTCGCCGCTCTCCCCCCGCTTTATCCCCCTCGTACTTTACGGCAAATATACGAGGCGGAAAGTACTGACTGCGCAGGCAAAAATATTCCCGATCATCGACCGGCGTCTGCCATCTTTCATGACTCTCGTCATTGCACAAATCTGCCCGCGACGGTGTTCGCTACAAAATAAACGAGATTCGCTCGCCGTATTTATAATTCTACTAAATCATTCGTTCGTTCTAAATCATTAGAAATAAAATTCATTGTTTCTCGGTATCATCGATGTTACGAAATCCCTATCCGTGAATCCGCGTTATGCTTCGTCTTCGTAATTTCCATTATATCGTACAGTGCCTAATAAATTATTTCGTTCTTTCTGCGCCGTCAATTTGAACGATTAAAAACGATTTGCAAATAATTAAAAAGGACTCGCTCTTCTGAAGACGTTCCACGTCGTCGCGCATGTAGTCGCGATTCGGCAATCGGCGCTTTTAAAAATTAAATTTAATACGATTACGACATCCTCGTAGATATTTTCATGAGAAATACGGATATTTCTGACGGGCAGGTTTTCCGAGCTTCAAAGCTGAGATTTTACGTTTCGCTTCGTAAGAACGGTGCGCGGCGTATTTTTCCGATAACACGCGAGGCGCGTCAGTTTTTTCCGACACGACTGTCGCGATGCCGCCCGAAGTCACGATGCTATCTTCGTCACCTTGATCCTGGATCCGCGCACGCTTATCTTATCTCTTGAGGTTCGCGTAAAGTCTCAGAAAACACGAGAGCGATAGATACGCCGCGCCGGTGGTACTCGCGCGGATCGACCGCTAAATCGCGATCACCGTCGCGTTGGACGCGTTCGGGACGCGATTTGAGGAGCCGGAGATCGATCGCGGAGTATGGTTAAAATTTCAGGCCCACATCGACAGATCGATCGATTACGTCTGATCGCGGAATTCGTTACCACACTTTGCGCATAGCGCGGGACAAAGAGAATGTCGAAACTGCGCGAGGCACGAGGCACACGATTGCATCACGAGTCGCAGTGTGCGGCGAGCTGCATTACGTATGTGTGTGCATATGTACTTAGATTGGCTCCTATTGACACAGCCGCAGACGACAGTGGTGGTACAGTCGGGAAAAATAGATGCGACGCGTTCCGCGGGCGCTCCGTGTCCATGCCGCGACGACGATGCTCACGCATGCACGCACGTACGCGCTAACGGCGCACGAGACGCACGCACATACGCGGGCCTTTGATCTCGCGACGCGCATTTGACATCCTGAATTATCCGGAATCGGCGGGTATCGATTATCGGCGGGATCGGTTGTCTAAACAGCCGGGGCCACACCACGCTACATCGAGTACACACGCGAACTCGACCGAATCTACAATTCATCCTTTTTAAACGCTTTTGTCCTTTTCACACGGGGTAAATTATTCCCCCGACCGCGACGCGGTCCGAAATAATTTGATTCATTACGCGCGTTTGCCGCGTTTGGTTATATTTAATGCGGCGAATGTAGACTCGCGCATGCACGCACCGCGCACCGACTCGTCCCGACGAGCGTTCTCTCATATTTAATGTAAATCAAATTTAGAACCGGAACAAAGTACACCAGTCAGCGGCGAGGCAATTCTACACGTTTGCTCGATTACTGTTAATTAGCCGTCCATCCAAACGGGATCTAAAAAATTCACAAGTTGTCTCGCTGTTGCCCGTCCAGTTTGCCGGATCACTGACTTTCCTCGCGATGGTTTAGGTACATCGATGGCTTCGCCCTTCCAACCTTCGTTCGACATGCCGCAAATTGAAGGAACGTCGATATCTAAATAATCCGCGCGATTTTCCACGAGAGGCAACAAATTTTATTAAAACTCCGCGTTAAATAGTTAATGTTTAAAGTGGCACCAAGTTTTTCGATGGACGTTAAATCGCGTCGAGCTCACCACGGTATGCTCGTCGACGACGAGGGGAGAAAGAACGGGCGATGCACTTTCTGACGCAGCTGTACTAAGTGCACGACGGAATGGGTTTTTCTAGCGCGGGCAGTTTTTCTATTAAGCTTCATTTGTTTCTTTCATTGCGTAATGCGCCGGACGCGTCGCTCATTTCATCCTACAGCCGACCGGCTACTCCTACCGTTAGAATTCTTAATCCGGGCCGTCAGTTTCGATGGCTCGCGTGCTACACGTTCCTCCGATTCGCCGATCCGACGAGAATCGCGACCGTCCGCGTCGCGACGATCCTAATCTCATTTCCCGGCGAATAAAGTAGTGTGCCTCGCGTATCGCGGCGCGTTCGCCACGATAATACGACAACGCGCATGAAGGTGGTCGTGGATTAATACCGATGTAACAGATCTCGGTGAGTTCAATTGTTCGACGCTATGACTACGAGGATGTAGTCTTTACACCGCATATCTCGCGCTTCGTCGTCACGCAAGAAACACCAACGTCCCTTTCTTGCATCTTGTAAATTTCATATCTGAACTCACCGGAATTACACAAGTTTACTACTCGGCGATATCCTGTTATTTATTTCATACAAATTTTACGAGAGCATTCTTTTTCCAAAGAATATAAGAAAAAGAAAAAGAATATAAGAATATAAGAAAAATCTTATAAGTATCTAAAAGCTGTAGAGTATAGTCTTTCGAACTTTCTGTGAGTTATTTTTAGATACCTTTCGCGAAGCTATACGGCATTGCTTAAATTTTATTTCGATGATACACCATTCGAGTTTGTAACTGGGTATATCATGTGATCGCGCATCTGCTCGCATTTACCATTACCGCTCCATGATCGATATTCTAGGAGTTAGCATGGACAAAAACCTTAGGACGACTCACCCTTTTCTCCACTCGTTCGTTTCCTCGTTCCTTATTCCGCCGCCAGGCGTCACCTCGCCACGGGGTGGTTCTTCCGATCAGGGGTTGAGACGGGGCTACTTCACACGAGCAGCAAAACGAGTACCTGCGAAAAGACCGTACGAACAAATTATTACGCTGGAAATCTTTTTGCGTGACAGACGCGTTAAAGAAATATGAAAATTGAAAACAGATATTAATCGAATCGTATTAATTGGTCATGTCAAATAACTCTCCATATAATAAAATTTCAATAAAATTCTTAACAAGTCGAATGTATTATATTGGCATTGCTATCATTTTTACATTTATTTTCTATCCGTAAAAGAGTGTTTTAAAGATTTGATTAATAAATTTTCATCGATTAATCGAAGTAGAAATAACGTCATTCCTGCTGCGGGCCTAAAAATTCGGAAGGTACATGGGACATGAGGTAACAAATATCCCGGCGGCGTTTCCACCACCTGACGACCACCTTCGTCGACACATTTCCACGCACTCCCCCGTCATTCGCGATAAAGAAGGCGGACAATCCAAAGTAGGCAGGATCAGGCCGAGAAGACAAATGTCTTCCTACGCAAAGGCGCATACGTCCTATCGGGGTAGTCGATCGGCTCGATTCGCGGAGCGCAAAGCTGGACAACTGGTCGTCAGAGTTGCAAGTGCACGTGCAACAACTCTCGTACACGGCAAGTATCCGTCCGTTAGTCGGTTCTTGAAGTCCAGCTGCCGATCGGGATCAAGGGGGAATCGGGATCGGGATTGAGATCTAAAACGTCGTGTACGTAACGCACGTACGTTCGTACATACGTTACGTACCGCACGTTTGTGCGGTACGAGTAACGCGTACGGCACACACCCACACGCGTGCGTTCACGCGTATGCGTACCTGACAATCCGCCCACCCCATAACCGAGCGCGGAGGCTCGATTCTCACCTGTTTTTATCCTTGCGTACGCCGGCCGCTTCATTTGTAATTTAAAGTGAGCCTCGATTGCCCAATGCACTCTACGTACTTATTTTCGAAGCTCCGGAGGAACACACGCTCGCGCGTAGCGGACGTACGAGCGAATCCCTCCTCTCCACCCGCATGCGAGCCGAAATTCTTACCACGGCAGCAGCCTGCCGCGAACGGAAGTTCGATCGCGATCGCGCCCGGGCACTTTCGTGCCAGAGACCCTCGTGTCGGAAGTGCGTTACTTTCGTCCTGTTCCTGCCTTCCGTCGGTTCAGTGTCCGATAAACTGGATATTGGATATTCCTGCGTTTGAGCTTTGCGAAATTACTCGTCGCATAGTTCGCGAATATCTAGGGCTGACCATTAGTTATTATATGTCTCAACAAATTATATTTGTCTATTTGTTATATCTCTTCTTTTCGTTGCGATGCTCTGAAAGACTTAAGAGTTACTTTATTTCCCTTTTTTATGACTTATAAAGTTACGGTGAAAAGATTAATTAATCACGAAAGACATTCCTACAAACATAAAGTAAAATTAAACTGAATTAACGAGTTGCAATTCCCTGCCCCTTTCTAGTTGTACTTGGACATGTACGGGCATGTAACGCAAAATGTACTATACATCATACTAATAATCGATCTCACATCGGATATACCATACCGAAACGGTCGTCGTAGGATATCTCTTTAAGGAGCGAGAGACATTTTTCGATGGTCTGTCGCGCCGATAAAGAAAGTTACCGCGCGCGCGTGGGATTGCACGTGCGACGAAGGTCACTCGATTTTTCCACCATCGTGAGACGGCCGACTCATTGGCTAACTTTTTTCGCGCGACGGTCCACCCTCGTCGCACGCGCGTTGGAAGAGACACGGATAGGGTGGACACGACGCGACGTGGGTATGGATGGTGGGATGCGACCGGACGCGACGCGACGTTCTTTTCTTTGCTCCTTTCTTGCCGCCGCTGCTCTTCCAACCGAGGGAGGAAAGAGAGATAAAAGGACGAAAGGGTGGACGCGTTATTGCGTCGTCTCGGAGGCTCCAGCGGAGCTCTCTCGCGTGAATGCTAGAGGCAGGTTGAGGAAAAAAAGGGGTCGCGCCTCCCCACCTTCCGGATTCATACTTCCACGTGTACACCACGTGGAAAAAAGGACGAAGCCAGCGTAAAAAAGCGGCGCGTGGGGGTTGCCCGGCTGGTGGGGAGCGCGAGTTGAGGCGGCCGAGAAAGGGAGGGAAAGAAGGGAGAGAAAAGGATGTAGGAAAGGGTGTCGGGTGTCGGGTGGCGTATGCGAGATTCAGCTACGAAAACCGGCGGCGAGAGAGAGAGAGAGACGGACGAAGGAGCGAGCAGAGAGGGGAAAGACGTTAGCAGAGAAGGGAGAAATAGGAGCTTAATGCAATGGTGGGGCAGCTACGTTAGATGAGAGAGAGAGAGAGAGAGAGAGAGAGAGAGAGAGAGAGAGAGAGAGAGAGGCAGGGAGGGAGGGAGGGAGAAGAAGGGAAGGAAGGGATGGCTTGGTTGTCTACTTCGGCGAGGAGGGTGCGTAAGACGAGCAGGATGACCATCGACCACCCTTCGCCGCGAAATGAGCATCAGCGCGTCCACTAGAAAGTCGACGTCCTCCGTAAGGTCGATGATCCATGTTTAAATCGCGATTTGACTTTCAAAACGTGGGGGGGAAGGGAGGGGAAGAGTATTGGATGACGGATGGCCGAAGTGATCTGATGTATTCGAATCCGCTTCCCTGGCCCGATCGATGGATCCGCGACACTTAATCAACTGATCGCCATCGAGTTGCGAGCAAACTTCGCGCATTAATATCGGGAATACGGATCGTGAGCCACGTAACTTGGGCATAGGGCGATTCGTGAAGAGGGATAAAAAAGAATGCCTACCCCACTCCCCCGCGATTAGTCACGCGTGCGTTGCCATACGGGACACGAGGGAGGAGGCCATTTTTATACGACGGTCCCCCTTCTTTTTTATTCGTATCTCAGACTGTTACACCCCCTTATACAAAAGCCCCCTACAATTTTTCGGTCAGTCGAGTATCCCGATTCGTGGCGTTCGCATGTCGCGCGCGTCTCGAGACTTGTATACATATCTCTTAAATGAGAATTCATTGATTCGCAAAGGAGGATCGTGTAAAGTCCAAGTGAGTCTACGCGACGGAGATGATCCGCGACGGTCGGACGAAAAGTTTTCAAGGACGCACCCTTAGCAAAAAGAGAGTACACGATCCGAGAGCCCGTTTGTCCTGGCCTCGCGTACTTACGTACGCCGGAACGTAACCGCGGAGTGTAAGATAGCGATCGAGATAGACAGAGACAGATAATCGGTTCTTACGACTCTCTCCTACCCTCCTTCCGGGAGGGTTTTCTTGGCCGGGCGAAACGGAGACGGAGAGCGGCCCCACTCTCTTTCTCTCACCCCTTACGACGCTTACCCCCGTACGAGGCGTCGGCGGAGTCGGCGGCGGAGAATCCCCCACCCACCTGGGCGCGGGGTGAAGGGTGAGGAGAGTTTGAGGAAAAGGGGGAGATAGAGCGCGCGCCTCGGCGTCGTGTCTGGTGGGGGCAAAGGAAAAGAGGGGTAGCTTGAAAACTCCTGTCCTACGGCGGCCTCAGTTTTTCGTCCTCCCGGAGGTAGATTTTCGTCGTGGGTGGACGCGGCCGGGGTCACGAGTCGGTCCACGGTAACCTGGGCCCGCGCCCGGGCCCGTCGGACCCGCGTACGAAATCGCCGCGGTAAGAAACGACGTACGGCGAAGGCGCCCCGAGGTGGCCAGAAATTTCGCGGCCGCGCACCACCTAAGACAACGCCCCTACCCGAACACGCGTTCTTTAAGGCACGAGGGGGTGGCTTTTAGTCAGACGCACGCGGTCTGAGAAGCGCGCCACCACCGGCCCCCGACGGAGAAGGACTTAGCGTTTCTCGCGAGCCGCAGACCCGAGTCAGTTTCGGTTCCTCCTCCGTCAAGGACTCGAACGCGGAAGAGGAGAGAGCTTTTTCCCCCCCGTCGTACGTCGTCGTCGTCGTAGTCATCGTCGTCTTCGTAGTCGTTGTCGTTACCGTCGTCGTCCTTCGAAGAGGAAGAACAGTGTCTTGGCCGATACCGTGCACGAAGGTCGCGAGCAGCCGGACCGAGGTGCAACGATCGTATTACGCGTATTACCGACCATCACCGACTGCCGCATCTGCCCGTCTGTCATCCGCACTTGGATCTCTCCAGTAAGGGATCCTCCGGATTCTTTCTTTCGGAATATCCTGCCTCGGCTGATCTTGTGTCGCGAGTTGTGTGAACGTAACGACACTTGGCGACCGTGCGTCTAGGTCCGATTAATACACCCAATCGTCAACGCGTCTGCTATTTGCCTCTTTTTCACTTTCGTGTGATTTTACTCAGTTTTCCCCACTTTCGGTCCGAGACCACCACACTGACCCACCCCCTCCTATTCCCTGTTCCGAATCCTGACATGCCCGGTACGTCATCGTCGCCGTCTCGACAGTGTTTCGTCGCGATCGCACACGCTTCGATCCCCTCTCGATTTCCGGTGTGGTACGATGTGCTTCGGTAAGATCGCGAGAAAGCGAACAACGAGAAGGCAGATCGGGGAAAGGACGAAGGGAATCTCGATCGCCGTTATCTCGAAACCTCGAAATTGATGGTCACGCGAATCATCAGTTTGATGCTCGTGGTTGCGGAATTACATAGCGGACAATAAACGTAACGAATCGCCATGTCGCGAGTAAACGAGTTAGCGATTATGTGAATATCTGCGTGCGTGATCATTTCTGGCCGTTAATTCAGCGGGCAGCCGACAATGCTCGTCACGTCGCGTAAACCTAGTACACGTCGCGTAAACCTTGTACACGTCGCAACAAATTATTTGGCATTTCATTGACATCATCGTCAACGCGTCGACCCTATTCATCGCTCAGTGACAGCCCCTACAAAAAAAAATCTGACCGCGTGTTCGACAATAATTCGGGAACAAATGATGTAATTTGAAAATTGCAGCAAAGATATAAATTCTCGATTTAACGAAGGAGCAGTAAAAAAATAATAATAATCGCGAACGTAATTCTACAGCAGTGAGCGGCAGTGTCATAGTGTGACATCGCGTTATTTGCCATGATGTTACGTCAATGTAAATCACAACTTTACGCTACATTCCTGAGAATATTCAGTGCTCTGGACATTTATTTTTATCCTATTCACTGTACTCTGATTTATTACTCATTGTTATATTGGCACTACTTTTATTTGAATAAATATTTGATTTATCGACATGTTACTCTCTTTCAGTTATAAACCTTTTCAGTTCTCCATACCGGCTTTCCTGAATTTTTGCATTACGCATGATACAGTCCCGTATCTTTCCCTTGTCAGTGCTGAGCACGATGCGACGGCAGAAGACGTTCGCGCTCTTCGCTTTCGCACTTTGAGCCAGATGATTTTTCTAAAATGCGAAATTAATTGGAAAATCCGCGTCAACGACAATCGGTATAACATAAAGAAGGACATGAATTTGTGTAACGTTAAATTATCGACACGAGAGCTGGATGTGTCAAATGGGCGAAATTTACCATGCCGCGTAATTAGTGCGTGCTTCTGACAGTGCTGGTTGAAATTATTGTTTGTGTCGCAGCCGGAAGTGTAACCCTTCATAAACGTCAGTCGAAAGAGAATCGCATTTAACGTTACCTCGTAAAGTCATAAGATGATAAAATCTCGAGACTAATATCTTCCTGATATGATTCGTGAAATTTTATTAGAATTCTTCTAATTCGATTCAGGTCGCGTTATTCGGCACTCGATATTTTTGCACTGCGACAGCTGATTTTAGGCAGTGTCATCTAGCAAAAATCAATGTTTTAAATAACTGTTAAACGCTGTTCTCACGTACCGGGAGTCAGAATATTTTACATCTTAATATTATCGAATTTATAATCGGATCTTAATATTATCGAGAATTACAGTGAATTTTGTGACAGCCTTCGAACGGTCTAATACCTTCGAAGATGTCTCATTGACATTCGAATGCTTTCCTGATCGTGAACAAAACGTGTGAAACAGTTGCCTATGACGTAGAAAAAATTATAGTGTTGATGTTGAATGTTCGTCGTGCGTGACGTCGAACAACGCAAAAATGTATTTAATTTTTTTGGATTGCAGCTTCGAGCGGGAGACGCGTTGCAGCGAGAGATTCCCGCGTAGGAGAGGAAGACTGGACAAAGCGGAAGAAGCAGAATAAGACGAGCAAAGCAGAAGCAGAGAAGAGCGTAAGAAGACCGAGAGCCGAACGAGTAGAAGCGGGGTTGCAAAGAAGAAAGTGATTAGCGAGTTGATCGCGCGTATCCGAAGATAGCGAGGAAGGAGATAGAGGACAGAAAGATCGGGAGAGTAGCTACGGAAGCGCAGAGAGACAAAGATCGAAAGAGATAGAGTGAGCGAGAGAGAGAGAGAGAGAGAGAGACAGAGAGACAGAGAGAGGGAGAGAGAGAAAGAGAAAGAATCGGAAAGAAAGCTCGACAGAGAACCCCGCGCTCATACATATATATTTCAGTGTGTTCAAAAAACGAGTGTACCTAAGTGCAATATTAATTAAACCTAAACGATAATAAGAAGCAACCACAACTACCATCGACGATATCGGTAACGACGAGCGGTGATCGATAATCGAATAGAATTCCTTTTAAAGAGTTAAAACGCTAGAGTCGCATTTCGAGGAGGAGTCATCGACGGACGCGACGCAGAAGAAGACGATCGGAGGAAGTAGGCAGAAGCAGAAACGGAGTGACGGAAATCCCGGAGAGAAACGCTCTCGTCCCGCTTAAGAGAAATCACAGAACTCACCGATTCAGGCCGACGCGCATAACAGCGGACACCAACTTTTCGAGCCTGTTCGAGCGCGTTCGAGCACACGCACACACACGCACGCACACACAACACGCACGCACATCCAACATAACGGGGCTAAAATACTCAGGGCAAAACGGGACGAGCGGTAATCATCCGCGAGTGCGATTTCTCACCCCGAAGAGGAGCGGAAGCCCTTCCGACCGATAAACGATTCGCGTCCGCGTGGACTATCCTTCTCGTTTACACCGTCCGGGCTGGGCAATCCTGAATTTTAACCTGAACTTAAGTGTACGCTAGAGTTTAAGTTAGATAGACGAAGGAAAATAGACCGTTCTCCTATTTGCTGGAGAACGTTCGCTCGCGCGCGCAACAACTCACGCAAAGCACACATATAAATCACACATACACACACATACATTTACCACACACCCAATCATATGAGGACACACAGAGGAGGGGGAGAAGAATAAGAAGAAGAGAAGAAAGAAAAGGACCATCGAGACCGAACCGCGAAAACGTGAACGAACGCAAAAGTACGCGGCACGACAGCCACCTGCGTACGTAAGAAGTCATCACGATAAAAGACGCATTACGGACGTACAATCACCGATCGGCGGTGTTCTCGCGAGAGGCATCGCAACCGACAGCAACGACATAGGGGAGGCGCGATAGAGAAGAAGAGATCTGGGAGAGGATCCGGAAGAGGGAGTGGAGGAATCATAAGAGGAAGTTTCATGAGCCAGGCGGTAGGTAGCAGGGCCGGGAAGTCGCAGCAGGTGGCGAGTAACTGACGTTGCCCGCCGCCCACGTCGAAGCTCGGCGCGGCGCGAGGATCGTTATCGTTACGACGATCCCGAGGCTGAAAGGAGCGGCCGAGCGAGGAGAAAGGTAGGAAGGAACGGCGGCGAGCGCAGAGGTGTGCCGGCCGTCGAGCTGCTTACCGGAAGGGGTGCGAAAAAGCGGGCAAGCTGCGCCGGAAGGGGGTAGCCCGGGCTTCTCGCGAAGGCCTCAAAATTTCGGACGCGACGGCGGCCCTGGACCTGCGTGCCCAGACGCAAGCCCAACCAGATTTCGGCCAGCTAGACCACCAGCAGCCGCAGCATCACCATCAGCAACAGCAGCCGCCGCAGCAGCCACAGCAACAGCCGCAACAACAGCAGCAGCAGCCGCAGCATCCGCAGCAGCAGCACAACCAAAATCCAGAGTCGCGTCCTCACCATCACCTGCCACAGCAGCATCATCATCAGCATCACCCGGGGAATCATCTCCACTCTGGCGATTCGGGGGGTGGGATAGGAGGTGGAGGAGGAGGCGGCGGTGGAGGAGGTGGCGGCGGCGGCGGAAGTGGCGGTGGAGGAGGTGGCGGCGGCGGCGGAAGCGCCGGTGGTGTTGCTGTTGTTGCTGGCGGAGGACCGCCCGGACCCGAGCCGGACCGGTCCGCCAGAATTCACGACGAGGAGGACGAGGACATCACCGAGCGGGAGGACGAGGAGGAGGACGAGGATCCTTGCAGCTCGCCGGAACCCGACCTTGAAAACGAATCCGAACCCATGGAGATTCAAGCCTCGGCTGTCACGGCGGCAGCCGCGAACCTCCACGCGCTACGCCAGCACGTATTTAAGATGTCGGATTACTGGCAGCAGCCGCAACGCGGTCCGCCTCAACATTCACCCGGCATACAGCATAGTCCAATCTCGAATTCGACGCAGCAGCATCAGCAGCAAGTCCAGCAGATGCATAGTCCGCTCGGGCAACAGCAGCAGCAACAACAGCAGCAGCAGCAGCAGCAGCAACAACAACAGCAACAGGCTGCGGTTTCGCAAGTGCAGCAGAACGCGAACGCGACCCTCGGCCAAACTGCGAGTCCTCAACAGCAGATGCAGCAGCAACAACAGCAGCATGCGTTATCGATGAACCAGACTAACCAGGGCCCACAGCATCAGTCTTCCCCGGCACCGACGACGCCGTCGCCGCAAGCGGATCATCAGGGCGCCATTGCCTCCAGCATGGCCCAGAGTCTGCACAGCCTCGCCCAGGCGCAGACGATGTCACAGGCGTCAAGCCCGTCTTTGGCGGTCCAGGCCGTCCAAGCAGCTCAGGCGCTCAATCAGAATCTGGGCCAGGCACTAACCCAAGCGCTTACACAAAATATGCAGCAAAATCTCGGACAAACCTTACAGCATAATTTGGCACAGAGTTTGACGCCGAGTTTATCGCCGCAACAGCAGCAACAACTGCTCAACCAACCGCAAAATCTAAGTCAAGCGAGCCAGAGCCTGCAACAGAACATCCAGAGCCAAGCGCAGAATTTGTCCCAGACGCTACAACAGCAGGCGCAGAATCTCACGCAGAACCTCGGCCAGGCTCTTAACCAGCAGGCGCTGCAGCAGCAGGCGCAAAATCTCACGCAAAATCTACAGCAAGCGCAAAATCTCACCCAGAATCTGCAGCAGCAGGCGCTCAACATGGCTGGCACCATCGCGCAGAACGGCGGTCTCGCCGGTATGAACATGTCGGGCAATCAACAGCAGAATTCACAAAACTCCATGCTGAGTCCGGGCGCGACCAGCCAGGACTCCCACGACGCCACGCTCACGGAGAAGCTCGTCAACGAGTTGCAGGTGAGAAGCTGCGGGACGAACCGGTGTCCCCGAGTATTACATTCGCGAAAAAAAAAGTCTATCTTCCCCGTTCCACGCGCACATTATGCGCGCGTGCATACGTGTCTTTTTCTATTATCTTCCGCTCGCGCGCTTCGCGAGAGAAACGGACGGGTGTCCCGCGACTCTCCGTATCCACTGCGAAGAGAGCAGCGATAAATAACTAGGGCGAGGCGACCGCGATAAAAATACATAACGCACCGATAAATAGGGTCATTCACTCGCAGGCCGACAGACGCCGGACAATACTTTCGAGCGAGGTTTCTCTCCTCGCGGGGAAAAATATTTATTCAACGACGCTGTCGTCCGGCAGCGTCGACGGGCCCTAAGTATCGCGAGATATCAAGGTCCCTCCTACATGTCGGCGTTCGTGTAAATAGCGCGGTTTCAACGCTTCGCGAAAGTTTGTCGTCTCACACAAAAATGAGGCGCCAAGTTAGAACGTGCGTTACTAATGCAAATTCTCGCTCAACGACATACCAAATGCCACTTCTAACTTATCGCCTATGTAACGCGCTGCTCGCGAACGTTTGTGTGGAAAACCAGCGGAATTCGTACGCAATAGCTTTTACGTTAATTTAGCGTCATCTTAGCGTTACAGAGTCACATGTCATCAACAATTTCGTCGGTTTGATTACGTGACTGTACTCAGATACGCTGACCACGGTTCGCACAAATACACAGACGCACGTACACGCACACATGCACACCAATAGGGTACGTTGACTTACTACATCGTACTAACTTACACGATCGTGGGAGAGAGAGGGAGAGAGAGTTTGCGGGTGAGTGAGAGTGAACGCGACAGAGAGAGTGAGCGAGTGAGCGAGTGAGAGAGAGAGAGAGAGAGAGAGAGAGAGAGAGAGAGAGAGAGAGAAAGAGAGAGGGAGGGGGAGGGAGAGTGAGAGTGAGTGAGTGAGTGAGTGAGTGAGTGAGTGAGTGAGTAAGAGAGAGAGAGAGAGAGAGAGAGAGAGAGAGAGAGAGAGAGAGAGAGAGAGAGAGAGAGAGAGAGAGACCGAGAAAGCACGCACACGTCAAAGTAGCAGTGCGGTCCGCAAATGCGAACGCGGCCCACGCACACCAATGCCGAGAGATGCAGATACGTCGTCTCCCGGGGTTCTTGACCCGCGCAACACAGATAATACCATACGCATACGTCATACGGTACGCCGGGAAGATGTTACCAAGAAAATATCGCGTCGTGTTTCTGCGACGGCATGGGCCGCGGAGTCTCGATACGATGAGGAAAAGAGAGAAAGAAGAGCGTAAGAGTGCGTGTGTGTGTGTGTGTGTGAGAGAGAGAGAGAGAGAGAGAGAGAGAGAGAGAAGCAAAAAATCACATCGTATCTCCCGACAGATAGCGGAACTTTGAGATCGCGTTAGCAAGTCTGAGCATCGGCAATTTGTAATTAGAGAGACTATAAATATCGCTTACAGGAAGAACCGACAGAACCGAGAAAATCTCTTAGCATGGAGACGTTTCGCGATATGATACACTGCCGATACTTTCGTAGGAATCTCGTTTTGCATTATCAAATGATTATTATCGCAAGTACCGATATTAATTTACACCTTATCGGCCTCGATCGAACGACTCCGTAACTATACCTTCTGCGTGCCCACACGAGATAGAAATACTCATTCCGTCACGCCGTTCTCGGCTTGTCATTGCCACGACAGAACGCGTTTGTTTTTATATTCGAAGTAGCACTCGCGGACTACCGTCCGACGAAAAGGAGCTTTGTAGTAGAGACGGTTAGTAGCGCCAAAAGGACGACGAGGATCAGGGACTAACATGAGCTATCCTATCTTGCCTGATAGTCTCGTGCCTCTGCGGCGGGGCTTGGAGGTGCAGTAGGTGCCGGCGGTGGCGGAGGAATGGGCAACATCAGCGAACGCACCCTCGAGGAATGCTGGTCCACCCTGCAGCGAGTGAGTTGAACACTCAGCCCGTTCACAAAATCCCTTTTATTAACGCTCTCCTTGCCCATGCGCGTGTCCCTACCTTAAGTTCCTCGCTTTCTCTCACCGACGGCCGAGGTTCTGTGTCGCTGCCGTTTTTTTTTTCTTTTACATTTCATTTAACTTGTCGATCCTGCACGTCGCAGACGCGCTGCGTCTCGTTTCGCTCATTGACATTATTTTTCTTTCGTTTATCGACATTCAGCGCCATTCAGTTCGCTATATTCTGCCCGATTATGATTTCGCTTCCGCGCGAACTCCCCTGGAACGTCTCGTTTGCATCTCGATCGCTTTGCTCACTTATTCTGTTCGTCATTTTGATTTGGATGTTATCCTATTATTTTGTCTCTTTACCCGCTAGCATGTGTCGTATGTGTATCGTATATGTATCGCCGTTCGTTTTGTACCTCGTCGGCTGAATGTGTCGCCTTGTTCCTGTGCATTGTGTAATAGTCTTACTTACTCGTAACTGACCGCCAGCGGCGGTTCGAACGATCCTCGTTCTCGCTCGCGCTCGTACTAACGAGCGTGTCGTTACATCACACTAGAGATTTAACGGATGACGCGTGGTATGCGGCGAAATGTGCGTCTCGCCGCGCCGTAACGTTTAGCGCTTGTGTCACGCACGCGGCGAGAAAGTACATCGATCGGTAAGCGGCAATTTTTCGGTCGACTGATCAATCGCGCTGATGTATCCGATCAGCTTGCACGATCGTCGACGCGAAATGCATATCGGGGCTCCCTTGCGCGACTTTGCGCCAACAACGTTGCAAGCACGAAAGTACGGGAAAAGAAAGCGGCACTAACGAGCCATGAATTACGTTAAACTGTCGACTGATGAACGGAGCGTGAGATCCCGGAAAGGAGAGTACGGCGCGGTAAAAAGGCGGGATACTCTCCCCTTCCTGCTGGAAACTTTAAAATTCTCAACCCCAGGACGAAACAACAATTTGTTTCGTTAAGTAGCCGCAGCGCTCTTTTGTTTTTGCGGCTTCTTTTATTTTAGCGGCGATAGAGGCGGCGGTCGGAGTGACGGCGGAAAAGGTAACGGGAGGAGGTGGCGGGAGGCGATGGGGGGATGCAAAAGGGGGTTGCTCGGGCACCTCGTTCTCCCGCCGCGCCGTGTTCCACCTCGTTCTTCCTTTTCTTCCATCGCCACCTTAAAAGCCGTCCCGCGCCGCGCGCGCGAAGCGAAACTTTCGGAAAATCGCAAAAACGCCGAGCGATGGCGAAGTTTCCACGTTTCCCCGAGATTTAATTAAAACATTCGCCTCCTTTGTGCCGTCCCCACGCACCGTTCGCGGACCGAACCGTCGAAGCGAGCCATCGTCCTTTCATTATGTCCAAGCGACGGGGACTGATATGAGTACCCTCTCGATAGGCCGGACTTGATTCTTAACTCTTAAAGCTTGAGGTTCATTAATCTGTTCATTAATCTGTTACGGATTTTACTTAATGTTAAATTAATATTATAAAATTATAAAAAAAGATCGTTGCGCACATAGTTATATTATATCAATTATACTACGATAGGATAACACAGCCTCACGGAAAAATCTCAAGAAGCTATGTGTGCTTTAATTAAAATCTATAATCTTCGAATCACATCAATCAAATTTAATTCAACTGGATTGTTTAATTAAGAATTGATAAGAATAACACACGCGTGTGCGATCAGCTGTTGTCTCTGACAATGACGCCGTCCTGATAAAAAAAAAATTTCGGGGCACTTGAGGATTTATTGTGAGCTCGTGGGAAAGATGAAGGGTTCCGCGGAGTAGAGAGGATGAGACGAGTGCGCCACGATATTACATAAACATTCGCGGAGAACCGTTCTCAGGACCGGGGGTGCACCCGCGTTTTTTTGTTCTACCTCGCGCTACCTCGAAAATTAAAATCCAATTATTTCGACGCCTCTGCTCGACCCGGGTCGGCTGATTCAAATGAATTTTTTGCCCGCGCTTCTCCCCAATTCGCTCTTTCAACGCGCGTTAAACCGGTTCGTACGGCGCAACGATCATTGCCAAGTTGCATCCAGACCACGATCCACCCTTGATCGATCCGGGACTACGATTTCGGATCGAGCTGACAGCTGCCAGGAGAAACCAGAACCGTAAGGAAAGAAGGAAGGAAGGGGAGAATGGGAAAATGAAAAAAGAAAAATCAGAAGAAAGGAATATCCAAAAGAGACGGAGCTGCTTTCCAACGAATGTAAATTATTGTGACGTATTATCATTATCTCAATATGTATAAGAACCTCGGTGTAACAAACGTTTTTATATCGAGCTTTGCGCTGTATGGAAGCTAAAACATTTTGAAAATATATATAAACTTTTGGTTAAATAATTAAATAGGAAACGAGAAAGACTAACGATAGAAATTTAATAACTCACTTTCGATCGCTGCAGGATCGACAGATTTCCAATTATTTTAAGATATAACGAAGAAAATTAATAAAATGCAGGCGCACGAAGCGTGACGATAGTCGCAAAGTATATGATTTAATAATCGAGCGCGACGCGATGCAAAACGATCAAATAATGACTACGTTCTTCTCGCTTCTCTTGCCACGATAGCAAAAAACGAAAAGAAGCGCATATTATCTATTTGGCGGCGTGGATACATCTCGCTCCGGCATGCAAATCCCAAGGAATCTTTCTCACGTTGCGTCCCTCGGAGAAGCGCAAGCCTTTTTTTCCTCCTCATGGCCGGAAGGCTCCCGTGTACTATTTAAATAACGGTTCTCGCGCGCGTGTCATTGTTTCACCGTTCTTTCTCTCTCAGCGAGTAACCCTTTTGGTTACCGGGGAAAGGCAGAGGGAGGTGGAGTGGGGTTGTTCTGTTTCGAGTCGAGGAAGAAAACCGAAAGGGCGGATGACGGGAGGGGAAGGAAGGGGGGTCAAGTTCCGTGCCGGATAGCCGTTACGGCAAAGACAGAATTACGACGTCTCAAGACGAGGGGTGCCTTCCCCTCCCTCGTTTTATCCCTTTTCGCCCGGTCCCGAGCGAATCGTCACGGAGTATCTTGGCTTTTCAGTAATTTTCTATGATTTTCGGATCGCATGATCGGCAACAATAACGCGCGCGCATCCGCGACCTCTTCGAAATCGGCCTAATCGAATGCGTTCGATCGCTCGTGAAAGTCGGTGAATCTGTGGAAGAACGGCGGGTGATAATGGCGATGGAGATTTGTTTCAGAAATCTAATTTTCTCGGAGAAGACAAAAACGTTTCTCACGAAAACGTCGTCTATAAGTGACAGAAATAACTTCGAGACATCATTTCGCGAATGTAACTAAATAAAATGTAAAGTCAAAAAGAAAATAGCGCGAAAAAAGAGATATCAAAATGCACCTACCAGCGTAATTAGTAAAAAAGAATTTGTGAAAAATACCAGAGCGATAATACTGACGGTAGTCACTCACAAAAGACTCGGAATTTTCACATTGAAATGATGATACCCAGCCCTTAATGACTTTCCATTCTGTTTCCACGAGTAATCGAAACCGTATGGGTGCACATTTCGCTAGCGGGCTGCATCAAAGCACGACTACCGTTCGCAAATGACATGTCAAAACTACGTGATCGGTACAAAGAGTCGTTTACGGCAGAGGAAGGTGGAAGATGCCGCGTCGCGACGAACCCGGGCCCCCGGCGCCGACGTGCACACGGTTCTTTTCTTTCTCACTTTTCTCCCCATTCCCCCGTCTTTCGTATGCGGCTTCGCCGTGACCTACCCTAAACAAACCACGAGAAAAAGAGGGAAGAGAAGCGGCGTGGCGACTGAGCCGCGAGGGCGGCAAAGAGCGCGGGGAGAACGCGCAGTAGAGAAAGAGAGAGAGAAAGAGAAAGAAAAAAGGAGAGAGGGGCGTCAAAGGGACGGAGAGGGACGGAAAGAGAGGATGGAAGAAAGCCGCATTCGCGCCCACACACGTCCGAGAAGTTGCAACACGCGGATGGCAAAAGAGTAGAGCTCTCCTCGTGCGAGAGAAGGAAGAGTGCGCGCGCGGAACGGGGAGGGGTACGCGGAACGGAGTTTATTCTTCGTGCTTTTTTTTATCGTT
The DNA here is from genome assembly GCF_030848795.1 of Temnothorax nylanderi. Taxonomy (NCBI): domain Eukaryota; kingdom Metazoa; phylum Arthropoda; class Insecta; order Hymenoptera; family Formicidae; genus Temnothorax; species Temnothorax nylanderi. The sequence goes on from NW_027249073.1 coordinate 1,786,415, forward strand.
CGTTGACTCCGCGCTCCTCTGCAGCCGCGGCGAGAGTGCAGCGCGCTGCTCCACGATAAGATTGCACTCGCAGGGGCGGCCGGGAGAAAGAGATAGAGAAAACCTTGTTCCACGAGACAGAGCGAAATCCGCCCGCGCACGCCATGCGTACCCGACGCTTATATTACGTTTCAGCGCGTATATCGCGGAAATATCCCGTCGTGGTATGTTCGCCGGAGGTTCGCGGGGAATCGAACGACGAATTTCGCCGATTATCGTCCGACTTTCGCGAGAATTTGCGATAATATACGGAGTAGAACGACGGGGAGACACGTGTTGCGCGATTATCGCGCTCAGGACAGAAATACACAGGCTTGAGGCTATTCCAGAAGCGCGAACTCCTTTTTAATGACGTATGCATATATCAACAACAGTCGTGGTATTTCCGTAATGATTACATACATTACATGGCGAAGAAGACAAGAAAACAGAAGGGTGAGCGTCGCAAAACATCGGTTCTCCGATAATAGAGGGGCGAAACTTTTCCGGTGGCCCACGCGAATATTTGTTGCGGGCAATTATGTCAATTAGCGGCACGTATTCGCGCGACGAACCAGCGAATTCGTTATTGAGCGGGGCATGCGAGCCCGCGCGAAACCCGCCGCGAGCGAGTAAAGGCGACGACGAAACACACACACTTCGCCGAGGTGACTGACCTCAAAGTTTCCCATAATGCATGCACGATTATAGGGCAACGTAGGGACCGTACTGTTTTCGGCCTTGGTGCACGGGGCGATATTACTCAATATACGTCACGAGCGTGTATCGCCCTTCTATAAATTCGTCTATATGTATTATAATGCGGCGTAGCGAAGGAAATTCGCGACTCGCAAATAAATTCGCGTTCGATCCGTGGTCTAATTTTAAATTTCACAACAATCTCATAGATTCCGTATCGCGAGTATTTTGCGATGAGTGTTATATGAGTGTCTAAATGGTTTCTTAGCGCGTCTGCGGAGCGACGTTGTACTCGGCAACGGTATTTCGAACCCGTCGAACCGAAAGGATCGAGATCGCTGACGTAAGATAATAACGATGCTACCGAGACAAAGAAAAATAATCCGTGACAGAGAGGGGCGTGGGGAGAGGACGAAAAGAGACACGGCTAGCTGGCAGAAAAAGCGGGGCACAAACGCAATGGTAGCGAGAGTTGCCATTTCGTGGCTCTCTCGCGGTCGAGAAATCTCGGGGTCCGTCCCGCGAGAGAAAGAAAGAGAGAGAGAGAGAGAGAGAGAGAAACCGCGCGCGTATCCGAGAACCTCTCTTCGCCTCTTCTCTCCTCTCCTCTCTTTCTCGCTGGGGCCGCCGCGAGCGCGGCAAAAGATCGTTGCCCTTCTAAATATAAGTTTGCAAAATCGAACAGAGCAAAACTGCGGAGTTTTGCCGCGGTCTGCGCCGCTCCGTGTGTATATTGCCGCTGGATCAGCCCCCTTCTTCTTCTTCATCCTCTTCTTCTTCGTCCACTTCTTCTTCTTCCTCTTCTTCTTCTTCTTCGTCCGTTTTCTTCCTCATCGAGCCCCCTCTCTCTCTTTCCCTCTCCCCTCCCCCTTCACGCCTCCTGTATCCCGCCGTGAGCCATGTCGCTTAGTCCTCCGTCCTCCGCCACCACCGCATCCTCCTGGACGTTCTCCTCGTCCCCCTCAGTTCTACGTCCACCTCCACCATCTACTTCGATCTCCCTCTCGTCTGCCTTCTTTCTTCACGTCGCGGCCCCCCTCGTGGACCCACGGCCTCGGATCCCCACTGTCGCTCCGTGACCTCGGAGGTCCGCGAATCCGCTCCTTCGGCCGCGTCGACTTTCGGGCGAAATTCGCGCGTTCGCACGAAAGCGTAGTCGTAGGTCAGGATCTGGCTGCGAGAGCGCGGGAAGAAAGGAGAAAAAGAGCGAGAAGGATAGAGGGAGAGAGACGCGCGAGAAACCGAGAGGAGAATAAGTTCTCCGAGTTCCCTCCGCGGCGATGGCGAGACAGATATATCTGTGCATTTTGCGTGCACTCGGAGCTGATCGTCGAAATGCAACGCAGCTAAAATGACCGCGGTTTTCGCGATTTTCTGGACACGCGCGTGAACTTAGTGCTTTTAGAGTTTTTAGACAGATATATCTCTTTTGAAGAGTTCCTTGAAATAATTTGTAATAGAATTATGCTACAGAAAAAAACCGATTTAAAATCATTGAACAAATAAAACAATTGCGACATTATTATAATCGACATTGGTACGTTGTGACTAAGGCGGAACTAAATTAACAGGAATTAATGCAATTAATCTTGAGAAATAAAGAGTTTTTTAGATACTTAAAATCTAGTAAATTTTTTAACATGGCACTTTTTAAACTTTTATATAAAGGGAACAGAATAAAATATAAATTCGTTATTAATATGACATTGTAAATTAACTGTCTTGAAAAGATTGCTATTTGCTCGAACGGGTCGACTACCGAAAGATGTTGGCCCAAACGTAGTCGTAGGTCAAGATCTGGCTGAGAATGCGAGGGAGAGGAGGACGCGAAAGAGAGAAGAAGATGGGCGCGTGGGAAGAGGAAAGGAAAGCGAGCGAACGAACGATCTCCGCGAAGAGGGAGGCGCGGGGAAGAAAAAGGCGCGCACGCACCAAGGAGCGGAGATAAAAAAGCGCGAGCGGGTCGGAGGAAAAAATAGCCGATTCGGAATCTGTGTCAGCGAGGCCGTTCAACGACGGCAACGACGACGCCGACAACAACGGCGGTTCACCAATGTCACTCGCGCGTTGCACACCGCGAGAAAAAAAAATCCGTTAAAGATACGACGGAGAAGTAGATGTTTCTTTATCCTTCGAGATTAAAAATGGAGGTCAGACAATTAGAAAGAGGGGAACCGATCGTCTCGCGGCCACGAAATTAACTCGGTCAGTTAAGAAAAAAAAAAAAGAATCGCGATTTCCGCGAAAGAGAGGGTGTCTTTGTCGAAAGTCCCTGAAAGGCATCTTAAAGATATCGGCCGTGAGCAACTCGTATATTGAGATACATTTTCATGATGCGGACGAAAATCGAGTGGCTGCGATAATTGCTAATTAAGAAAGGCGCGCCGGTATGCTGTAAATGGATTAAGACACACTTCTCTCTCCGCGCGTGAATTTTATCGTGCATTTTTGCACTCGAGGTATAACTATAACGCCGCGCGGATAAACGGAAAAGCAACGACCGTTCGGAGCCTGCATGTTGCAGCAGCCAGCGTTCCTGGCATCATCATCATCGTCATCTCGTGCATGCGTGGGTGAATAGCCTGGCTCTTCCCGAGCGCGAGAGCGGGGGGAGAGAGTGAGAAAGCCGAAAGGTAAACGGCAATAGATGAAATGAGAGAGAAAGAGAGCTCGACGAAGAGACAGCGACATGTGCAAAACTAACGCGAGACGAAGACGGAAGAAGCTGCGGAGAAACTATGAGAGACAGAGAGAAAAAGAGAAAGATGGGCACTGTCGGATAGATACTCCGACTCTCTCCGCGCTTTCTTTCTCTCTCTCTCGCTCTATCTCTCTGTCTATTCCTCTCTCGTTTTAATCGTGTCCTTGTCCCGCCGATGGACGCAGGAGGAAGGTCCGCTCGGCGAGTTCGTTCCACGGGTCCGACCGTATCTTCCACGGGCCTTTATCCCCACTAGAATTTATCTCGTCACGTTACTATGCGCCTACGTCCCCACTAGAGCACGGTCCCAAATTTAACGAAAGACCATTGGTCGATCGCATACTACTTCCAGATTAGGAACTCCCTCCGTGCCAATCACTATTTTTGGCGGTCCGAACTAGGCGTTCTATGTCGTTCCCGAAACCAATGGAACGCTCTTCACCGACATGAGTCGTTTCGATGGCTATTTGATCAAGCTCGCATACAGTCAAGTGGATTAACACATATATAGACCATTATGATCGTGCAACGAGATTTGTCTACTTGCGAAATCACTGTCTTTAAATTCTGTGAAAACCTGCCCGACTTTCGAACGACTTGGAGTGCGATCCTTGATTTAACTTGGCGTCATCGTTGTAGATCTATGCAACCCTAGCCGTCCCTGAAACCCCCTGTAGATAGAGCGTGCGTTGCCGGCAATAGCAGCAGGCGCTACCCCACTCTCATACTCTCCTGGATCCGCTCTGGTGGCTTCTCGAGGCGAGTACTCTACCTTCGGACCTTCGCGCCAGTGCTCCCCACCGTATGATGTGCGGCCAATCCGCGACGAGGACGCCGGCATGAAGCCTACGCGGCGACGGCCAAACCGATTCTCGCCGGCGCCCCAGCATTTTATACGGAAAAGACTCTTTAACGAAGCACAAGGTGCGCACGCACGATCAACTTCACGCGACACCACGCGCGCACCGCGTCACACATACATACGAGGAGGCGAGAGTGCGACGAAGACAACGACGACGACGACGACGCCGACGCCGACGCCGACGACAACGACTGCGACGACGACGACGACCATCACCACCACGAAAACCACGACAGTACCGACCACGAGTACCAGTGACGTTTCTCGCTTCATCATCTCCCTTTCCTCTCCCACGCACTGTTAACCCAGTAAAAGAAACAGGGACCAATCTGGGCGATTAAAAAAAAGAAGCAACGAGTGGTAGATTATTGGGACCAAGAGAACGCAGGAATTAGCCAGTGAGACCGATCGACAGAAGACGGTGGATTCTTGAGAGAAAAGATCGAAAGAAGAGAGACAGCTACCGCTTATTATTATAGGAAGAATTTCACGAGGAAACCGTACCGCGTTCACACCATCTTCGAGGGGCCAACGTGGGGACTTTCGGGGGGACCGCGAAAGAGCCTCGAGGGTGTCGAACTGTCGATCTGTCTCGTCTCAGACTGAATAGCAATAACGCTTGTGAAAGAAGACTATTGACAACGTGTGCGCGGTTGACAGCTGACAGTGCGCTGGGTAGATCCTCTCGTCTCGTCTCGTCTCGTCTCGTCTCGTCTCGTCTCGTTCTCCGTTCCTTCCTTTCCCGCTTCTACGTATTTCAATTCCGTCAGTTCTCCAAACGCTCCTTCCTCGTTCTCTCTCCATTTTCTCGACTCCCTTCCCTTAACTTCGTACAGTCTTCTTCTTCTTCGTCACCCTCCTCCACCGGATCCGCCGCCCCCACCAGAGCGACCAGCCGCGCCGCGAAGTGCCGAACGATGAACTCGGGCAACAGTGTGCCATATTTTGTGATCTTTTTACCTAGCTCCTACCACTGCGATTTAACTGTGATCCACCTACTGTAAAGACTCACGCACGAGAGGTAAGAGGCAATATGGAAAACCATAAATACATGAAGTCAATAGGAATGCGAGTCAAGTTACTTGCTCACCTTCTTCGAAAAAAAGTGATGGAAAAGGTAAACAAATAAACTGGTACTTGACCGGTCCCTCCATTGACTACGTGTAAACCTGGTATCACCGCGCGAGGGGGGAAGAGGGGAGCGACTGGACAGCAAGCGAATGTCCTGGCCTGGCACCTCGTTTCATTTCCGGATTTGCTCCATTGTACGGCTAACATGGCTAACTTGCCGGTAGTTCCGGTACCGCAAGCGGAACTAGCCAGGGCGACGTCTTCGCTGTCCACGCGCTCCTTCGTCATACGCATTCACGAAACCGGCCGCTTAGCCTTAAGACAGGCCCCACGTCAAACATGTCCTTCCTCAGGATCGCGTACCGCGGTCACACATTCCGGAACGAGGACGACGCGCTCCTTCGAGCGCGAACGACACTGCCCACTGAATGACGCGACGCCGAGATACCCGAGAAGAAAGATCTCCGCGTTTACCGTTCGTGAAAGCCTTACACTACGCGCTTCGCGAAAAACTTGCACTTTATATTCCCGCGCATACTCTTCCCTTCCCGAACAAAGAAGATACTCGATCTGCCGGCACTCCGTTCGATCCTTCTCTCGAACGTTTTCCTAAATCTGTCCCCTAACGAAATTATTCCAAATATGCGAACAAATCTATAAAAGCTTCGCGAACTTAAAACGTCGGTTCGGTACATTTTGATTCGTTCATATTCTATGCATAGTGCCATATGTCTCCATCTTTCTTAACGCGGCAACGTTGGAATATGATTTTCGTGATAGGATAAATAAAACTCATAATCAGACAGTCACATTTAACGCTAAATGCGAACCGCGAATGCAAATCAAGATCACGATCGCGGATCGACGTTGACCGTGTCTGTTTTTCGGGGTATACCGATCGTGCGGGGAGGGAGATACGAGGCGCGTCTCGACCTACTCCAACGTCGAGACGGACTGATCGACCTCCCGTGACGCTCCGTCACTTGCCAGTCGGCAAGAAACTTGTCCCGGACGGTTTCGTGTACACGGCTCGGCTGCATAAGTTCCGCGTAATACTATGTATCAGTATTTTTCACGACTCTCAAGCCAGCGCGGCAGGCGGCACCGTAGACGACGAGATCGCTTGCGTGTAGAAGGAAATGAGAGTCGAGAGTGAGAGGCGTGGAGAGTTTGTGGAAGGAAAAGAGAATAAGAAAGAGAATCGGAGAGAAAGAGAGTCGAAGATAGAAATTACTCGTATGCTAATAAACTCTACGCGAACACTTATTATAAAATAAAAAGAAAACATAATAAACTCTTTCGAAACTGAGAATAAAAGTAAACCTCTGAAACTTTCTTTAAGATAATAAAATACGTGAAGACTGCTTGGGGCGAAGGAGAGAGATAAATGAAAGAAAATGTTACGCGTGCTGATCGCGGATCGCGCGTACGCGCAAAGAAAAATTATTTCGCTGGCAAAAAGCCAACCCTTCCCCGCGCGTTTCTCGTGGGAATTTCGCCGGGAGGTTCCGACGAGGGGAGAAATTTGAGTTACCTGCGGGTTGGGAAAAAAAACTCGCGATGAGCGAGTAAGCTTTGTTTTGTTCGGATAACGAGCTCTGGCGCTCTACGAGCGGAGGAAAAATCATCGGCCCGCGATAGCCAGTCATCTTGTTACATCGTTGCGGTTGATCAACGGCGGGCAACAATCGGAGCTTGTACTCAACGCTGCTTAATGTTTCGTTCGGTATAGCTCGAGCGGTTATTTATCTCGACAAGCGATCTATTAAGCATACCGACGCTATATTGTAACGCGCTTTCCCCCTTGGGTTCCCCTTTTTCGGTACGAGCATTCGCTTTTCCGAGTTCGTTGACACCGTCGCCGCCGCGCGATTCGCGAAGCGCGGGTGGAACCGAAGAAAAGATAGAAAAGACGAAAGGCGGGAGACGAGGGGGACGGGATTTAATGAGAAGAAAAGACGCGCGGTACACGTCGCGGAGAAAGGGAGGGCGGAATGAGAGGCTGGCGGGGAAAGAAGCAGAGAGAGAGAAAGAACTCGAGGAGGATGTGGCAACGGCGCGAATGCAGAATGCACGCTGACATAAAACATACATATATGCAAGATGCAGCGGCCAGCATCCTGCGTTCTCTCTCTGCCAGGCGCGCCGCCGCGCCGCCGCTTGCGGACGGCTCGGCCGTGAGCCACGATGTGCAGCACGGCACTCTCGGGGCCTTCGGATTCCACGCGATTTGACTCGGTGTTACTTTTGACTATCCTCTTACGTCCTGGGAACGTTGATCCCGCTTTGCGAGAGACCTTCGCAAGAACGCGTCGTTACGCGACCTTCGCCACATGGCGTCACGATATTTCGCACCTTGCCCGTCACTCCAAAATCGTATCAATGTTTAATCGCTACTCTCATTCATGCTCCACGATCGTGCCTATCAAAGATCAATTAATGTTAAATAACGCGTACTCCAGTAGACATTATATAAGACGCATAAAAAATCAGGTATTTGCTTGGAAATAAATATTGTCATAAATATTATGCATTATGCTAAAGTTATCTTTTTTAGCAACGTATAAAAAGCACATTTTATACGTTGATCATTTTCGATTGGTTTTTGAGAATCAAACTTTTCAACTCGTATACGCTTTGCAATTTTATTGCACGTTACTTAGAATTATTTTCCGACACTGTTTCTCACGTCTTACGTAACTTGACAAAGAAAAGATTATCGCAGCTCTAATCGCGTTGATCTTTCGAGCTCCATCTGCGCATCGAAAACGACGAGCGAAGAAAGAGATCGAGCGCATCGCGCGGCTGGTGAACCTGACCTCCGACAACGTAGCGGCGTCGGAGGCGTTCGGCATTCTCCCGAAGTCTCGCCGAGTCTCCGTCTCGTTCTGATTCGTCTCTCTTTCTCTCCCCCCGAGTCACGCTTCGGCGTCATTAAAATAAATTAGAGATTATCAAAGACAGTTCGCCGGCTTTCTTTCATCAGCGACTCGCAGCGGAGCAAGACCGCGACCGCAAGACCGTCTTAGAAAAAAAAAATGTCGCGAAATGGTGAAGTATTAACGCACGGTTTCTTACAAAGTCAGATTCTCTGCTGTGAAAATCGTCGAAGATATAATCCGTCGCGACATGTTATTCTTAAGAAAATTCTCGGTTCGCGGATGATTCGATGATAAGATAGCAGTTGGTCGAACGCGCGCAATTTCTCACCGGCGCGTCAGGGTCGTCTCCAGGTGTCGAGGATTCAGCAATCGGTCGCGTACTCGGTCAAGGTTGCGCGGATATCGAGACGTTAATGCCACGTCGCCTGATCGACCGGCTCGCAAACGCAAACGTGGTCGGCGTGCCAACACCGGCGGCGCGGCGCGGCGGCGGCGTCGTTTCGCGCGAACGATATTTTCGATATTTGCATTTCCGCGCGAGAGTCCACGAGAGCGCCAATTTATTACACCGCCTCTATACGTCCCCGGCTTGACGTTAATTACGCTCGAGATAATTTTCCTGCTCTGCGACGTCGTCGTTTCACTACTCGCCGCGGCCGATCGATTCGCGATCTCCCCCGTGCCCCGTGGACACATACCCCTTTCATTTTATGATTATCGTTACGATATTCTACGACTTATCGGACGGGCGACTTATCGGTCCGAGCTCCAGCTGTCGCTGGTAGCTCTCTGAAAGCCCCGTTTCTCGAGCCTGGCATGCCGGGCTCGTGCATGCTGCCCGGGAGTAGGCGCGCAGGAAACGAAAACAAAGAGTCGGAAAGAGAGCAAGAAGGAATGATTTTCCATGGACTGTACCGGCGGTACTGACCACCGACAAGCCTGCTCATATTGTCTTACCTTGCCCACAGCCGCGACCACGATCACCGCGTTCGCCCGCCCGCCCCGTCATGTCTCCGCGTCGCGTCGCGTCGCGTCACGCCGACTGTTAGCATACCGTTGATATGATAATAAAAAATGACGTGACGCGAGAGCGCAAGGTTACTGCCACAAGCGGGGCCGGCCGATACGTCCGTATGACGTTGGCGGCGGCGAGGACCCCACCAGGCCTCCGCAGCCTCTCTCGAGAGCATGGCATGTCTGCGAGCGTGAAAGTAGGATTTCGTCGCTGGCCATCTTGCAACGGCAACACGCCCGCGAGAAGGAGAGGAAGGAAAAGACGGGGAAGCGAAACGGAGTACTGCGGAATTGCATTATCGTCGTATGAATGCGAAAGAGCCGCTACCGGTGCGCCGCTATATTGCGACGCGGCTTCGATCACCGCGAATAAAAACGGAACGACTCGCCGCGCCGTGCCGCGCGTACCGATTTGTAACGTCGCATCGCGCGTCAGCTGAACGTCGACTTAATTAATATCGAAGTCCATTTATCGCGGCTCGTTTACTACCATGCAGCCGGGCGTCACTGCGGTTCTCGTTGCTCCGCGCGCGCGGAGCGCAGCGCGATCTCAAGAACGGGAGACAACGGCAGAGTCAGCAGGGAAGGAGGGACCAGACCGGGTAGGGGCCCCCAGAGAGGAGGATGGAGAACCGGCGCGTAATCTGACACGGTCTTGCACGTATGCAGCCGGTTCTTAAATCCGGTATTATTTGCCCTTTTTCTTACCGTACCGAAAGTGTACGACAAGTCGACGACGACGACTCGCGCGCGGCGCGGGAATTAACCGCGCGAACTTCGTTACGCACGCCGTCGCTCGGATCGGTCCCCTGGCACTTATCAGCGTGACCTCCTCTCGTCTTCCTCACCGGAAGAAAAAACTGAAATGTATTCTAAAATGTATACTTAATGTTCGCCGCAATCTTGTATAACTCTTATTTTTATTACCCCCGCTATATGTTAATCGCCTATTTAATTGCTCGTTATTAATATACAAATGAGAAGCGGTTTATTAAGGATACCTACGCAGGCGGAAAATAGCTCCATCGACGCGCGGATCGGAATATCGCGGGATCGTGGTGCGTTCTCGGCGTAGCGGGATGACGTACGCGCGCGACCGTGATGTAACTCGTTGCATTCGACTTGCGGACAGTTGGGCGAAGCCGAAACAATTGCGGCATAAGAATGCAGCCGCATTCTACAATACGTATACACGGCCGAGAGAGCGTCCTCGTTCGTAATTCCGCAGAATGCGGAAATATCGAACGCCGTTGGAAATCCCGCGTGCGGAGCGAACGCGCGTAGACGCTCTCGGCGTTCTTCACGTGTACATACGATGTCGGTCGTTCATTATCGACGACGTTCTCATGGCGATACGAAGGGCAAGAGGGACGAATAGTAGGACAAAGACGAGGAAAGGAGAAAGAGCGAAAGACCGGAGAATGTGAGGACGATCGCGAAAAGAAGCTCGATCCCGATAGCGCGTGCTCTCACGCGACCGTCCGCGGGGCGGATCGATATCGCGGACTTTCGCGAATCGGGGAAGGAACGATAGAGATCGCGTAAAGAGCGAGCGATGATTCGGTCATTACGTGCGCGCGGCTTCGCGCGCTCTTCCGTTTCTCCGGTAAGTCGCAACGATCGCAAGCGGCGCGAATCCGCGTTGGCGGCGCGTCGCGTCGCATCGCCGGCAGCATCGACCGTTGCCCGCCCGCGAATCGATATACAGCGATTAAAACTAAAATATCTCAGCGCGGAGAAATGTTAAATTACGCCAGGCCGGCCGGGCCGGCGCGGGCGCGGGCGCGGGCGGCGCGGCGAGGCGTAACGCCACCGTCCTAAAAATGAGGATCCATAAATAATGGAAGAATTTGCGCGTGGATTCCCTAATCAGCATACCACCCATCGAGATACCCGGTATATTTGTATGCAAACGTTTGTAAGTGCACGAGGGCCCGGCAACGAGGGCGATGGAGGAAGCGGGAGGGCGACGGGAAAGACGTGTACAGGGGGACGATGGAGCACGGCGACTCCGCGATCACGAGCGTCAGCGTCGGTTGTACGCGCGGCGTGTATACATATTTATACGCGTGCAGAGTGTAAAGCACGCGCGCGTGCACATTGCGAACGCATGCGCGGATCGACGTGTGCATGCGTGAATGCGTGCACGCACGATGACTCAGAAAGTCCACGTGACAGTCGCGACGAAATCGAAAGAGACCGAAATCGAGTAGAGCCCGACTTTCCAAACCTTTTCCGATAAACTTAAGATCGACTTTTCCTTCACAAAGATGTTCAAGACAAAGTCCAAATTACGAGGTTAAAAAATTATTGTTATTTTTCGTTATCCAGCTATTCTGATTACCGGACAGTCTAGATATTTCGCTAGTAGATCGTGCGTAAATGTGCGACGGATGGTCTATGCGCGGAATATGTAAATCGCCGCCTTTTAAGTAATCTAAGTAGATAAACGATAAAACGCAACCGCGGCTTTCCATTATTCGAGTAATCAGATTGTGCATAAAGTTTAAATGTCTCACGTGTAGACTATCCGTAGACGTCGGTGGCGCAGATTCCTCCCCTCTGTCATCGCCCCGCGATCTTCTCTAGTGATCGTTATAGGCGGAGATCAACGGCACCCGGGACTGCTGGAAAACATAAAGCATAATTCTACATTGAGAAACAATCGGTCACATAATCCCTGAGTGATATGCGTGCGCGATTGCGTCGCACGCGAATTAATTAATTAATTTTCGATTGCATTGACAAGTGTAGCGCAGTTAATCGTAGCGCTATCTTATTCTTACGACATAGCTGTCTATTTGTTACGTTTGTGCCGCAAAAGCGATCGAAATCCCACCGACCGGGTCGCGTACGGGTACATCATCGCCGATAGCGAACACGGAAAAAAAGGATTTGCTACTATACGGACAACTAACATTTTTTGCTGCGAGAGCTAATTAATTTTGCAATAATAGCAAAACCTTTTGCTGCAATAGCAAAGTTCAGCAAAACTGTTTGTTATTGCAACAAAATGTTTTGCTATTATTGCAAAATTAATTAGCTCTCGCAGCAAAAAATGTTAGTTGTCCTATATTTAACAAATAGATTTGCTGTTGCAGCAAAACCTTTTTTTCCGTGAATGTATCGCAAAACTCGCGGGCGCGTGTAAAATTCGACCGGAAAATTCGCGAGATTTATTTTTTTCGCAATCTCGCGAAACGGGAGGCTGGAGAACTAATGATAAACAAATGAGACTTGGCAACGCGGCCGTCGACAACTGCAGCAGCCAAGGCCTGCCGGACTTTTATTTTTTCTCTCTCCTCTCTTCTTCTTTCCCCGCTTCTTTCTTTCTCTCGCTCGGCCTTTCTACTCTGCCCCGCGCGTCCCATTCGCGCCTTCTTGTTCATTGCCTCCCGCCCCACCATGCAGAAGGGAGCGCGAAGGCGGCGGTGTGGTGGAGGCGGCGGCGGTGGAGGAAGAAGAGGCTCACACAGAGACTCTTATTTGCTTCTTTCGTTATTCCCCTTATTTTCCTCCCCGCCCGCCGCCAACGACCGCCGCTGCCTTCTTTTGCCACTCTCTTTCTTCTTCTGCTATTACTTCCCTTCTTCTTCCACTTCTTCTTCTTTTTCACTCACCCAATACGCATCCCCTCGCCCGACTGCAACTCCACCGGCCTTTCAGCCCCTCGAACAGCAGTTTATTTTTATTGCGATGTTCTGCCTCTCCTCCCCGCCTATCCCCCATTCGTTCCTTTCCCCGCAACCCCGACCTCGACCGACGCTCGTGTTTCGAGTTCTTTTTATTTGCGCTGCTCCCGCGTTCTTTCGTCTTTTCTTTCTTTCTTTCTTTCCGCGCTGCTCGCGTTGCCCGTGGTCAGTAATTTCGCGAAGGGGTGGCAACGAGAATGCGCGCCTCGGCCTTCGCGCGGTGGCGTCTTTCTTTTGCCGCCGCCTGCCTCCACCCTTCACCTCGCCCTCCTACTTTACTATCCTCTTTCGTTCTTTTTATCGCTTTTTTTCTTCGTCCCGCGCCGTTCTTATTCCTCGCGTACGCGCGCTGCGGTCGCGCGATAGGGAAAAATATTGGCTGCGAACAACGCGCGGTCGAGCGCTCTCATTGCCGCGATATATACCGGGGTATTTGCGGAGTTAATGGCCCGCTCCTTATCCGCGCGACGATCGCACGATCGGTCGGCGATACCGCGGCGATACCGCGATACACGTTAACGCGCGATCGAACAAACACTGTAAATCGCTCTTAAATTAAAACGCGAGTAAGCCCAACCGCGCGTTATTTCGACACGCGGTTATATCCGCGCCGTACACGCGACTTCGTTCGCGTGATATCCCGATAA